>NC_142577.1:7153500-7793750 GCF_041283825.1 Pyrus communis
TGCTTAGTTCATGAAGGGGTTCAAGAATAGCCTCACAATGATATGATATTGGCCATCCTCGTTGCCTACACTCACCTCATCATATGCGTATAGACTCCTCCTGAGTGTAAGCATGCACTTTGTACTCCCCCATGATAGGGTGAAGCCGGTGTACAAGTCACAAACGATTGGAGCCTACCACGGTGGAAGGCCACGAAGAGATATTCAAAGCATCTCTCGCTTATCAACTTAATATTGATTTGGTTGAGGGTTTTAGGTCTCATCACATAAATATTCATTTTAATCTAATTAAAACAATTTTGGTCCTATTACAATTATTGGTCCATTTGATTGATTTAGTTGTATATAATACTCCCACTAAGCTTTTAAAACGGTTTTTAAAGCAAGAGTATATGATACTACTAACATAAGGTTTGCATTCATTGATGGACTATATAGTTGCCTTAGGGCCTTAGGATGACTATGAACCTTTGATTCGATTCAACACGAGCCTAGTGTTGAATCTCGGTCTAGGGATGGTGATTGATTTTAGTTACGCGTTTAATCACATTAAGGCGTGTTGTCTTATTGGGCGTTGGACCCAACTACTCCAATTTCATGCATATCGAATAAAACAAGAAAGGAGTACTTCAAAGTAAATAAGAGCTTATGCTCTTTTACAACAATTGATTAAATCAAATTACTTTAAAGTAAAGAAGAGCTTATGCTCTTTTACAACAATTGATCATATCAAATTACAACCAAAATTTAATCTACACATTTCCATGGTTCAAACAAATTTGAAACGACCATTCACAAAGCTCAATTATCGTAGGCTAAGGTTCATAATCACCCTTTCTTTAATTAATTAACGCTTTAACTAATTAAACTTGAATGCAACATTTTCATTTGGTTTTTGTATCCATAGAATTGATTTAAATGGAGCTAAATGAAATGAAAATCCAATTCTCATTTAAAGAGACAAAACAATTTTGTTCTCTACCTAATTTGGGCCAAAATGCTATGACCTCAACTTTTGGGCCATTTTGCAAAACTTAAACTTTTGGGGTCACTTTGTAAAAAAACACAAAAGTCCACTACTTCATGTAATTACAACTAGAACCCAAAAATTTCCACAAAAGCTAAAACTTCATTAAAGGAGCAAAACAATTTGTCCTTTTAGTGATTTTGGACCTTTACGTAAAAATGTAAACTTTTGGGTCAAAGTACAAATACACAAAAGTATCAAAACTTTATGTAATTGCATAAAAGCCCCACAAAGACCCTAATTGAGTAGGGTGGCCGGCCATTGAAGCAAAGTATTAAAAAAAAAATTTCAAAGTTTTTGTAAGTGGGGTGTGTGAAATGGAATAAATCATTACACACCTACCCACTAAAATTTCTTTAATTTTTCAAAATAAATATCTAATATATTTAAACATAAGAAATATTTCAAAACAAAAACTTTATGAAATAAATCAAAACTTTGAATCAAAACACCAAACCTTTTGTTCTTGGCAAGAACATATCAAGAACAATGAAGAACATCCATGAAAACCCATAAGAGCTCCATGAACATTCTTCACCCAAAAACATACCAAAACCACTCAAACTTAAGGGAAATAACATACAACCATACTAGGGTAGATAGGGGTTCCAAAAGTCACTTTAAAACATTTTTAACAAGTCAAACAAGAACCCAAAAATCCACCCTTTGGATTTGGCCGAATTTCCCCAAAAACATGGCACCAAATTTTAGCTCCAAAATTCATGCTCATATGAACTACATCTACAACATTTGAGATGGCAAATTTTCTAACAAAATTTACATTCAAAAAAGCAAGAATAAAGCTTGTAACATTTACAACTTTCAAATCACAAACTATGAACTACAAAACCCAAAAGGATTCACCAACTACTAGACTTAGGCTCTTGATACCATTTGAAGGAAGATTTGTGAAAAACAAGTTCATTTGAGCAACATCAACAACATGCAATTAACAATTAAAAGGCGGAATCATGTTTATATGCACTCAAAAACAAAACTTAACCCATGAACTTCAAAGCCTAGTAGATAGGTGAACCAAGACTTAACTCAAAACAAAGTGAGTTGAGAAATCAATACCTTTGTAGATTCCTCTTTGCATAAGCAAAGGCTAATCACCCAAAGAGAGGGCCATCATTCCTTGCATCTTAGATCCATGGATTTGGATGGATGAAAAGGTTTCTCCAAGTTCCCAAAATTGAGAACCTCTAATGATTCATCACCAAGGCATAATGAAGAAGAAATGAGTGACCTTGGAGGAGTTTGATTGCTAGATGATCCCTCCAAGGTGGCCAAAATTTTAGAGAGAAAGGAGAGCTTGTGTTCTCATCCTTTCCCCAAAAATTACCACATGAAGATTTTAGGCTATAAAGTCCTTTATATAGTCCCTTCAAATAAGTGACCTAATGGACCAAAAGCCCTATTCTTCTAACATGGCCGGCCTATAGGGTTTATTGGGCTTTCAAGCCCTTTGTTTATTCAAGTTGTCATACAACTTGAGTTAATGGGCTTGACATTCAAATCCCATTGGGCCTTGCGGCCCAAAACTAACCCGAGGTCTTTAACGAACTTATTCGTTTGATTAATTAACATATTAATTAATCCTAGCCCTAGATAAATAATTAAACCATTTAATTATTCTTACTCATCTCCGTTGTTTCTTCAAACTCTACCTTACTCGGTGAACGATCCATTAGGTTCCTTTTAGCGAGGCAGTGGGCGATTAAAAACTCTTTCTAATCGATTGTGAATTGAAACTTACTTTCAATTCTCCCGTTAGTGATTATACACGTTTAGGGCTTCCACAAACCATGGTTGACGCCTAGCAGCATGTCATGGTTACCCAAGCTAATCAGAAGAGGTGGAGAACCTATTCAGTTTTAGGATTACAAATGCAATACGGTCTTTCTCTAATACAATACTCTTGACCACATTGTTTGGTTTGATAGTTTATTCATGTCTTCTATCCAATGTGAATCTTGTACTTATATGATTACCTTGAATGTGATCTGGAACGCATTCCAACATCTCATTCATACTCTGGCCAGAGATTCTAAATCATATCATAGAGTATTCTCCCTCAAACAGTTTGAAGGTTAGAGATCCCTTGTTGCGCATTCAGTTGCCTCCATGGCTAAGTGGCTTAACCCCGACGATGCCGTGGACACCCTGATAGAGTGACTTTGACATAATCAAAGATCAAGTACCTAACCACAAGACAGCTGTGATGCCTCAGGTCAAAGGACTACTTTGCATTATCCCAACCATGAGTTCTCATGTGACATGAATATGAGAACTCCTCGTTGATCGTGTTCAGTGAACTCATTCTCTATTGAGCACCTACATTCTTGTCTTGGTGTCACTCACACCAATGACTCGAGACTAGTCACTCTCCCTGAGAGAAGACACAGCACGTACTGATCTTAACGGACTGTCAATGCCCAATTGGCAATCCTATGATCAGGAACGTTTAGGATGTGTCTACGAAAGAATGGTCTCATGAATCTAACTTCTTTAGATCGCATTCTCCCAATCACATATTCCTTGGACTTATCGTTTAAGCATATAACATTTATATGAGACGGCTCAAACAATAATGTTTGCCCTTAATATTAAACTAGATTAGTTTAACATGTGAAATGTCCATAAAGTATCATCATATGATTGGTTTTAGGGCACATTTCCAACAGGAACCTCCTCACTCCCAAAGATAGTCAGCTGCTTTCAGGACGGTCCGATGAGTTGGCCGTTCAAGAGTCCCTGGCTCTCAGTGTTCAGTGCGCGGGCTCTGTGTCCAACATGGGCCAACGCCTGCTTGCTCGGTCCCGCCAAGTGGAATCGTTGATGGCAGAGGTGGAAAATCTTAAGCAGGAGATCAAACAGCTTAAGTACGAGAATAGAAGTTTGCACGTGCTTGCAAATAACTATTCGTCGGGCATGAAGAGGAAGCTTGATGAGATGCAAGAATCTCAAGGTCGAATGCAAAGTGACCGTCAAAGGCTTGCGTCTTTCTTCCAGAGGCACCTTTTTCCTGGGTCATCCAGCGTTCCGCCAAGTATTGAGGCCTGGAATGCTCTATCTCCAATGCCTTCCGCTCCTATGCCTCTCGCTCCTATGCCTCTCGCTCCGATGCCTCTTGCTCCGATGACTTCCGCTCCGATGACTTCCGCTCCCAGAGTTTTGCCACGTAGTGGGGCTTCACGTAAACAAAAACAACCTTTGTGAAGGCTCCATCTTTCTCTTTCTTTGCGTATTTATTTATTTATTTTTTATTTATTTTTATTTTTTTGGTAATTCCTCGAAAATCAATAAACAAGCTTTGTTTTATTCACTGTATTGGGTTGCCTCCCAAGTAGCGCTTTCTTTTACGTCTTGTAGCCGGACGAGACCTTCTTTTCTCACTTAGGACCCACGACATGGAATTGATCTTTGAATGGGGGGTGATACTTGAGATGATCCGGTAATGGTTTAAATTCTAGAGTGGGTGCCTGGATCATTAACAACATATTAGTATAAAAGAAAATTGAAATTCGGGGAGGGGGCTTACCTGTGTGCTCCGACAAGAACTCAACGACAAACACCACTCCCTTGAAAGTTTTAGGGATATTGGACTTGGCCAGATTGCATGTGATGGTTATGACTTGTCCAATGTCATCAAATTCAACTTCTTTGGGTTTTGTGGTTTCAAATATGTCCTCTTTGATGCCTTCTACATCTTCTCCAGCCACTACCTTCTCTTGAATCATTCTTCTTGGTGTACAAAGTCCTTTGAAGAATTCAACACCATCTAAAACTTGTTGTGTTGCACCAAGAATTGGAATAGCATTTTGCACCTTTGGGAAGGCTTCCACGATGTCCTTTTTACTCTCTTCTTGGTTGGGAATCAAAAACCTGCTAGGAAAAGGGACATTGGGTGGAATAACATCAGAATAACATGGAATTGGGATGTCCTTACTTGTGGTGGGTGGTTTAGAGGGCTTAGGGGCTGCGGCAAGGGTTGTTCTACCCTTGCCGTGTGCATGTCTTCTTCCTCCTCCTCAATTAGCAGCTCCTCATCCACTTCTAGGCTATGTTTGGACATTTTTAGGTCAGCTCCAACCTCCATAGCACTTTCCAAAGTGATAGCATTATGGATTTCAAAATCTTCCTTCGAGTTTTCAATAGTTGAGTTGGAGAGTTCACTTTGCTCTTGAATTTGTTTCATGAACTCCATAATCTGCCCAATTTGCTCCTCCAATTTACCCAACTTCTTGTCTTGATTTTGTTCGTCCTGCACCAAAGAATTTAATTCATTAAGAGCTTGATTATAATCTATTGACAAATTTGAGTTTGGTTGGGCATATTGTATATGAGGTTGTGGTGGCTGCATAGACGTTGAATAGAACTCCTCATATGGCTTCCAATATCCTTCTTGTTGAATATGTTGAGGTTCCCACCGCATAGAGTTTGAATGATCACTCCAATCTGAATTGTAAGTATTGGAAAACACGTCATTCCTTGATTGAAGATCAAATATATCAACGCTTTGCATTTGGGACCTTTCCATGAGCTGTGACAATAGAGAAGCATTATCAAGTGCCATGTCTTGCTTCTAAAATCAACAAAATAAAACTAAAAATATATACACACAAACGAAAATAAAACAATCCAAGAGATTAGCAAAGTTGCTAATCCCCGGCAACGGCGCCAAAATTTGATGCGAGAATTATACGCACACAAATTAAACCCTCTTTTTGTCAATTGTAGTATAAGTATAAGTAGGGATCGTTCTGGACCGGGGATTAGGAGGGATTGTTAATCACTTGGATTTCACTCAAAAACGTAAAAACACAATATAAAACACTATACTAGACTCAAAGAATGCAAAACTAAACTTTAAAACACCAAACCAAACCAAAAGACTCAAAACAGCACCAAAACACTCAAAACTGCCTTAAAAACACTTTCTGGGCAGTTTTGAGCACTTTGAGTACTTTGGACGAATTTGGGTAACAAATTGAATCAAAACACTTATAAACACAAACTAAATTGATTTCTAACTAATTTGACAATAAAGTAAAGGGGGATTTAGGGTTTGACGAAATTAAACTAATTGCACAGATTCTAATTAAAACAGATTGTAAGTATGAATGTGATGGATTGCTAGCTAAGGGGTTCATCTCCATACATGTTACACTTGCATAATAAAACGATTTCCAATTGCGTTTCAATAAACCATTAATTCTCAACACCCCAAGTTAACCGTGATGCACTAATTAACCTTCAAATCTTCCTAACGTTATTGAATTGGATGATTGCATACGACAACCCAAAACATTCCCCACAAGTCCCCTACATGATTGCATAATAGAGATACAAGCAAGAATCATTACGCTCTATGAAAATTATAAGTGTTGACGAGGCATTCGTTACTATGATTGCATGAAACTTATGCCAAGAATTCGTTTAACGCGATTGTTTATAAGCAACCTCCACTACTTGTGAATATAAGTTCGTAACTATTAGGTGAAACTCACTTATATTCTAGCGTCATATTCATGCATGAAAATTAAGTGTGCACTCTCAATAAACATACATAAATAAGTTATCAATCAAATAGTTAAACAAATTGAATCCACAACTTATGAAACGCAATTAGAAGTAATCAAATCAAAATGCAAGCATAAACATATATTTCGAATCCCCCCCTAGCCAAGGGGGGGTTTAGTTCCTCATACGTACAAAACAAAGAGAATTGAAATTAAACATTGAATTCAAAGGAAAAGAAACACCTAAACATTCCAACAACTCAAACTTGAATTGTATGAACGTTTAGGCCCGCTTCTCTTCCTCTTTGTTGTAGCACAAGGTCTAAGGATAGTTTGATGGTGTGAATGGTTTGGGGAGTGGTGAAAATGGAAGGGGGAAGCCACGGCACAAGGGATGATTTCTGGAATGGAAGAGTGTATTTGGATTGTAAGGGAGAGGGTGCTGTTTTGCACAGCACAAAAGGGCTCTCTTTGGTGAATTTCTGAATATGGATCAATGAATGAATGTTGTGTGAAGTGTGTATGGTTTTTATAGGGAGATGAATGGATGGGAAAGGGAACATGACAGCTAGGTAAAGTGAATGCATGTGCAAAACAGCTAGGATGGCTGAAATTGTAAAGGGAATGCATGTGCAATGCTGGAAATATGATGGGAACTCACGGCATGGGTATTTTCTGCAATGGTTGCAATGATGAAATGGATGGGAGTGCATGTGGCTGATTTAATTGAATAGGAAAGCATGTGGATTTAATGGATTAAAGGGTGCATGTGGGTTGGAAAGCTGGAATGATGAAGTGGCTGATTAGAATCTAGGGTGCATGTGTTGATGGTTTATGGAGATGCATGTGGATTAAAGGAATGCATGTGCAATGACAGCTAGGTTAAATTAATTAAAGGGACATGTGGGTTGGAAATGCATGTGGGTTGAAGGGGTGTGAATGATTATGGGATGCTGGAAATCTGGAGTGGGAGTGCAGGGCAATGTGTAGGAATGGGCTGATTTGTGGTTTAATTAATGAAAGAATAAAGGGTGCATGTTTGAATGATTAAAGGGACATGTGGGGTGGCTTGTGCAGCTAGGTTATGATGAAGTGGGAAGTGCATGTGCTGAAATGATAAAGGGGGAAATGCATGTGGCTGCAATGGTAAAGGATTGGAGTGCATGAAAGCCACGACAATGATGGCGTTGTGATAAGTGAAGTGTATGGTTATGGTTATGATAAGTGATAAGTGAATGGTTTGATAAGTGATAAGTGAATGGTTTGATAAGTGATAAGTGAATGGTTTGGTCTTCAATTTCGTCCATCTACTTGGCTTTAAGCATATGCAATCCATTCCACTCTCTAATTTGCTCCAAAAGGCTCCAAAAGGCATCCTTTTGCATACTTTGCCCTTAGAACCTGAAAACACACAAAAGAAGCATAAAGGACTAAAATAACTAATGAAACATAACGTAAATGCACGAGAACTAACCATTTAAGTAGCATGAATATGCTCCTATCAGAAGGTGGGTAGGTCTCACCCACCTTGCATTATTTCAACATAAAGAAGAAAAAGAATATATCTTGTTTGTCACTTATTTTTGCTTTAAGGACTTTAGGGAAAAAGGGTGATGGAAATATATATCTAGACAAGTCTAGGTATTAATTTAAATTTTGGTGTAGGCTATGGATGGTATGTACATCATCCATAACCACAAAACAATGCATGTAAAACCATTTTCACCAAAAACCAAACCATGAACACCAAGAACAAAACCATGAACATATTTTCAAGATTTGTATGTTCTTGGTGATTTTTCAAACCCAAAAAACAAAAGTGACAAGATCACTACTTTCTAGCTTCAAAGTGTGTGTGTGAGGTTCAAAACAAAACACAAACACTAACAAAAAAAATTCCCCATTTAGCCGAACCCCCTTTGAGGAATAAAACTCCAAAATTTTTTTGTTTCTAAACCCTCTTTTCATTCATGCATCCAAAACATTTTTGCATACATATCTTTCTCAACTATTGATACACCTTTTTCAACATTTGAAAAGACAAAAGATAAACATATTTTGAATGAAAAACAATTTAAACTCAAACTTCATTCATGCATCAAAAACACTTTTTCTTGCATATCCTTTTCAACTTTTGATTTACAATTTTTCAACACTTTGAAAAAACAAAAGATAAACATATTTTGAATGAAGCAATAATATGACATACATAAAATTAAAACCCATATGCATAAAATCTAAAAGGACACATCATACATAAACCTTTGGCTCTGATACCACTTGAAGGGAAAATATGAGATTTATGTGGGATTTCTATTGACTAGCATGCATATACAATTCAAAATTTATATACGAAAACAACGGAAGCATGTCATCAATTAATATCAAAGCTCTAGTCATGAAAATCCCCTTCAAGATTCATAGGTTTATTTATGATGCATCAAAAACAATTTATTGAAGAACAAAGTTTTAGGAGTAGTTTTATACCTCTTGATCTAGATCTTAGACCAAGGATTGACCACCTCCAAGCTCTTTGCTCCTTGAACTCTTTGAGCCTAGCCTCCCTCCTTGCCTCCTCCACTTTGTTGAGAATGAGTGCTCCTAGGT
The DNA here is from genome assembly GCF_041283825.1 of Pyrus communis. Classification (NCBI taxonomy): domain Eukaryota; kingdom Viridiplantae; phylum Streptophyta; class Magnoliopsida; order Rosales; family Rosaceae; genus Pyrus; species Pyrus communis. The sequence continues at coordinate 7,162,660 of NC_142577.1, forward strand.
CCTCTTCAAGTTTCCAAAATTGAAAACCTCTAAAGATCCTCACCCACTAGTGTAGTGAGAAGGATGAAGGAATAACCAAAAGGGTGATAAGATGATTAGCTAAAATCCCCTCATGGTGGCCGGCCCTTTGTTGTTAGAGAGAGTTTGATATTCTTTTCTCTTTTGTATTTTTTGAACCACAAAACACACTTACTCTTCTTTCATTATAATGTTCCTTTTATTACATAAAGAAACAAGTCAACAATTGACCTACTCTCTCCCTCTCTTTGGCCGGCCATATGTGTTTGGTTTGGGCTTTGGGCTTTTAATTATTTCAAGTCATCCAATGCTTGAATAAAAGCCCAATGGGTTTTGGCCCAATGGGCCTAATTAAACCCGAACGTTTCTTTAAGCCCAAAACGATCTTTATCGCTTTTATGATTTCTTTAGACTTTCTAAATTAATCAAAACACTTAATTAATCCAATTAATTATTTCCATCATCCATTAGTTACTCACTACAAGAGTGTATTGGTGAACAATCTTTTAGGTTCTAATTAGCAAGGCAGTGAGGTGATTGGCACCAATCCAATTGATTATATTTAATCCATCCACTTAGTGAATTAAAACTTACTTTTAATTCACCTTCTTCTTTGATGACTACATTTAATCATCTAGAAGAACTCACAAGCCATGAGTGACATCTAAACATATATCATGGCTACCCAAGCTAATGTAGAAGTTTATTCGGAGAACCTATTCAGTTGGAATTACAATGTAATTCGATCCTTCTCTAAAACAATACTCTCAATCACATCACTAGGGTATGGATTTATAATGTCAAACCCCTAATGTGATTATTCCTTCTTATACGATTCATTTGAGACGTATAGGAATGCTTTCCTTTATTACGCTCGATACTTCGGCCGAAGATTCCCGAATCATATCTTAGAGTATTCATCCTCTCTTATCGAGGATTAGAGATTCCTTGTTGCGCATTCACTTGCCTTCATGGCTAAGTGGCTTAACCCCAACGATGCCTTGGACACTCGCGTACGGAATGACTTTAACATAATCAAAGATTAAGTACTTAACCACAAGACAACAACGATGCCTCAGGTCAAAGGATTACTTACATTATTCCAACCATTAGAGTTACTTGCTTGACATGTGAGTAGACCTCCATGCAAGTACTCTCATTCGATTGTGTTCAGTGAACTCATTCCCTTAATGAGCACCTACATGCTTGTCTTAGTGTCGCTACACGAATGGGATGAGACTTTCCATCCTTCCAATTGAAGCGGACATAGTATGTACCAGTCTATGGATTGTCAGTATCCCTCCGACAATCCTTATGACCAGGAACCTTTTTGGACATGATGGTTATGAGAAGAAGGTCTCTGTAATCTAACATCATTAGGTTACTTCTTCCATCGATCCATTGTCCATGGAATCACTATTTAGGACATATTTTGTTCTTTGAGATAGTCCTAATTAGTATCTTTGCCTTCCGATGTATAAGAGTCATATATACATCATTTCATTGTCCTGAAAGGTTTCTTCCAAAGATTGACTTTCAGGGCATATTTCCAACACTTGAAGCATAGTAAGCATGACTTAAAATGAATTCCTTTTGATTAATGTGTTGCAGAAAATAAGTGTGGGGGAAGGAGTATTTATGTGAGTTTATGTGCCATAGGCACGGCTAGAGAAAAAAAAAGTGAAAAAGAGTTGAAAAGAAGTGAAAAGAGTTCCAAAGTATTGTTTGTTGAAGTAAGGGTCCAAGACAATGAATTAGGCCCTAAGAGTTGCTTGAATCTTCCTTTTATGTCTAAAAGTTGATTTCTGCATTCCAAGTGAATTCTAAGTCTCAATTTCATTACTTTGCTTGCTATTGCTTAAAGAACTTTCGTTTATCCCAATCTTTCCTTGTTACCCAATACCCCAAGCCCCGTTACAACCCTTGACTTCTATCTTGAGTGTTGTGCATTTCAATTGTGGAGTTTGAATTTGGTATGAGCATATGGTGTCACTGGTTCTCGCATCTAAGTAGTAGCATTCCATTCATGAGATCATATCTAAACATGTTTAATTACTCCAGAAATTGCTTTCTTTGTTATTACGTATGTGAGTACTAGTCTTTCATGTTTACATCAATCTTCTCACATATAACTATTGTAGGGTGTGTAGTCAGAAAATCTGAGTGAAAATTGAGTGCATAACTAGTGAGGAATTGAGGGAATTCTCTAAGGCATGTTACTACATTCAAATTGTGTTTTAATTGATTAAATGCGAACTAGTGAATGGTGACTATGATTAAGTATGTGCTCGAGGGGAAGGAAGACTAAAAGCTATGTGAGTAATGATCTTTGACATGTCATGTTTCATTGGAAATCCCTGAGGCAAACGTTGGAAGGTTTAGGTTATGTTTTGTTTGTTTTGTTTCGTCTTGTTTACTTTAGTTGTTTTGTTTTGCTCGAGGACTAGCAAAAGCTAAGTGTGGGGGAATTTGATAGGAGCATATTCATGCGACTTAATTAGCTTGTTCTCGTGCATTTATGTTGTGTTTCCTTAAGTTATTTTAGTGTTTAAAGTCACTTTTGTGTGTTTTCAGGTTATAAAGCCAAAGTGTGCAAGAAGATGCAAATTGGAGTCTTTTGGGAGCAAAAGAGGAATGAATGAGTTGAAGACTTGAAGAAATATGAATTCCTAATCGAAGAAGGATTCCTACTCCAACAAGGATTCCTACTTGAAGTAGGAAAGTTAACCCTAAGTTTCCCATTTAAGTAACCTTTCCTAATCTTGAAAATCCTTATTTTCCAGCCACTTTGAAGGGCCTTGTATGCACTTTAGGACACAAAACAAAGGCCCTAGCCCACTTTCACACCTTGTCGTGGCCTTTTCCCTTCTCCCCTTCCCTTGCCATGCAAGGGGGGGCAATTTTGTCCTAGGTTATGCAATTAAAACACATGCTCCTGCCTAAACTAAACCCTAGCCCCACCTTGCAGCCACTTCCTTTTTAATTTCTGATTTAATTTCCTAATTCTAGAAGCCTTTGATTTAATTTTAATTAACCAAAATAAGCTAGGGTTTTATTTTCTGAAACCCTATATATTCCACCACTTAGCCGCACCCTAGGCTCTTCTTTCATTCATTCTTTTCATATTTCAGCCACAAAACATCTAAGCCGCAGCCACCATCCCTTTCTTCCTTCAATCCGCAGCCACCATCACCCTAATTCCATCTCTGCCGCAACCATTCATCCATTCCAGCAACCTTCCCACCATTGCAGCCACTTCAAATCATCCATCCACACCTCCATACATCATCCCACCTCTCTGCCGCACCACCATATTCCCGCAACAGAGCGCAGATTGAAGTTTCTAGTTGAAACTAAATTTCAAAAACTAAAATCTATCGATCAGTTCTTCAAGTTTGAAATGTCTAAGCTTTTGGAGGAGGCATTGTGTCACGCCCCGATCCCGAGATAGGTCTAGTATCTACATGTGACGTCATCCATGCCCTTTCATCGGAATCATTGTGTCAATAGTAGTAATTTTTCTTTTATCATATGGTTGCATCTAACCTCTGTGTTAGATTGCATACGTACCCCAAGACGGGATCAAGCCATTCGTAATTTGATGCGAGAATTATACGCACACAAATTAAACCCTCTTTTTGACAATTGTAGTAAGTATGTAAGTAGGGATCGTTCAGGACCGGGGATTAGGAGGGATTGTTAATCACTTGGATTTCACTCAAAAAAGTAAAAACACAATATAAAACACTATACTAGACTCAAAGAATGCAAAACTAAACTTTAAAACACTAAAACAAATCAAAAGACTCAAAATAGCACAAACACACTCAAATCTGCCTAAAGACCACTTTCTGGGCAGTTTTGAGCACAAACCCAAATTTGGACGAAATTAAGTTGTAACTTGACTCAAGACTCTTAAAAACACAAACTAAATTGATTTCTAACTAATTTGACAATAAAGTAAAGGGGGATTTAGGGTTTGACGAAATTAAACTAAATGAACAAATTGCAATTAAAACAGAATGTAAATATGAAATTGATGAAATGGAATGAATGGATGCTAGTCAAGGGGTTCATCTCCACACATGTTACACTTGCATAATAAAAAGATTTCCAATTGCATTTCAATAAACCATGAATTCTCAACACCCCAAGTTAACCGTGATGCACTAATTAACCTTCAAATCTTCCTTATGTTATTGAATTGGATGATTGCATACGACAACCCAAAACATTCCCCACAAGTGATGCGAGAATTATACGCACACAAATTAAACCCTCTTGTTGTCAAATTGTAGTAAGGATGCAAGTAGGGATCGTTCTAGACCGGGGATTAGGAGGGCTTGCTAAAACCTCTAAATTGACTCAAAAACATAAAAACAAAGTTAAAAACGTTCACAAAGACTCAAAGGACTCAAAACAGGTTCAAAAGACTCAAAACTGCCTAAAAACACTAACTAGGCAGTTTCTGACCTTAAACACAAATTTGGACGAATTTAAGATTATAGGTTGATTCAAAACACTTTAAAACACAAATAAAGACACTTTAACACTAAACTAGACTCAAAGAATGCAAAACTAAACACTTAAAACACTAAAACAAACCAAAAGACTCAAACATCACCCAAAACACTCAAAACTGCCTTAAAAACACTTTCTGGGCAGTTTTGAGCACCTTGGTGAATTTGGACGAAAATAAGTTGTAACTTGACTCAAGACTCTTAAAAACACAAACTAAATTGATTTCTAACTAATTTGACAATAAAGTAAAGGGGGATTTAGGGTTTGACGAAATTAAACTAAATGAACAAATTACAATTAAAACAGAACGTAAATATGAAATTGATGAAATGGAATGAATGGATGCTATGGCTAGCTAAGGGGTTCATCTCCATACATGTTACACTTGCATAATAAAACGATTTCCAATTGCATTTCAATAAATTATTGAAACTCATCACCCCGGGTTAATTAGGTCCGCTTAAATTAACCTTCAAATCTTCCTAACGTTATTGAATTGGATGATTGCATACGACAACCCAAAACATTCCCCACAAGTCCCCTACATGATTGCATAATAGAGATACAAGCAAGAATCATTACGCTCTATGAAAATTATAAGTGTTGACGAGGCATTCGTTACTATGATTGCATGAAACTTATGCCAAGAATTCGTTTAACGCGATTGTTTATAAGCAACCTCCACTACTTATGAATATAAGTTCGTAACTATTAGGTGAAACTCACTTATATTCTAGCGTCATATTCATGCATGAAAATTAAGCGTGCACTCTCAATAAACATACATAAATAAGTTATCAATCAAACAGTTAAACAAATTGAATCCACAACTTATGAAACGCAATTAGAAGTAATCAAATCAAAATGCAAGCATAAACATATATTTCGAATCCCCCCCTAGCCAAGGGGGGGTTTAGTTCCTCATGATACAAAACAAAGAGAATCAAAGAAACACCTAAACATTCCAACAACTCAAACTTGAATTGTATGAACGTTTAGGCCCTCTTCTCTTCCATTCCTCATTCGTACAAAACAAAGAGTATTGAAATTAAGCATTGAAATCAAAGAAACACCTAAACATTCCAACAACTCAAACTTGAATTGTATGAACGTTTAGGCCCTCTTCTCTTCCTCTTCGTTGTAGCATAAGGTCTAGGGATAGTTGGTTGGGGGGATGGAGGTGTGGAATGGAGTGGGGAGTGATGGAAATGGAAGATGGTTGCCACGGCAATGGGATGATTTCTGGTGTGGTGTTTGGATTATTAGGGAGAGAGCAAGGCACAAGGGAATGGTTGGTGTTTGTGACTGAAATGTGTATGGAAGAATGAATGAGAAATTAGGTGTAATGGATGCTTATTTATAGGCGAAATGGGGGGAACATGACAGCTAGGAGGGAATGTGGCTGCATGTTTGAATGATTAAAGGATGCATGTGGGTTGGAAATGCATGTGCAATGGCTGGAAATGCATGTGATTAAAGGGAGTGCATGTTTGAATGATTAAAGGGACATGTGGGGGTGGAAATGATGAATGAAATGCATGTGAATGACAGCTAGATATGTTGATGAATGCATGTGACTTGTTTGTGGTGAGTGGAGAAAGGAATAATCTGGAAATGCAAGGTGAATGATTAAATGGCTGAATTGGATTAAAGAATGGGAGTGATGGGTGATTTTCTGGTGGTGAATGGTAATGCAATGTGTTTGCATGTGAATTAAAGCTATGTGAATGATTAGGATGAATGTGCATGTGCTTTGACAGCTAGGATGAATTAATTAAAGGGAGTGCATGTGGCTTGGCTGGAATGAATGGAATGCAATCTGAAATGGGAGATGGAATGGGATGCACGGCAATGATGGTGTTTGTGTGAATGATGGCAGATTGTGTGGGTGAGTGATTAGGTTGGAAATGCATGTGAATGCAAGGTGTGAATGATTATGAGTGCATGTGGGTGAATTAAAGGATGGAATGCATGTGAAATGGATATAGGAAAGGTTTAAATGTCCTAGAACTAAAGGGAACAAGGTTCCAACACTTTGGTCTTCAATTAGGTCTTCAATTTCGTCCAACACTTTGGCTCCAAGCATAAGCTATCCATCCTTAGCCCAAAAGTGCTCCAAAAGTCTCCAAAATGCATCTTTTTGCTCCTTTAGCCCTTTGGACCTACAAACACACGAAAATAGCTTAAAGTACTAAAATAACTAAAGAAACATAACGTAAATGCACGAGAACAAGCCATTTAAGTCGCATGAATATGCTCCTATCAACAAGTCCCCTACATGATTGCATAATAGAGATACAAGCAAGAATCATTACGCTCTATGAAAATTATAAGTGTTGACGAGGCACTCGTTACTATGAGTGCATGAAACTTATGCCAAGAATTCGTTTAACGCGATTGTTTATAAGCAACCTCCACTACTTGTGAATATAAGTTCGTAACTATTAGGTGAAACTCACTTATATTCTAGCGTCATATTCATGCATGAAAATTAAGCGTGCACTCTCAATAAACATACATAAATAAGTTATCAATCAAACAGTTAAACAAATTGAATCCACAACTTATGAAACGCAATTAGAAGTAATCAAATCAAAATGCAAGCATAAACATATATTTCGAATCCCCCCCTAGCCAAGGGGGGTTTAGTTCCTCATATGTACAAAACAAAGAGAATTGAAATTAAACATTGAATTCAAAGGAAAAGAAACACCTAAACATTCCAACAACTCAAACTTGAATTGTATGAACGTTTAGGCCCGCTTCTCTTCCTCTTTGTTGTAGCACAAGGTCTAAGGTGAGTTTTGGGGATTATGGATGATGTAGAATGGAGTGGGGTGGTAGGATAGGGAGTGGTGAATGGCTGAATTTCTGGTGGTGTTTGGATTAATAGGGAACTCACGGCACAAGTTGGTGTGTATGGATGATTTTCTGAAATGGAAGAGTGAATCCTCGTTGTGTGAAGTGTGTATGGTTTTTATAGGGAGATGAATGGATGGGAAAGGGAACATGACAGCTAGGTTAAGTGAATGCATGTGCAAAGAAGTGGAATGACAGCTAGGTTATGATGATGAGTGCATGTGAGTTGAAATGCATGTGGAATGATGGCAGATTGTGTATGTGAATGATTAGGGTGAATGTGCATGTGCTTTGACAGCTAGGTTGAATAAATTAAAGGGAGTGCATGTGGCTTGGCTGGAATGATTGGAATGCAATCTGAAATGGGATGGGAGTGCACGGCAAAGTGCTAGAATGGATGTGTGGCTGCATGTGATGAAGTGGTGATGAATGTGAATGTGGTTGAATGATTAAGTGGCTGGATTGGATTAAAGAATGGGAGTGCATGTGATTAAAGAGTGGGAGTGCATGTGGCTTGGCTGAAATGAAAGGGAAATGCATGTGGAAATGCTGCTAGGTTGGAAATGAAATGCACGGCTAATGAGTGGTGTTGTTGGTGTGTTGGAATTGATGGAATGCACGGCTAAGGATATAGGAAAGGTTTAAATGTCCTAAAACTAAAGGGAACAAGATTCCAACACTTTGGTCTTCAATTAGGTCTTCAATTTTGTCCAACACTTTGGCTCCAAGCATAAGCTATCCATCCTTAGCCCAAAAGTGCTCCAAAAGTCTCCAAAATGCATCTTTTTGCTCCTTTAGCCCTTTGGACCTACAAACACACGAAAATAGCTTAAAGTACTAAAATTACTAAGTACTAGCAACATAAATGCAAGAAAACAAGCAAACTAAGGCGCATAAATATGCTCCTATCAAATTCCCTAACATACCTCACTCTAATAAGAATTCCATCTCATATCAAAGCAAGCCATAATCACACCAATAGGCATCCAACAAAAGCATTAATTCAATTACCATTCATGTAATCCAATTATGTACACAAGTAATCAACCAATGAGATGAATAATAAGATAACATTCCACGAAGTTTACTATAATCAAACTCCGAAAATGTCTGTCGTATTTCCTCTACAAGAATTCCTAAGCATTGCTCTCAGTTACTAATACAAGGATCCACCAACATGGCCAAATCCATTTTCACAATATAAGACATTACTAAATGCGAGACATGAACTTTAATCCTAGTCAAAGTACTTGGAATACTAATTAAACAAACCCCAATTCAAATGCCATTTTGGTTGACCTAATATAGCTTCATCATTACCAATACGTTTGAATGGAAATAATTCTAGACTATAAGTGATTATGTGTTTCTGTAGGCATAAGTGCACCAATACATTAGGTCATTGAGCTTATAATTGTATAAGAAAATGGTTCTTTGAAACCCAATACATGCCATATAAAGTGATTTAATAAACTCAATATCGATAAGTAAATTAGAATTAAAATTTAGAGAAGAACGAACATTGCAAAGCTGCAACCTCTTCTCCACAAAAGTTGCAGAAAAGCAGTTTTAGTCAATCAAGATTAACCTGATTTTGAACACTCATAACTATACCGGTTGATGCAAACTTACATGGGTTTCGAAACTTGTTTTGTGTACTTCAAAAGCATAAAAGATTTTTAGAAAACGGTGTTCTAAGTTGAAAGTAATGCAAGTTACAAAATAGAGTCTCGAAGTTCTTTTACTCACACCAACAACAGCTGTAAGATCCCACATCGCCCAGGGGAGTGATCCTTATATGTATATTCCCATCCCTACCTAGCACGAGGCCTTTTGGGAGCTCACTGGCTTCGGGTTCCGTAGGAACTCCGAAGTTAAGCGAGAAGGGGGCTAGAGCAATCCCATGATGGGTGACCCACTGGGAAGTTGCTCGTGAGTTCCCAAAAACAAAACCGTGAGGGCGTGGTCGGGGCCCAAAGCGGACAATATCGTGCTACGGTGGTGGATCGGGCCCGGGAAGTGGTCCCCCTTGGGCCGGGATGTGACAAATTTGGTATCAGAGCCTAACCCTGGCCGTGTGTGTGCCGACGAGGACGTCGGGCCCCTAAGGGGGGTGGATTGTAAGATCCCACATCGCCCAAGGGAGTGATCCTTATATGTATATTCCCATCCCTACCTAGCACGATGCCTTTTGGGAGCTCACTGGCTTCGGGTTCCGTAGGAACTCCGAAGTTAAGCGAGAAAGGGGCTAGAGCAATCCCATGATGGGTGACCCACTGGGAAGTTGCTCGTGAGTTCCCAAAAACAAAACCGTGAGGGAATGGTAAGCCCAAAGCGAACAATATCGTGCTACGGTGGTGGAGCGGGCCCGGGAAGTCGTCCCACCCCCGTAGCACGATATTGTCCGCTTTGGGCCCCGACCACGCCCTCACGGTTTTGTTTCTGAGAACTCACCCGAGAACTTCCCGATGGGTCACCCATCCTGGGAATGCTCTCGCGCGCTACTCGCTTAACTTCGAAGTTCCTACGGAACCCGAAGCCGGTGAGCTCCCAAAAGGCCTCGTGCTAAGTAGGGATGGGAATATACATATAAGGATCACTCCCCTGGGTGATGTGGGATGTCACAATCCACCCCCCTTAGGGGCCCGACGTCCTCGTCGGCACACACGCGGCCAGGGTTAGGCTCTGATACCAAATTTGTCACATCCCGGCCCGGGTGGGACGACTTTCCGGGCCCGCTCCACCACCGTAGCACGATATTGTCCGCTTTGGGCTTACCATTCCCTCACGGTTTTGTTTTTGGGAACTCACGAGCAACTTCCCAGTGGGTCACCCATCATGGGATTGCTCTAGCCCCCTTCTCGCTTAACTTCGGAGTTCCTACGGAACCCGAAGCCAGTGAGCTCCCAAAAGGCCTCGTGCTAGGTAGGGATGGGAATATACATATAAGGATCACTCCCCTGGGCGATGTGGGATCTTACAGCTGTTGTTGGTGTGAGTAAAAGAACTTCGCCACTATGTGCTTGGTGTTATCTCCCTTGATGTATCCCTTCTTTAATTGCTCGATACATGCTGCATTGTCTTCAAAGATCATCGTAGGAAATTCAACAACTGATGTATGACCACTAGTGCTTCAAATATGTTCCATAACTTCTCTCAGCCAAAAGCACTCACGCGATGCTTCATGTAGGGTGAGAATCTGAGCATGGTTAGACGAAGTCGCAACTAGCGTTTGCTTGGTAGACCTCCAAGATATAGCGGTGTCTCCAACGGTAAAGACATAGCCTGTTTGAGAACGTGCCTTATGTGGGTCAGACAGATATCCAGCATCTGCGTAACCAACAAGGCGAGAATCAATCCGAGGGCTATAGGGGGCGGCAACACTTGGACATTCGCAAGTATAGAACAAGCCCAAATCCATAGTACCTTTGAGGTAGCTAAAAATGTCTTTAACACCATTCCAGTGCCTGCGTGTGGGCGCATTGCTGTATCTAGCCAATATATTCAGAGTGAATGAGATGTCAGGTCTAGTGCACTGAGCCAAGTATAATAAAGCCCCAATTTCACTTAGGTGAGGAACTTCGGGTTCCAAAATATCTTCCTCATCCTCCTTTGGACAGAAGGGATCTCGTTTAGCATCTAGAGTCCAAACGACCATGGGTGTACTCGAAGGCTTCGTTTTATCCTCATTAAAACGACGTAACATATTTTGGGTGTAGTTCAATTGATGTACTAGGATTCCATCCGAACAATGTTCGATCTCCAGGCCAAGACAGTATCGAGTTTTCCTAAGATCCTTCATCTCAAATTCCGATTTCAAGTGTGCAGCAATTTCCTCAAGCTTTGCAGGAGTTCCAATGAGGTTCATGTCATCGACATAAACTGCAACGATTGCAAATCCAGAATGTGACTTCTTTATGAACACGCATGGGCATATTTCGTTGTTCACATAACCCTGACTTGTCAAATATTCACTCAGACGGTTATACCACATCCGCCCGGATTGTTTCAATCCGTAGAGTGACCTCTTCAACCTAATTAAGAGAGTGTTATGTAGTCTAGAACTATTTGAACCAGTCAATGTAGACCTTTTAAGATAAAACTCAACTTTAATTAGACTAGCACTAGCGAGCGGTTAAGTTGAAGCGATGTTGGAACATTGACTCATGACAACTTATTTACAAACTCATGTACCTAAATTTAATACACACACACACACACACACACACACATACACATATATATATATATATTGCTAGAATTCTCAACAATGAATATAATTAAAAAATAATAATAAAATAGTTAATCAACTTGATCAATGATCGATGTTAATGTTCATAGTGTATGTATAAGTACTAAGAACACATATTTTTGTGTATATAATTGATTTGTTAAAGTCAAAGCTTCTAAAGTGCTTATGTATATAATTAAAGAATTAAATATAATCCCAACTTACGAAACTATAGTTCATCTCATCCTCTATAAAATTAAAAACAGAGCAGTTTTTTTTTTTTTTTCAATCCAAAGGCCTTTCAGTATACTAAGAACACGAGTGTCACAAAACAATTGGTTCAATACTTGAAAAAAAAACTTTCAATTAATTATTTTATGACATTTGGTGTTTCGAACTGTGTTTTTGAGTACACTAAAAAATTTCTCCTTTCCCAGACTCAAGTGATCGATGATGGCACGCGATGCGACTTTTCGCACTTTTATAAAAATTTTCCTTCAAATATTAAAAATGAGTGGGTGAGATGATGAGTGTCACATCCCGGTCCGGGCTCCCATCACATCCTGAACTCGACTTCACCGTAGCACGATATTGTCCACTTTGGGCCTCGACTACACCCTCACGGTTTTGTTTCTGGGAACTCACATGAGAACTTCCCAGTTGTCCCAGTGGGTCACCCATCCTGGTGGGATTGCTCTCACGCGCTACTCGCTTAACTTCAGAGTTCCTACGGAACCCGAAGCCAGTTAGCTCTTAAAAGGCCTCGTGCTAGGTAGAGATGGGAATATACATATAAGGCTTACAGGATCCACTTCTCTAGACGATGTGGGATGTTACAACGAGATCAAAGATTGTCCATCTTTCCAATTAGAAGTGCATTGAAATTTTTACTAAAAATTTAAAATGTTTCTTCAAAACCAATTTATGCTCAAAAATACTTTTAGTAAAAGTACTTCTAGTAGAAGTATATTGAAACTTTTACTAAAAATGCAAATGGCTTTTTAACTCTACTTCTAGTATAGATAGAATTGTCTTTGGTAATCTGCAAACGTTTTTAGTTATTAAAAGCACATTTAAACATATCCTTAACTCCATGTATAATTTACCTAGAAAAACTATATAACCAAATATTTGCATGATCAAATTTATGACCTAAATTAGCAAAGTCGTCTATCTATTGTTCATCGTTCATATTTTCTATTTTGTGGTTTTTTTTTTAATTTTAATTTTTATCTATGACCTTTTGCTCACGTCACCATCACCTAGGCATAAACCTGCTGGGAGCTGGAGTCAACGGTTCACATTAATATGTTGATATTGACCAGGAGGAACATGACCACAACAATTAAGCTTTGCTATAACAATTGGATAGCTTTCATTTTCAACATACGTAAGGGGGAAGTTAGGGCTCGTTTAGAAATGTTTTTACAATGACTGAAAATATTTCTTAGTGAAAATAAATCTGAAACTAATCTCAATAAAAATCTAAGTAGATTCTAGAAAAACACTTAAAGTGTTTTCTTCAAGAAGCACATATCTGGTGCTTCCTAAAAAAACAATTGAAGTGCTTTTGACAGCCAAAATCAATTTACAAAAACACTTTCAATTATTCAAAAAGTAGTTTCAACGAGCGCAATTTAGACGCTCTTGACAAATTGAAAAAAAATATACAAAATCCTTGTATTTGGTTTTCTAGTCCTCCTCATATAGTGACCCTTGTATTTGGTTTTCTAATCCTCCTCATGGAGCGACTTCGAAAGTGTTCTTTGACTTAGTTCACTAGGAATCCCAAGTGAATCCAAGTTGTAATTTCTTATGTTTCTTAAAAAAAAAAAAAAAAAAAAAAAAAAAAAAAAAAAAAACATGATCGCAATTGAGCACAATCCCTAATGGGCTAATTTATTAATTAACACTTTGGGTCAAAAAGCCCAAAACGAGCTTGAACTTTATGGGCTTTAATAGAAATTGGACTGCCGAATCAGCCCCGAATTATATCGGGTTTTTCTAGGGTTGAACTTCGGGTCGTCAGGACACACCAGACAGAAAATCCATAAGGGGTATAAGAGTCATTTCACAATAACGCTATTTCTTCTTCAGTAGAAGTTGATATTTTCTTCCCCGGTCAGCTGTAAATGTAACAAAAACCGTTTTCAAGCAATCACCTTTCTTCTGCTAATTGCCATGGATGCCGCTTCGTGCTCAATTCTCCGAGCTCAGCCCTTTTCTTCCACCGCCGCCGTTTTCCCGCCAAGTAACAACCCCACCGCCCGCTTCTTCGCCCTCCCCAAGAGCAACCCCAACTTGGTCCCTTCATTTTGCTCCACTTTCCCAAGAAACTCAACTTTTCCCGGAAAATGCCTGCACTTCGATCGGTTCACCGCTTTCAGCTCGCTATCCAGCGCTCAGGACCAGAACCCATCTCAGGAACTCGCTGTTCTCCTCGAAGTCGACGGGTGGGACGATTTCTTTCTCCTTCTTACTCCAAGCATTTCAATTTAATTGCTTTCCTTTACTTCACAGCTTCTTTGTTTTATTTTTATTATTTTCTTGGTTTATTGAAGCTGTTTTTTGCTGCATTGTTCGAATTGGAGTTGGGTTTTCTCGGAGACCTTTTTCTTGATGATTTCTCTTTGTTTCTTTCAGGGTTCTTATGGATGCTTATCGGTTGGGGAACCGCTAAACCTTCAATGCAGGTGAGAAAATGCAGTATTTTCATCCTATTGTATTAAATTTTCTTGATTAAATTGCGTTTTATGTATTAATATTACTGTATTTTTTCTTGTGATATATTGGCAGCATTTAAGAAGCTTGGACTTGACTGTGCAAGTCGGACAGAGCCTGTTTACTTGGATCTCCTAAGGTGGGAAATTAAAATGATGAGTAAAGATTCATGAATTTAGATTATTTAATTGGTTTCTTGTTCTTTAAGTTATTTATTTGGTTTCTTTTTCTTTAAGTTATTTAGTAGGCTTGAAATCATGATTCATGACTTGCTTCAATCTAGTATGAGTCAATTTAATTACATTTCCAAGTGTGTATCTGGGTCGTAGGGTTTTTCGATATGAAAAATCACAAGATTCTGACCCATATTACTTGTTCGTTTTACAATCATTCTTTGCCTTATTCATCATAATTGGTTCGGATAAGAGTCTGGACTAAAGGTTTATCAATTTTTATACTTGAGGTTCTGAAATGTAGTTTATGTAATTTTTCAGGAAGAGCGCTGGTGATGAGCAAAATATGGTGAATTTGTATTTTAATCGGGTGTGTTACTCTTTTGTCGTCTTTGAAAAGAATGAATAGCTTGAAGTAGCTCTTCGAAATTTTCCTTCATTTAGTATCTTTTCTTCTGAATCTACTGTTAATCTGTCCTGCAGATTGGTTGGCCTAGTTCATTGCCTACAAGTGAGAAGGAGTCATTTGTGAAAAATGTTCTGCAAAGAAGGTATGGTTTTAGGGATGCATCTCAACATTTATTTCTGATCTTACCACTGAGATACAAGTCTAGACTTAGGTACTTGATCATACACAAAAGGAAATATTATAGTCTTTGAGTCAGTATTTTGATCATATAGTTATGTATACCGAGGAACAAAAATAAGGAAAATTTATAATTCCAGGGCTAATGAGGAATCTGCTTTCGGTTAATAACAATAATAAGAGAACTGTTTGTATATTTTTCCAGGGAAGGTGAGCAGGGCTGATTTAAAAACAACAGAACCTTTTTATTATTTTCCACTTGAAGCCACCTATGAAAATTATCAATTTTACACAAAAGAAATGGCTGCTTGTCTGAGATAAGTGCAAACTCATTTCACTTGTTACTTTGATAGCTTATTATTTTGTATCTTACAATACAAGGTAAAACCTTAAAATTACAAAACACATTAATGAATGGGAGAGTAAATGTCCTTTTATTTTCGACTTGTAATTAAGTCATGCTCTCCCATATGGAGAATGAAAGTAGCTAATATTAATTTGTTTTTGACAGAAAATTGCAATGGATGAGTTTCTGATGTCAGAAAGCTTGACTTTACGACCTGGAGTTGAAGAGTGAGATTCTGATGACAGAAAATTTACTTGGATGATTACACAATCTTTTAGCTCTCAAATATACCGAGTCTAAATTTCTGCTTGATATTTTTACCTTCTTCAAATATGGATAGCGTAGACTAAAACCATGTGCAAAACCTCTTTATTTGTACTCATTTAGTCATTCTTGGCTTCAGCTATACTTCCGGAATTTCCAAAATTTGGAATTAGCTTAAAGCAATACATAGAACTTGGGTGTGAATATTTTTCACCATGACCAGCATTTGGAAATTCTGCTGAAAGTGTTGCCAAAGAAATGATGTGAAATCGAAGGTAGCTTGCTACTTGTTATTTTCTTTCAAGAATATACCAGACTTTTGCTCTCAGAAGTTTTGGCTTAGACTGGGCCTTAGGCATGCTGGGAGTTTATTCTTGACAAATATTCGCGAGTCTATTGGTTGATAGTCTAGATGAACTGATGATCCTAAATCTATAGGAAGCTAGAAGTGATGAACCATTGACAAACAAAAACAACTGGACTTATTTTCTCCATTGTTTCCAACAGTTAGACTTATTTTCTCCTTTCCATTTGCAGGTTTATTGATGATACATACAAGGAAGGGATACCTGTGGTTGTACTGACAACTTATAGTAAGAGTGGGGATCGAATTGCCAGGTAATAACAACCATTTTATCCTTTGTTTTTATGCCCTTTTTTTTGTTGAGTTTCCAGACAGTTATGAACAGTAGCTATGACTATAATTGGACAGTAGTTTCTTTTGATGTGGTCATAAAGGACTCAGCCACTGACATAGCTGCAACTTTATATTTTATTTTTTCATTCCAAATTTCTGCAATAGCACAGATTCTAGTGTCACTTGACAGCATATGCGATTTCCATTGTGGAAAATAGTACATAGAATTATGATAAGTTTTAATGCGACTGATTGATCTATTAATCATTCTTAAGCAACTTGTCATTAGCTCTTTGTTTGCAAGTTAAATACAATAAAAGTATGCTAAAAAATGTAGTTAAGTACACAGAAAAGCACATATACACATACATATTTGTGTGCATATAATATTGAGCCAAAAGCTGCAGTTAAGTACTCTCTATTAATCCTTACCACCACATACCAGTTTTAGTTCATTATGTTCCTTATGGATGGTATAGGACTGTGCTAATACTCCATTTAACACTTTATAAATGTCAGATCAGTTGTTGGAAAGCTTGGCGAGGAAAGAATTTCAAAGCTAAAGATTGTCGGAGATAAGGAAATTGAACAGAGTTTGTATACCCAACTAGTAAATGATACAGGATTATCGTCTGGTATGGATGAGCAACTAGCTAAGGAGGCAATAAAAGCAGGTAGACTCTTCATCTTGGGTTGATAGTCATGTATATTTTTTGTGATATACATTTTTCCAGTGCAGAAGGTTGGGTACTAAGGGGCTCTGTTATTGGTTTATGGATCAGTTTCTGCTGAGAAACAAAGGATTGCAGAGGAGGTTGCATCTATGCTAAAGCTGAGTGTAGATATTGATACTAGCCCGTCTGAAAGGTTGGCATGTTTCATTGATTTTTATTGTTTGTTAATGTTAATTCGGTGCTTTCAGGGTTTGTGTGTGTCCACTGATTATTTTTGTTTTGTGGGTTTTCTGAAGTTCAGGGTTTAAGAGACTTATGATTTTATCATGTTTATATATGATTCTGCTTACATTAGACTAGGAAGAGATTATATGCCAATTTTGAACCGTTTGTGCGATTATGTATGATTCAGCGCTGAACTTAAAGAGTGATTTCATATATCTGGTATTTAATTCTTTGCTCTTATGGTCGGCAAACGCTGTGCAAGTTCTTGTCCTTGTTTTCTTTGCTACGGTATTTACTTTTCTTGATCGCAATTTAATATTTCAGCGTCATATTAGTTGTCTTAATAACTGAGTAAAGTACTAGGCTGTCTATTCTATGACCGAATTTCTTGTTCGCTTGGGCTGATTCCAACTTTTGACTTGACGTGTTAGTTGTTTTGTGCCAGCTTAGAGAAGATAATTGCTGCATTGAGAGCTGTATGCGATTGTGTTCTTGTTGCAGGAAGCCAGTCTGGTGTGGCTGGAGCTGAGCGAGTGGGCATGCCGTGTGTTGTTTTAAGAAGCAGGTGAAGGCTCTTTTTGCTTCATTAATATGTTCCTGCTGCAGATTCTCACCTACATTTTACGTGCTTCATTTTTGAATTGCTCAAAACAAATCTCTCAAACAATTTTTATCCGTGTTGTTTACAATTGCTTTTTCCTGTGTTCATGTAGTTTGACAGCTTAGAGCTGTTTTAAAATTGTAAAAGTTCTCAAGAAAGAAGGAAATACATTAAAACTTTTTGTACCTTCAACAAGAAGCAAACTATTTTATTTTTACACAAATGATATTGGAGAGGTGGATTCAAATTCATGTTCTTAACCAATTTAACTACAAGTCAAACAAATTTAACGGACATAAAACAAAAATATCGTGTACAAGAAATAAAATCCGGCATTAAACTAGTATTGATCAAGGACTAGGTGATAATCCTAAAATTGCGAGACCCACATTAAACGCAGTCGCTGCCGTACCAAGTGCTAATTTTGTAGCTATTTTCCTTTTACGGTGCTTACAAGCCTCCTGAAAATACAAAGTAGCAAAGAATTATAAAAGCTTCACGATATAATCTAGGAATTAAATTAAATTAAATGTAAGATAAGAGGTGATCCGTTATAAAATATACCACGTCTGAAGTAGCTTTCTTGATATGTTTCTGAGTCTTTTCTTTGAACTTGTCCCACAATTGTTGGCATTGTGCCGATGTGAATAAAGCATCCTTCAATGAAACCTAGTTCGGAGTTAATTCAGTTATATATATATATATATATATATATCTATAATTCTTGTTTTATCTGATCTATATCTATACTTCTAACTATCTATTAATAGAATGTCTTTGCCAATTAAAAATCAATAAAAATATTATTATACCCTTCCATGCATAATTAAAAGAAAACCAACGAAATTACTATTACCTTATACATAAACTACATATTAATAAAACCAGATTTGTCAAACAAAAACCAATAAAATTACTATTATACCCTTTATGCATAACTGAAAATAATAAAAAATAAAAAATATGGGCATTAAAGTAATTTCGCACGAACAGGTTTTTGCTGTATTTTTTTTCCTTCCTCACCCACATATGACCATAGTTTTACTCCTCTACTTCTCTCTCCCGCTTCCTACTTTTTTCTTTTTTTAATTTTAATTCCAATTTCTTAATTTTTTAAATTGTCATATATTTAAACACACAGATAATACTAGAGAGACTAAATTTGTAAAATTTGCAAATTAAATGATGTGTTACCAATAAGAATGAGCACGTTTATCAACGCTTAAGTAATAATCAAATAATCAAATTTCATGTCTTTTGTTTAAAAAATTTTGTTTATAAATTTAGTCTTCCTAACATTATCCTTAAACACATACATAGTGTATGACTTTTATCTAGAGGGGATACCAAATTTGTAGACTAAATTTCGTAAACTAAATGATATAGAAGTTGATTAGATTATTACTTAAGTCTTGATTAACGTGCATTTTTTTTTTATTAATAACATATAATTTAGTTTGCAAATTTAGTTAACCTAACATTACTTATTATATAAATTAAGCAAAACACATTAAATGAGTAAATACCTTTTGCCAGCTCGAGGGAAGAGCGTCTTCAGTCTCTTTCATTAAACAAGAAAAGAAAATTTCTTCAACATAATTCGGCTTCTCGTCCAAGTCAATGGCAGACATAACCGCCAAAATCTTAAGACACTGCACAAAAAAGAGATGAAAAAAAAGGTTACAAATTAAACAAAAACACAATAATGTAATGTTAATGTTAATCTTCCGTTGATTAACATTAAATTAAGTTGTTCTCAGTGATTACAGCAGAGCGGGCTTCTTTTGTAGCAGCTGTGATTTGCTTCGTCTTTTTCCAAATCCTAGGCTGTGAATGGCTATCGTAACAGAAGACGCTTGCAAACCTGAAAATTGTTAACCAATTAAATTAGGCAACCAGAAAATGACAAGAGTATTATATACAGTGACAAATTTGCTTTACCTCAGTTTCATTTGGGTCAAAACTTTATCAGCAACAATATTGTCTCTTGCTTTTTGCTCCACCACGTTTCTGGCAAAGTGGCGTAAATCTTGCCCCATTGCGCTGAATTCTTTTTCGTTCAACTCAAAACGAACTTTTATAGTTGATAACCTTGCTATTGCATTTTCGGTCTCAAGCATAAGAATTCTTCTTATTGAAACCCACATGTCTTCTCCACCATGCCCAAACGCTGGGTCTGCTTGACTAGTTAAACATGCAACAAGTTGTTCCTACAGTCAACATTATACAAAGTTTCCCAAATAAGTAATTTTCTTTTATTCTTAATACAACGATATGATTTACGTTGAGGGGTGGGGAGATTTTTCGGCTAAGCCTAAGCCCCACAATGACGAAGTCATGATAAATTGATAACGAACTTGTCATTCAAGGGAGTCTAACCTAAGAATTTCCATTTATAAACGAAGAGAAAATAGCATTATAACGTAGTACTAGGTGCTCCTAATTAAGTAATTTAAGTAATAATATATAATCAACATATAATTTATTTAATAATTCTATATATTGAATGAAGCACATATAACTGACTACATTGAGTTTAGTCTCTAAGACGTTAACCCTATCATTGCTCATACACTATCTATTAGTCTCTAAGAAATCAACAAGTTACTGGTATACGGTCTCTAATATGGAGATTAACTCTATCATTGTATGTGCGACTAACATATATTAGACAGTGTGGAACGAAATTAGTTTTGTGTAGAAATATTACCTCATATTTGTCCTTCAATTCTGACAACTTTGCACTACGGACACATAATGCATGTGCATTTATATCACGTTGAAGCTTTTCTACAATGCTTGAGAAACTCCAATTACTATGTTGTACGGCAGCATCTGCACGGATAGCTTGCATGGTTAATTCAGGAGAGTTTTAACGAAAAACTTACGATATTGTTCATTTTAACGAAAAATTATATTTTTATACTAAAAAGTCAAACCTGGTACGGTTCACTTTACCCTTTATTTTGTCCTTATCGTTAAAACTCCAAGTTGTCAAGTCATTTTCATTAGTTTTCCTTTAATTCAATTCATCCAATTAAGTAGATGAAATGCCAACAATGATGTAAGTTTAAAGAAATTTGTGTCTTGAGAAACAATTAACAGAATGACAAAGGATATTATATATACCAGCACATCCTCGGCGAAATTCATGCATGGAAGAAAGAATACAGGCACGAAGAGACGCAGCAAATCCTTTTTCTGGGTCCAGTGACGTCACCCCCGCTTTAAACCCTTCAAATGCATTAGAGCTTAAGTGTCCCAACATGGTATTGCACACAGCCTGGGCACACTGTACAGTCCAGAAGAAAGCAAGATTACGAATAGGAATGGTAATAAATAAAAATAAAATAAAAGGGTGATTGACATGGAATTATGGTTCGGTAAAATATTTCATATATACATATATTATATAGGCGAAACTCTTATTTTTCAAATAACGACCTACCTAAATTTAAACATTCAAATAAAATCCAAATTTCAAATACCCTGTCATGTAGACAAATTTATGACCAACTATTACAATACATTTACAACTTATGCCACAAAATCCTAATTTGGTCAATAAATGTTATTGCTCATCCTAATTATGATGAGCAATTAAATCCATATGGATATTTTACCTTTCTTGCATCATAAAATTAGCAACATGTATAAATTAATTTACCAAATTAAAAAAAAGACATATCTTGTACGGAAAAAATAATATTGTTTGAATTATGTAATTACCTATATACAAATTAATTTACCTACTTATAAAATATTATACTAATTTTCCTGCATTTTGAATCATGTAATTACCTACACACAAATATTATACTAATTACCTACATTTAAATTAATTTACCTATTCCAAAAAAAAAAAAATAGTGATATTAGATAATGTTCTAATGTTGTGGGTTTGTGCTTGTACGCAATCAAATAAACTTTTAATCTAATTTACATAAATCATGTAGGTAAATTAGACCATTTTGGAATTAAATTAGACCCTTTAAATTTGGTTTGATGGAATAGGTAAATTAGACTATTTTGTAGGTAAAAATTGTGCGGAACATATAGCTTTTGTTTTGTGTATTAGGGATTGGAGTATTAGCCGAAGTTGTTTAGGTTTAATGTTGTGTTGGTAGGTAAATTAACTTATATATTTAATGCACAAAATTATGAAATTAGTATTATTATTTTTCAATTGGCACGTTAAAACAATTTGAAAGTTAATACATTGAATATAGTCAATATACAATGAATGGCATGAATTATTTTGTAAAATATAATATAACAAGTCACTGATCCAAAAATCCCATCCAAGTATTAATAGGGGTAGTTTAGGTATTCGGAAAATACACAATTTGAAAAGTCAAACTTAATTAAAGAAATTGTTTAGTTGGAGGCTAATCAATGTGCTTTATTCAAGAAAACAAAAGGAGATGGATTTTAGTAGAGGAAAATATAGTTTCAAGGGGTAATATCAAATTTTCAGTATTATATATCGTATCTCTTGAACATGCATTCCTCATACATAGAACTGCGTAAGAAACTGAACCTGTATATTTACCAAGAACATGAACTTACAAGCACAAATATCATACTGCTGTGCCCCTATTTTCTTGAACTGCAGTATGCAGACCTAACTAAAATTTTGGTTAACTACACTATTAGAAAAATACTCGTAGAGCACAAACTTACAAGCACAAATATCATACTGTGCCCCTATTTTCTAACATTAAGAACAATTTAGTTCTATTCGTATTCTTTTGTTTTGAGGCAAAAATACTTACTCAGTACAAGTTTACATTGGGCACAAAGAACCGTCCTAACCTGTAAACAATAAGTCTTTGACACAAAACAATTAGCCAGAGAGGAAGATAAAGTAGCCATACCTGCAATGCTCTCGACTCCAACATGTGTCGTTTCGTCTTCCTTACACCTTCGTCATAGTACACGACCTCCTTGTCATATCTGTATGTGATGCACAAATAAGCAAGATATATATTTCTCAAGGCATACAAATAAAGTCATAAGCAGTAAAGCTAGAGTGGAACTTACTCAGAAAGATAGTTGTATAGAATTGAGCTGACCCTTCTACCGAAATCTGGTACAGGACCAGTTTCAGCAGCTTTTTGCAATGCCAACCAGCCCTAAATTATGTTCATGTAAGACTTTGTTCATGGTATAGAATTAAGTAGAAGAATTTCAAAGCATCAAATGGATTATAGTTAAGTATAAGATACATACTTTATTTTCCATCAACTGTTTGAATATATCGGTGGAAATCTCTTCACACCGCAAAGTGGCAACCATAACCTAATTAAGGTACAGTGTATGCATAAGAGAGGTGATGGCCACAAATGAATTAAATTCTTTAACTGGGAATTGAGGAAACTAATAAACCTTGTGAGCAGGAAGGTCCAGGTCCTTGTTCAGTTTGATTACTCTCCACATCTCCTGTGTACTAAGAGAAAATCCTGAGGCAGGGACAACGCTCCTTTTATCACCAACAAGGCCTCCTGGAGAAATAGAATTGACAAAGCGCTGCCTCAGTTGAGCAACCTGCATGATATATGCAGGCCATACTTGTAAGTATCTATCTACTAAACTCTAACAATGAATGAATTTACTTAAGGCTGTTTGACAACAGTTTTCGGCTTTCAATTTAACAAAAATAAAAACATATATACTATTCGTTTGGTAACTAATTAATTCAAAATTTCGGGGAGGTGAAATTTTGAACCCATGCATGGGTACAACCCTACACCCTATGTGGATTCATACTCTCAGCACGCCCCCTCACATATGGTAAATTTCTTAGCCTAATGCAGGGGCGGCTTTCGAACAGATGCTAAAACACACCCCAGGAATTAAAACCCAAGAAAAAAGAAAATGGAATGGGCAATATTATGATTTTAGGACATGGTGAATTGCTTCTGATATATATAGTGTAAGGGTTACCTCCTCCTTGAACTTCTCCTCCTTCTCTTGATAGTTGGACAAAGCAACTACTTGTACCTTTATTTCAAAAATGTTAAAATCAGAGACAAAGAACACACAGGCTGTCAGACTGTCAGCGAGCAGTGGAAGGTGTAAGAGATCGAACTCACATTAAAAAACACAGTGAGCGGGGAATTTTTATGGGCTTGGGGCTTTGAAACTGCATTCCACATCTGCAGAGTGTAGAATATAGATATATATGAGCAGATACAAAAGAGGAAAAAAAAAAAAAAAAAAAAAAAAGAATAAAAAGGGAACCGACAAAACTACCTTCTCTGCGTCTTCCCTTAAGCGCTTCTCCAGCAGTACAAAAGGGGCCTAAACGAACACCGGCAAACAAGACAGTTAATATGTAAACAAATGTAGAATTTTTCCCACGCACTCTTTTTATCCTCTTACACACTTTTCTTTTATTTCTGACTATCAAACTGAAACAACTAACAAAAATTAATCAAAGGTGTCTAAAGGAAAGAAAATTGACGTGCATTTTCTATCATTTCTCTATATTTTCTATTTAAAAAACATCATCCTTTTGATATGTTTCTCAGTACCTTTGATGGCTTGTCACGCACAACAAACATTAGCGTCGTTTTCTTAGGGGGATCGCTGAATAAGCGCATCATAACCTTTTACATATTCACAAACATTGACAAAAACCAAAAAGAAGATTCAAAAACCAGAAAATGTCAAATAATAACAATGAATGTTGAGATATAAGTACATGGTTACAGTTAAGATGAGCACCTGAAAAATAGTTTTTAGTAAAGGTTTGCTCGCAGCATGCTCCCGACCAATATCATGGTACCACCTGTATATATATAATATCCAAATAAGTACAAAAGATTTGATCTCTGTATATGGCTAAGATTGTCCATCAGTCAAGTAATTCCTGGGTTATCTAGTTAATGAGCTTACATATTTATGAGCAAAATGTCTGAAACTGCCAGCGCAAATAGGGCGATCCGTTTCTCGAATGTATTGTCATCCTGATTAAACCAAATTGCAGAGGAAGAAGTACGAAGAGTGAATATATACGAGGATTTGAGCTGTATTTGCCATATATATTGTGATCACTTATAATTACATGAATTTGTTCCAAATTAATTTCGTTTAAAATGTTGCTTTTTTTTATTTTTTTTATTTTAGAGTAATGTTAGGTATATCAACTTTTTAGATCCAATTTATAAACTATGTCTCAGTGTCACTAATAAAAAATAAGGACTTTAATCAATATTAAACCCTATACTTAAATAATAAGTCAATCATCAACAATCATGTCATATCCCTAGATTTGATATTTGATGTGCTCTTTGAAGTTCTGCAAGCACATGAAATCGAATGAAGATTCTCTGTGGATCCTCTTTATGAGGATATCCTCTACGGATTCTCTTTGTAAGGATCCTTGGGATCTGTAAATCGTGTCCGTTCATCATACATCGTGTGGTTAGAAATCATTTTAAGTTTTATTATTCAAAATTGAACACAAATAGTACCTAAAGAAAATTGACCACATAATGTACGATGAACGGATACGATTCACATATTTCCGAAATTCTCACAAAGAGGATTTAGAGAGGATTTGGATTCGATGAAATCAGCCTCATTTTTGTGCGGCTACATTAATTATGGTTAGTG
Source organism: Pyrus communis (assembly GCF_041283825.1). Lineage (NCBI taxonomy): Eukaryota > Viridiplantae > Streptophyta > Magnoliopsida > Rosales > Rosaceae > Pyrus > Pyrus communis. The sequence continues at coordinate 7,188,136 of NC_142577.1, forward strand.
TCCATATATGGTGAAACGGGTGACCTGATATGTGACCACGTTAATAGTGTACGACAATTTAGCGTTTTAAATAGTGGGAATTATTTAGAAAAACGCCCATGAGTTTTTCTTCTGCTTTCCAAAAATAACATTAGTATAAGGGTTTAAATTATTTTCAAAAAAATAAAAAGAGAAATTTTATTTGAACCCATATAATCTCTTTCTACATTCAACTTATTCTTTATACCCATATAGTTTTTAATTAAATTATCAATATCTCTTTAAACCCAATTTTACTACCTAAACTACCCTCACAAACCTAATATAATATGCAAATTTATCTTTACACCCATTTTAAAAATAAAAATCCAAAATCAGTGTTCTACAACTACTTTTCCACAACTCGTTGATTGAGAGTGTAATGTCCATACATATATGGAGTCGTGTTTGATGAATTGGTCAAACAAGCAATTTGGAATCGTGAAGTTATATGAGCAGACAAGATTAGATGAAGTAATGTTATGGTGTTCTTGTGCTTATTTGAGATTGAAATGTTAAAACAATATGCTTATTTCTCTTACAATAGAAATCGAGTTGGTTTTAATCCTTGTGTGCTTTATCTGAATTGCATTCCCATTGTTTTTATCCCATAGCCGCTTCATAAACAAATGCAGTAGCGTTTTTCAAATGCTTTAATCTCAAGTTTTTACCTTGGTTTTAAGATTAGTTGTATTGGGTGGTGGAATTGTAATCTGTAAATCCATATTCTTAGGCATCACTTGGGTTTTAGCCACAATAATTCAAATCTGCATGAATTATAGGACTCAAAATCATTTTATACATACACATACACTAGTAATAATAATTAACTTAGGCCCTCAGTTGTCATTGGAACTGGAAGTGGGTATATTGATTAGTGGGTTTATTGATAAATTTTAGTTTGATTTCTGATTTCATCTTGTATTTGATGGTAATTATAGAATAGGGTAAAACTGACAACTCACATTTTATTTTAAGTTAGGTGTAGAGTGAGGTTATATGGGTTCAAATAAAATTTCTCAAAAAAAAATCATTGTGTTAGTTTTTCCATCTAAAAACTGAGATGTCATGATAAATTTTCACCAAATGATAAATTTTAGGGAGTTTTACTGATAGGGGGTGGGTGGGAGAGAGAGGGGGTGGTGACAATCGGGTAGAGAGGGAGAAAAGGCTGGTTTTCACATGAATCGTTTTTAATCTTATATATATTTTCTAAATTCGATTTTAATCGCTCATCAAAAGTCATATATATAGCCATGTGATTATGTGAAGATGGTAAAAGTATGTTGGGAAATAATGCCACAGAAGCAAAGACCAGAACAGCAAGCCCTGGATTACTGAATGTTTTTGTTTCCCATTTTGCAGAAACCCCAGCCATCAACCCTAAGCACATGACCAGCAATACCAGCCTAACCCAATACCACAAAGACGCTAACTTTCTTGGAGAAAAGGGCTCAGCCACCGCCCCAAACCCCTCCGCCCCCTTTCCTTTTAATTTTTATACTATGCTACAAAATTTATTTTCTTTATTTAATCCACATGGCATTACACAATTGGTTTTATCCTCACATGAATGCCACGTCAGCATCCTAACAGACTTTCTAATGGAAGTGGACGGCAAGGACAATTTTAATGACCAAGCCAATACATAAATGACTAAACTGAAGAGCTTGAAACATAAAAAACTACGCTGATGAGTTGCAAAAATATAAAGGCCATTTTTGATAGTCCGACTAAACATAAGAGTAATGCTAGAGAGATTAAAGTTGTAGATTAAATTTTGTAAACTAAATGACATGGAAGTTAATTATTGGATTATTATTTAAACGTTGATAAACGTGCTCATTTTTTATTAGTGACACATAATTTAGTTTGCAAATTTAATCTTCTTAACATTACTTTAAACATAAAGATGATTACCTCGCCTCTCTCGCTGCTATCGCTACCCTCCAAATCCATGGCGATGGTGCAAGGCTCAATGTCGACACACTTGGCTATCCAAATGCCCTTCGTTGTTTGGCTCCTGAATATTTAATTAATTATACACAAATACTGATTACATATATATAAACTAGCATATGTTTACACACTTTATGTGTATTAACACTTTTTATTTTTGTTTTTAAAATGGAAAATAGAGAGGCAGAGAGAGAACGTAGGTGGGAGTGGGAATGAGAGGATTTTGTTTTTTTATTTTTTAATTTCTAATATTCGATATATCTTAACGTCACCCATAGGTGATGCTTCTATAAAAAACAGTAAAATATGGTTAAGTGATATTACATTATACTCATCATTTTTTGAGAGAGAGAGAGAGAGCGAGAGAGAGAGTAGTGCACATATGAGTGATCATGTGGAAACAAAGCATGCATGCTAAATGCAAAGTCAAAACTAACTAACTTTCCGCATTCTATTTTCATCTCCTGAAAGCCGGTGGCGAAAAGATGGTTCATCAAAGTGCTTTTCCCTGTGAGCCAAGCCAGCCAATTTCAGAAAACTATATATCATTTGTATTCAACAAATTAAAATTTAATTGATTGAAGTAAAAGGCTTTAGTACCTCCACTCTGAGGACCCATGATGGCAACAACAGCATAGGAGTTCCCGCACTTTTCAAACTTAACTTTCTGTAAGAAGCTATTGAGCCCAGCAACATTGAATTCGTTGTTGCCACAGATGAGTTGTGTGGCGCAGATATCTTCCTTCATCATGACTTTGAGAGTCCAATCTAGCTTCTAAGAGAGAGAGAGAGAGAGAGAGAGAGAGAGAGAGATGATAGAAGCTGTAATAAACCTTGATTATCTATGATGTATGAATATGAAATTAGCAATTAGCAAGGTTTACAGAGTTACATACATACATACATATATATATATAGGCTTACGTTACCCTTGCCAATTCTTAATTTGTTATGATTTAAATTCATAATTGATATCGTGAATAAATTTAATCTTTGTAGTTTGTATTGTTGCTAAAAAAGATTATGACTAAAAAGTTGGTAGTTTATTGTGTAATTTTTATTTTCGTCTAATTTTTTGGGGTTTTTATATTGGGACCAACTGACGCTAAAATCCTGGATTTGCCAATTGATGCATATGCAAGACTAGCTCAACTCAAACCGATCTAATTAGCCAAAATCGAAGACTAAGAGCATCTCCAAAGGAGATGTCAAATTTTAAACATAAAATTTGAATTTGACAGCCTATGTGGCATTTTGACATCTTTCAAAATTTTGCTCTCCACCTAATATGTCAAATTAAATATTATTTTATTACACTATTTCTTTTTCTTTTATTTTATTAAATTATTATTTTATTACACATTTTGACAAAATTTAATCCCTACTCTTGTGCTTGTAGTTCGGTAGACGTCTATCTCCTAGGATTCAACAATCTATAATCCGAAGTCAAAGTACTTCAATCTTTGAACTCTGACGAACTTCATATATTCTGTACTTTCAAGACACGACTCGTATTTTTACTAAGACATTGGAGAAAACTCTTCTCTTCGGTTCATTAGATATGTGGGATGTTTGAGTTTATATAGAACTCAAGCCACCCCTTTTGAAACATTGTGACTGTTGGCTAAAGTTCCAACGAACAAACGTAACTCATGAATTTGAATTCAACTATGACACATGACTCTTATTTTTCATTCATATAAAAATTAAATATTATAATATTAATTATAATATAACAAATAGGCTTTTGTTGGCTGTGTGAGAAGGTGAAAGTTTGTCGTGATTTAAATGTTTTTTCTTGGTAGGCTTACATCAAACAATATTAACAAATAGACGTTTGTCGTAGTCGTCGTGTCGGTACCCACATAATGACTTTGGACATTATTAAATGGGATGGTAGGTATTGGTCTCTCCGCCTTTTTTATTTGTGTATTTTATATTGGCAAATGGGAACAATGGGGTTGTACGAAGAAAAGATAGATGGTCAACATGGTAGTCCCGGTTTTATTATAGAAACAATAAATAAATATAAATATACACTTTTGTATTGTGTTATGATTTGTTGTATAGAGAATTGAGAAAAAAGTTAAAGACAATTCCGTGTTTTTGAGTTATAGCAATTAGTAAATATATAATGACATTGATTAGTTTACTTAAGAGTTTAACCTTTCGTTGGTTTATTTGTATTATGTGCTTGAGAATGAAAGCAATGGATACACTATAGAATTGATTTTCCTTATAATATTCATATAGATAAGGAATTGTTCATTTTATTAGCAATTATATGAAGTAGGCATATTATGCAATACAAGTTCTACATTCATTTAGTAAATATTGAGTTTATTTTTATCGAATAGTGACATTTGATTCAGGTATAAGTTTTTTAAATGTTTGTATTTTGAAAATTGATTTCAATGGCCTTTTATGATTTTTTTTTTTTTTTTTTTTTTTTGTGCTTACATAATTATGTGTTGCTTCAGGGACACCTACTGCAGTGGGCACAACTTATGAGACTTAGAAGGAATGACGACTGCTCCTTCCTCTTCCAGATGATCCCATGCTTAATGATTGTGAGTTTGAAAATCTTTGGCAATGATTTCAAAACAAAGAAAATTTTTGTTGTTAGTATTCCATCGACAGTTAACAAAGGTTTGTTGTAATTTTTTTTCCTCTGTTTGACGTGTTCTAATGCTATGTTTTCCATTGCACAATTGATGAATTGCTCTCTTATCTTTCAAACATAATCTTCCATACAATTTTCAATCCCGCAGCAGAGCGCAGATTGAAGTTTCAAGTTGAAACTAAATTTCAAAAACTAAAATCTATCGATCAGTTCTTCAAGTTTGAAATGTCGAAGTTTTTGGAGGAGGCATTGTGTCACGCCCCGATCCCGAGATAGGTCTAGTATCTACATGTGACGTCATCCATGCCCTTTCACCGGAATCATTGTGTCAATAGTAGTAATTTTTCTTTTATCATATGGTTGCATCTAACCTCTGTGTTAGATTGCATACGTACCCGAAGACGGGATCAAGCCATTCGTAATTCCCTAACATACCTCACTCTAATAAGAATTCCATCTCATATCAAAGCAAGCCATAATCACACCAATAGGCATCCAACAAAAGCATTAATTCAATTACCATTCATGTAATCCAATTATGTACACAAGTAATCAACCAATGAGATGAATAATAAGATAACATTCCACGAAGTTTACTATAATCAAACTCCGAAAATGTCTGTCGTATTTCCTCTACAAGAATTCCTAAGCATTGCTCTCAGTTACTAATACAAGGATCCACCAACATGGCCAAATCCATTTTCACAATATAAGACATTACTAAATGCGAGACATGAACTTTAACCCTAGTCAAAGTACTTGGAATACTAATTAAACAAACCCCAATTCAAATGCCATTTTGGTTGACCTAATATAGCTTCATCATTACCAATACGTTTGAATGGAAATAATTCTAGACTATAAGTGATTATGTGTTTCTGTAGGCATAAGTGCACCAATACATTAGGTCATTGAGCTTATAATTGTATAAGAAAATGGTTCTTTGAAACCCAATACATGCCATATAAAGTGATTTAATAAACTCAATATCGATAAGTAAATTAGAATTAAAATTTAGAGAAGAACGAACATTGCAAAGCCGCAACCTCTTCTCCACAAAAGTTGCAGAAAAGCAGTTTTAGTCAATCAAGATTAACCTGATTTTGAACACTCATAACTATACCGGTTGATGCAAACTTACATGGGTTTCGAAACTTGTTTTGTGTACTTCAAAAGCATAAAAGATTTTTAGAAAACGGTGTTCTAAGTTGAAAGTAATGCAAATTACAAAATAGAGTCTCGAAACTGGAAACCCAGTATTTGCTGCTATCTGTCAGTTTCAGGACTTAAGTTTGAATAAGATTTTGACATATCAATACTCAATGGAATTAAGTGAAATCAGATGGGTTTTGATCACGGACATGTCTAGTTTTAAACCACATAATATTGGCTCAAAAGGAATCCATGAGGACATAGAAATCAAGAGCCAAAATAGGCTACTTGAAACTTAGTTTTTCTGTGAAGAATTAATAAATTTTCTGCAATTTAGAACCTATACTCTTATAATCCAAATTACAATTTCAGAATGCTTCCACACAATTCAGAATTCATGTTTATAACTTCAATTTCAATTATATTCAACAATTAACAAGACTTGACCTTTTAATCCAAACCCTGAACAAGATATTTGATCACAACACCCAAAGTATAAAATTGAAAATAAAAAGAAAGATTGATACAAAGCAGCTATCGAGGGAATAAAGAGAGATAGGAATCGTTACCCATGCTGCGGTAACGATTAATTATTATACATGGATATGAAATTAGCAATTAGCAATTATTATACATGGGAATAAAAAAAAAAGGACTACTGTTTCTTCACAACCAATACAAACAGGGAGAACCAAAGGTATAAAAACCCTGTATACATCATGTCCTTTCGTTTTTGTATATGATGTACGGTTTTAAATCCAGATTAAATTTTCTAATTATTTTCAATTGTATTCATGTTATGTTTTCTATTTAGTTGATTGTGAATATAGTTATCAAATTGAATTACATATTCCAATCCAGTAATGAGTCGTGGCTTGATTTTGCAGAAATTCGTAGGGCTATGGTTTCAAAGTTTGGCATTTTTGAGGTAACCAGTTTAAACTTTTAAAATGCTAGCTTTAAATTTTTAATATTTGTTATTACTGTAATTTGGTTTTTAATACATCTTATAATTTTGTTTTTGTTGTAAGCCTATTTGATTGAACGATCTAGGGTTCAGAGAGAGAGAGGGGTTTGGCAATATTGAGAGAGAAGAAAGATTGATTTAATTGTGAGGTGTGTTTGATTCACCCCGTTGTGTCTTTATTTGTAGTAGTAGGATAGGTAAAAACCTTTCCCTTGAGGATTAAAACATTTAATAGGTAATCTACTCCTAATAGGAATATAAGATATATTCCCAGATTCCCTAGGATTTACACAATCATATTCCTATTCTAAATATGACTGCAACACTCCCCCTTGAGTGTGTAAATACTCAATAAACCATCGCATCAAATCTTTGGCAGATAAGATAGAATAGTTGATGAAGTCATCGGCATAACAACTTATCGCGAGTCTCAATTTTAAGTGAAGTATGCATTTATAGTAAAACTCACAAAACCTCGCTATGGTAAAACCCAAGGCGTGGGGAAAACTCATAGACTAAGGAGTGAGAAGTATGCATAATGTCTAAAAACAAACGTCAAATTGGATGAATGTAGTGAACTCAACGGAGTATGATCATCCCAGGATGGGTGCCTCATTAAAACCTTGTTAGGTAGCAAAAACCCAGTGGGAAAAATGCTCCTAATCGTAGGAAAAATAGTGCATTAAGATCATGTGAGTATGCTTCTAGATACTCCCCCTGAGTTAGACATAACTTCTAAATAAGAGAACTACAAGCGATTCAACTCAGATAATTTACGCATACCGATTCCTTGGACGAGCTTCTAAAATGTAGACTTGGGCAATGACTTGGTGAAGAGATCAGCCAGGTTGTCCTGGGAACGGATTTGCTTGACTTCAATGTTCTGATGCTGCTGTTGTTGGTGTGAGTAAAAGAACTTCGCCGCTATGTGCTTGGTGTTATCTCCCTTGATGTATCCCTTCTTTAATTGCTCGATACATGCTGCATTGTCTTCAAAGATCGTCGTAGGAAATTCAACAACTAATGTAAGACCACTAGTGCTTCAAATATGTTCCATAACTTCTCTCAGCCAAAAGCACTCACGCGATGCTTCATGTAGGGTGAGAATTTGAGCATGGTTAGACGAAGTCGCAACTAGCGTTTGCTTGGTAGACCTCCAAGATATAGCGGTGTCTCCAACGGTAAAGACATAGCCTGTTTGAGAACGTGCCTTATGTGGGTCAGACAGATATCCAGCATCTGCGTAACCAACAAGGCGAGAATCAATCCGAGGGCTATAGGGGGCGGCAACACTTGGAGATTCGCAAGTATAGAACAAGCCCAAATCCATAGTACCTTTGAGGTAGCTAAAAATGTCTTTAACACCATTCCAGTGCCTGCGTGTGGGCGCATTGCTGTATCTAGCCAATATATTCAGAGTGAATGAGATGTCAGGTCTAGTGCACTGAGCCAAGTATAATAAAGCCCCAATTGCACTTAGGTGAGGAACTTCGGGTTCCAAAATATCTTCCTCATCCTCCTTTGGACGGAAGGGATCTCGTTTAGCATCTAGAGTCCAAACGACCATGGGTGTACTCGAAGGCTTTGTTTTATCCTCATTAAAACGACGTAACATATTTTGGGTGTAGTTCAATTGATGTACTAGGATTCCATCCGAACAATGTTCGATCTCCAGGCCAAGACAGTATCGAGTTTTCCTAAGATCCTTCATCTCAAATTCCGATTTCAAGTGTGCAGCAATTTCCTCAAGCTTTGCAGGAGTTCCAATGAGGTTCATGTCATCGACATAAACTGCAACGATTGCAAATCCAGAATGTGACTTCTTTATGAACACGCATGGGCATATTTCGTTGTTCACATAACCCTGACTTGTCAAATATTCACTCAGACGGTTATACCACATCCGCCCGGATTGTTTCAATCCGTAGAGTGACCTCTTCAACCTAATTAAGAGAGTGTTCTGTAGTCTAGAACTATTTGAACCAGTCAATGGAGACCTTTTAAGATAAAACTCAACTTTAATTAGACTAGCACTAGCAAGTGGTTAAGTTGAAGCGATGTTGGAACATTGACTCATGACAACTTATTTACAAACTCATGTACCTAAATTTAATACACACACACACACACACACACACACACACACACACATATATATATATATATATTTTACTAGAATTCTCAACAATGAATATAATTAAAAAATAATAATAAAATAGTTAATCAACTTGATCAATGATCGATGTTAATGTTCATAGTGTATGTATAAGTACTAAGAACACATATTTTTGTGTATATAATTGATTTGTTAAAGTCAAAGCTTCTAAAGTGCTTATGTATATAATTAAAGAATTAAATATAATCCCAACTTACGAAACTATAGTTCATCTCATCCTCTATAAAATTAAAAACAGAGCAGTTTTTTTTTTTTTTTTTCAATCCAAAGGCCTTTCAGTATACTAAGAACACGAGTGTCACAAAACAATTGGTTCAATACTTGAAAAAAAAACTTTCAATTAATTATTTTATGACACTTGGTGTTTCGAACTGTGTTTCTGAGTACACTAAAAAATTTCTCCTTTCCCAGACTCAAGTGATCGATGATGGCACGCGATGCGACTTTTCGCACTTTTATAAAAAATTTCCTTCAAATATTAAAAATGAGTGGGTGAGATGATGAGTGTCACATCCCGGTCCGGGCTCCCATCACATCCCGAACTCGACTTCACCGTAGTACGATATTGTCCACTTTGGGCCTCGACCACACCCTCACGGTTTTGTTTCTGGGAACTCACATGAGAACTTCCCAGTTGTCCCAGTGGGTCACCCATCCTGGTGGGATTGCTCTCACGCGCTACTCGCTTAACTTCAGAGTTCCTACGGAACCCGAAGCCAGTTAGCTCTTAAAAGGCCTCGTGCTAGGTAGAGATGAGAATATACATATAAGGCTTACAGGATCCACTTCTCTAGACGATGTGGGATGTTACAACGAGATCAAAGATTGTCCATCTTTCCAATTAGAAGTGCGTTGAAATTTTTACTAAAAATTTAAAGTGTTTCTTCAAAACCAATTTATGCTCAAAAATACTTTTAGTAAAAGTACTTCTAGTAGAAGTATATTGAAACTTTTACTAAAAATGCAAATGGCTTTTTAACTCTACTTCTAGTATAGTTAGAATTGTCTTTGGTAATCTGCAAACGTTTTTAGTTATTAAAAGCACATTTAAACATATCCTTAACTCCATGTATAATTTACCTAGAAAAACTATATAACCAAATATTTGCATGATCAAATTTATGACCTAAATTAGCAAAGTCGTCTATCTATTGTTCATCGTTCATATTTTCTATTTTGTGGTTTTTTTTTTAATTTTAATTTTTATCTATGACCTTTCGCTCACGTCACCATCACCTAGGCATAAACCTGCTGGGAGCTGGAGTCAACTGTTCACATTAATATGTTGATATTGACCAGGAAGAAAATGACCACAACAATTAAGCTTTGCTATAACAATTGGATAGCTTTCATTTTCAACAAACGTAAGGGGGAAGTTAGGGCTCGTTTAGAAATGTTTTTACAATGACTGAAAATGTTTCTTAGTGAAAATAAATCTGAAACTAATCTCAGTAAAAATCTAAGTAGATTCTAGAAAAACACTTAAAGTGTTTTTCTGCAAGAAGCACATATCTGGTGCTTCCTAAAAAAACAATTGAAGTGCTTTTGACAGCCAAAATCAATTTACAAAAACACTTTCAATTATTCAAAAAGTAGTTTCAACGAGCGCAATTCAGACGCTCTTGACAAATTGAAAAAAAATATACAAAATCCTTGTATTTGGTTTTCTAGTCCTCCTCATATAGTGACCCTTGTATTTGGTTTTCTAATCCTCCTCATGGAGCGACTTCGAAAGTGTTCTTTGACTTAGTTCACTAGGAATCCCAAGTGAATCCAAGTTGTAATTTCTTATGTTTCTTAAAAAAAAAAAAAAAAAAAAAAAAAAAAAAAAATGATCGCAATTCAGCACAATCCCTAATGGGCTAATTTATTAATTAACACTTTGGGTCAAAAAGCCCAAAACGAGCTTGAACTTTATGGGCTTTAACAGAAATTGGACTGCCGAATCAGCCCCGAATTATATCGTAGACTAAAACCATGTGCAAAACCTCTTTATTTGTACTCATTTAGTCATTCTTGGCTTCAGCTATACTTCCGGAATTTCCAAAATTTGGAATTAGCTTAAAGCAATACATAGAACTTGGGTGTGAATATTTTTCACCATGACCAGCATTTGGAAATTCTGCTGAAAGTGTTGCCAAAGAAATGATGTGAAATCGAAGGTAGCTTGCTACTTGTTATTTTCTTTCAAGAATATACCAGACTTTTGCTCTCAGAAGTTTTGGCTTAGACTGGGCCTTAGGCATGCTGGGAGTTTATTCTTGACAAATATTCGCGAGTCTATTGGTTGATAGTCTAGATGAACTGATGATCCTAAATCTATAGGAAGCTAGAAGTGATGAACCATTGACAAACAAAAACAACTGGACTTATTTTCTCCATTGTTTCCAACAGTTAGACTTATTTTCTCCTTTCCATTTGCAGGTTTATTGATGATACATACAAGGAAGGGATACCTGTGGTTGTACTGACAACTTATAGTAAGAGTGGGGATCGAATTGCCAGGTAATAACAACCATTTTATCCTTTGTTTTTATGCCCTTTTTTTTGTTGAGTTTCCAGACAGTTATGAACAGTAGCTATGACTATAATTGGACAGTAGTTTCTTTTGATGTGGTCATAAAGGACTCAGCCACTGACATAGCTGCAACTTTATATTTTATTTTTTCATTCCAAATTTCTGCAATAGCACAGATTCTAGTGTCACTTGACAGCATATGCGATTTCCATTGTGGAAAATAGTACATAGAATTATGATAAGTTTTAATGCGACTGATTGATCTATTAATCATTCTTAAGCAACTTGTCATTAGCTCTTTGTTTGCAAGTTAAATACAATAAAAGTATGCTAAAAAATGTAGTTAAGTACACAGAAAAGCACATATACACATACATATTTGTGTGCATATAATATTGAGCCAAAAGCTGCAGTTAAGTACTCTCTATTAATCCTTACCACCACATACCAGTTTTAGTTCATTATGTTCCTTATGGATGGTATAGGACTGTGCTAATACTCCATTTAACACTTTATAAATGTCAGATCAGTTGTTGGAAAGCTTGGCGAGGAAAGAATTTCAAAGCTAAAGATTGTCGGAGATAAGGAAATTGAACAGAGTTTGTATACCCAACTAGTAAATGATACAGGATTATCGTCTGGTATGGATGAGCAACTAGCTAAGGAGGCAATAAAAGCAGGTAGACTCTTCATCTTGGGTTGATAGTCATGTATATTTTTTGTGATATACATTTTTCCAGTGCAGAAGGTTGGGTACTAAGGGGCTCTGTTATTGGTTTATGGATCAGTTTCTGCTGAGAAACAAAGGATTGCAGAGGAGGTTGCATCTATGCTAAAGCTGAGTGTAGATATTGATACTAGCCCGTCTGAAAGGTTGGCACGTTTCATTGATTTTTATTGTTTGTTAATGTTAATTCGGTGCTTTCAGGGTTTGTGTGTGTCCACTGATTATTTTTGTTTTGTGGGTTTTCTGAAGTTCAGGGTTTAAGAGACTTATGATTTTATCATGTTTATATATGATTCTGCTTACATTAGACTAGGAAGAGATTATATGCCAATTTTGAACCGTTTGTGCGATTATGTATGATTCAGCGCTGAACTTAAAGAGTGATTTCATATATCTGGTATTTAATTCTTTGCTCTTATGGTCGGCAAACGCTGTGCAAGTTCTTGTCCTTGTTTTCTTTGCTACGGTATTTACTTTTCTTGATCGCAATTTAATATTTCAGCGTCATATTAGTTGTCTTAATAACTGAGTAGAGTACTAGGCTGTCTATTCTATGACCGAATTTCTTGTTCGCTTGGGCTGATTCCAACTTTTGACTTGACGTGTTAGTTGTTTTGTGCCAGCTTAGAGAAGATAATTGCTGCATTGAGAGCTGTATGCGATTGTGTTCTTGTTGCAGGAAGCCAGTCTGGTGTGGCTGGAGCTGAGCGAGTGGGCATGCCGTGTGTTGTTTTAAGAAGCAGGTGAAGGCTCTTTTTGCTTCATTAATATGTTCCTGCTGCAGATTCTCACCTACATTTTACGTGCTTCATTTTTGAATTGCTCAAAACAAATCTCTCAAACAATTTTTATCCGTGTTGTTTACAATTGCTTTTTCCTGTGTTCATGTAGTTTGACAGCTTAGAGCTGTTTTAAAATTGTAAAAGTTCTCAAGAAAGAAGGAAATACATTAAAACTTTTTGTACCTTCAACAAGAAGCAAACTATTTTATTTTTACACAAATGATATTGGAGAGGTGGATTCAAATTCATGTTCTTAACCAATTTAACTACAAGTCAAACAAATTTAACGGACATAAAACAAAAATATCGTGTACAAGAAATAAAATCCGGCATTAAACTAGTATTGATCAAGGACTAGGTGATAATCCTAAAATTGCGAGACCCACATTAAACGCAGTCGCTGCCGTACCAAGTGCTAATTTTGTAGCTATTTTCCTTTTACGGTGCTTACAAGCCTCCTGAAAATACAAAGTAGCAAAGAATTATAAAAGCTTCACGATATAATCTAGGAATTAAATTAAATTAAATGTAAGATAAGAGGTGATCCGTTATAAAATATACCACGTCTGAAGTAGCTTTCTTGATATGTTTCTGAGTCTTTTCTTTGAACTTGTCCCACAATTGTTGGCATTGTGCCGATGTGAATAAAGCATCCTTCAATGAAACCTAGTTCGGAGTTAATTCAGTTATATATATATATATATATATATCTATAATTCTTGTTTTATCTGATCTATATCTATACTTCTAACTATCTATTAATAGAATGTCTTTGCCAATTAAAAATCAATAAAAATATTATTATACCCTTCCATGCATAATTAAAAGAAAACCAACGAAATTACTATTACCTTATACATAAACTACATATTAATAAAACCAGATTTGTCAAACAAAAAGCAATAAAATTACTATTATACCCTTTATGCATAACTGAAAATAATAAAAAATAAAAAATATGGGCATTAAAGTAATTTCGCACGAACAGGTTTTTGCTGTATTTTTTTTCCTTCCTCACCCACATATGACCATAGTTTTACTCCTCTACTTCTCTCTCCCGCTTCCTACTTTTTTCTTTTTTTAATTTTAATTCCAATTTCTTAATTTTTTTAAATTGTCATATATTTAAACACACAGATAATACTAGGGAGACTAAATTTGTAAAATTTGCAAATTAAATGATGTGTTACCAATAAGAATGAGCACGTTTATCAACGCTTAAGTAATAATCAAATAATCAAATTTCATGTCTTTTGTTTAAAAAATTTTGTTTATAAATTTAGTCTTCCTAACATTATCCTTAAACACATACATAGTGTATGACTTTTATCTAGAGGGGATACCAAATTTGAAGACTAAATTTCGTAAACTAAATGATATAGAAGTTGATTAGATTATTACTTAAGTCTTGATTAACGTGCATTTTTTTTTTATTAATAACATATAATTTAGTTTGCAAATTTAGTTAACCTAACATTACTTATTATATAAATTAAGCAAAACACATTAAATGAGTAAATACCTTTTGCCAGCTCGAGGGAAGAGCGTCTTCAGTCTCTTTCATTAAACAAGAAAAGAGAATTTCTTCAACATAATTCGGCTTCTCGTCCAAGTCAATGGCAGACATAACCGCCAAAATCTTAAGACACTGCACAAAAAAGAGATGAAAAAAAAGGTTACAAATTAAACAAAAACACAATAATGTAATGTTAATGTTAATCTTCCGTTGATTAACATTAAATTAAGTTGTTCTCAGTGATTACAGCAGAGCGGGCTTCTTTTGTAGCAGCTGTGATTTGCTTCGTCTTTTTCCAAATCCTAGGCTGTGAATGGCTATCGTAACAGAAGACGCTTGCAAACCTGAAAATTGTTAACCAATTAAATTAGGCAACCAGAAAATGACAAGAGTATTATATACAGTGACAAATTTGCTTTACCTCAGTTTCATTTGGGTCAAAACTTTATCAGCAACAATATTGTCTCTTGCTTTTTGCTCCACCACGTTTCTGGCAAAGTGGCGTAAATCTTGCCCCATTGCGCTGAATTCTTTTTCGTTCAACTCAAAACGAACTTTTATAGTTGATAACCTTGCTATTGCATTTTCGGTCTCAAGCATAAGAATTCTTCTTATTGAAACCCACATGTCTTCTCCACCATGCCCAAACGCTGGGTCTGCTTGACTAGTTAAACATGCAACAAGTTGTTCCTACAGTCAACATTATACAAAGTTTCCCAAATAAGTAATTTTCTTTTATTCTTAATACAACGATATGATTTACGTTGAGGGGTGGGGAGATTTTTCGGCTAAGCCTAAGCCCCACAATGACGAAGTCATGATAAATTGATAACGAACTTGTCATTCAAGGGAGTCTAACCTAAGAATTTCCATTTATAAACGAAGAGAAAATAGCATTATAACGTAGTACTAGGTGCTCCTAATTAAGTAATTTAAGTAATAATATATAATCAACATATAATTTATTTAATAATTCTATATATTGAATGAAGCACATATAACTGACTACATTGAGTTTAGTCTCTAAGACGTTAACCCTATCATTGCTCATACACTATCTATTAGTCTCTAAGAAATCAACAAGTTACTGGTATACGGTCTCTAATATGGAGATTAACTCTATCATTGTATGTGCGACTAACATATATTAGACAGTGTGGAACGAAATTAGTTTTGTGTAGAAATATTACCTCATATTTGTCCTTCAATTCTGACAACTTTGCACTACGGACACATAATGCATGTCATTTATATCACGTTGAAGCTTTTCTACAATGCTTGAGAAACTCCAATTACTATGTTGTACGGCAGCATCTGCACGGATAGCTTGCATGGTTAATTCAGGAGAGTTTTAACGAAAAACTTACGATATTGTTCATTTTAACGAAAAATTATATTTTTATACTAAAAAGTCATATCTGGTACTGTTCACTTTACCCTTTATTTTGTCCTTATCGTTAAAACTCCAAGTTGTCAAGTCATTTTCATTAGTTTTCCTTTAATTCAATTCATCCAATTAAGTAGATGAAATGCCAACAATGATGTAAGTTTAAAGAAATTTGTGTCTTGAGAAACAATTAACAGAATGACAAAGGATATTATATATACCAGCACATCCTCGGCGAAATTCATGCATGGAAGAAAGAATACAGGCACGAAGAGACGCAGCAAATCCTTTTTCTGGGTCCAGTGACGTCACCCCCGCTTTAAACCCTTCAAATGCATTAGAGCTTAAGTGTCCCAACATGGTATTGCACACAGCCTGGGCACACTGTACAGTCCAGAAGAAAGCAAGATTACGAATAGGAATGGTAATAAATAAAAATAAAATAAAAGGGTGATTGACATGGAATTATGGTTCGGTTGAATATTTCATATATACATATATTATATAGGCGAAACTCTTATTTTTCAAATAACGACCTACCTAAATTTAAACATTCAAATAAAACCCAAATTTCAAATACCCTGTCATGTAGACAAATTTATGACCAACTATTACAATACATTTACAACTTATGCCACAAAATCCTAATTTGGTCAATAAATGTTATTGCTCATCCTAATTATGATGAGCAATTAAATCCATATGGATATTTTACCTTTCTTGCATCATAAAATTAGCAACATGTATAAATTAATTTACCAAATTAAAAAAAAGGCATATCTTGTACGGAAAAAATAATATTGTTTGAATTATGTAATTACCTATATACAAATTAATTTACCTACTTATAAAATATTATACTAATTTTCCTGCATTTTGAATCATGTAATTACCTACACACAAATATTATACTAATTACCTACATTTAAATTAATTTACCTATTCCAAAAAAAAAAAAAATAGTGATATTAGATAATGTTCGAATGTTGTGGGTTTGTGCTTGTACGCAATCAAATAAACTTTTAATCTAATTTACATAAATCATGTAGGTAAATTAGACCATTTTGGAATTAAATTAGACCCTTTAAATTTGGTTTGATGGAATAGGTAAATTAGACTATTTTGTAGGTAAAAATTGTGCGGAACATATAGCTTTTGTTTTGTGTATTAGGGATTGGAGTATTAGCCGAAGTTGTTTAGGTTTAATGTTGTGTTGGTAGGTAAATTAACTTATATATTTAATGCACAAAATTATGAAATTAGTATTATTATTTTTCAATTGGCACGTTAAAACAATTTGAAAGTTAATACATTGAATATAGTCAATATACAATGAATGGCATGAATTATTTTGTAAAATATAATATAACAAGTCACTGATCCAAAAATCCCATCCAAGTATTAATAGGGGTAGTTTAGGTATTCGGAAAATACACAATTTGAAAAGTCAAACTTAATTAAAGAAATTGTTTAGTTGGAGGCTAATCAATGTGCTTTATTCAAGAAAACAAAAGGAGATGGATTTTAGTAGAGGAAAATATAGTTTCAAGGGGTAATATCAAATTTTCAGTATTATATATCGTATCTCTTGAACATGCATTCCTCATACATAGAACTGCGTAAGAAACTGAACCTGTATATTTACCAAGAACATGAACTTACAAGCACAAATATCATACTGCTGTGCCCCTATTTTCTTGAACTGCAGTATGCAGACCTAACTAAAATTTTGGTTAACTACACTATTAGAAAAATACTCGTAGAGCACAAACTTACAAGCACAAATATCATACTGTGCCCCTATTTTCTAACATTAAGAACAATTTAGTTCTATTCGTATTCTTTTGTTTTGAGGCAAAAATACTTACTCAGTACAAGTTTACATTGGGCACAAAGAACCGTCCTAACCTGTAAACAATAAGTCTTTGACACAAAACAATTAGCCAGAGAGGAAGATAAAGTAGCCATACCTGCAATGCTCTCGACTCCAACATGTGTCGTTTCGTCTTCCTTACACCTTCGTCATAGTACACGACCTCCTTGTCATATCTGTATGTGATGCACAAATAAGCAAGATATATATTTCTCAAGGCATACAAATAAAGTCATAAGCAGTAAAGCTAGAGTGGAACTTACTCAGAAAGATAGTTGTATAGAATTGAGCTGACCCTTCTACCGAAATCTGGTACAGGACCAGTTTCAGCAGCTTTTTGCAATGCCAACCAGCCCTAAATTATGTTCATGTAAGACTTTGTTCATGGTATAGAATTAAGTAGAAGAATTTCAAAGCATCAAATGGATTATAGTTAAGTATAAGATACATACTTTATTTTCCATCAACTGTTTGAATATATCGGTGGAAATCTCTTCACACCGCAAAGTGGCAACCATAACCTAATTAAGGTACAGTGTATGCATAAGAGAGGTGATGGCCACAAATGAATTAAATTCTTTAACTGGGAATTGAGGAAACTAATAAACCTTGTGAGCAGGAAGGTCCAGGTCCTTGTTCAGTTTGATTACTCTCCACATCTCCTGTGTACTAAGAGAAAATCCTGAGGCAGGGACAACGCTCCTTTTATCACCAACAAGGCCTCCTGGAGAAATAGAATTGACAAAGCGCTGCCTCAGTTGAGCAACCTGCATGATATATGCAGGCCATACTTGTAAGTATCTATCTACTAAACTCTAACAATGAATGAATTTACTTAAGGCTGTTTGACAACAGTTTTCGGCTTTCAATTTAACAAAAATAAAAACATATATACTATTCGTTTGGTAACTAATTAATTCAAAATTTCGGGGAGGTGAAATTTTGAACCCATGCATGGGTACAACCCTACACCCTATGTGGATTCATACTCTCAGCACGCCCCCTCACATATGGTAAATTTCTTAGCCTAATGCAGGGGCGGCTTTCGAACAGATGCTAAAACACACCCCAGGAATTAAAACCCAAGAAAAAAGAAAATGGAATGGGCAATATTATGATTTTAGGACATGGTGAATTGCTTCTGATATATATAGTGTAAGGGTTACCTCCTCCTTGAACTTCTCCTCCTTCTCTTGATAGTTGGACAAAGCAACTACTTGTACCTTTATTTCAAAAATGTTAAAATCAGAGACAAAGAACACACAGGCTGTCAGACTGTCAGCGAGCAGTGGAAGGTGTAAGAGATCGAACTCACATTAAAAAACACAGTGAGCGGGGAATTTTTATGGGCTTGGGGCTTTGAAACTGCATTCCACATCTGCAGAGTGTAGAATATAGATATATATGAGCAGATACAAAAGAGGAAAAAAAAAAAAAAAAAAAAAAAAGAATAAAAAGGGAACCGACAAAACTACCTTCTCTGCGTCTTCCCTTAAGCGCTTCTCCAGCAGTACAAAAGGGGCCTAAACGAACACCGGCAAACAAGACAGTTAATATGTAAACAAATGTAGAATTTTTCCCACGCACTCTTTTTATCCTCTTACACACTTTTCTTTTATTTCTGACTATCAAACTGAAACAACTAACAAAAATTAATCAAAGGTGTCTAAAGGAAAGAAAATTGACGTGCATTTTCTATCATTTCTCTATATTTTCTATTTAAAAAACATCATCCTTTTGATATGTTTCTCAGTACCTTTGATGGCTTGTCACGCACAACAAACATTAGCGTCGTTTTCTTAGGGGGATCGCTGAATAAGCGCATCATAACCTTTTACATATTCACAAACATTGACAAAAACCAAAAAGAAGATTCAAAAACCAGAAAATGTCAAATAATAACAATGAATGTTGAGATATAAGTACATGGTTACAGTTAAGATGAGCACCTGAAAAATAGTTTTTAGTAAAGGTTTGCTCGCAGCATGCTCCCGACCAATATCATGGTACCACCTGTATATATATAATATCCAAATAAGTACAAAAGATTTGATCTCTGTATATGGCTAAGATTGTCCATCAGTCAAGTAATTCCTGGGTTATCTAGTTAATGAGCTTACATATTTATGAGCAAAATGTCTGAAACTGCCAGCGCAAATAGGGCGATCCGTTTCTCGAATGTATTGTCATCCTGATTAAACCAAATTGCAGAGGAAGAAGTACGAAGAGTGAATATATACGAGGATTTGAGCTGTATTTGCCATATATATTGTGATCACTTATAATTACATGAATTTGTTCCAAATTAATTTCGTTTAAAATGTTGCTTTTTTTTATTTTTTTTATTTTAGAGTAATGTTAGGTATATCAACTTTTTAGATCCAATTTATAAACTATGTCTCAGTGTCACTAATAAAAAATAAGGACTTTAATCAATATTAAACCCTATACTTAAATAATAAGTCAATCATCAACAATCATGTCATATCCCTAGATTTGATATTTGATGTGCTCTTTGAAGTTCTGCAAGCACATGAAATCGAATGAAGATTCTCTGTGGATCCTCTTTATGAGGATATCCTCTACGGATTCTCTTTGTAAGGATCCTTGGGATCTGTAAATCGTGTCCGTTCATCATACATCGTGTGGTTAGAAATCATTTTAAGTTTTATTATTCAAAATTGAACACAAATAGTACCTAAAGAAAATTGACCACATAATGTACGATGAACGGATACGATTCACATATTTCCGAAATTCTCACAAAGAGGATTTAGAGAGGATTTGGATTCGATGAAATCAGCCTCATTTTTGTGCGGCTACATTAATTATGGTTAGTGTCCATATATGGTGAAACGGGTGACCTGATATGTGACCACGTTAATAGTGTACGACAATTTAGCGTTTTAAATAGTGGGAATTATTTAGAAAAACGCCCATGAGTTTTTCTTCTGCTTTCCAAAAATAACATTAGTATAAGGGTTTAAATTATTTTCAAAAAAATAAAAAGAGAAATTTTATTTGAACCCATATAATCTCTTTCTACATTCAACTTATTCTTTATACCCATATAGTTTTTAATTAAATTATCAATATCTCTTTAAACCCAATTTTACTACCTAAACTACCCTCACAAACCTAATATAATATGCAAATTTATCTTTACACCCATTTTAAAAATAAAAATCCAAAATCAGTGTTCTACAACTACTTTTCCACAACTCGTTGATTGAGAGTGTAATGTCCATACATATATGGAGTCGTGTTTGATGAATTGGTCAAACAAGCAATTTGGAATCGTGAAGTTATATGAGCAGACAAGATTAGATGAAGTAATGTTATGGTGTTCTTGTGCTTATTTGAGATTGAAATGTTAAAACAATATGCTTATTTCTCTTACAATAGAAATCGAGTTGGTTTTAATCCTTGTGTGCTTTATCTGAATTGCATTCCCATTGTTTTTATCCCATAGCCGCTTCATAAACAAATGCAGTAGCGTTTTTCAAATGCTTTAATCTCAAGTTTTTACCTTGGTTTTAAGATTAGTTGTATTGGGTGGTGGAATTGTAATCTGTAAATCCATATTCTTAGGCATCACTTGGGTTTTAGCCACAATAATTCAAATCTGCATGAATTATAGGACTCAAAATCATTTTATACATACACATACACTAGTAATAATAATTAACTTAGGCCCTCAGTTGTCATTGGAACTGGAAGTGGGTATATTGATTAGTGGGTTTATTGATAAATTTTAGTTTGATTTCTGATTTCATCTTGTATTTGATGGTAATTATAGAATAGGGTAAAACTGACAACTCACATTTTATTTTAAGTTAGGTGTAGAGTGAGGTTATATGGGTTCAAATAAAATTTCTCAAAAAAAAATCATTGTGTTAGTTTTTCCATCTAAAAACTGAGATGTCATGATAAATTTTCACCAAATGATAAATTTTAGGGAGTTTTACTGATAGGGGGTGGGTGGGAGAGAGAGGGGGTGGTGACAATCGGGTAGAGAGGGAGAAAAGGCTGGTTTTCACATGAATCGTTTTTAATCTTATATATATTTTCTAAATTCGATTTTAATCGCTCATCAAAAGTCATATATATAGCCATGTGATTATGTGAAGATGGTAAAAGTATGTTGGGAAATAATGCCACAGAAGCAAAGACCAGAACAGCAAGCCCTGGATTACTGAATGTTTTTGTTTCCCATTTTGCAGAAACCCCAGCCATCAACCCTAAGCACATGACCAGCAATACCAGCCTAACCCAATACCACAAAGACGCTAACTTTCTTGGAGAAAAGGGCTCAGCCACCGCCCCAAACCCCTCCGCCCCCTTTCCTTTTAATTTTTATACTATGCTACAAAATTTATTTTCTTTATTTAATCCACATGGCATTACACAATTGGTTTTATCCTCACATGAATGCCACGTCAGCATCCTAACAGACTTTCTAATGGAAGTGGACGGCAAGGACAATTTTAATGACCAAGCCAATACATAAATGACTAAACTGAAGAGCTTGAAACATAAAAAACTACGCTGATGAGTTGCAAAAATATAAAGGCCATTTTTGATAGTCCGACTAAACATAAGAGTAATGCTAGAGAGATTAAAGTTGTAGATTAAATTTTGTAAACTAAATGACATGGAAGTTAATTATTGGATTATTATTTAAACGTTGATAAACGTGCTCATTTTTTATTAGTGACACATAATTTAGTTTGCAAATTTAATCTTCTTAACATTACTTTAAACATAAAGATGATTACCTCGCCTCTCTCGCTGCTATCGCTACCCTCCAAATCCATGGCGATGGTGCAAGGCTCAATGTCGACACACTTGGCTATCCAAATGCCCTTCGTTGTTTGGCTCCTGAATATTTAATTAATTATACACAAATACTGATTACATATATATAAACTAGCATATGTTTACACACTTTATGTGTATTAACACTTTTTATTTTTGTTTTTAAAATGGAAAATAGAGAGGCAGAGAGAGAACGTAGGTGGGAGTGGGAATGAGAGGATTTTGTTTTTTTATTTTTTAATTTCTAATATTCGATATATCTTAACGTCACCCATAGGTGATGCTTCTATAAAAAACAGTAAAATATGGTTAAGTGATATTACATTATACTCATCATTTTTTGAGAGAGAGAGAGAGAGCGAGAGAGAGAGTAGTGCACATATGAGTGATCATGTGGAAACAAAGCATGCATGCTAAATGCAAAGTCAAAACTAACTAACTTTCCGCATTCTATTTTCATCTCCTGAAAGCCGGTGGCGAAAAGATGGTTCATCAAAGTGCTTTTCCCTGTGAGCCAAGCCAGCCAATTTCAGAAAACTATATATCATTTGTATTCAACAAATTAAAATTTAATTGATTGAAGTAAAAGGCTTTAGTACCTCCACTCTGAGGACCCATGATGGCAACAACAGCATAGGAGTTCCCGCACTTTTCAAACTTAACTTTCTGTAAGAAGCTATTGAGCCCAGCAACATTGAATTCGTTGTTGCCACAGATGAGTTGTGTGGCGCAGATATCTTCCTTCATCATGACTTTGAGAGTCCAATCTAGCTTCTAAGAGAGAGAGAGAGAGAGAGAGAGAGAGAGAGAGATGATAGAAGCTGTAATAAACCTTGATTATCTATGATGTATGAATATGAAATTAGCAATTAGCAAGGTTTACAGAGTTACATACATACATACATATATATATATAGGCTTACGTTACCCTTGCCAATTCTTAATTTGTTATGATTTAAATTCATAATTGATATCGTGAATAAATTTAATCTTTGTAGTTTGTATTGTTGCTAAAAAAGATTATGACTAAAAAGTTGGTAGTTTATTGTGTAATTTTTATTTTCGTCTAATTTTTTGGGGTTTTTATATTGGGACCAACTGACGCTAAAATCCTGGATTTGCCAATTGATGCATATGCAAGACTAGCTCAACTCAAACCGATCTAATTAGCCAAAATCGAAGACTAAGAGCATCTCCAAAGGAGATGTCAAATTTTAAACATAAAATTTGAATTTGACAGCCTATGTGGCATTTTGACATCTTTCAAAATTTTGCTCTCCACCTAATATGTCAAATTAAATATTATTTTATTACACTATTTCTTTTTCTTTTATTTTATTAAATTATTATTTTATTACACATTTTGACAAAATTTAATCCCTACTCTTGTGCTTGTAGTTCGGTAGACGTCTATCTCCTAGGATTCAACAATCTATAATCCGAAGTCAAAGTACTTCAATCTTTGAACTCTGACGAACTTCATATATTCTGTACTTTCAAGACACGACTCGTATTTTTACTAAGACATTGGAGAAAACTCTTCTCTTCGGTTCATTAGATATGTGGGATGTTTGAGTTTATATAGAACTCAAGCCACCCCTTTTGAAACATTGTGACTGTTGGCTAAAGTTCCAACGAACAAACGTAACTCATGAATTTGAATTCAACTATGACACATGACTCTTATTTTTCATTCATATAAAAATTAAATATTATAATATTAATTATAATATAACAAATAGGCTTTTGTTGGCTGTGTGAGAAGGTGAAAGTTTGTCGTGATTTAAATGTTTTTTCTTGGTAGGCTTACATCAAACAATATTAACAAATAGACGTTTGTCGTAGTCGTCGTGTCGGTACCCACATAATGACTTTGGACATTATTAAATGGGATGGTAGGTATTGGTCTCTCCGCCTTTTTTATTTGTGTATTTTATATTGGCAAATGGGAACAATGGGGTTGTACGAAGAAAAGATAGATGGTCAACATGGTAGTCCCGGTTTTATTATAGAAACAATAAATAAATATAAATATACACTTTTGTATTGTGTTATGATTTGTTGTATAGAGAATTGAGAAAAAAGTTAAAGACAATTCCGTGTTTTTGAGTTATAGCAATTAGTAAATATATAATGACATTGATTAGTTTACTTAAGAGTTTAACCTTTCGTTGGTTTATTTGTATTATGTGCTTGAGAATGAAAGCAATGGATACACTATAGAATTGATTTTCCTTATAATATTCATATAGATAAGGAATTGTTCATTTTATTAGCAATTATATGAAGTAGGCATATTATGCAATACAAGTTCTACATTCATTTAGTAAATATTGAGTTTATTTTTATCGAATAGTGACATTTGATTCAGGTATAAGTTTTTTAAATGTTTGTATTTTGAAAATTGATTTCAATGGCCTTTTATGATTTTTTTTTTTTTTTTTTTTTTTTGTGCTTACATAATTATGTGTTGCTTCAGGGACACCTACTGCAGTGGGCACAACTTATGAGACTTAGAAGGAATGACGACTGCTCCTTCCTCTTCCAGATGATCCCATGCTTAATGATTGTGAGTTTGAAAATCTTTGGCAATGATTTCAAAACAAAGAAAATTTTTGTTGTTAGTATTCCATCGACAGTTAACAAAGGTTTGTTGTAATTTTTTTTCCTCTGTTTGACGTGTTCTAATGCTATGTTTTCCATTGCACAATTGATGAATTGCTCTCTTATCTTTCAAACATAATCTTCCATACAATTTTCAATCCCGCAGCAGAGCGCAGATTGAAGTTTCAAGTTGAAACTAAATTTCAAAAACTAAAATCTATCGATCAGTTCTTCAAGTTTGAAATGTCGAAGTTTTTGGAGGAGGCATTGTGTCACGCCCCGATCCCGAGATAGGTCTAGTATCTACATGTGACGTCATCCATGCCCTTTCACCGGAATCATTGTGTCAATAGTAGTAATTTTTCTTTTATCATATGGTTGCATCTAACCTCTGTGTTAGATTGCATACGTACCCGAAGACGGGATCAAGCCATTCGTAATTCCCTAACATACCTCACTCTAATAAGAATTCCATCTCATATCAAAGCAAGCCATAATCACACCAATAGGCATCCAACAAAAGCATTAATTCAATTACCATTCATGTAATCCAATTATGTACACAAGTAATCAACCAATGAGATGAATAATAAGATAACATTCCACGAAGTTTACTATAATCAAACTCCGAAAATGTCTGTCGTATTTCCTCTACAAGAATTCCTAAGCATTGCTCTCAGTTACTAATACAAGGATCCACCAACATGGCCAAATCCATTTTCACAATATAAGACATTACTAAATGCGAGACATGAACTTTAACCCTAGTCAAAGTACTTGGAATACTAATTAAACAAACCCCAATTCAAATGCCATTTTGGTTGACCTAATATAGCTTCATCATTACCAATACGTTTGAATGGAAATAATTCTAGACTATAAGTGATTATGTGTTTCTGTAGGCATAAGTGCACCAATACATTAGGTCATTGAGCTTATAATTGTATAAGAAAATGGTTCTTTGAAACCCAATACATGCCATATAAAGTGATTTAATAAACTCAATATCGATAAGTAAATTAGAATTAAAATTTAGAGAAGAACGAACATTGCAAAGCCGCAACCTCTTCTCCACAAAAGTTGCAGAAAAGCAGTTTTAGTCAATCAAGATTAACCTGATTTTGAACACTCATAACTATACCGGTTGATGCAAACTTACATGGGTTTCGAAACTTGTTTTGTGTACTTCAAAAGCATAAAAGATTTTTAGAAAACGGTGTTCTAAGTTGAAAGTAATGCAAATTACAAAATAGAGTCTCGAAACTGGAAACCCAGTATTTGCTGCTATCTGTCAGTTTCAGGACTTAAGTTTGAATAAGATTTTGACATATCAATACTCAATGGAATTAAGTGAAATCAGATGGGTTTTGATCACGGACATGTCTAGTTTTAAACCACATAATATTGGCTCAAAAGGAATCCATGAGGACATAGAAATCAAGAGCCAAAATAGGCTACTTGAAACTTAGTTTTTCTGTGAAGAATTAATAAATTTTCTGCAATTTAGAACCTATACTCTTATAATCCAAATTACAATTTCAGAATGCTTCCACACAATTCAGAATTCATGTTTATAACTTCAATTTCAATTATATTCAACAATTAACAAGACTTGACCTTTTAATCCAAACCCTGAACAAGATATTTGATCACAACACCCAAAGTATAAAATTGAAAATAAAAAGAAAGATTGATACAAAGCAGCTATCGAGGGAATAAAGAGAGATAGGAATCGTTACCCATGCTGCGGTAACGATTAATTATTATACATGGATATGAAATTAGCAATTAGCAATTATTATACATGGGAATAAAAAAAAAAGGACTACTGTTTCTTCACAACCAATACAAACAGGGAGAACCAAAGGTATAAAAACCCTGTATACATCATGTCCTTTCGTTTTTGTATATGATGTACGGTTTTAAATCCAGATTAAATTTTCTAATTATTTTCAATTGTATTCATGTTATGTTTTCTATTTAGTTGATTGTGAATATAGTTATCAAATTGAATTACATATTCCAATCCAGTAATGAGTCGTGGCTTGATTTTGCAGAAATTCGTAGGGCTATGGTTTCAAAGTTTGGCATTTTTGAGGTAACCAGTTTAAACTTTTAAAATGCTAGCTTTAAATTTTTAATATTTGTTATTACTGTAATTTGGTTTTTAATACATCTTATAATTTTGTTTTTGTTGTAAGCCTATTTGATTGAACGATCTAGGGTTCAGAGAGAGAGAGGGGTTTGGCAATATTGAGAGAGAAGAAAGATTGATTTAATTGTGAGGTGTGTTTGATTCACCCCGTTGTGTCTTTATTTGTAGTAGTAGGATAGGTAAAAACCTTTCCCTTGAGGATTAAAACATTTAATAGGTAATCTACTCCTAATAGGAATATAAGATATATTCCCAGATTCCCTAGGATTTACACAATCATATTCCTATTCTAAATATGACTGCAACACTCCCCCTTGAGTGTGTAAATACTCAATAAACCATCGCATCAAATCTTTGGCAGATAAGATAGAATAGTTGATGAAGTCATCGGCATAACAACTTATCGCGAGTCTCAATTTTAAGTGAAGTATGCATTTATAGTAAAACTCACAAAACCTCGCTATGGTAAAACCCAAGGCGTGGGGAAAACTCATAGACTAAGGAGTGAGAAGTATGCATAATGTCTAAAAACAAACGTCAAATTGGATGAATGTAGTGAACTCAACGGAGTATGATCATCCCAGGATGGGTGCCTCATTAAAACCTTGTTAGGTAGCAAAAACCCAGTGGGAAAAATGCTCCTAATCGTAGGAAAAATAGTGCATTAAGATCATGTGAGTATGCTTCTAGATACTCCCCCTGAGTTAGACATAACTTCTAAATAAGAGAACTACAAGCGATTCAACTCAGATAATTTACGCATACCGATTCCTTGGACGAGCTTCTAAAATGTAGACTTGGGCAATGACTTGGTGAAGAGATCAGCCAGGTTGTCCTGGGAACGGATTTGCTTGACTTCAATGTTCTGATGCTGCTGTTGTTGGTGTGAGTAAAAGAACTTCGCCGCTATGTGCTTGGTGTTATCTCCCTTGATGTATCCCTTCTTTAATTGCTCGATACATGCTGCATTGTCTTCAAAGATCGTCGTAGGAAATTCAACAACTAATGTAAGACCACTAGTGCTTCAAATATGTTCCATAACTTCTCTCAGCCAAAAGCACTCACGCGATGCTTCATGTAGGGTGAGAATTTGAGCATGGTTAGACGAAGTCGCAACTAGCGTTTGCTTGGTAGACCTCCAAGATATAGCGGTGTCTCCAACGGTAAAGACATAGCCTGTTTGAGAACGTGCCTTATGTGGGTCAGACAGATATCCAGCATCTGCGTAACCAACAAGGCGAGAATCAATCCGAGGGCTATAGGGGGCGGCAACACTTGGAGATTCGCAAGTATAGAACAAGCCCAAATCCATAGTACCTTTGAGGTAGCTAAAAATGTCTTTAACACCATTCCAGTGCCTGCGTGTGGGCGCATTGCTGTATCTAGCCAATATATTCAGAGTGAATGAGATGTCAGGTCTAGTGCACTGAGCCAAGTATAATAAAGCCCCAATTGCACTTAGGTGAGGAACTTCGGGTTCCAAAATATCTTCCTCATCCTCCTTTGGACGGAAGGGATCTCGTTTAGCATCTAGAGTCCAAACGACCATGGGTGTACTCGAAGGCTTTGTTTTATCCTCATTAAAACGACGTAACATATTTTGGGTGTAGTTCAATTGATGTACTAGGATTCCATCCGAACAATGTTCGATCTCCAGGCCAAGACAGTATCGAGTTTTCCTAAGATCCTTCATCTCAAATTCCGATTTCAAGTGTGCAGCAATTTCCTCAAGCTTTGCAGGAGTTCCAATGAGGTTCATGTCATCGACATAAACTGCAACGATTGCAAATCCAGAATGTGACTTCTTTATGAACACGCATGGGCATATTTCGTTGTTCACATAACCCTGACTTGTCAAATATTCACTCAGACGGTTATACCACATCCGCCCGGATTGTTTCAATCCGTAGAGTGACCTCTTCAACCTAATTAAGAGAGTGTTCTGTAGTCTAGAACTATTTGAACCAGTCAATGGAGACCTTTTAAGATAAAACTCAACTTTAATTAGACTAGCACTAGCAAGTGGTTAAGTTGAAGCGATGTTGGAACATTGACTCATGACAACTTATTTACAAACTCATGTACCTAAATTTAATACACACACACACACACACACACACACACACACACACATATATATATATATATATTTTACTAGAATTCTCAACAATGAATATAATTAAAAAATAATAATAAAATAGTTAATCAACTTGATCAATGATCGATGTTAATGTTCATAGTGTATGTATAAGTACTAAGAACACATATTTTTGTGTATATAATTGATTTGTTAAAGTCAAAGCTTCTAAAGTGCTTATGTATATAATTAAAGAATTAAATATAATCCCAACTTACGAAACTATAGTTCATCTCATCCTCTATAAAATTAAAAACAGAGCAGTTTTTTTTTTTTTTTTTCAATCCAAAGGCCTTTCAGTATACTAAGAACACGAGTGTCACAAAACAATTGGTTCAATACTTGAAAAAAAAACTTTCAATTAATTATTTTATGACACTTGGTGTTTCGAACTGTGTTTCTGAGTACACTAAAAAATTTCTCCTTTCCCAGACTCAAGTGATCGATGATGGCACGCGATGCGACTTTTCGCACTTTTATAAAAAATTTCCTTCAAATATTAAAAATGAGTGGGTGAGATGATGAGTGTCACATCCCGGTCCGGGCTCCCATCACATCCCGAACTCGACTTCACCGTAGTACGATATTGTC
Organism: Pyrus communis; assembly: GCF_041283825.1. Taxonomy (NCBI): domain Eukaryota; kingdom Viridiplantae; phylum Streptophyta; class Magnoliopsida; order Rosales; family Rosaceae; genus Pyrus; species Pyrus communis. The sequence continues at coordinate 7,218,139 of NC_142577.1, forward strand.
CACTTTGGGCCTCGACCACACCCTCACGGTTTTGTTTCTGGGAACTCACATGAGAACTTCCCAGTTGTCCCAGTGGGTCACCCATCCTGGTGGGATTGCTCTCACGCGCTACTCGCTTAACTTCAGAGTTCCTACGGAACCCGAAGCCAGTTAGCTCTTAAAAGGCCTCGTGCTAGGTAGAGATGAGAATATACATATAAGGCTTACAGGATCCACTTCTCTAGACGATGTGGGATGTTACAACGAGATCAAAGATTGTCCATCTTTCCAATTAGAAGTGCGTTGAAATTTTTACTAAAAATTTAAAGTGTTTCTTCAAAACCAATTTATGCTCAAAAATACTTTTAGTAAAAGTACTTCTAGTAGAAGTATATTGAAACTTTTACTAAAAATGCAAATGGCTTTTTAACTCTACTTCTAGTATAGTTAGAATTGTCTTTGGTAATCTGCAAACGTTTTTAGTTATTAAAAGCACATTTAAACATATCCTTAACTCCATGTATAATTTACCTAGAAAAACTATATAACCAAATATTTGCATGATCAAATTTATGACCTAAATTAGCAAAGTCGTCTATCTATTGTTCATCGTTCATATTTTCTATTTTGTGGTTTTTTTTTTAATTTTAATTTTTATCTATGACCTTTCGCTCACGTCACCATCACCTAGGCATAAACCTGCTGGGAGCTGGAGTCAACTGTTCACATTAATATGTTGATATTGACCAGGAAGAAAATGACCACAACAATTAAGCTTTGCTATAACAATTGGATAGCTTTCATTTTCAACAAACGTAAGGGGGAAGTTAGGGCTCGTTTAGAAATGTTTTTACAATGACTGAAAATGTTTCTTAGTGAAAATAAATCTGAAACTAATCTCAGTAAAAATCTAAGTAGATTCTAGAAAAACACTTAAAGTGTTTTTCTGCAAGAAGCACATATCTGGTGCTTCCTAAAAAAACAATTGAAGTGCTTTTGACAGCCAAAATCAATTTACAAAAACACTTTCAATTATTCAAAAAGTAGTTTCAACGAGCGCAATTCAGACGCTCTTGACAAATTGAAAAAAAATATACAAAATCCTTGTATTTGGTTTTCTAGTCCTCCTCATATAGTGACCCTTGTATTTGGTTTTCTAATCCTCCTCATGGAGCGACTTCGAAAGTGTTCTTTGACTTAGTTCACTAGGAATCCCAAGTGAATCCAAGTTGTAATTTCTTATGTTTCTTAAAAAAAAAAAAAAAAAAAAAAAAAAAAAAAAATGATCGCAATTCAGCACAATCCCTAATGGGCTAATTTATTAATTAACACTTTGGGTCAAAAAGCCCAAAACGAGCTTGAACTTTATGGGCTTTAACAGAAATTGGACTGCCGAATCAGCCCCGAATTATATCGTAGACTAAAACCATGTGCAAAACCTCTTTATTTGTACTCATTTAGTCATTCTTGGCTTCAGCTATACTTCCGGAATTTCCAAAATTTGGAATTAGCTTAAAGCAATACATAGAACTTGGGTGTGAATATTTTTCACCATGACCAGCATTTGGAAATTCTGCTGAAAGTGTTGCCAAAGAAATGATGTGAAATCGAAGGTAGCTTGCTACTTGTTATTTTCTTTCAAGAATATACCAGACTTTTGCTCTCAGAAGTTTTGGCTTAGACTGGGCCTTAGGCATGCTGGGAGTTTATTCTTGACAAATATTCGCGAGTCTATTGGTTGATAGTCTAGATGAACTGATGATCCTAAATCTATAGGAAGCTAGAAGTGATGAACCATTGACAAACAAAAACAACTGGACTTATTTTCTCCATTGTTTCCAACAGTTAGACTTATTTTCTCCTTTCCATTTGCAGGTTTATTGATGATACATACAAGGAAGGGATACCTGTGGTTGTACTGACAACTTATAGTAAGAGTGGGGATCGAATTGCCAGGTAATAACAACCATTTTATCCTTTGTTTTTATGCCCTTTTTTTTGTTGAGTTTCCAGACAGTTATGAACAGTAGCTATGACTATAATTGGACAGTAGTTTCTTTTGATGTGGTCATAAAGGACTCAGCCACTGACATAGCTGCAACTTTATATTTTATTTTTTCATTCCAAATTTCTGCAATAGCACAGATTCTAGTGTCACTTGACAGCATATGCGATTTCCATTGTGGAAAATAGTACATAGAATTATGATAAGTTTTAATGCGACTGATTGATCTATTAATCATTCTTAAGCAACTTGTCATTAGCTCTTTGTTTGCAAGTTAAATACAATAAAAGTATGCTAAAAAATGTAGTTAAGTACACAGAAAAGCACATATACACATACATATTTGTGTGCATATAATATTGAGCCAAAAGCTGCAGTTAAGTACTCTCTATTAATCCTTACCACCACATACCAGTTTTAGTTCATTATGTTCCTTATGGATGGTATAGGACTGTGCTAATACTCCATTTAACACTTTATAAATGTCAGATCAGTTGTTGGAAAGCTTGGCGAGGAAAGAATTTCAAAGCTAAAGATTGTCGGAGATAAGGAAATTGAACAGAGTTTGTATACCCAACTAGTAAATGATACAGGATTATCGTCTGGTATGGATGAGCAACTAGCTAAGGAGGCAATAAAAGCAGGTAGACTCTTCATCTTGGGTTGATAGTCATGTATATTTTTTGTGATATACATTTTTCCAGTGCAGAAGGTTGGGTACTAAGGGGCTCTGTTATTGGTTTATGGATCAGTTTCTGCTGAGAAACAAAGGATTGCAGAGGAGGTTGCATCTATGCTAAAGCTGAGTGTAGATATTGATACTAGCCCGTCTGAAAGGTTGGCACGTTTCATTGATTTTTATTGTTTGTTAATGTTAATTCGGTGCTTTCAGGGTTTGTGTGTGTCCACTGATTATTTTTGTTTTGTGGGTTTTCTGAAGTTCAGGGTTTAAGAGACTTATGATTTTATCATGTTTATATATGATTCTGCTTACATTAGACTAGGAAGAGATTATATGCCAATTTTGAACCGTTTGTGCGATTATGTATGATTCAGCGCTGAACTTAAAGAGTGATTTCATATATCTGGTATTTAATTCTTTGCTCTTATGGTCGGCAAACGCTGTGCAAGTTCTTGTCCTTGTTTTCTTTGCTACGGTATTTACTTTTCTTGATCGCAATTTAATATTTCAGCGTCATATTAGTTGTCTTAATAACTGAGTAGAGTACTAGGCTGTCTATTCTATGACCGAATTTCTTGTTCGCTTGGGCTGATTCCAACTTTTGACTTGACGTGTTAGTTGTTTTGTGCCAGCTTAGAGAAGATAATTGCTGCATTGAGAGCTGTATGCGATTGTGTTCTTGTTGCAGGAAGCCAGTCTGGTGTGGCTGGAGCTGAGCGAGTGGGCATGCCGTGTGTTGTTTTAAGAAGCAGGTGAAGGCTCTTTTTGCTTCATTAATATGTTCCTGCTGCAGATTCTCACCTACATTTTACGTGCTTCATTTTTGAATTGCTCAAAACAAATCTCTCAAACAATTTTTATCCGTGTTGTTTACAATTGCTTTTTCCTGTGTTCATGTAGTTTGACAGCTTAGAGCTGTTTTAAAATTGTAAAAGTTCTCAAGAAAGAAGGAAATACATTAAAACTTTTTGTACCTTCAACAAGAAGCAAACTATTTTATTTTTACACAAATGATATTGGAGAGGTGGATTCAAATTCATGTTCTTAACCAATTTAACTACAAGTCAAACAAATTTAACGGACATAAAACAAAAATATCGTGTACAAGAAATAAAATCCGGCATTAAACTAGTATTGATCAAGGACTAGGTGATAATCCTAAAATTGCGAGACCCACATTAAACGCAGTCGCTGCCGTACCAAGTGCTAATTTTGTAGCTATTTTCCTTTTACGGTGCTTACAAGCCTCCTGAAAATACAAAGTAGCAAAGAATTATAAAAGCTTCACGATATAATCTAGGAATTAAATTAAATTAAATGTAAGATAAGAGGTGATCCGTTATAAAATATACCACGTCTGAAGTAGCTTTCTTGATATGTTTCTGAGTCTTTTCTTTGAACTTGTCCCACAATTGTTGGCATTGTGCCGATGTGAATAAAGCATCCTTCAATGAAACCTAGTTCGGAGTTAATTCAGTTATATATATATATATATATATATCTATAATTCTTGTTTTATCTGATCTATATCTATACTTCTAACTATCTATTAATAGAATGTCTTTGCCAATTAAAAATCAATAAAAATATTATTATACCCTTCCATGCATAATTAAAAGAAAACCAACGAAATTACTATTACCTTATACATAAACTACATATTAATAAAACCAGATTTGTCAAACAAAAAGCAATAAAATTACTATTATACCCTTTATGCATAACTGAAAATAATAAAAAATAAAAAATATGGGCATTAAAGTAATTTCGCACGAACAGGTTTTTGCTGTATTTTTTTTCCTTCCTCACCCACATATGACCATAGTTTTACTCCTCTACTTCTCTCTCCCGCTTCCTACTTTTTTCTTTTTTTAATTTTAATTCCAATTTCTTAATTTTTTTAAATTGTCATATATTTAAACACACAGATAATACTAGGGAGACTAAATTTGTAAAATTTGCAAATTAAATGATGTGTTACCAATAAGAATGAGCACGTTTATCAACGCTTAAGTAATAATCAAATAATCAAATTTCATGTCTTTTGTTTAAAAAATTTTGTTTATAAATTTAGTCTTCCTAACATTATCCTTAAACACATACATAGTGTATGACTTTTATCTAGAGGGGATACCAAATTTGAAGACTAAATTTCGTAAACTAAATGATATAGAAGTTGATTAGATTATTACTTAAGTCTTGATTAACGTGCATTTTTTTTTTATTAATAACATATAATTTAGTTTGCAAATTTAGTTAACCTAACATTACTTATTATATAAATTAAGCAAAACACATTAAATGAGTAAATACCTTTTGCCAGCTCGAGGGAAGAGCGTCTTCAGTCTCTTTCATTAAACAAGAAAAGAGAATTTCTTCAACATAATTCGGCTTCTCGTCCAAGTCAATGGCAGACATAACCGCCAAAATCTTAAGACACTGCACAAAAAAGAGATGAAAAAAAAGGTTACAAATTAAACAAAAACACAATAATGTAATGTTAATGTTAATCTTCCGTTGATTAACATTAAATTAAGTTGTTCTCAGTGATTACAGCAGAGCGGGCTTCTTTTGTAGCAGCTGTGATTTGCTTCGTCTTTTTCCAAATCCTAGGCTGTGAATGGCTATCGTAACAGAAGACGCTTGCAAACCTGAAAATTGTTAACCAATTAAATTAGGCAACCAGAAAATGACAAGAGTATTATATACAGTGACAAATTTGCTTTACCTCAGTTTCATTTGGGTCAAAACTTTATCAGCAACAATATTGTCTCTTGCTTTTTGCTCCACCACGTTTCTGGCAAAGTGGCGTAAATCTTGCCCCATTGCGCTGAATTCTTTTTCGTTCAACTCAAAACGAACTTTTATAGTTGATAACCTTGCTATTGCATTTTCGGTCTCAAGCATAAGAATTCTTCTTATTGAAACCCACATGTCTTCTCCACCATGCCCAAACGCTGGGTCTGCTTGACTAGTTAAACATGCAACAAGTTGTTCCTACAGTCAACATTATACAAAGTTTCCCAAATAAGTAATTTTCTTTTATTCTTAATACAACGATATGATTTACGTTGAGGGGTGGGGAGATTTTTCGGCTAAGCCTAAGCCCCACAATGACGAAGTCATGATAAATTGATAACGAACTTGTCATTCAAGGGAGTCTAACCTAAGAATTTCCATTTATAAACGAAGAGAAAATAGCATTATAACGTAGTACTAGGTGCTCCTAATTAAGTAATTTAAGTAATAATATATAATCAACATATAATTTATTTAATAATTCTATATATTGAATGAAGCACATATAACTGACTACATTGAGTTTAGTCTCTAAGACGTTAACCCTATCATTGCTCATACACTATCTATTAGTCTCTAAGAAATCAACAAGTTACTGGTATACGGTCTCTAATATGGAGATTAACTCTATCATTGTATGTGCGACTAACATATATTAGACAGTGTGGAACGAAATTAGTTTTGTGTAGAAATATTACCTCATATTTGTCCTTCAATTCTGACAACTTTGCACTACGGACACATAATGCATGTCATTTATATCACGTTGAAGCTTTTCTACAATGCTTGAGAAACTCCAATTACTATGTTGTACGGCAGCATCTGCACGGATAGCTTGCATGGTTAATTCAGGAGAGTTTTAACGAAAAACTTACGATATTGTTCATTTTAACGAAAAATTATATTTTTATACTAAAAAGTCATATCTGGTACTGTTCACTTTACCCTTTATTTTGTCCTTATCGTTAAAACTCCAAGTTGTCAAGTCATTTTCATTAGTTTTCCTTTAATTCAATTCATCCAATTAAGTAGATGAAATGCCAACAATGATGTAAGTTTAAAGAAATTTGTGTCTTGAGAAACAATTAACAGAATGACAAAGGATATTATATATACCAGCACATCCTCGGCGAAATTCATGCATGGAAGAAAGAATACAGGCACGAAGAGACGCAGCAAATCCTTTTTCTGGGTCCAGTGACGTCACCCCCGCTTTAAACCCTTCAAATGCATTAGAGCTTAAGTGTCCCAACATGGTATTGCACACAGCCTGGGCACACTGTACAGTCCAGAAGAAAGCAAGATTACGAATAGGAATGGTAATAAATAAAAATAAAATAAAAGGGTGATTGACATGGAATTATGGTTCGGTTGAATATTTCATATATACATATATTATATAGGCGAAACTCTTATTTTTCAAATAACGACCTACCTAAATTTAAACATTCAAATAAAACCCAAATTTCAAATACCCTGTCATGTAGACAAATTTATGACCAACTATTACAATACATTTACAACTTATGCCACAAAATCCTAATTTGGTCAATAAATGTTATTGCTCATCCTAATTATGATGAGCAATTAAATCCATATGGATATTTTACCTTTCTTGCATCATAAAATTAGCAACATGTATAAATTAATTTACCAAATTAAAAAAAAGGCATATCTTGTACGGAAAAAATAATATTGTTTGAATTATGTAATTACCTATATACAAATTAATTTACCTACTTATAAAATATTATACTAATTTTCCTGCATTTTGAATCATGTAATTACCTACACACAAATATTATACTAATTACCTACATTTAAATTAATTTACCTATTCCAAAAAAAAAAAAAATAGTGATATTAGATAATGTTCGAATGTTGTGGGTTTGTGCTTGTACGCAATCAAATAAACTTTTAATCTAATTTACATAAATCATGTAGGTAAATTAGACCATTTTGGAATTAAATTAGACCCTTTAAATTTGGTTTGATGGAATAGGTAAATTAGACTATTTTGTAGGTAAAAATTGTGCGGAACATATAGCTTTTGTTTTGTGTATTAGGGATTGGAGTATTAGCCGAAGTTGTTTAGGTTTAATGTTGTGTTGGTAGGTAAATTAACTTATATATTTAATGCACAAAATTATGAAATTAGTATTATTATTTTTCAATTGGCACGTTAAAACAATTTGAAAGTTAATACATTGAATATAGTCAATATACAATGAATGGCATGAATTATTTTGTAAAATATAATATAACAAGTCACTGATCCAAAAATCCCATCCAAGTATTAATAGGGGTAGTTTAGGTATTCGGAAAATACACAATTTGAAAAGTCAAACTTAATTAAAGAAATTGTTTAGTTGGAGGCTAATCAATGTGCTTTATTCAAGAAAACAAAAGGAGATGGATTTTAGTAGAGGAAAATATAGTTTCAAGGGGTAATATCAAATTTTCAGTATTATATATCGTATCTCTTGAACATGCATTCCTCATACATAGAACTGCGTAAGAAACTGAACCTGTATATTTACCAAGAACATGAACTTACAAGCACAAATATCATACTGCTGTGCCCCTATTTTCTTGAACTGCAGTATGCAGACCTAACTAAAATTTTTGTTAACTACACTATTAGAAAAATACTCGTAGAGCACAAACTTACAAGCACAAATATCATACTGTGCCCCTATTTTCTAACATTAAGAACAATTTAGTTCTATTCGTATTCTTTTGTTTTGAGGCAAAAATACTTACTCAGTACAAGTTTACATTGGGCACAAAGAACCGTCCTAACCTGTAAACAATAAGTCTTTGACACAAAACAATTAGCCAGAGAGGAAGATAAAGTAGCCATACCTGCAATGCTCTCGACTCCAACATGTGTCGTTTCGTCTTCCTTACACCTTCGTCATAGTACACGACCTCCTTGTCATATCTGTATGTGATGCACAAATAAGCAAGATATATATTTCTCAAGGCATACAAATAAAGTCATAAGCAGTAAAGCTAGAGTGGAACTTACTCAGAAAGATAGTTGTATAGAATTGAGCTGACCCTTCTACCGAAATCTGGTACAGGACCAGTTTCAGCAGCTTTTTGCAATGCCAACCAGCCCTAAATTATGTTCATGTAAGACTTTGTTCATGGTATAGAATTAAGTAGAAGAATTTCAAAGCATCAAATGGATTATAGTTAAGTATAAGATACATACTTTATTTTCCATCAACTGTTTGAATATATCGGTGGAAATCTCTTCACACCGCAAAGTGGCAACCATAACCTAATTAAGGTACAGTGTATGCATAAGAGAGGTGATGGCCACAAATGAATTAAATTCTTTAACTGGGAATTGAGGAAACTAATAAACCTTGTGAGCAGGAAGGTCCAGGTCCTTGTTCAGTTTGATTACTCTCCACATCTCCTGTGTACTAAGAGAAAATCCTGAGGCAGGGACAACGCTCCTTTTATCACCAACAAGGCCTCCTGGAGAAATAGAATTGACAAAGCGCTGCCTCAGTTGAGCAACCTGCATGATATATGCAGGCCATACTTGTAAGTATCTATCTACTAAACTCTAACAATGAATGAATTTACTTAAGGCTGTTTGACAACAGTTTTCGGCTTTCAATTTAACAAAAATAAAAACATATATACTATTCGTTTGGTAACTAATTAATTCAAAATTTCGGGGAGGTGAAATTTTGAACCCATGCATGGGTACAACCCTACACCCTATGTGGATTCATACTCTCAGCACGCCCCCTCACATATGGTAAATTTCTTAGCCTAATGCAGGGGCGGCTTTCGAACAGATGCTAAAACACACCCCAGGAATTAAAACCCAAGAAAAAAGAAAATGGAATGGGCAATATTATGATTTTAGGACATGGTGAATTGCTTCTGATATATATAGTGTAAGGGTTACCTCCTCCTTGAACTTCTCCTCCTTCTCTTGATAGTTGGACAAAGCAACTACTTGTACCTTTATTTCAAAAATGTTAAAATCAGAGACAAAGAACACACAGGCTGTCAGACTGTCAGCGAGCAGTGGAAGGTGTAAGAGATCGAACTCACATTAAAAAACACAGTGAGCGGGGAATTTTTATGGGCTTGGGGCTTTGAAACTGCATTCCACATCTGCAGAGTGTAGAATATAGATATATATGAGCAGATACAAAAGAGGAAAAAAAAAAAAAAAAAAAAAAAAGAATAAAAAGGGAACCGACAAAACTACCTTCTCTGCGTCTTCCCTTAAGCGCTTCTCCAGCAGTACAAAAGGGGCCTAAACGAACACCGGCAAACAAGACAGTTAATATGTAAACAAATGTAGAATTTTTCCCACGCACTCTTTTTATCCTCTTACACACTTTTCTTTTATTTCTGACTATCAAACTGAAACAACTAACAAAAATTAATCAAAGGTGTCTAAAGGAAAGAAAATTGACGTGCATTTTCTATCATTTCTCTATATTTTCTATTTAAAAAACATCATCCTTTTGATATGTTTCTCAGTACCTTTGATGGCTTGTCACGCACAACAAACATTAGCGTCGTTTTCTTAGGGGGATCGCTGAATAAGCGCATCATAACCTTTTACATATTCACAAACATTGACAAAAACCAAAAAGAAGATTCAAAAACCAGAAAATGTCAAATAATAACAATGAATGTTGAGATATAAGTACATGGTTACAGTTAAGATGAGCACCTGAAAAATAGTTTTTAGTAAAGGTTTGCTCGCAGCATGCTCCCGACCAATATCATGGTACCACCTGTATATATATAATATCCAAATAAGTACAAAAGATTTGATCTCTGTATATGGCTAAGATTGTCCATCAGTCAAGTAATTCCTGGGTTATCTAGTTAATGAGCTTACATATTTATGAGCAAAATGTCTGAAACTGCCAGCGCAAATAGGGCGATCCGTTTCTCGAATGTATTGTCATCCTGATTAAACCAAATTGCAGAGGAAGAAGTACGAAGAGTGAATATATACGAGGATTTGAGCTGTATTTGCCATATATATTGTGATCACTTATAATTACATGAATTTGTTCCAAATTAATTTCGTTTAAAATGTTGCTTTTTTTTATTTTTTTTATTTTAGAGTAATGTTAGGTATATCAACTTTTTAGATCCAATTTATAAACTATGTCTCAGTGTCACTAATAAAAAATAAGGACTTTAATCAATATTAAACCCTATACTTAAATAATAAGTCAATCATCAACAATCATGTCATATCCCTAGATTTGATATTTGATGTGCTCTTTGAAGTTCTGCAAGCACATGAAATCGAATGAAGATTCTCTGTGGATCCTCTTTATGAGGATATCCTCTACGGATTCTCTTTGTAAGGATCCTTGGGATCTGTAAATCGTGTCCGTTCATCATACATCGTGTGGTTAGAAATCATTTTAAGTTTTATTATTCAAAATTGAACACAAATAGTACCTAAAGAAAATTGACCACATAATGTACGATGAACGGATACGATTCACATATTTCCGAAATTCTCACAAAGAGGATTTAGAGAGGATTTGGATTCGATGAAATCAGCCTCATTTTTGTGCGGCTACATTAATTATGGTTAGTGTCCATATATGGTGAAACGGGTGACCTGATATGTGACCACGTTAATAGTGTACGACAATTTAGCGTTTTAAATAGTGGGAATTATTTAGAAAAACGCCCATGAGTTTTTCTTCTGCTTTCCAAAAATAACATTAGTATAAGGGTTTAAATTATTTTCAAAAAAATAAAAAGAGAAATTTTATTTGAACCCATATAATCTCTTTCTACATTCAACTTATTCTTTATACCCATATAGTTTTTAATTAAATTATCAATATCTCTTTAAACCCAATTTTACTACCTAAACTACCCTCACAAACCTAATATAATATGCAAATTTATCTTTACACCCATTTTAAAAATAAAAATCCAAAATCAGTGTTCTACAACTACTTTTCCACAACTCGTTGATTGAGAGTGTAATGTCCATACATATATGGAGTCGTGTTTGATGAATTGGTCAAACAAGCAATTTGGAATCGTGAAGTTATATGAGCAGACAAGATTAGATGAAGTAATGTTATGGTGTTCTTGTGCTTATTTGAGATTGAAATGTTAAAACAATATGCTTATTTCTCTTACAATAGAAATCGAGTTGGTTTTAATCCTTGTGTGCTTTATCTGAATTGCATTCCCATTGTTTTTATCCCATAGCCGCTTCATAAACAAATGCAGTAGCGTTTTTCAAATGCTTTAATCTCAAGTTTTTACCTTGGTTTTAAGATTAGTTGTATTGGGTGGTGGAATTGTAATCTGTAAATCCATATTCTTAGGCATCACTTGGGTTTTAGCCACAATAATTCAAATCTGCATGAATTATAGGACTCAAAATCATTTTATACATACACATACACTAGTAATAATAATTAACTTAGGCCCTCAGTTGTCATTGGAACTGGAAGTGGGTATATTGATTAGTGGGTTTATTGATAAATTTTAGTTTGATTTCTGATTTCATCTTGTATTTGATGGTAATTATAGAATAGGGTAAAACTGACAACTCACATTTTATTTTAAGTTAGGTGTAGAGTGAGGTTATATGGGTTCAAATAAAATTTCTCAAAAAAAAATCATTGTGTTAGTTTTTCCATCTAAAAACTGAGATGTCATGATAAATTTTCACCAAATGATAAATTTTAGGGAGTTTTACTGATAGGGGGTGGGTGGGAGAGAGAGGGGGTGGTGACAATCGGGTAGAGAGGGAGAAAAGGCTGGTTTTCACATGAATCGTTTTTAATCTTATATATATTTTCTAAATTCGATTTTAATCGCTCATCAAAAGTCATATATATAGCCATGTGATTATGTGAAGATGGTAAAAGTATGGTGGGAAATAATGCCACAGAAGCAAAGACCAGAACAGCAAGCCCTGGATTACTGAATGTTTTTGTTTCCCATTTTGCAGAAACCCCAGCCATCAACCCTAAGCACATGACCAGCAATACCAGCCTAACCCAATACCACAAAGACGCTAACTTTCTTGGAGAAAAGGGCTCAGCCACCGCCCCAAACCCCTCCGCCCCCTTTCCTTTTAATTTTTATACTATGCTACAAAATTTATTTTCTTTATTTAATCCACATGGCATTACACAATTGGTTTTATCCTCACATGAATGCCACGTCAGCATCCTAACAGACTTTCTAATGGAAGTGGACGGCAAGGACAATTTTAATGACCAAGCCAATACATAAATGACTAAACTGAAGAGCTTGAAACATAAAAAACTACGCTGATGAGTTGCAAAAATATAAAGGCCATTTTTGATAGTCCGACTAAACATAAGAGTAATGCTAGAGAGATTAAAGTTGTAGATTAAATTTTGTAAACTAAATGACATGGAAGTTAATTATTGGATTATTATTTAAACGTTGATAAACGTGCTCATTTTTTATTAGTGACACATAATTTAGTTTGCAAATTTAATCTTCTTAACATTACTTTAAACATAAAGATGATTACCTCGCCTCTCTCGCTGCTATCGCTACCCTCCAAATCCATGGCGATGGTGCAAGGCTCAATGTCGACACACTTGGCTATCCAAATGCCCTTCGTTGTTTGGCTCCTGAATATTTAATTAATTATACACAAATACTGATTACATATATATAAACTAGCATATGTTTACACACTTTATGTGTATTAACACTTTTTATTTTTGTTTTTAAAATGGAAAATAGAGAGGCAGAGAGAGAACGTAGGTGGGAGTGGGAATGAGAGGATTTTGTTTTTTTATTTTTTAATTTCTAATATTCGATATATCTTAACGTCACCCATAGGTGATGCTTCTATAAAAAACAGTAAAATATGGTTAAGTGAAATTACATTATACTCATCATTTTTTGTGAGAGAGAGAGAGAGCGAGAGAGAGAGTAGTGCACATATGAGTGATCATGTGGAAACAAAGCATGCATGCTAAATGCAAAGTCAAAACTAACTAACTTTCCGCATTCTATTTTCATCTCCTGAAAGCCGGTGGCGAAAAGATGGTTCATCAAAGTGCTTTTCCCTGTGAGCCAAGCCAGCCAATTTCAGAAAACTATATATCATTTGTATTCAACAAATTAAAATTTAATTGATTGAAGTAAAAGGCTTTAGTACCTCCACTTTGAGGACCCATGATGGCAACAACAGCATAGGAGTTCCCGCACTTTTCAAACTTAACTTTCTGTAAGAAGCTATTGAGCCCATCAACATTGAATTCGTTGTTGCCACAGATGAGTTGTGTGGCGCAGATATCTTCCTTCATCATGACTTTGAGAGTCCAATCTAGCTTCTAAGAGAGAGAGAGAGAGAGAGAGAGAGAGAGAGAGAGAGAGAGAGAGATGATAGAAGCTGTAATAAACCTTGATTATCTATGATGTATGAATATGAAATTAGCAATTAGCAAGGTTTACAAAGTTACATACATACATACATATATATATATAGGCTTACGTTACCCTTGCCAATTCTTAATTTGTTATGATTTAAATTCATAATTGATATCGTGAATAAATTTAATCTTTGTAGTTTGTATTGTTGCTAAAAAAGATTATGACTAAAAAGTTGGTAGTTTATTGTGTAATTTTTATTTTCGTCTAATTTTTTGGGGTTTTTATATTGGGACCAACTGACGCTAAAATCCTGGATTTGCCAATTGATGCATATGCAAGACTAGCTCAACTCAAACCGATCTAATTAGCCAAAATCGAAGACTAAGAGCATCTCCAAAGGAGATGTCAAATTTTAAACATAAAATTTGAATTTGACAGCCTATGTGGCATTTTGACATCTTTCAAAATTTTGCTCTCCACCTAATATGTCAAATTAAATATTATTTTATTACACTATTTCTTTTTCTTTTATTTTATTAAACTATTATTTTATTACACATTTTGACATCTTTCAAAACCCAATTTCTTCACTTCACACCTTCATGGAAGCTCTGCAAGCTTCCCTCCCGCAAGTCTCTCAAGAAAGCCATATAAACTTTTTTCCGGTCAACACTTTCATAAAAGCAAAAAAAACTTCAGCCATGAAAGCTCTGCAGGCTTCTCTCCTGCAAGCTTTCTGCTTTTCTTCTCTCTTTTCTCTCTCTGGTTTTCCAAAATTCAAGCTTCGATCTTTCGGCTTCTTCGTTTGCTTCAGTTTCAGCGTTTCCCATAAAAAATATTAATAAAAAAAATATTTGAAGCTGCTATCAAATTTGACAGCAACTTCTTTGCTGCCAATCCACATTAGCGCCACATAGGAATTGATATTTCGGTTGAAGAATATTAGTGTAGTCTTTTATAACTGTTATAGCTGGAGATGTCAAATTTTAAACTTAAAATTTAAATTTGAAGGGTTACGTGGTACTTTGGCATTTTTTAAACTTTTGATCTCCAACCGATATATCAAATTTTAAACATAAAATAATAATTCATATGTATTTTCTTTGCATTGGGAATGAAAAGAAACAAAAGGATAATGGTTTAAACTAATAAAAAACTAATAAAAAGCATTTAATAATTAATTAAAAAAATCTGAATGTGCTGTCAAATTTGGCAGTAAGGAGGAGAGATGTCAATCCATGTCATGCCACATCAGATTTGACTTCTCGGTTGGAAAACATTAATGTTGTCTTTTGTTACTGTTATTGATGATTTGGACATTTTGACATCTCCTTTGGGAGAAAAACTTATGTGGGGCTTAGATTGCCACTAGACTTTGCTGAGTGACACTACAATCCACTCAAAACTTGGCATGTGGCTAATCTTAAATATAATCTTTTATTATTCTTTTATATTTAAAATTTTCATAATTATTTTTTCTACTAATAATATATATTAATCTAATGTTTCCTCTTTTTTTCTTCTTTCCCCCTATTTTTTCTATTCCCAAATTCCCCTCCACTTTGTTTTGCCATAGGTCTTCAGTACGCTCTCCCAGTTCTTTCTCTTCCAATTTTGTTTCTTGCTTTCCTTGAAAAAAAATTTGCACCCACTCCAATTTTATCATGGAAAGCAACTAAGAATCTGTACGTTTCTTTTCGTTCTTTATAGAACTTGACATGAATAACCCATATATAAAGGTTTTTTTTCTTAAATATATTTGGTAAATATGTACTTTCTTGCAAATAGAAAGCTACTACAATAAAAAAAAAAAGTGAAAGATAACAAATAGGTTATGAAAAAACTAACTCGA
The DNA here is from genome assembly GCF_041283825.1 of Pyrus communis. Classification (NCBI taxonomy): domain Eukaryota; kingdom Viridiplantae; phylum Streptophyta; class Magnoliopsida; order Rosales; family Rosaceae; genus Pyrus; species Pyrus communis. Next base: position 7,233,856 of record NC_142577.1, read on the forward strand.
TAATCTGGAGTGTGCACTTTTGTATTTATGGAGAGAAGGGAAACAATGGGGGAATAAGAAAGATTTGTATTAGAGAGAAACAATGGGGGGAAAGAAAGCAAAGAAGTTTTGTGAAGAAAAAAGTGCAGAATTTCATAAAAAGCAAGAACCACAACCGGGAGAGAGAGAAGGACAAAACAAAGTGGAGGGAAATTTGGGAAGAAAAAAAAGAGGAAAGGAGAAAAAAAAAAGGTGAAAGAAGAAAAAAAAAACATTAGATTGATATACATGTGTGTGTATATATATAATTAATTAGTAAAAAAATAATTATAAGAATTTTAAATATAAAAGAATAATAAAAGATTATATATTTAAGACTTACCATGTGACAAGTTTTGAATGGATTGTAGTGTCACAGTGTCACTCAACAAAGTTCAGTTGCAAGTCAAGCCTCACACAAGTTTTTCTCCTTCTTTAGAGATGCTCTAACACATTATTAATGTTAATTATGTACCCTTATCGCATTTAACAATTCTGTCAATTGGAAATTGTATATGATGGTTAGTTGCATATATATATATATATACACACACACACACACTCAGCAGTTGGCACGTAGTTGCCTATAATATATATACTCAGATATATATATATAGATATACACACACACACTCAGCTGCCTATAATATATGTACTCAGCAATTGGCTCGCAGTTGCCTATAATATATATACTCAGCACCTATAATATATGTACTCAGCAATTGGCTCGCAGTTGCCTATAATATATATACTCAGCAATTGGCTCGTAGTTGCCTATAATATATGTACTCAGCAATTGGCTCGCAGTTGCCTATAATATATATACTCAGCAATTGGCTCGCAGTTGCTGTTGGAGCAATATTAAAAAAAATATGAAAATAACAGCAAGAATTATAATAATTATTATTATAAAAAGATTCACAACATCACATGTGTATAAAATTAATATAAACAACTAGACAGAAAGTTTGAAAAATTGACAAACTTAGAGATTGAGGCTTGCATAAATGCAATGTCCTAAAGACAAAATTTAATCCCTACTCTTGTGCTTGTAGTTCGGTAGACGTCCATCTCCTAGGATTCAACAATCTATAATCCGAAGTCAAAGTACTTCAATCTTTGAACTCTGACGAACTTCATATATTCTGTACTTTCAAGACACGACTCGTATTTTTACTAAGACATTGGAGAAAACTCTTCTCTTCGGTTCATTAGATATGTGGGATGTTTGAGTTTATATAGAACTCAAGCCACCCCTTTTGAAACATTGTGACTGTTGGCTAAAGTTCCAACGAACAAACGTAACTCATGAATTTGAATTCAACTATGACACATGACTCTTATTTTTCATTCATATAAAAATTAAATATTATAATATTAATTATAATATAACAAATAGGCTTTTGTTGGCTGTGTGAGAAGGTGAAAGTTTGTCGTGATTTAAATGTTTTCTTGGTAGGCTTACATCAAACAATATTAACAAATAGACGTTTGTCGTAGTCGTCGTGTCGGTACCCACATAATGACTTTGGACATTATTAAATGGGATGGTAGGTATTGGTCTCTCGGCCTTTTTTATTTGTGTATTTTATATTGGCAAATGGGAACAATGGGGTTGTACGAAGAAAAGATAGATGGTCAACATGGTAGTCCCGGTTTTATTATAGAAACAATAAATAAATATAAATATACACTTTTGTATTGTGTTATGATTTGTTGTATAGAGAATTGAGAAAAAAGTTAAAGACAATTCCGTGTTTTTGAGTTATAGCAATTAGTAAATATATAATGACATTGATTAGTTTACTTAAGAGTTTAATCTTTCGTTGGTTTATTTGTATTATGTGCTTGAGAATGAAAGCAATGGATACACTATAGAATTGATTTTCCTTATAATATTCATATAGATAAGGAATTGTTCATTTTATTAGCAATTATATGAAGTAGGCATATTATGCAATACAAGTTCTACATTCATTTAGTAAATATTGAGTTTATTTTTATCGAATAGTGACATTTGATTCAGGTATAAGTTTTTTAAATGTTTGTATTTTGAAAATTGATTTCAATGGCCTTTTATGATTTTTTTTTTTTTTTTTTTTGTGCTTACATAATTATGTGTTGCTTCAGGGACACCTACTGCAGTGGGCACAACTTATGAGACTTAGAAGGAATGACGACTGCTCCTTCCTCTTCCAGATGATCCCATGCTTAATGATTGTGAGTTTGAAAATCTTTGGCAATGATTTCAAAACAAAGAAAATTTTTGTTGTTAGTATTCCATCGACAGTTAACAAAGGTTTGTTGTAATTTTTTTCCTCTGTTTGATGTGTTCTAATGCTATGTTTTCCATTGCACAATTGATGAATTGCTCTCTTATCTTTCAAACATAATCTTCCATACAATTTTCAATCCCGCAGCAGAGCGCAGATTGAAGTTTCAAGTTGAAACTAAATTTCAAAAACTAAAATCTATCGATCAGTTCTTCAAGTTTGAAATGTCGAAGCTTTTGGAGGAGGCATTGTGTCACGCCCCGATCCCGAGATAGGTCTAGTATCTACATGTGACGTCATCCATGCCCTTTCATCGGAATCATTGTGTCAATAGTAGTAATTTTTCTTTTATCATATGGTTGCATCTAACCTCTGTGTTAGATTGCATACGTACCCCAAGACGGGATCAAGCCATTCGTAATTCCCTAACATACCTCACTCTAATAAGAATTCCATCTCATATTAAAGCAAGCCATAATCACACCAATAGGCATCCAACAAAAGCATTAATTCAATTACCATTCATGTAATCCAATTATGTACACAAGTAATCAACCAATGAGATGAATAATAAGATAACATTCCACGAAGTTTACTATAATCAAACTCCGAAAATGTCTGTCGTATTTCCTCTACAAGAATTCCTAAGCATTGCTCTCAGTTACTAATACAAGGATCCACCAACATGGCCAAATCCATTTTCACAATATAAGACATTACTAAATGCGAGACATGAACTTTAATCCTAGTCAAAGTACTTGGAATACTAATTAAACAAACCCCAATTCAAATGCCATTTTGGTTGACCTAATATAGCTTCATCATTACCAATACGTTTGAATGGAAATAATTCTAGACTATAAGTGATTATGTGTTTCTGTAGGCATAAGTGCACCAATACATTAGGTCATTGAGCTTATAATTGTATAAGAAAATGGTTCTTTGAAACCCAATACATGCCATATAAAGTGATTTAATAAACTCAATATCGATAAGTAAATTAGAATTAAAATTTAGAGAAGAACGAACATTGCAAAGCCGCAACCTCTTCTCCACAAAAGTTGCAGAAAAGCAGTTTTAGTCAATCAAGATTAACCTGATTTTGAACACTCATAACTATACCGGTTGATGCAAACTTACATGGGTTTCGAAACTTGTTTTGTGTACTTCAAAAGCATAAAAGATTTTTAGAAAACGGTGTTCTAAGTTGAAAGTAATGCAAGTTACAAAATAGAGTCTCGAAACTGGAAACCCAGTATTTGCTGCTATCTGGCAGTTTCAGGACTTAAGTTTGAATAAGATTTTGACATATCAATACTCAATGGAATTAAGTGAAATCAGATGGGTTTTGATCACGGACATGTCTAGTTTTAAACCACATAATATTGGCTCAAAAGGAATCCATGAGGACATAGAAATCAAGAGCCAAAATAGGCTACTTGAAACTTAGTTTTTCTGTGAAGAATTAATAAATTTTCTGCAATTTAGAACCTATACTCTTATAATCCAAATTACAATTTCAGAATGCTTCCACACAATTCAGAATTCATGTTTATAACTTCAATTTCAATTATATTCAACAATTAACAAGACTTGACCTTTTAATCCAAACCCTGAACAAGATATTTGATCACAACACCCAAAGTATAAAATTGAAAATAAAAAGAAAGATTGATACAAAGCAGCTATCGAGGGAATAAAGAGAGATGGGAATCGTTACCCATGCTGCGGTAACGATTAATTATTATACATGGATATGAAATTAGCAATTAGCAATTATTATACATGGGAATAAAAAAAAAAGGACTACTGTTTCTTCACAACCAATACAAACAGGGAGAACCAAAGGTATAAAAACCCTGTATACATCATGTCCTTTCGTTTTTGTATATGATGTACGGTTTTAAATCCAGATTAAATTTTCTAATTATTTTCAATTGTATTCATGTTATGTTTTCTATTTAGTTGATTGTGAATATAGTTATCAAATTGAATTACATATTCCAATCCAGTAATGAGTCGTGGCTTGATTTTGCAGAAATTCGTAGGGCTATGGTTTCAAAGTTTGGCATTTTTGAGGTAACCAGTTTAAACTTTTAAAATGCTAGCTTTAAATTTTTAATATTTGTTATTACTGTAATTTGGTTTTTAATACATCTTATAATTTTGTTTTTGTTGTAAGCCTATTTGATTGAACGATCTAGGGTTCAGAGAGAGAGAGGGGTTTGGCAATATTGAGAGAGAAGAAAGATTGATTTAATTGTGAGGTGTGTTTGATTCACCCCGTTGTGTCTTTATTTGTAGTAGTAGGATAGGTAAAAACCTTTCCCTTGAGGATTAAAACATTTAATAGGTAATCTACTCCTAATAGGAATATAAGATATATTCCCAGATTCCCTAGGATTTACACAATCATATTCCTATTCTAAATATGACTGCAACACTCCCCCTTGAGTGTGTAAATACTCAATAAACCATCGCATCAAATCTTTGGCAGATAAGATAGAATAGTTGATGAAGTCATCGGCATAACAACTTATCGCGAGTCTCAATTTTAAGTGAAGTATGCATTTATAGTAAAACTCACAAAACCTCGCTATGGTAAAACCCAAGGCGTGGGGAAAACTCATAGACTAAGGAGTGAGAAGTATGCATAATGTCTAAAAACAAACGTCAAATTGGATGAATGTAGTGAACTCAACGGAGTATGATCATCCCAGGATGGGTGCCTCATTAAAACCTTGTTAGGTAGCAAAAACCCAGTGGGAAAAATGCTCCTAATCGTAGGAAAAATAGTGCATTAAGATCATGTGAGTATGCTTCTAGATACTCCCCCTGAGTTAGACATAACTTCTAAATAAGAGAACTACAAGCGATTCAACTCAGATAATTTACGCATACCGATTCCTTGGACGAGCTTCTAAAATGTAGACTTGGGCAATGACTTGGTGAAGAGATCAGCCAGGTTGTCCTGGGAACGGATTTGCTTGACTTCAATGTTCTGATGCTGCTGTTGTTGGTGTGAGTAAAAGAACTTCGCCGCTATGTGCTTGGTGTTATCTCCCTTGATGTATCCCTTCTTTAATTGCTCGATACATGCTGCATTGTCTTCAAAGATCGTCGTAGGAAATTCAACAACTGATGTAAGACCACTAGTGCTTCAAATATGTTCCATAACTTCTCTCAGCCAAAAGCACTCACGCGATGCTTCATGTAGGGTGAGAATCTGAGCATGGTTAGACGAAGTCGCAACTAGCGTTTGCTTGGTAGACCTCCAAGATATAGCGGTGTCTCCAACGGTAAAGACATAGCCTGTTTGAGAACGTGCCTTATGTGGGTCAGACAGATATCCAGCATCTGCGTAACCAACAAGGCGAGAATCAATCCGAGGGCTATAGGGGGCGGCAACACTTGGAGATTCGCAAGTATAGAACAAGCCCAAATCCATAGTACCTTTGAGGTAGCTAAAAATGTCTTTAACACCATTCCAGTGCCTGCGTGTGGGCGCATTGCTGTATCTAGCCAATATATTCAGAGTGAATGAGATGTCAGGTCTAGTGCACTGAGCCAAGTATAATAAAGCCCCAATTGCACTTAGGTGAGGAACTTCGGGTTCCAAAATATCTTCCTCATCCTCCTTTGGACGGAAGGGATCTCGTTTAGCATCTAGAGTCCAAACGACCATGGGTGTACTCGAAGGCTTCGTTTTATCCTCATTAAAACGACGTAACATATTTTGGGTGTAGTTCAATTGATGTACTAGGATTCCATCCGAACAATGTTCGATCTCCAGGCCAAGACAGTATCGAGTTTTCCTAAGATCCTTCATCTCAAATTCCGATTTCAAGTGTGCAGCAATTTCCTCAAGCTTTGCAGGAGTTCCAATGAGGTTCATGTCATCGACATAAACTGCAACGATTGCAAATCCAGAATGTGACTTCTTTATGAACACGCATGGGCATATTTCGTTGTTCACATAACCCTGACTTGTCAAATATTCACTCAGACGGTTATACCACATCCGCCCGCATTGTTTCAATCCGTAGAGTGACCTCTTCAACCTAATTAAGAGAGTGTTCTGTAGTCTAGAACTATTTGAACCAGTCAATGGAGACCTTTTAAGATAAAACTCAACTTTAATTAGACTAGCACTAGCAAGTGGTTAAGTTGAAGCGATGTTGGAACATTGACTCATGACAACTTATTTACAAACTCATGTACCTAAATTTAATACACACACACACACACACACACACACACACACACACAGATATATATATATATATATATATATTTTACTAGAATTCTCAACAATGAATATAATTAAAAAATAATAATAAAATAGTTAATCAACTTGATCAATGATCGATGTTAATGTTCATAGTGTATGTATAAGTACTAAGAACACATATTTTTGTGTATATAATTGATTTGTTAAAGTCAAAGCTTCTAAAGTGCTTATGTATATAATTAAAGAATTAAATATAATCCCAACTTACGAAACTATAGTTCATCTCATCCTCTATAAAATTAAAAACAGAGCAGTTTTTTTTTTTTTTTTTCAATCCAAAGGCCTTTCAGTATACTAAGAACATGAGTGTCACAAAACAATTGGTTCAATACTTGAAAAAAAAACTTTCAATTAATTATTTTCTGACGGAATATTCCTGACGCCGTTAACGGAATCTGTCAGTTTTGACGGAATATTCCTAGCGGCGTCAGTTGACGCCGTCCGTGTGCACCGCACGTGCCTGCGCGTGGCCGGCGCGTGTGGCCATGCCTTGGCCGGCGCGTGGCAGCGCGTGCGGCGGAGGAAAATTTTTCTAAAAATATGGTTGTGATCCTGAGGTTGTGTAGAGCACGTTGGTATATTCATTTGTCCATTTTGAGCAATGTATGAGAAGTTATTACGAAAGGAAGGTTATGTGCTTTATAATTAATGTTTTTATAGTTATTTCGCATATAGGTGATTCCTATCCCGAGGACAAGCGTGCGCACTCGAGACAGGGGGGCTACGACCCTTCCACATACCAGTGAGTGGGCTTTTGGTTTTCCGTTTATACCTATATACATTTATATTCCCAGAAATTGTTAAAAAGGGTTATTTGTTTTATGCCATGCACCATATCCTTATTGTTTATGCATTATCATATGCATTAGTAGTGGCATACATATACATATTTATATTTGGTGCTGCGGAGGCCTAGGTAAGTGCCAGGTAAGCGTTGTTTAACATTTGCATTAAATAGTGATTAGAGGTGCTTAGAGAGCTCATAACCTGCACCCCCGGTGTTAGTGCTCCCGCCCAGAGTAGGGCACAGTCCTTCACGTGTCGTTCACCTCCCGCACCATACGCTCAGCTTGGATCCAAGTTAGGTGCACAGTCTTGTCGTACAGACCACTATAGGTGGTTCCGACTCGTAGGTGACCCGCGATTATTCGCACAGCCTTCACGTGATCATAGCACTAGAGCGTTTATATGTATTACACCCAGGCCTGTCGTACAGACCACTATAGGTGGTTCCGACTCGTGGGCAGGTTTAGTTATTGAGATTGAGATTTGAGCTCTAGATTCAGCCGTACAGGTCACTTTAGGTGACTCCGGCTGCGAGTCATATGTTATTGATGTGATTTATACCTGAGCACTTGCATATCTTTACGAGGCTTTAAGATGGCATACCTTTGAGCATGATTGGCATACTCTTGAGCATGATTGGCATATTTGTACATACGTATATATGTTTATGTTCTGGGAAGTATACAGGTTTTACGGCAAGGGGTTAGAATGTATTTTATGAAATGGTTTTCAAAGAGCTTTGTTTTTGCCCACTCACGCTTTTGTTTTGCGCCCCTCCAGGTTCTAGTAGCCAGCATTTTCGGTGGTTTTCCCAGAGGGCGTCCCGGCATTTCTGACAGACACTTATCGATGTAGGGTCACCTTCGGGTGTACTAATGTCGTATCATTTTCTTTGGACTGCTGTAGTCTTTATGCTCTGAATTCAGCGTCTCACTTATGCTAGCACTTATCTTATCACTTGTTGTATGCTAGTTTTTTTAAATTATTCGTACTTTTATATTACTTCTTTTAGCTTCCGCACTGTGCACATGGCTACGTCACTTCCACGTGACGGCCAGCATGCCCTGATCTCGGTCGGGGTGTGTCAGTTTGGTATCAGAGCCTAGGTTTGGCAGTCCTGTGTCTATGTGAGTATTCTAATGGTTTTGGTGTCTCCTGTCAGAATTATGCCGCCTCGTCGGGAACCACGTCGCTCCGATGAGTCTAGTTTCCCCGATATCACTCAGCTGGGGGAAGCTATTGCTACCGCTATCCAGTCAGCTATCCGCCCTCCCCAGAGGACTCCTCTGGAGACTATGTACAATCTGAAATTGGATAAGTTCCACGGTCACGAGGGGCACGAGGGCGCAGAGCATTGGTTAGAGCATATTGAGAAGACTTTCCGAGTATTGAATAATCAGGGGAATCTTCTTGTTGAGAGATGGGTCGAGACGACCTCATGGTTTCTGGGTACGGAGTCTGCGTCCTAGTGGGAGCAGGAGCTTCGTCGTTTGACTCCAGTAGAGAAGACTGACTGGAATGTTTTCGTTAGGTTATTCAAGAGAAGGTTTGTGCCCCCAGAGTACATCGACCGCAAGAAGCAGGAATTCACTGAGCTGAAACAGCGAAAGATGACAGCGAACGAGTATTATCGGAAGTTCACCGACTTGTCTCGCTACCACCCTGAGATTGCTGGTAATCCAGCAGAGATGCTTCGTCGATTTCGCGTAGGCACTAAGAAGAAGTGGCGTTCGATGGCGACCTCTACACATTGTGATACCTATCAGGAGTTCTACGAGGTTTTGCTGAGAGTTGAGGACTCTGAGAACATGACGAGCGAGAGTGATGAGGATGAGAAGAATGGTAACCAGAAGAAGGATGTCAAGGGTAAAGGTCAAGCGTCGCTCGGGCCTCGTCAGACTTAAAACTTCAAGAGGGGTGGTAATAGCTCTAGCTCTTCTAGTGGTGGTTTCAGTGCCACTGGCCAGGGACGAGGAGGTAGATTTACTGGTGGCGCTCGAGGCCAGAGACAGGGTGATGGTGGCCGAGGTAGGGCCCCATTTTGCCGAAGGTGTAATAATCGGCACACTGGCGAGTGTAGGCGGGGCAGTAGTGGTTGTTTTACTTGCGGGCAGATGGGACATCGAGCCGCGCAATGCCCCCAGAGTCAGCAGCAGAAGCCGCAGCAGACTTTCCTGCCACCACCTGCCCCTATCCAGCAGATTCAGGGTCCGAGTAGTTATGGGCAGGCAGGTCGGGGTGGTGCCTACCACTATCAGGGTGATGCTGTTCCTTATGCCCCGGGACAATATCAGTATCCCCAGGACCCCTATTCCCAGGGTCGTTACCCTCAGTATTCTGGCGGCTATATGCCGTACCCTCCAGCTCCAGCAGGCGGTTCTCAGTGGTATCAGGGAGGACAGTTTCAGCTAGGAGAGATCGCTACCAGTAGTGCAGGGTCTTCGAGACAGACCGGTCAGCCCAGTCAGGGGCGTGGTACGCAGGGCCGCGGTGTTCAGGCGAGCAGAGGTCGCGGCGGACGACAGCAGGGCTAGGGGCGTATTCACAACATTTCTCTGCAGGATGCTCAGAACAACCCGGATCTGATCATGGGTACGTTAAACATTCTTGGTTATTTTGCTAGAGTTTTAATTGATTGTGGAGCTACACATTCTGTGATTTCTCATACATTTGCTCAAGTGACGCAACCTCGCCCCACACCTCTAGGGTATGATTTAGAGTTCGCTATGCCTAGAGGGGAGAGATGTACGGTAGATTGTGTGTACCCAGGATGTCTAGTGATAGTTGAGGGTGTTGTTATGCCAGCTGATCTTATCCCGTTAGATATTGTTGATTTCGATGTGATTTTGGGCGCGGATTGGTTGCACCCCAATCGTGCCAATATTGATTGTTACGGGAAAATAGTTACGTTTCGCCGTCCTGGACTACCTGTGGGTGAGCAGAGTGGGGTGAGACATGGCGTTATTTCGGCTTTACGAGCGAAAAAGTTGTTGTCTAAAGGTTGTCAGGGGTACTTAGCCCATGTGGTGTTGGATGAGGCTCTTCCTAGCAGTGTTGAGGATGTGAGGGTAGTCCGACACTTTCCAGATGTTTTCCCCGAGGATTTTCCTGGATTACCACCAGATCGAGATTTGGAGTTCACTATTGAGTTGCTTCCAGGTACTAATCCTATTTCTTTGACTCCTTATCGTATGGCACCTGCTGAATTAAGGGAATTGAAGGTACAGCTGCAGGAATTAGTGGATAAGGGTTTCATTCAGCCTAGTACTTCTCCGTGGGGAGCTCCAGTATTGTTTGTGAGGAAGAAAGACGGAACTTTGAGGCTGTGTATTGATTACAGGCAATTGAATCGGGTAACGATTAAAAACCGTTATCCGTTGCCACATATCGATGATTTGTTTGATCAGCTTAGAGGTGCTTGTGTATTCTCCAAGATTGACTTGAGGTCTGGGTATTATCAGTTGAAGATTAATAGGGATGACGTTCCTAAGACGGCGTTCAGGACTCATTATGGTCATTACGAGTTTCTGGTTATGCCGTTTGGGTTAACGAATGCACCAGCTGCTTTCATGGATTTAATGAATCGGGTGCTAATCCCCGGCAACGGCACCAAAATTTGATGCGAACATTATACGCACACAAATTAAACCCTCTTTTTGTCAATTGTAGTGAAGAATGTAAGTAGGGATCGTTCTGGACCGGGGATTAGGAGGGATTGTTAATCACTTGGATTCGACTCAAAAACGTAAAAATAAGTTTAAAACACTATATTAGACTCAAAGAATGCAAAACTCAAAATAAGATAGATTAAGACTAAGACTAAACAAAATATGGGGGGGATTGAGGTTTTGACGACGTTAAACTAAAATGCACACTTTGTAATTAAGGGCAAAATGTAAATATGAATGCGATGAAAATATGGATGAATGCTAGCTAGAAGGTTCTTCTCCACACATGTTACACTTGCATACAAGATGATTTTCGGTTGGTCTTTCGATGAATTATGAAACTCAACACCCCGGGTTAATTAGGTCCGCTTAAATTAACCGTCAAGTTTTCCTTAAGTTAATGAATTGGATGATTGCATACGACAACCCAAAGCATTCCCCACAAGTTCCCTACATGAATTGCATAATAGAGATACAAGCAAGAATCATTAAGCATCATGAAAACTATAAGTGTTGACGAGACATTCGTTACTATGATTGCATGAAACTTATACCAAGAATTTATTTAACGCGATTGTTTATAAGCAACCTCCACTACTTGTGAATATAAGTTCATAACTATTAGGTGAAACTCACTTATATTCTAGCGTCATATTCATGCATGAAAATTAAGCGTGCACTCTCAATAAACATACATAAATAGGTTATCAATCAAATAGTTAAACAAATTGAATCCACAACTCATGAAATTCCAACCAAAGGTAATCAATTCATATTGCAAGCATAAACATGTATTTCGAATCCCCCACTAGCCAAGGGGGTTTAGTTCCTCATACGTACAAAACAACGATAAGTAAATTTAACCATTGAAATCGAGGAAAAGAAACACCTAAACATTCCAACAACTCAAACTTGAATTGTATGAACGTTTAGGCACTCTTCTCCTCCTCTTTGTTGTAGCATAAGGTCTAAGGGATGTTGGTGTGTATTGTGTATGAATGGGAATGGTTGGGTAGTGTTTTGGAGGGATGGGGAGTGGTGGAAATGAAAGGGGGAATTGCTGGAATTGGAAGGAAGTGCACGGCAATGGATGAATGGATGTGTTTTTGTGTTGGTTTGAGGTGTATGAATGGAGGTGAGGAATGAATGAATTGTGTGATGGAATTGCATGGTTTTATAGGGAGAGAATGGGTGAGAATGTGAGAGAATGTGGCTGCAATGATGAAGGGAATGCATGTGAAAAACAGCTAGGTTGGTTGGTGGAAAGCTGGAATTGCATGTGGGAGTGCATGTGCACGGCAAAGGGGAAGTTTTGGGTGATGGGTGCATGTGTTGGCTGATTTATTTGTTGGGAACGCATGTGAGGGAAGGATTATGATGATGAATGCATGTGGAAGTGTGGCTGAAATGATGGAATGGGAAGCTAGAAATGCATGTGATGCAAGGCAATGAATGTGTTTTGGTGTTGGTATGGGAATTTCTGGTTCTAAGGCTTTGTTTGATTGGGCTAGGCCCTTTGTTTTATGTCCTAAAGTGCATACAAGGCTTCAATTTTGTCCAACACTTTGGCTCCAAGCATAAGCTATCCATTCTAAGCCCAATTTTGCTCCAAAATGCTCCAAAATGCACCTTATTGCTTCCTTAGCCATATGAACCTAGAAACACACGAAAATGGCATAAAGGACTAAAATAACTAAAGAAACACAACGTAAATGCACGAGAACAAGCCAATTAAGTCGCATAAATATGCTCCTATCAAATTCCCCCACACTTAGCTTTTGCTAGTCCTCGAGCAAAACAGAAAAACAAAACAAAACGAAACAAAACACAACCTATACCTTCCAACATTTGCCTCAGGGATTTCCAATGCACATGACATGTTAAAAATCATCATTCCCACAGATTTTAGTCATCTTCATACTTAAGTACATTCTTAATCATAGTCACCACATACTAGTTCACAATTAAGCATTTAAAACCATGTTTTGAATGTAGTAACATGCTTTAGAGAATTTGCTCAATTCCTTACAAGATATGCACTCAATTTTCACTCAGATTTTCTGACTACATACCCTACAGTAGTTATATGTGAGAAGATTGATGTAAACATGAAAGACTAGTACTCACATATGTTATACAAAGAACGCAATTTCTGGAGTAATTAAACGTGTTTAGATATGATCTCATGAATGGAATGCTACTACTTAGATGCGAGAACCAGTGACACCATATGCTCATACCAAATTCAAACTCCACAATTGAAATGCACAACACTCAAGATAGAAGTCAAGGGTTGTAACGGGGCTTGGGGTATTGGCTCACAAGGAAAGGTAGGGATAAACAAAAGTTCTTTAAACAATAGCAAGCAAAGTAATGAAATTAAGACTTAGAATTCACTTGGCATGCAGAAATCAACTTTTAGACATAAGGGGGAGATTTAACAACTCTTAGGGCCTAATTCATTGTTTTGGGCCCTTACTTCAACAAACAATACTTTTCAACTCTTTTTTTTCATTTTTCTTTTCTTTCTTTCTTTTTTTTTTTTTATTTCTTTTTAGCCGTGCCTATGGCACATCACTCACATAAATACTCTTTCCCCCACACTTATTTTCTGCAACACCATAATCAAAAGGAATTCATTCATGCTTACTATGCTTCAAGAACAAGGGTACGGATGGTCCTAATCTAGGCTAGGTGAGGATGATATGGGTTAACAAGGAACATGGCTAACACGGCTCAATGGGGTTAAACTTAAACACAAAATGAGTTAAGGGCACATGGCTATTTGGCTTTTGGTGGTGGTCACTACACAACTTTATCTTGAATACGTGTTATGCAAATCAATGACATGCTTTGAATGAAATGGGCATGAGTTCTAGCATTTGGAACTAAGTGATGAAACGCCTTCTAAGTAGTAACCTTGAAAGAATAATGAGATCATGCAACGACTTTAGAAACAATAATGCACAAATTTTAACTCTCCAAATAACGTTTAGGCTCAAGTCTCACAAGGTTGTAGCGTTTGTTTGAGTTCCTTCCTTCAAGCATGTTACAAAAACTAATTTTTCTTTTATGATTGCATGTGAAGTCATACATTATAACCATAACCAAGCATATACCAAGAGTAAATCAAACTTTTCTCCATGTTTATAACTCTTTTTAACAGTCATGCAATTAAAAACCAAATCCGTATTATTGTGTTGGAAGGTGACCTACGACACAAACACACAAAAACGACTCAAAACACTCTTTTTAGGCTTTTCAAAACATGTTTTTCAAATTTTTATGTGATTTTCGGAGTTATAAAACAAAACACACTAAAACACTCCAAATCAGCTTAAAAACATTTTAAAACAGCAAGGAACAACACTTGCAGTTATGGGTGATAAAATCCAACGAATTTGCATCAACATACTTAGTTACCCCCCCACACTTCAATTAAACATTGTCCTCAATGTTTTAAGCTTTAAAACACACCAAACAAAAGTAAACACATAAACAGCAACTAAACATACTAAACATGGCAGAATGTATCTAATAAAGAGAAGAGTTTAGGGATGCAAATCTGGTTATGGAGTGTAAATTCCATCTTCTTCTTGGTGATTGCATTGAGGCTTGATCGTGAGTTTTTCTTGGTGATTGCATTGAGGCTTGATCGTGAGTTTTTCCACAGGCTAATCTTGAACTGGGCTGGAGGGTTCTGACACATGGCAGGCAAACACGAGGTGGAGGTGATGACCTGTTTCTTTGTTCAATCTTTCTAATTCGTACTGAAGAGCACGAATTAGAAAGATTGATTTTTCATTGTCACTCGTCTTTCTCCAAGCAGATGTGGTCCCTTCTCTGGAAGTGTATCAACCTTTGAAGATGACTACTCGAGAGCAACGCTAGGTAAGCAACTAGGGAATAGATTCCAGGTTGCTTACTTCACTTTGCCATGCGAGTAATAACAAGGACAAAGGAAAAGTCAGGGAAAGATCATGATATGAGATACCTTTGCTTTCGCCCTTGATGATATGAGATACTTTTGCTTTTGAAGAAGCAGCGAATGAATCAGCACATATATTTGTTGCGCTTGTCTCCACATGCTTCGATCCACTGTTTCCTCTTGCCTCATCTGTACTCCAGGCATCTGGTATCGTCTTTGGGGGATACATCAATGGTTGAATATGTGTTCTCAAGAGAAGAAGAAAACTGAGCATGTTTGAGAGGTCTTGGTTGGAGCTACATTCTCGGCCGAGAAGGAAAGTTATGCGTTTTTGGGTGTATGCCTTGCCATGAATGTTGATGTATATAGGATTTGTAATGGCAAGTAGTAGTGCGGATGCGGCTTTGTCAGAGCTCTTTTGACAAAGTTGCACGCGTTTTCTGAAAAGCCAGGATTTCGGCTTTGTCACCCACGCTTGTCGGCAAAAGTGTGCAACTGCTTTCTCGGCCTCCACGCGTCTTCAACTTTGTCAGAAATCTTTTGACAAAGTTGCACGCTTTATCTGAAAAGCCAGGATTTCGGCTGAAGATTTGGCGAACTTTACGCAGGAAAATCCGGCTTTGGAGAGTGGTGTCTCTTCAATTCTGAATCGGTGATTGTGTCGCCTCTCCTTTTATAGAGGTGATCGATCACCTCTAACATGCACACTTTGAAGATTGCCCATTCGTGAAATCGTCTCCGGCCCTTTGAGATTTTACTCCATCCAACCCTTCTCTTTTAACTTCTTGAAAATGGCTAACTCTTCTAACCCATCTAACCTTTGCTTAGATTTGAGTCTCAGCAGTGATCCGGTCGCGCCGCGTCAGGCTAAGGTATGGTGCCCGTCTTTCTTATCTTCTAATGGCCCTCTTACAGGTGAGGACTCTGTGATGACGGATGCAACAACAGCTACGATAGTAGCTCGAAACCTCCTCACTCCTAAAGATAGTCAGCTGCTTTCAGGACGGTCCGATGAGTTGGCCGTTCAAGAGTCCCTAGCTCTCAGTGTTCAGTGCGCGGGCTCTGTGTCCAACATGGGCCAACGCCTACTTGCTCGCTCCCGTCAGGTTGAATCATTGATGGCGGAGGTGGAGAATCTCAAGCAAGAGATCAAACAACTTAAGCACGAGAATAGAAGTTTGCACGTGCTTGCAAATAATTATTCCACAGGCATGAAGAGGAAGCTTGATGAGATGCAAGAATCTCAAGGTCGCATTCAAAGTGACCGTCAAAGGCTTGCGGCTTTCTTCCAGCGGCACCTTTTTCCTGTGTCATCTAGCGTTCCACCAAGTATTGAGGCCTCGAATGATCTATCTTCGATGCCTCCCGCTCCGATGCCTCTTGCTCCGATGTCTTCCGCTCCGATGCCTTCCGCTCCCAGAGTTTTGCCACGTAGTGGGGCTTCACGCAAACAAAAACAACCGTTGTGAAGGCTCCATCTTTCTCTTTCTTTGTTAGATACATTTTTTTTTTTTTTTTTTTTTTTTTTTTCGCACTTGTAATTCCTCGAAAATTAATAAACATGCTTTGTTTTATTCAGTGTATTGGGTTGCCTCCCAAGTAGCGCTTTCTTTTACGTCTTGCAGCCGGACGAAGAACTTCTTTTCTCACTTAGGACCCACGACATGGAATTGATCTTTGAATGGGGGGTGATACTTGAGATGATCCGGTAATGGTTTAAATTCTAGAGTGGGTGCCTGAATCATCAACAACCTGTTAGTATAAAAGGAAATTGAAATTCGGGGAAGTGGCTTACCTGTGTGCTCCAATAAGAACTCAAGGATAAACACATCTTCTTTGAACGTTTTAGGGACTTTACACTCGGCCAGATGTGGTGTGAGGATTGGTCCTTGTCCTGTGTCATAAAATTCAACTTCTTTGGGGTTGTTTGCCTCAAGAACATCCTCTTTGACGAATTCTTGATATTCCCCAGTCACATCTTGCTCTTGATTCTTTGGAAAGGATTCGAAGATGCCTTTCTCACCCTCTTCTTCCTTGGATTGCATGATTCTGCAAGGAACAGGGACATTCGGTGGAACGGGGTTAGAAATAATTAAATTTTGAACAACCTTACCTGAATTGGATGGCGTAGGAGCAATAGGTGTCTGCGGCAAAGGTGTTTCCACCCTTTCCGTGTGTTGGGTGTGTTCCTCTTCCTCAAATTGCAATCTTTCATCTTCCTTGTGGTTTGATTTTGATGGTTGAGGGTCCGTTCCAACCTCCTTGCTACTTCTCAAGATGATTTCCTTGGCAGTTTCAAATCCTTCCTTCGGATTTGCAATGGTTGAAATAGGGAGTTTGCCTTGGTCTTGAAATTGTCCTACGAACTCCGCTATCTGCCTAATTTGCTTCTCCAAGTTGTCCAACCTTTTGTCTTGATTTTGCCTTGCTTTGTTTTGATCTTTTTGCCCCTGAGACAAATTGGTGAGTAACTTACTAACCGTATCATTATACAAAGACTTACTTGAATTTGTTTGGGCAGGTTGTGGTGGCTGCATAGGTGTTGTATAGAACTCCTCATATGGTTGCCAATATTCTCCTTGTTGAGCCTCCTCGATTTGGTTTTGTGAGCCCTGCACCAAAGAAATTAATTCATTAAGAACTTGATTATAATCTATTGACAAACTTGAGTTTGGTTGGGCATATTGTATATGAGGTTGTGGTGGATGCATAGACGTTGAATAGAACTCCTCATATGGCTGCCAATATCCTTCTTGTTGAATATGTTGAGGTTCCCATGATAGGAGCATATTTAGGCGACTTACTTAGCTTGTTCTCGTACATTTACGTTATGTTTCTTTAGTTATTTTAGTTCTTTATGCTTCTTTTGTGTGTTTTCAGGATTATAAGACATGTTTGACGAAAGGATGCATTGTGGAGTGTTTTGGGGCCTTTTTGGAGTACTATTGGGCTAAGGATGGATAGCTTATTCTTGGAGCCCAAGTGTTGGATGAAATTGAAGGCCTTGTATGCACTTGAGGACACAAAACAATGGCCCTAACCCAATTACAATCACATTGCCATGGGCTTAACACAAAACACCATCCATGCCGTGCACTCCTTGAAATTCCACATGCATTCACTTCATCATTACACCACCACTCATTCTTTAAATCCACATGCACATTCAATCATTCACTCAAGCACCCTTGTGCCATGTTTCCCCCTTTGTTTCCACCCATCACATGCATCATCATCAAACAAACACTCCATGCCGTGGCCTACTCATATTCCCAATTCCTTTCCAACATTTCACATGCATTTCCACCTTGGTCATGCTTTCCCATTTCATTATTCATTCACTTTGCATTCATTCAATTCCACCCCACATGCACCCTTTATTCTTCATCATTACACCACCATTCATTCTTTAATTCACACACACTTCACACAATCACACAAATCAGCCAACACATGCACCAAAACTGTCCATGCCGTGCATCCCTTCCACTTTCCAGCTTTCCCTTGCATTTCCACCACTCATTCTTCATCATTTCAGCCACCTACATGCATTATTTATCTAACTCTTCATCATGCATGCAGAAAATGAGCAAGAAAGCTTCCTAAACACATGCAAGTCCAACATCAAAACTGTCCATGCCGTGCATCCCTTCCACTTTCCAGCTTTCCTAGCTATTTTCCACCACATTCAAGCACATGCATGCTTAAACAAACAGCCATATGTTCCCTCCACTACTCCTATAAATACCCTAGCATTCATTCATTCATGGGCATCTCATTCACAACACAACACACCACAAACACTTCCATTTTCTTCCTTAGCCGTGAGTGTCTCTCTATTTTCTGCACCATTTTCTCCACCACTCCTCATCCATTTCCATAATCCCCCAATCCATTCAACACACCAACAACATCCCTTAGTCCTTATGCCACAATAAAGAGGAAGATAAGAGGGCCTAAACGTTCGTACAATTCACGTTAGAGTTGTTGGAATGTTTACGCGTTTCTTTGATTTCAATGTTTAAATTCAATTCTCTTTGTTTTGTAATATGAGGAATGGAAGATAAGAGGGCCTAAACGTTCATACAATTCAAGTTTGAGTTGTTGGAATGTTTAGGTGTTTCTTTGATTTCAAAGTTATGAGGAACTAAACCCTTTTTGGCTAGGGGTGATTTCAATACCATGATTATTTATGTGATATGAATTGATGAATTCCGGTTATGAACTCTTGATTCGTGAATGCAATTGGCTTAACTATTTGATGATTAACTTATTTGTGTTTGTTGATTGAGGGTCGACACTTAATTAGCATGCATGAATATGTGGCTAAAAGTTTAAGAAGGTTTCACATAATCGTTACTAACTTCTACTTGAAAGTAGTGAAGGTCGCTTGTCACGATCGCGTTAAGTTTAATTCTTAGCATGAGTAACATGATGTCATAGTTGCAAATGCTTTGTCAATGCTTATGGTTTTCATTATTCTTAATGATCTTCGATTGTATCTCTATTATGATGACATGTAGGGAACTTTTGAGAATGTTTTGGGTTGTCGAATGATGCCATCCAATCCAATAATATAAGGAAAATCTGAGGGTTAACTAGTGATGTCACGGTTAATTTGGGGCATTGTCGTTCATAATTCAATGAAGGAATAACTGGAAATTGATTCATATGCATAAATATCAAGTGTGGAGAAAGAACCTCTAGCTAATTCACCAACCATCTTGTTTCACAACACTTGTTTACAATCTGTCCATTTTTGCATTTTGTTTGTTTATTTCAACTTCGTCAAAAACTAAAACCCCCCTTTTTATTTCCTTGTTCCCAAGTGTCTTAAATCTGTTTTAATTTAGTTTTTATGTTTTTAAGTCAATTTAGAAGGTTTTAGCAAGCCCTCCTAATCCCCGGTCTAGAACGATCCCTCACTTATCCATTCTACTACAATTGTCAAACGAGGGTTTAATTTGAGTGTCAAGTAATTCTCACATCATCCCACCACATAGAGTTTGAGTGATCACTCCAATCTGAATTGTAAGTATTGGAAAACACGTCATTCCTTGATTGATTATGATCAAATGTACCAACTCTTTGCATTTGGGACCTTTCCATGAGCTGTGACAAAAGAGAAGCACTATCAAGTGCCATGTCTTGCTTCTCTAGTACCTAAAATCAACAAAACAAAACTAAAATATATACACAGAAACAAAATAAAACTAAACAGGACGTAATAATCCAAGGGATTAGCAAAGTTGCTAATCCCCGGCAACGGCGCCAAAATTTGATGCGAACATTATACGCACACAAATTAAACCCTCTTTTTGTCAATTGTAGTGAAGAATGTAAGTAGGGATCGTTCTGGACCGGGGATTAGGAGGGATTGTTAATCACTTGGATTCGACTCAAAAACGTAAAAATAAGTTTAAAACACTATATTAGACTCAAAGAATGCAAAACTCAAAATAAGATAGATTAAGACTAAGACTAAACAAAATATGGGGGGGATTGAGGTTTTGACGACGTTAAACTAAAATGCACACTTTGTAATTAAGGGCAAAATGTAAATATGAATGCGATGAAAATATGGGTGAATGCTAGCTAGAAGGTTCTTCTCCACACATGTTACACTTGCATACAAGATGATTTTCGGTTGGTCTTTCGATGAATTATGAAACTCAACACCCCGGGTTAATTAGGTCCGCTTAAATTAACCGTCAAGTTTTCCTTAAGTTAATGAATTGGATGATTGCATACGACAACCCAAAGCATTCCCCACAAGTTCCCTACATGAATTGCATAATAGAGATACAAGCAAGAATCATTAAGCATCATGAAAACTATAAGTGTTGACGAGGCATTCGTTACTATGATTGCATGAAACTTATGCCAAGAATTTATTTAACGCGATTGTTTATAAGCAACCTCCACTACTTGTGAATATAAGTTCATAACTATTAGGTGAAACTCACTTATATTCTAGCGTCATATTCATGCATGAAAATTAAGCGTGCACTCTCAATAAACATACATAAATAGGTTATCAATCAAATAGTTAAACAAATTGAATCCACAACTCATGAAATTCCAACCAAAGGTAATCAATTCATATTGCAAGCATAAACATGTATTTCGAATCCCCCACTAGCCAAGGGGGTTTAGTTCCTCATACGTACAAAACAACGATAAGTAAATTTAACCATTGAAATCGAGGAAAAGAAACACCTAAACATTCCAACAACTCAAACTTGAATTGTATGAACGTTTAGGCACTCTTCTCCTCCTCTTTGTTGTAGCATAAGGTCTAAGGGATGTTGGTGTGTATTGTGTATGAATGGGAATGGTTGGGTAGTGTTTTGGAGGGATGGGGAGTGGTGGAAATGAAAGGGGGAATTGCTGGAATTGGAAGGAAGTGCACGGCAATGGATGAATGGATGTGTTTTTGTGTTGGTTTGAGGTGTATGAATGGAGGTGAGGAATGAATGAATTGTGTGATGGAATTGCATGGTTTTATAGGGAGAGAATGGGTGAGAATGTGAGAGAATGTGGCTGCAATGATGAAGGGAATGCATGTGAAAAACAGTTAGGTTGGTTGGTGGAAAGCTGGAATTGCATGTGGGAGTGCATGTGCACGCAAAGGGGAAGTTTTGGGTGATGGGTGCATGTGTTGGCTGATTTATTTGTTGGGAAAGCATGTGAGGGAAGGATTATGATGATGAATGCATGTGGAAGTGTGGCTGAAATGATGGAATGGGAAGCTAGAAATGCATGTGATGCAAGGCAATGAATGTGTTTTGGTGTTGGTATGGGAATTTCTGGTTCTAAGGCTTTGTTTGATTGGGCTAGGCCCTTTGTTTTATGTCCTAAAGTGCATACAAGGCTTCAATTTTGTCCAACACTTTGGCTCCAAGCATAAGCTATCCATTCTAAGCCCAATTTTGCTCCAAAATGCTCCAAAATGCACCTTATTGCTTCCTTAGCCATATGAACCTAGAAACACACGAAAATGGCATAAAGGACTAAAATAACTAAAGAAACACAACGTAAATGCACGAGAACAAGCCAATTAAGTCGCATAAATATGCTCCTATCAGGTTGTTGCAGCCGCTTCCCGTTCCCGAGTGGAAATGGGTAAATATTACCATGGATTTCGTGTACAAGCTCCCGCGTACACATAACGGTTTTGACGGCATTTGGGTGATCGTTGATCGACTCACTAAGTCCGGACATTTTATTCCAGTGAGAGAGAAGTATTCTTTGAGTCGTTTAGCGGAGTTGTTCATCTCAAAGGTGGTGAAGTATCATGGTGTCCCGGTGAGTATTGTCTCGGATTGTGATCCATGATTCACATCTAAGTTTTGGGTAGCTTTTCAGGAAGCTTTGGGTACGAGACTACTTTACAGTACGGCGTATCATCCTCAGACGGATGGACAGTCAGAGAGAACTATTCAGACTTTGGAGGATATGTTGCGAACTTCGGTGTTGCAGTTTGGTGATGCTTGGCACCAGTGGTTGGATTTGATGGAATTTGCCTATAATAATAGTTTTCATTCGAGTATTGGCATGGCGCCATTTGAGGCATTGTATGGTAGAGCTTGTCGCACACCGTTGTGTTGGTCAGAGGTTGGAGAAAAAGTCTTAGTGGGTCCGGAGATTGTTGAGGAGACTACTCAAAACGTCCAAGTAATCAAGTTTAACCTGAAAGCAGCCCAGGACAGGCAGAAGAGCTTAGCAGATCGACATGCTACGGACAGAGTGTACGAGGTCGGAGATTGGGTATTTCTGAAGCTTTCACTGTGGAGAGGTGTAGTGAGATTTGGGAAGAAAGGCAAGTTGAGTCCCAGGTACATCGGACCATACATGGTCACGGAGCGGGTTGGTGAGGTAGCTTACAGGTTGGAGTTGCCTCCAGAGCTAGCCAGGGTGCATAACGTTTTTCACGTGTCTATGCTCCGACATTATGTTGCTGATCCATCTCATGTAATACCTCCGCAACCTTTGGAGATTAACCCAGATTTGACGTATGACGAGGAACCAGTGACGATCATCGATTGAAAGGAGAAGGTTCTGAGAAACAAGACGGTTAGTTTAGTGAAAGTTTTGTGGAGGAATCATTCGGTCGAGGAAGCGACATGGGAGACAGAAGATCGGATGAGGGATTTGTATCCTAGATTGTTCTTTGGTCACTAGGGGTGGTTTTTGGTTGTTTTGAATTTCGGGACGAAATTCTATTAAGGTGGGTAGGTTGTGACATCCCGTCCCGAAATTATCTAAAACGTGCTTGGGAAATGACATTTTTACCCCTAGTTGTTTACGTTATGTTGTTTGGTTGTTTGTGTGGTGTTGGCAAGTGTTGGGCCACACACACACACACTGTCTCACTCTCCCTTTCCCTCTGTCATTTTCCCTGTCTCTCTCTCTCTCCCGAGTTCCCTTTCTTCTTCCTCTTCCTTCTGAAAACGTACGGACACACACAAACACACTCAAACCTTAGCAGATCGAAGGAACCAAGGACATTTTCGAGCTTGTGAGGCTCGTGCGAGTGCAACCATACCATTTTCAGGTGAGAACTCCGTTGTTTTCACGTCGATTCGACGATGTCAGTTTTGAGTACTATTCATGCAAGATTAACCTAGCTAGTTTTTGGGATTTTGAAGCTTGTAGTTGTGTTTGTGAGGTCCCAAGGAACCTCGGAGTGTATCGTTGGACGGAAGTGGACGTCAGAATAGCCTGGTTCGAGGTTGGCCGGTTTTGGAGTTTGTGGACAGGTATGATTTAGTAGTTTTTAGGCCTTAAAACTTGTAGGATCGTGTTCTACTAGTCCTAAGCTTTAATTTGGTGCAAGAATCATGAAAAACGGTTGAAAAATGAACGAGAAAACCCAAGTTGCAGGTTTTCCCAGTTTCCGGCGCCGGCGACGTCGCCGGAGATTGAACGGAGAAGGTGACGGAATATTCCTAACGCCGTTAATGGAATCTGTCAGTTTTGACGGAATATTCCTAACGGCGTCAGTTGACGCCGTCCGTGTGCACCGCACGTGCCTGCGCGTGGCCGGCGCGTGTAGCCGTGCCTTGGCCGGCGCGTGGCAGCGCGTGCGGCGGAGGAAAATTTTTCTAAAAATATGGTTGTGATCCTGAGGTTGTGTAGAGCACGTTGGTATATTCATTTGTCCATTTTGAGCAATGTATGAGAAGTTATTACGAAAGGAAGGTTATGTGCTTTATAATTAATGTTTTTATAGTTATTTCGCATATAGGTGATTCCTATCCCGAGGACGAGCGTGCGCACTCAAGACAGGGGGGCTACGACCCTTCCACATACCAGTGAGTGGGCTTTTGGTTTTCCGTTTATACCTATATACATTTATATTCCCAGAAAGTGTTAAAAAGGGTTATTTGTTTTATGCCATGCACCATATCCTTATTGTTTATGCATTATCATATGCATTAGTAGTGGCATACATATACATATTTATATTTGGTGCTGTGGAGGCCTAGGTAAGTGCCAGGTAAGCGTTGTTTAACATTTGCATTAAATAGTGATTAGAGGTGCTTAGAGAGCTCATAACCTGCACCCCCGGTGTTAGTGCTCCCGCCCAGAGTAGGGCACAGTCCTTCACGTGTCGTTCACCTCCCGCACCATACGCTCAGCTTGGATCCAAGTTAGGTGCACAGTCTTGTCGTACAGACCACTATAGGTGGTTCCGACTCGTAGGTGACCCGCGATTATTCGCACAGCCTTCACGTGATCGTAGCACTAGAGCGTTTATATGTATTACGCCCAGGCCTGTCGTACAGACCACTATAGGTGGTTCCGACTCGTGGGCAGGTTTAGTTATTGAGATTGAGATTTGAGCTCTAGATTCAGCCGTACAGGTCACTTTAGGTGACTCCGGCTGCGAGTCATATGTTATTGATGTGATTTATACCTGAGCACTTGCATATCTTTATGAGGCTTTAAGATGGCATACCTTTGAGCATGATTGGCATACTCTTGAGCATGATTGGCATATTTGTACATACGTATATATGTTTATGTTCTGGGAAGTATACAGGTTTTACGGCGAGGGGTTAGAATGTATTTTATGAAATGGTTTTCAAAGAGCTTTGTTTTTGCCCACTCACGCTTTTGTTTTGCGCCCCTCCAGGTTCTAGTAGCCAGCATTTTCGGTGGTTTTCCCAGAGGGCGTCCCGGCATTTCTGACAGACACTTATCGATGTAGGGTCACCTTCGGGTGTACTAATGTCGTATCATTTTCTTTGGATTGCTGTAGTCTTTATGCTCTGAATTCAGCGTCTCACTTCCGCACTGTGCACATGGCTACGTCACTTCCACGTGACGGCCAGCATGCCCTGATCTCGGTCGGGGTGTGTCAGAATATATACGAGTATTTGAGCTGTATTTTCCATATATATTGTGATCACTTATAATTACATGAATTTGTTCCAAATTAATTTCATTTAAAATGTTGCTTTTTTTTTTTATTTTTTTATATTTTAGAGTAATGTTAGGTAGATCAACTTTTTAGATCCAATTTATAAACTATGTCTCAGTGTCACTAATAAAAAATAAGGACTTTAATCAATATTAAACCCTATACTTAAATAATAAGTCAATCATCAACAATCATGTCATATCCCTAGATTTGATATTTGATGTGCTCTTTGAAGTTCTGCAAGCACATGAAATCGAATGAAGATTCTCTGTGGATCCTCTTTATGAGGATATCCTCTTCGGATTCTCTTTGTAAGGATCTCTGGGATCCGTGAATCGTGTCTGTTCATCATACATCGTGTGATCAGAAATCATTTTAAGTTTTATTATTCAAAATTGAACACAAATAATACCTAAAGAAAATTGACCACATAATGTATGATGAACGGATACGATTCACATATTTCCGAAATTCTCACAAAGAGGATTTAGAGAGGATTTGGATTCGATAAAATCAGCCTCATTTTTGTACGGCTACATTAATTATGGTTAGTGTCCATATATGGTGAAACGGGTGACCTGATATGTGACCACGTTAATAGTGTACGACAATTTAGCGTTTTAAATAGTGGGAATTATTTAGAAAAACGCCCATGAGTTTTTCTTCTGCTTTCCAAAAATAAGTGACCACGTTTATATGAGCAGACATATTTATGAGCAAAATGTCTGAAACTGCCAGCGCAAATAGGGCGATCCGTTTCTCGAATGTATTGTCATCCTGATTAAACCAAATTGCAGAGGAAGAAGTACGAAGAGTGAATATATACGAGGATTTGAGCTGTATTTGCCATATATATTGTGATCACTTATAATTACATGAATTTGTTCCAAATTAATTTCGTTTAAAATGTTGCTTTTTTTTATTTTTTTTATTTTAGAGTAATGTTAGGTATATCAACTTTTTAGATCCAATTTATAAACTATGTCTCAGTGTCACTAATAAAAAATAAGGACTTTAATCAATATTAAACCCTATACTTAAATAATAAGTCAATCATAAACAATCATGTCATATCCCTAGATTTGATATTTGATGTGCTCTTTGAAGTTCTGCAAGCACATGAAATCGAATGAAGATTCTCTGTGGATCCTCTTTATGAGGATATCCTCTACGGATTCTCTTTGTAAGGATCCTTGGGATCTGTAAATCGTGTCCGTTCATCATACATCGTGTGGTTAGAAATCATTTTAAGTTTTATTATTCAAAATTGAACACAAATAGTACCTAAAGAAAATTGACCACATAATGTACGATGAACGGATACGATTCACATATTTCCGAAATTCTCACAAAGAGGATTTAGAGAGGATTTGGATTCGATGAAATCAGCCTCATTTTTGTGCGGCTACATTAATTATGGTTAGTGTCCATATATGGTGAAACGGGTGACCTGATATGTGACCACGTTAATAGTGTACGACAATTTAGCGTTTTAAATAGTGGGAATTATTTAGAAAAATGCCCATGAGTTTTTCTTCTGCTTTCCAAAAATAACATTAGTATAAGGGTTTAAATTATTTTCAAAAAAATAAAAAGAGAAATTTTATTTGAACCCATATAATCTCTTTCTACATTCAACTTATTCTTTATACCCATATAGTTTTTAATTAAATTATCAATATCTCTTTAAACCCAATTTTACTACCTAAACTACCCTCACAAACCTAATATAATATGCAAATTTATCTTTACACCCATTTTAAAAATAAAAATCCAAAATCAGTGTTCTACAACTACTTTTCCACAACTCGTTGATTGAGAGTGTAATGTCCATACATATATGGAGTCGTGTTTGATGAATTGGTCAAACAAGCAATTTGGAATCGTGAAGTTATATGAGCAGACAAGATTAGATGAAGTAATGTTATGGTGTTCTTGTGCTTATTTGAGATTGAAATGTTAAAACAATATGCTTATTTCTCTTACAATAGAAATCGAGTTGGTTTTAATCCTTGTGTGCTTTATCTGAATTGCATTCCCATTGTTTTTATCCCATAGCCGCTTCATAAACAAATGCAGTAGCGTTTTTCAAATGCTTTAATCTCAAGTTTTTACCTTGGTTTTAAGATTAGGTGTATTGGGTGGTGGAATTGTAATCTGTAAATCCATATTCTTAGGCATCACTTGGGTTTTAGCCACAATAATTCAAATCTGCATGAATTATAGGACTCAAAATCATTTTATGCATACACATACACTAGTAATAATAATTAACTTAGGCCCTCAGTTGTCATTGGAACTGGAAGTGGGTATATTGATTAGTGGGTTTATTGATAAATTTTAGTTTGATTTCTGATTTCATCTTGTATTTGATGGTAATTATAGAATAGGGTAAAACTGACAATTCACATTTTAAATTTAAGTTGGGTGTAGAGTGAGGTTATATGGGTTCAAATAAAATTTCTCAAAAAAAAATCATTGTGTTAGTTTTTCCATCTAAAAACTGAGATGTCATGATAAATTTTCACCAAATGATAAATTTTAGGGAGTTTTACTGATAGGGGGTGGGTGGGAGAGAGAGGGGGTGGTGACAATCGGGTAGAGAGGGAGAAAAGGCTGGTTTCACATGAATCGTTTTTAATCTTATATATATTTTCTAAATTCGATTTTAATCGCTCATCAAAAGTCATATATATAGCCATGTGATTATGTGAAGATGGTAAAAGTATGGTGGGAAATAATGCCACAGAAGCACAGACCAGAACAGCAAGCATTGGATTACTGAATGTTTTTGTTTCCCATTTTGCAGAAACCCCAGCCATCAACCCTAAGCACATGACCAGCACTACCAGCCTAACCCAATACCACAAAGACGCTAACTTTCTTGGCGAAAAGGGCTCCGCCACCGCCCCAAACCCCTCCGCCCCCTTTCCTTTTAATTTTTATACTATGCTACAAAATTTATTTTCTTTATTTAATCCACATGGCATTACACAATTGGTTTTATCCTCACATGAATGCCACGTCAGCATCCTAACAGACTTTCTAATGGAAGTGGACGGCAAGGACAATTTTAATGACCAAGCCAATACATAAATGACTAAACTGAAGAGCTTGAAACATAAAAAACTACGCTGATGAGTTGCAAAAATATAAAGGCCATTTTTGATAGTCCGACTAAACATAAGAGTAATGCTAGAGAGACTAAAGTTGTAGATTAAATTTTGTAAACTAAATGACATGGAAGTTAATTATTGGATTATTATTTAAACGTTGATAAACGTGCTTATTTTTTATTAGTGACACATAATTTAGTTTGCAAATTTAATCTTCTTAACATTACTTTAAACATAAAGATGATTACCTCACCTCTCTCGCTGCTATCGCTACCCTCCAAATCCATGGCGATGGTGCAAGGCTCAATGTCGACACACTTGGCTATCCAAATGCCCTTCGTTGTTTGGCTCCTGAATATTTAATTAATTATACACAAATATTGATTACATATATATAAACTAGCATATGCTTACACACTTTGTGTGTATTAACACTTTTTATTTTTGTTTTTAAAATGGAAAATAGAGAGGCAAAGAGAGAACGTAGGTGGGAGTGGGAATGAGAGGATTTTGTTTTTTTATTTTTTAGTTTCTAATATTCGATATATCTTAACATCACCTGTAGTTGATGCTTCTATAAAAAACAGTAAAATATGGTTAAGTGAAATTACATTATACTCATCATTTTTTGAGAGAGAGAGAGAGAGAGAGTAGTGCACATATGAGTGATCATGTGGAAACAAAGCATGCATGCTAAATGCAAAGTCAAAACTAACTAACTTTCCGCGTTCTATTTTCATCTCCTGAAAGCCGGTGGCGAAAAGATGGTTCATCAAAGTGCTTTTCCCTGTGAGCCAAGCCAGCCAATTTCAGAAAACTATATATCATTTGTATTCAACAAATTAAAATTTAATTGATTGAAGTAAAAGGCTTTAGTACCTCCACTCTGAGGACCCATGATGGCAACAACAGCATAGGAGTTCCCGCACTTATCAAACTTAACTTTCTGTAAGAAGCTATTGAGCCCAGCAACATTGAATTCGTTGTTGCCACAGATGAGTTGTGTGGCGCAGATATCTTCCTTCATCATGACTTTGAGAGTCCAATCTAGCCTCTGAGAGAGAGAGAGAGAGAGAGATGATAGAAGCTGTAATAAACCTTGATTATCTATGATGCATGAATATGAAATTAGCAATTAGCATGGTTTACAGAGTTTACATACATATGTATATATATATAGGCTTACGTTACCCTTGCCAATTCTTAATTTGTTATGATTTAAATTCATAATTGATATCGTGAATAAATTTAATCTTTGTAGTTTGTATTGTTGCTAAAAAAGATTATGATTAAAAAGTTGGTAGTTTATTGTGTAATTTTTATTTTCGTTTAATTTTTTGGGATTTTTATATTGGGACCAACTGACGCTAAAATCTTGGATTCGCCAATTGATGCATATGCAAGACTAGCTCAACTCAAACCGATCTAATTAGACAAAATCGAAGACTAAGAGCATCTCCAAAGGAGATGTCAAATTTTAAACATAAAATTTGAATTTGACAGCCTATGTGGCATTTTGACATCTTTCAAAATTTTGCTCTCCACCTAGTATGTCAAATTAAATATTATTTTATTACACTATTTCTTTTTCTTTTATTTTATTAAACTATTATTTTATTACGCATTTTGACATCTTTCAAAACCCAATTTCTTCACTTCACACCTTCAGCCATGGAAGCTCTACAAGCTAGGGTTGGGCAAACGGATCCTGGACCCGCGGGTAGGGGCGGGTACCCGTTGTTTGGGGCGGGTAAGGGCCGGGTCCAAAATTTCTAAACACAAAATGGGGCGGGACGGTTCGGGTATACCATATTAGCGGGTCGGGGCGAATCTTGAAATAGAAGTGGACGGGCCCCCGGCCCGGCCCATTTCTAGAATGAATAATAGAAGAAAATCAAGAAATTGTTTCCTCCTGGTCCTCCCGAGTCCCGACTCCTCTCATTTCACAGTTCACTCAGACCCCTCTCCTCCTAACTATCTCCGATCGTCCTAGCTCCATACATCGCTACCCTCTGTCCACTGCCATCATCATCAGGCTTCGATCTTCTTTTCCTGACTCACTCTCTGGAAATCAGTTTCTCTTCCTCCGACGAACAACGAAGTCGAACAACTCGTGTACCCAGCAAGGTAAATATTTTCTTCTGCTTCCTTTCATTTGCTGCGATTTTCACATGGATCTTGCTTGTTTTTTGGTTGTGATTTGATTGAAATGGTCATCTGGGTCTGTTTTTATTTGATTTTTGGAGCTGGGTTTTTGTTCTTTTGGGATTTAGTTTGGTTTCTCTGTTGAAATGTGTTGGGGGTGAGCTGGATTTGCGGTGAGTGAGTTCTCTGGGGTGAAGGTTGATTGAATAGGGCAATGTTATTGGTGTGCTGGGTTTACATTTTTATGTTCAAAATGAAATTAGGGTTTTCTAGATTTAGGGGTTTTGTTGAGTTCTTAAATTAGGGTGCTCATAGTCCTCTGATTCCAGGTCCCAGACCATCATCGATTCACCATCGAGAACATTGCTACCATTATCATGCTAAAATTTAGGAAATTCTGAATTAGGGTATTTTTATTTATGTGAATTTTTGGTTTAGGAATTTAGGATTTTTTAATTAGATTTGTAGATGCTATTCTGGGTTCTCAAAGTGAGCAAGACCCCAATTGAAAATTCATGTGGGTTCTGTGACTGTGTGCTTTTCCCAGTCTGCGTTTTGACCCCAATTGAAAATTCATGCTAAAATTCGTTTTTTCTTGTCCATTTTTGTATGATTGTTAGGTTGATATGGAGGGTTTTGGGATTTTTGGTTGATTGTTTGAGATATTGGAGTTTTGGGGATTTTTTGGTTTATTGCCTTAACCTTTCTTCCTCTATATATACATAATCTGCCGCACTTATGGGGGAGGAGAGAGAGCCATACAGATCCATACGAATTTTCTCTCATTCTCTACATTCATTCAGCCATCATCCACCCCCTACCACCATCCAACCTATCCATCCATCACCATAATTCATACTCAAACACCCTTGTGCCGCAACAAAGAAGGAGAAAGAAGAGAGGAGAAGCCTTGGACGTTTTGGCCATTCAAGCTTGGATTGTTGGAGCGTTTCTAGGTGTATTCAATCTTTGTTTTCAATGTTTAATTTATATTCTCTTTGTTTTGTTGTAAACATGAGGAGCTAAACTTGTTTTAGCTAGGGGAGACTTTGAAACCATGATTATATTTGCAATATGAATTGATTAATTCCGGTTGTGATTTCATAAATTGTGAATGCAATTTACTTAACCGTTTGATGGATCACTTATTCTTGTTTGTTGATTAAGGGTGCACACTTAGTTTGCATGCATGAATTTGGGGCTAGAATATAAGGGAGTTTCACATAATCGTTACAAACTTATATTCACAAGTAGTTAAGGTTGTTTTCACAATCATGTTAAGTAAATTCCTAGCATGAGTATCATGATGTCATAGTTACAAGTGCTTTGTCAATACTTATGATTTTCATAGAACGTAATGATCTTTGATTGTATCTCTATTATGATGTCATGTAGGGGACTTTTGAAGAATGCTTTGGGTTGTCGTATGATGTCATCCAATCCAATAACTTAAGGAAAATCTGAGGGTTAATTAGTGATGTCACGGTTAATCTGGGGTGTTGAGGTTCATGGTTTATCAAAAAGCAACTGGAAATCAATTTGTATGCAAGTGTGTCATGTGTGGAGAAGGACCCTCTAGCTAGCTATCTAATCATCCATCGTTTTTCCCAAATTCGTCCAAATTGCATTTAAGTCTTTTAGTTACTTATTTTTGTCCTAAATTCGTCCAAAACCCAATCCCTATACTTAATTGTTTCAAATCTGTCCTAAAGTGTGTTTTTGAGTATTTTGAGTCAAAACCAATCCTATTTTCGTCCAAATTAAGTCCTAGAGTCTAAATTGAGTCTTTTGGATTGTTTTGTGTTGTTTTGAGTCTTTTGAGTTTGTTTTGACTCATATAAGTTTAGTTAAGAGTCTTTGAGCTTGTTTAAGTGTTTTTAAGCATATTTTTGTATCTTTGAGTCAGTTTTCATTAGATTAGCAATCCCTCCTAATCCCCGGCCTAGAACGATCCCTACTTATATCTATACTACAATTGTCAAAAAGAGGGTTTAATTTGTGTGCTATCTTCTAACACATCAGAGGCTAGGGTGTTACGGCAAGGTGTTTTCTGTATAGCATCAGGGTTGGTACGAATTTGTGGCCGAAAATATGTATATATAGTCCTAGGGTTAATTAGATTAGGGTTACAACTTAGCAGATTTTACGGATTAGGGCCCTAGGGTTCGGCACAAGCAAGTTAAATCCACTTAGGAGAGCATTTGGCCCAATTAGTTTCCTAAAAGGATTTGTATACCCAAATCCACAAGGATTAAAGCCTAACAAATCAGAATCCAAAAGGAAAAAGGTTTAGGAAATTCGTCCAAAATTGGGCCTTCTAGAAACTAAGTGTTTTGTGGCTGATTTTGGGTTTTCTAGAAGAAATAAAAAGGGGAAGGGTGTGGCACCCTTTTAGGGTCAGATAAGGCTTCTAGAAATTAGTTTTTTAGGTCCACTTGCAGCTAGGATTAAGGTGGAACAAGATTAGGTTAGGATAAGATAGGATAAGGTTGGATAAGGTTAGATAAGGTTTTGGATAATGTTTCCTCTTTTGAGCTGATTCCTTATCCTCTTTGTCTTGACTTTAATTTCTTCCTCTTCTTATCAGATTCCTAGCCTTCTGAACTCCAAATTCGTCCATCCATCTTGGCCCATACATGTGCTATCCATTTAGTGCCCAAAACTGCTCCAAAATGCACCAAAATGCAGTTTCTTGGTACCTTAACCCTGTGGACCTACAAACACACGAAAATGAGTTGAAATACTACATTAACTAAGAAATAATAACACAAATGCACAAGAATAAGCTAGCTATGTCGCCTAAATATGCTCCTATCACTAAGATTGATGTGTTTAATGGGACGTTGACAATGGAATTTGATGGGGAAGTTATTAATTTCAATCTTTCTGAATGTATCAAGTACCCTAGTGATGATCATTCATGTTTTTCTATTGATGTAATTGATTCCTTGGCGCAGGACCATTTTGAACAATTGAACGAAGATGCACTTGAATTGGTCATAACAAGAGGAACGGAAGTCAAAAACAAGGAACCAGCCCCATTGACCACCCACGGCATGCTTGGAGAACACCATGCCGTGCCTGATGTGAAAATTAACTTGACACACAAATTAAACCCTATTTGTGACAATTGTAGTAGATTTGTAAGTAGGGATCGTTCTAGACCGGGGATTAACTAGGGATGCTAATCTATATAAATAAGACTCAAAAACACTAAACTAGACTCTATAGACTCAAAACTAACTTTAGACACTTAAAACAGCAACCAATACTCAAAAAGACTGAATTTTAGACTCAATAAGGGTTTTGGACGAAAATAGGACTTGACTTGACTCAAAAGACTCAAGGAAAACAAGTTTTGACTCAAATATGAAGACTAAGTGAAATGGGGATTGTTTTTGACGAATTTTAAACTTAAAACAAAGACTTTATAGAAAACACTTTTGAAAAATGAATTTAGGTGAAATAAATGGGTGAAAGGCCAGTTAGAGGGTCCTTCTCCACACATGATATATGCATACGAACCAATTTCCAGTTATTACTCCTTTAGACTATGAATGACAACGCCCCAAATTAGTTGCATCGCACAACTAACCCTCAAGTTTTCCTTATTTCATTGAATTGAATGAAAACGCATTACAACCAAACTTGGTAATCCCTTGTGTTTGTGTAGTGTCAAAGTGTTTCTTAAGGTCAAGAGTGTCGTGTGTTTATTTGTTCTTTCTTTTTGTTTTTTCCGTGACTGATTTCTTAGTGTTTGGTTGTGTGCCGTGCCTTCTAAGAGAGTTGCTGATTTGTTTTGTTTCCTTGTTCTAGGTACAAGTGTATGACTCGTAGTTCTCATCCCGTTCATGAGAATATCTTGGAGTTTGACGACAATTTTGAACGAACTTTGAGAAGAAAGAGGAAGCAACCAGAACCTAATCCACCTAGTTCTAGTTCTGAGGCCGAATCTGAAGAAGAAGAAGTGGAGGAAGAAGAACAAGCCATGGCTGCGGATAATCGAACAATCAAGGAGCTTTCTACCTCGGGATTAGATAATGCCATGCCATTATGCATTCAATACCCTAGGGCGGTTCAAGGCAAGACCGATGAGTTCGAATTGAAGTCAAGCTTGCTGCATCATATTCCTAAGTACCATGGGCTATCCATGGAAGATCCAAACAAGCATTTGAAGGAGTTTGAAGTTGTATGCTCAAGCATGACACCCATTAACGTCGATGGGAATATTTTGAAAATGAAAGCTTTTCCATTCTCTCTTGTGGAAAAGGCTAAGGATTGGCTTTATGAATTGGCACCCGGGATCGTTACTTCTTGGGAAAGCATGAAGAGAGCGTTCTTGGAGAAGTTCTTCCCTACTTCAAGAGTCATTCTCTTGAGGAAGAAAATTAGCGGAATCCAACAAAGTCAAGGAGAATCTTTTCCAGCGTACTATGAGCGTTTTAAAGCCCTTGTTGCATCATGTCCTCAACATCAAATGAAGGAGGAGCTTCTACTTCCATACTTCTATGAGGGCCTTCTTCCCATTGAAAGGCAAATGCTCGATGCTTCGGCGGGAGGTGCATTGGTGGACAAAACTCCTATGGCAACCAAGACCCTAATTGCAAACCGTGCTCTAAATGCACAACAATATGAAGGAATTGGGCAAAGGGACCCCCCACGGCAACAAGTGAATGAGGTAAGTGCAATTTCTGAAATTCAATCTCAATTAGCTAATCTCACTATGCTTGTGTCTCAGGTGGTCGATGGATCCAAAGTGCAAGGTGCGGCCATTTGTGGAGATCAATGTCCTCAATTGATAGAGAATGGAGGATGGGAAAGCGCCAATGCCATAGGTTATCAAGGCCAAAATCAGCAAAGAAATGATCCATACTCGAATATATACAATCCAGGTTGGAGAGATCATCCAAACTTCATGTGGAGGGAGCCTCAACAACCTCAACAACAAGGAGGATATAGACAACCACCCCCTGGGCTCTATCAAAAGCCATACGCACCACCACAACTTCCACCACAATTTGCCCAACCAAACTCAGGTACGTCTTTGGACAATGATACACTTATTAAGTTACTTACCAATTTGTCTCAGGGGCAAGAGAATCAAAACAAAGCGATGCAAAATTAAGACAAAAGGGTGGACCAGTTGGAGAAACAAAGTGGGCAGATAGTGGAGTTTGTAGGACAATTCCGAGACCAAGGCAAATTGCCTAGTTCAACAATTGTCAATCCGAAGGGAGGCTTTGAAACCGCCAATGCAATCACCTTAAGAAGTGGCAAGGAAGTTGGAACCACCCCCACAATGATGTGAACTAAATAAGCACACAAATTAAAACCCTCTTGTGACAATTATAGTATATGTATAAGTAGGGATCATTCTTAACCGGGGATTAGGAGGGATTGCAAAATCACTTGGAAACTGACTCAAAAACGTAAAATAAAGTTTAAAACACTAAACTAGACTCAAAGAATGCAAAACTAACACTTAAAACACTAAAACAAATCAAAAGACTCAAAACAGCCCCAAAACACTCAAAACTGCCTTAAAAACACTTTCTGGGCAGTTTTGAACACTTTGGTGAATTTGGACGAATTTGTGTAACAAATTGAATCAAAACACTTATAAACACAAACTAAGACACTTTCTAACTAAATTGGACACTAAAGTAAAGGGGGATTGAGGTTTTGACGAATTTAAACTAAATGCACAAATTGTAATTAAAGGCAGATTCTAAGTATGAATTTGATGAAAATATGGATGAATGCTAGCTAGAAGGTTCTTCTCCACACATGTTACACTTGCATACAAGATGATTTTCAGTTGGTCTTTCGATAAATTATGAAACTCAACACCCCGGGTTAATTAGGTCCGCTTAAATTAACCGTCAAGTTCTCCTTAAGTTAATGAATTGGATGGGTTAGCGCAACGCAATTCAAAACATTCTCCAAAAGTCCTTTACGTGAAAAGCACAATAAAGATACAATCAAAGATCATTAAGCATCATGAAAACTATAAGTGTTGACGAGGCATTCGTTACTATGATGAGCATGAAACTAGTGCCAAGAATTCATTTAACGCGATTGTTTATAAGCAACCTCCACTACTTGTGAATATAAGTTCATAACTATTAGGTGAAACTCACTTATATTCTAGCGTCATATTCATGCATAAAAATTAAGCGTGCACTCTCAATAAACATACATAAATAAGTTATCAATCAAACAGTTAAACAAATTGAATCCACAATTCAGGAAATTCCAACCAAAGGTAATCAATTCATATTGCAAGCATAAACATGGTTTCAAATCACCCCCTAGCTAATTAGGGATTTAGCCTCTCATGTTCACAGAAATAGAAATAAAATTGAATTTAAACATAACGAACAAAAGATTGATTACACCTAGAACGCACAACGAATCCACTTGAATTTCTGCGCGTCCAAGCTCCTCTTTCTCCTTTCCTTGCTGCGGCAGAGAGGTTTTATGGTGTTTTTGGATGGTTTTCTGGGTTAGGGATGGATTTAGGGAGGTTTGGTGGTGCGGCAATGGTGGTGGAAGGTGTGTGGATGTGTGGAATGGAGTGGGAAATGGTGGAGAGGCTGCGGCAATGGTGGGAAGTGTGTGGAAGATGGCTGGAATGGAAGGGGAATGCACGGGTTGAATGGTTCTTGGGTGATGGTGGCTGCGGCTTATGGGAGAAGATGGGAGAGAACGGTGGCTGAATGAAAATATGTGAATGAATGAGAATAATAGGGTGAATGGTTGATGAGTGACAGCTTAAGCTTAGGGTTTATGAGTGAATGGCTGAGATGGTTTGATGAATGAATGGATGGCATGAATTAGGTCGGCTAGGGTGAAATAAAGGGTGAAAATCTGAGATGGAATGAATAATAGAGCTAGGGTGCGGCTGGAAGTTAGTTTATATAGGGTTATAGAAAATAAAACCCTAGCTTATTAAATCAAAGGCTCACAAAATTAGGGAATTAAAATCAGAAATTTAAAGGTGCGGCTAGGATTGAATTTGGGAGAGAAATAGGTTTAATTCAGAAATAAAAGGGCAAGGTGCGGCTAGGGTTTAGAAGCATGTGTTTTAAATGCTAACCTAGGACAAAATTGCCCTCCCTTGCACGGCAAGGGAAGGGGAGAAGATACAAGGGCACGGCAAGGGCTTTAAAGTGGCCTAATGCCTTTGTTTTGTGTCCTAAAGTGCATACAAGGCCTTCAAAGTGGCTAGAAAATACGGACGTTTCAAATTAGGAAAGGTTACCAAAACGGGAAACCTAGGGTTAACTTTCCTACTTCAAGTAGGAATCCTTGTTTGAGTAGGAATCCATCGTTGGAGTAGGAATTCGTCGTTTCTTCAAGTCTTCAACTCATTCATTCCTCTTTTGCTCCAAAAGGCTCCAATTTGCATCTTCTTGCACACTTTGGCCTTATAATCTGAAAATACACAAAAGTGGCCTTAAACACTAAAATAACTAAGTAAACACAACATAAATGCACGAGAACAAGCTAATTAAGTCGCATGAATATGCTCCTATCACACAACCACCAAAATCAAGCCAAGAAGAGGATGAAAGGCTGCTGCAAGACGAAGAGAGCAAGGGCAAAGCCACGACAAGGGTGGAGCAACCTTTGCCGCAACCACTTCAAGCTCCTAAGCCGTCCAACAAATGTAAGGTAGGTCCAAACTCAATTGTTTCTAATGTGATTCCACCAAATGTGCCTTTCCCTAGCAGGTTTAGGCAATCAAAGATAGAGGAGGATGAAAACGACATCCTGGAGATGTTTAGGAAGGTGCATGTCAATATCCCGCTCCTTGATGCAATAAAGCAAATTCCAAAGTACGCTAAGTTTTTGAAGAAGATTTGTACAACAAGGAAACGGATTCGGGAGAAAGAGGTGGTACATGTAAGTGAGAATGTCTCTGCAATATTGCAAAGAAAGCTGCCACCTAAATGCAAAGATCCAGGTAGTTTCACTATCCCTTGTGTAATTGGTAATATAAGGTTCGAACATGCTATGCTAGATTTAGGTGCATCAATTAATGTCATGCCATACTCTGTTTATGCATCTATGAATCTAGGAGAGCTTAAAAATGATGGTGTTATTATTCAATTAGCGATCGATCTAATGCATACCCGAGAGGAGTTTTGGAAGATGTTTTGGTGCAGGTAGACCACTTGATTTTTCCTGCAGATTTCTATGTGCTTGACATGGAGGATTCAACCCACTCTCCACCATCGCCACTCTTACTTGGACGACCTTTCATGAAAACAGCCCACACGAAGATTGACGTGGCCAAATGAGCCTTAATTTTGGAGTTTGGTGGTAATATGATTAACTTTAAAGTTTCTGAATCCATTAAGAATACTAATGATGTTTGTTCTTGTTTTGCCATTGGTATAATTACAAATTTAGGGCAGGAACGTTCAGCACCAATCAAGAAGGATGCATCTAGAACCACCATCGAGGAAGGAATTGGAGTGGAGCACAAGGAGCATGCCACTACCCTAAAAACACCCAATATGGCCGTGCCTAGTGATAAAATTGGCGAGATGGTGGCTGCTCTAGGGGCATTGCCACAACATCCTAGTAAGTCTCCAATCCCAATTCCAATTCCCATTTCAACTAATAGGTTGTTACCTTCTTTGGTGCAGGTACCCAATCAATTTCAAGGTGGTGGGAGCATTTACATGGACTTTAGGAACCCAAACACCACAATCAGGGAGGATCACTATCCCCTCCCATTCATTGAGCCATACTATGAGCACTTTGAGGAGCATGGAGTGGAGGATATATCCCTCCATGCCATGAGCCCTATTGAAGATTAAAATGAGTTTTCGTCCTGCTGGAAGACGTTAAAGCAAGCGCTTCTTGGGAGGCAACCCATGTGTTCAAACGAGTTGATGATGGAACTCTAGCTCCACAACCAGATTTGCGTTCTTAAACCCTACTCTTTATTGCTTTTACTTTGCCATGCTTGTCATGTTGTTAGTTGTGTTATTTGTTTGTTTGCTTGTGAGTCTATGCTTAAAACATTGAGGACAATGTTTGGTTTAAGTGTGGGGGGGTAAACATGTTATTTTTGCATGATTTTCGTGGGATTTTATCACCTATCACTTCTAAAGTTGTTTCTCACTGTTTTTAAGTGTTTTTAGTGTGTTTCGAAGTGTTTTAATGTATTTTGATCAGAAAATACCAAAATTTTGAAAAAAAAAATCGAAAAAAAGTGTTTTAAAAACCCAAAAAAGAGTTGTTTTTGTTTTTTATGTTTGTTTGTGTCTTAGGGTACCTTCCAACACAATGATGAGGATTTGGTTTTTAATTGCATGACTATTAAAGAAAGTTACAAACATGGATGGAAGTTTGATTTACTCTTTGGTTTATGCTTAGTTGTAGTTGACATTTACGAATTCACTTGTATTCACAAAAGAAAAAAAATCAGTTTTTGTAACATGCTTGAAGGAAGAACTCAAACTAACGCTACAACCCTGAGAGACTTGAGCTTAAACATTCTTTGGAGAGTTATTAATCTCGATTACTTATTTTCTAAAGTCGTTGCATGATCTCATTATTCTTTGCTTGGTTGCTACTTAGAATGCATTTTATCACTATAGTTCCAAATACTAGAACTCATACCCGTTTCATTCAAAGCATGAAATTGATTATCATAACAGATAACAAGATGAAGTTGTTTAGTTTAAGCCCAGAGCCAAAAAGCCTTAACCCTTTGCATTTGTATTGTAGGATTAGCCCTTTGAGCCTTATTTAGCCTATTTTCTTTGTTAACAACATCCCCCTTACCTAGCCTAGAATAGGACTTTCCAAACCCTTGTTCTTGAAGTATAGTGGAGCATGACTTAGAATGAATTCCTTTTGTGTGACATTCTTGCAGAAAACAAGTGTGGGGGAAGGGATTTTTGTGTGTATGTGTGTGCCAAAGTCTTAAAGGAGGCACGAGAAAAAAAAAATTGTGAAAATGAAGAAAAAGAAGAAGAAAGAAAGAAAAGGAGTTAAAAATAAGTGAGAACGAACTCACAAGTGTTGATTGTTGAAGAAAGGGTCCAAAAAGTTAAATATGGCCCTAAGTTTTGTGTGACTTCCCCTTGGGTGTTCAAAGTTGATTTTTGCATTCTAAAGGGAATTCTAAGCGCCTAATTCATTACTTTGCTCACTATTGCTTTAGGAACGTTTGTTTCCTCTACCTTTCCTTGTTAGCTAATACCCTTAGCCCCTTACACACCCTAGGCAGCCATTCATCATTCAAATCATTCATTCATTCAACCCACACACCATCCATTCAGAAAATACAACCTTGTGCCGCAAATCCTAGGGAGAAGAAGGAGTGCCGTGGCTTCCATAGGAGAAGGAGACCCTTGTGCCGCAAGAATCTGCATCCATTGGAGACTTTGGGAGTTCTTTCTTCCTTTGTTTCGTTTCCATGTTTATTTTAATTTGCTTCTCAATTGTTATGAACATGTGTAACTAAGTTTTTCTTAGTTAGGGGGGAATTCGAAGCCATGGGCATATGTTTTATATGAATTGATTTCCTCCAGATTTTATTTCTTGAATTGTGGATGTGATTTCATTCTTGAGACGTTTAGGAAAGTTCAAGTCAATATCCCGCTCCTAGATGCCATAAAGCAAGTGCCCAAATACGCCAAGTTCTTGAAGGAATTATGCACTACAAAGAAGAGGGCTTCAAATAAAGAGGTAGTGAGGGTAAGTGAAAATGTTTCCGCTGTTTTACAAAGAAAGTTACCACCAAAGTGCAAAGATCTAGGTAGCTTTACAATTCCTTGTATTATTGGCCAAACTAAGTTCGAACATGCTATGTTAGACTTAGGAGCTTCAATTAACGTCATGCCATACTCTATTTATGCTTCAATGAACCTTGGTGAATTGAAAAATGATGGTGTGATTATTCAGTTGGCCGATAGATCTAATGCCTATCCAAA
This sequence comes from Pyrus communis, assembly GCF_041283825.1. Taxonomy (NCBI): domain Eukaryota; kingdom Viridiplantae; phylum Streptophyta; class Magnoliopsida; order Rosales; family Rosaceae; genus Pyrus; species Pyrus communis. The sequence goes on from NC_142577.1 coordinate 7,275,468, forward strand.
GGGCGTATTGGAAGATGTCTTAGTGCAGGTGAATAATTTGATCTTTCCGGCGGATTTCTACGTTCTTGAAATGGAAGAAACCACCCATGCTCCATCCTTGCCGCTTCTTCTTGGGAGGCCATTCATGAAGACAGCCCAAACTAAGATAGACATGTTCAAAGGCACTTTAACAATGGAATTTGATGGGGAAGTGATTGCTTTTAATATTTCTGAAACTATGAGATTTCCTAATGATGATCACTCATGTTTCTCTATTGATATTCTTGATTCTTTGGCGTAGGCACACCTTGATCAATTACATGGAGATGCACTTGAAACGGTCATTACAAATGGTATAGAATTGAAGGATCACATGGCTGCCACCATAGCAACCCACGGCACACAAGTGAAATCCCATGCCGTGGACTTTAATGAGGAAGTAATTGAGACCGTGGCAGCCCTAGAGTCATTGCCACGGGTCCAAGGTAAGTCCCCTAGTCCAATTTCAATTCCAATTTCGACTAACAAGTTGCTTCCTTCGATAGAACAACCACCTACCCTTGAGCTTAAACTGTTGCCAAATCACTTGAAGTATGTGTTCTTGGGCGAGCAAGACACACTGCCCGTCATTATAGCATCATCACTCACGGCACAAGAGGAGGAGAAATTGGTGAAGGTTCTCAAAGAGCACAAGACGGCCATTGGGTGGACTTTGGCTGATATCAAGGGCATAAGCCCTATCCCGTGCATGCATCGAATTCTCATGGAAGAAGGCGCCAAACCATGAAGGGAAGCCCAACGTCGACTCAACCCACCAATGATGGAAGTAGTGAAGAAGGAAATCATCAAACTACTTGATTGTGGCGTCATCTATCCTATCTCGGATAGTTGTTGGGTTTCACCGGTCCAAGTAGTTCCCAAGAAGTCCGGAGTCACGGTGGTAAAAAATGAGGAAGATGAACTTGTGCCTACACGCATTCAAACCGGTTGGAGAGTGTGCATTGACTATAGGAAGCTAAATGCCGCAACAAGGAAAGATCACTTCCCTTTGCCATTCATCGATCAAATGCTTGAAAGGTTAGCCGGTCATTCTTTTTATTGCTTTCTTGATGGTTACTCGGGTTATAATAAAATTGTCATAGCGCCGGATGATCAAGAAAAGACCACCTTTACTTGTCCATTTGGTACTTTTGCATATCATCGTATGCCATTTGGTTTATGCAATGCACCGGCCACTTTCCAACGATGCATGGTAAGTATATTCTCGGATTATGTTGAGAAGATAATTGAAGTGTTTATGGACGATTTTAGTGTGTTTGGAGACTCATTTGATGATTGTTTGCATAAAATAGGAAATAAGGACCCCCCCTTGCACGGCAAGGGATGGAGAGAAAGGGAAAGGTGCGGCAAAGGTCCCTAAGGGGTCTAGGGCCTTTGTTTTGTGTCCTAAAGTGCATACGAGGCCTTCAAAGTGGCTGGAAAATAAGGACTTTTAAGTTTAGGAAAGGTTACCAAAATGGGAAACCTTGGCTTAACTTTCCTACTTCAAGTAGGAATCCTTGTTGGAGTAGGAGTCCTTGTTCTTCTAGGAATCCTCATGTGAGTAGGAATCCATCTTCAATTAGAAATTCATATTTCTTCAAGTCTTCAACTCATTCATTCCTCTTTTGCTCCAAAAGACTCCAATTTGCATCTTCTTGCACACTTTGGCTTTATAATCTGAAAACATACAAAAGTGACTTTAAACACTAAAATAACTAAGGAAACACAACATAAATGCACGAGAACAAGCCAATTAAATCGCATAAATATGCTCCTATCAAATTCCCCCACACTTAGCTTTTGCTAGTCCTCGAGCAAAACAAAACAACTAAAGAAAACAAGACGAAACAAAACCAACACAACATAACCTAAACCTTCCAACGTTTGCCTCAGGGATTTCCAATGAAACATTGATGTGATATATAATAGCACACAAATTAAACCCTCTTTTTGACAATTGTAGTGTAGATATAAGTAGGGATCGTTCTAGGCCGGGGATTAGGAGGGATTGCTAATCTAATGATAACTGACTCAAAGATACAAAAATATGCTTCAAAACACTTAAACAAACTCAAAAGATTCTTAACTAAACTTATATGACTCAAAACAAACTTAAAAGACTCAAAACAACACAAAACAATCAAAAAGACTCAAACTAGACTCAAGGACTCAATTTGGACGAAAATATAATCGTTACAAACTTATGTTCACAAGTAGTTAAGGTTGTTTTCACAATCATGTTAAGTAAATTCCTAGCATGAGTATCATGATGTCATAGTTACAAGTGCTTTGTCAATGCTTATGATTTTCATTGAACGTAATGATCTTTGATTGTATCTCTATTATGATGTCATCTAGGGAACTTTTGAAGAATGCTTTGGGTTGTCGTATGATGTCATCCAATCCAATAACTTAAGGAAAATCTGAGGGTTAATTAGTGATGTCACGGTTAATCTGGGATGTTGAGGTTCATGGTTTATCGAAAAGCAACTGGAAATCAATTTGTATGCAAGTGTGTCATGTGTGGAGAAGGACCCTCTAGCTAGCTAATCACCCATCCATATCCCCAAATTCGTCCAAAGTTTATCTTAAATTCGTCAAAAACCCAATCCCCTTTATTTAGTTGTGTCAAATCTATCCTAATTAGTGTTTTTGAGTGTTTTGAAGTAAATTGCATTCACAATTTATGAAATCACAACTGGAATTAATCAATTCATATTGGAAATATAATCATGGTTTCAAAGTCTCCCCTAGCTAAAACAAGTTTAGCTCCTCATGTTTACAAAACAAAGATAATTAAACTTAAACATTAAAAACAAAGATAGAATACACCTAGAAACACTCCAGGTGGCTCGTCCTTCCTTCCTTGCTGCCAACAATGGGGATTTATGTGAATTAAGGCTCTTGAGGTGTGGTGGATGGTGTGGTGTGAATTTGTGGTAGAGGGTGGTGGTTTTTGAGTGTTGTGGCATCATGTATTTATAGGGTGAAGGGGAGGCACGAAATTTGGGGTGAAAAGGAGAGGAATTAGGACTCCAAATCACCAAAGAACAAGGACACTTTCAATTAGATTCCAAGGAGGACAAGGAATGGTCCTTGTGGCAGATTCTAGAACTTCTAGAAGGGTTACATGTGGCATAAACTTAATGCACAAAAATAGGGCTTCTAGAACTTGATATTTAGGTGATTTAATGTGAAAAGGAGTCCTCTTTGAAGTTGGAATTAAGGTAGGAAAAGATTAGGATATGATAAGATAAGGTTGGATAAGGTTTGGATAAGATAAGGAAATTTGGATAAGGTTCCTTATTTCTTGCTCTTTCCTTATCTTCTTTGCATTTGGACTTCTTTCTCCAGATTTTTAGCCTTTCCTAGCTTCTCTTGACTTCAATTTCGTCCATCCACATTGCTCCATAGTTAAGCTATCCAATTCATGCCCAAAACTGCTCCGAATAGCCTCAAAATGCACTTTCTTGCTCCTTTTGCCATTAGGACCTAAAAACATACGAAAATAGCTTAAAAGACTAAAATAGATAGTAGTTAAGTAACTAAATGCAAGGAAACAACATAACTAAGTAGCATAAACTTAATCACATAGCTTTTAGTCTTCCTTCCCCTCGAGCACATACTTAATCATAGTCACCATTCACTAGTTCGCATTTAATCAATTAAAACACATTTTGAATGTAGTAACATGCCTTAGAGAATTCCCTCAATTCCTCACTAGTTATGCACTCAATTTTCACTCAGATTTTCTGACTACACACCCTACAATAGTTATATGTGAGAAGATTGATGTAAACATGAAAAACTAGTACTCACATACGTTATAACAAAGAAAGCAATTTCTGGAGTAATTAAACATGTTTAGATATGATCTCATGAATGGAATGCTACTACTTAGATGCGAGAACCAGTGACACCATATGTTCATACCAAATTCAAACTCCACAAATTGGAATGCACAACACTCAAGATAGAAGTCAAGGTTTGTAACGGGGCTTGGGGTATTGGCTAACAAGGAAAGATAGGGATAAACAAAAGTTCCTTAAGCAATAGCAAGCAAAGTAATGAAATTGAGACTTAGAAACAACTCTTTTTGGGTTTTTCAAAACAATTTTTCAAATTTTTATGGGTTTTTCGGATTTTTAAGTCAACACACACTAAAACACTCTAAAATAGCTTAAAAACACTTAAAAACAGCAAGGAACAACATTGGAAGTTATGGGTGATAAAATCCCATGAATTTGCATCAACACACTTAGTTACCCCCCCACACTTAAATCAAACATTGTCCTCAATGTTTTAAGCCTAAAATCACACCAAACAAAAGCAAACACACAAACAACAACTAAACACACTAAGCATGGCAGAATGTAAATAACAAAGAGAAGAGGCTAGGGACGCAAATCTGGTTATGGAGTGTAAATGCCATCCTCTCCTTGGTGATTGCATGGGTTGCCTCCCACGAAGCGCTTGCTTTAACGTCTTGCAGCCGGACGAACATGCTTCTTAGCTTCACTTAGAGCCCACGGCATGGAGTGTTTTGTCCTCCACAATCTGCCCTTCAACATTTGCATAATATGGCTCAATGAATGGGAAGGGATAGTGATCCTCCATGATGGTGGTGTTTTGGTTCCGAAAGTCCATGTAAATGTTCCCACCACCTTTAAATCGGTTGGGCACCTGCACCAAAGAAGGTAACAACCTATTAGTTGAAATGGGAATTGACATTGGGATTGACGACTTACAAGCATATGGTGGTGAAAGCTCAAAATCCGCAGCCCTAGCAACAATGTCACCATGGCTACTTTCAGCCATATTGGGTGGTTGTAGGGGAATCACTCCAAGTTCCTCTCCAATGATGGTTCTTGATACATCCTTCTTGATAAGTGTGGATCCTTTTGGCCCTATATCCTTATGCACATCTATGGCAAAACAAGAATGACTATCATTAGGATTCTTAATAGAGTCATAAACATTGAATTTAATGATATCACCACCAAACTCCATTGTTAGGGCTCCTTTGGCCACATCAATCTTTGTTTGGGCTGTTTTCATGAACGGTCTTCCAAGTAGGAGTGGCAAGGGTGGAGAATGAACCGAGTCGTCCATTTCAAGCACATAAAAATCCGCCGGGAATATCAAGTTGTTCACCTGCACTAAAACATCTTCCAAAACTCCCTTTGGATAGGCGTTAGATCTATCGGCCAATTGAATAATCACGCCATCATTTTTCAATTCACCAAGGTTCATGGATGCATAAATAGAGTATGGCATGACATTAATTGAAGCTCCTAAGTCTAACATAGCATGTTCAAACTTAGTTTGGCCAATAATACAAGGAATTGTAAAGCTACCTGGATCTTTGCACTTTGGTGGTAACTTTCTTTGTAAAATAGCGGAAACGTTTTCACTTACCCTCACTACCTCTTTATGTGAAGCCCTCTTCCTTGTAGTGCATAATTCCTTCAAGAACTTGGCGTACTTGGGCACTTGCTTTATGGCATCTAGGAGCGGAATGTTGACTTGAACTTTCCTAAACGTCTCAAGAATGTCCTTCTCGGCTTCTTCTTTCTTTGTTTGCATGAACCTACTAGGAAAAGGCACATTCGAAGGAAAAACATTAGTACCCTTTTTGGACAAATTGGACATTTTTGGATCACTAGAAGCTTGCGGCAAAGGTGTTTCCACCTTTGCCGTGGGTTGGCTTGATTCCTCCTCTTCAATTCTCAGTTTTTCATCTTCATCAGGACCTGTTTTGGATGGTTTGGATTTAATGCCAACTTCTTTTCCACTTCTCAAGGTGATTGCGTTGGCCGTTTCGAATCCTCCCTTTGGGTTTGGAATGGTTGAGCTTGGGAGCTTGCTTGGTCTCGGAATTGCCCTACAAACTCCGCAATCTGCCCAATTTGCTTCTCCAATTGATCCACCCTCTTGTCTTGGTTTTGCATGGCTTTGGCTTGATTTTCTTGCCCCTGAGACAAATTAGTTAGTAACTTAAGAAGTGTATCATTGTCTAGGGACGTACCTGAAGCATTTGGGGCAGATTGTTATGGAGCATGTGTGGGTGCATATGGCTTAGTGAAGAACCCCGGGGGTTGTTGTCTAAAGCCTCCATGTTGTGGTGGATGTTGGGGCTCCCTCCACTTGAAGTTTGGGTGGTCTCTCCAACCTGGATTATATGTGTTAGAATATGGATCGTTCCGTGGTTGGTTTTGGCCTTGAAATCCAATTGCATTTGCGCTTTCCCATCCACAATTTTCGATGAGTTGTGGGGACTCCTCAGAAGCATGTCCTTGGATGGAACACACTCCGCATACAATTGGTCCTTGCATCCTCATTCCTTCGGCCATCTGAGACACAATGGAAGTAAGATTAGCTAATTGTGAATGAATGTCGGGTGTGGAACTTACCTCATGTACTTGCTGCCGTGGGGGTCCTCTTTGGCCTACTCCTTCGTATTGTTGAGCGTTGAACGCTCGGTTAGCAATTAAGACCTTGGCAGCCATGGGTGTCTTATCCACCAATGCTCCACCCGCCGAGGCATCGAGCATTTGACGTTCAATTGGTAGGAGCCCCTCGTAGAAGTATTGTAGAAGTAACTCCTCCTTCATCTGATGCTGTGGACAAGAAGCAACAAGGGATTTCAAAACGTTCATAATATGTAGGAAAAGACTCACCTTCTTTTTGCTGAATTCCACTTATCCTTTTACGTAAAAGGATGATGCGAGAAGTTGGGAAAAACTTCTCCAGAAATGCCCTCTTCTTACTCTCCCATGATGTGACAGTTCCGGGAGCTAATTCATACAACCAATCTTTGGCTTTGTCCATTAAAGAGAATGGAAAAGCCTTCATCTTCAAAATACTTCCATCGACGTTGACGGGAGTCATGCTTGAACACACCACCTCGAATTCTTTCAGATGCTTGTTCGGATCCTCCATGGACAACCCATGGTATTTTGGAATGTGGTGGAGCAAACTTGACTTCAACTCAAACTCTTCGGTCTTACCTTGGGCAGGTGGGGGATATTGGATACACAATGGTGCGGCATTATCCAATCCCGAAGCAGAAAGCTCCTTGAGTGTCCAGTTGTCCATGGCCATGCCTTGTGGTTCTTCAAAAATCCTTGCCGTGGCCCCTTCTTCCTCTTCTAGGACTTGTTCTTCAAGGTCAGGTTCCGGGCTTGGTGGATTTGATTCGTGTTGCTTCCTCTTTCGTCTCAAAGTCCTCTCAAAATCGCTGTCAAAGTCCAAGATATGCTCACGAATCGGTTGAGAACTCCGAGTCATACACTAGTACCTAAAACAAGAAAAACAAAACAAGGTCAGAAACTTTAACAAACTAAAATAAACAGAAAATACACAATCCAAGGGATTAGCAAAGTTGCTAATCCCTGGCAACGGCGCCAAAAATTTGATGCGAATTATATAAGCACACAAATTAAAACCCTCTTTTGACAATTGTAGTATATGTATAAGTAGGGATCGTTCTAAACCGGGGATTAGGAGGGATTGCTAAATCACTTGAAAACTGACTCAAAAACGTAAAACAAAGGTTAAAACACTAAACTAGACTCAAAGAATGCAAAACTAAACACTTAAAACACTAAAACAAACCAAAAGACTCAAAACAGTACCAAAACACTCAAAACTGCCTTAAAAACACAATATGGGCAGTTTTGAGCCCTTACACTAATTTGGACGAATTTGGGTGATAAATTGAATCAAAACACTTAGAAACACAAACTAAGACACTTTCTAACTAAATTGAACACTAAAGTAAAAGGGGATTTAGTTTTTGACGAAATTAAACAAAATGCACAGATTGTAATAAAGACAGAATGTAAATACGAATTTGATGAAAATATGGATGGAATGCTAGCTAGAAGGTTCTTCTCCACACATGTCACACTTGCATACAAGATGATTTTCAGTTGGTCTTTTGATGAATCATGAAACTCAACACCCCGGGTTAATTAGGTTCGCTTAAATTAACCTTCAAGTTCTCCTTAAGTTAATGAATTGGATGGGACAGCGCATACACAATTCAAAACATTCTCCAAAAGTCCTTTACGTGAAAAGCACATTAAAGATACAATCAAAGATCATTAAGCAACATGAAAACTATAAGTGTTGACGAGGCATTCGTTACTATGATGAGCATGAAACTAGTGCCAAGAATTTATTTAACGCGATCGTTTATAAGCGACCTCCACTACTTGTGAATATAAGATTGTAACTATTAGGTGAAACTCACTTATATGCTAGCATCATATTCATGCATGAAAACTAAGCGTGCACTCTCAATAAACATACACAAATAAGTTCTCAATCAAGCAGTTAAACGAATTGAATCCACAACTCATGAAATTCCAACCGAAGGTAATCAATTTATATTGCAAGCATAAACATGGTTTTGAATCACCCCCTAGCTAACTAGGGGTCTAGCCTCTCATGTTCACAGAAAGAGAAGAAAAATTGAAATTAAACATAGAGAACAAAAGATTGATTACACCTAAAACGCCCAACGAATCCACTTTGAATTTCTGCACGTTTCAAGCTCCTCTTTCTCCTTCTTCTTGCTGCGGCAGAGAAGATTTTATGGATTTTTGGATGTTTTTCTGGTTTGGGAATGGATTTAGGGAGGTGAAGGGTTGCGGCAAGGGTTGTGGAAGGTGTATGGAGGGTTGAATGGTGGCTGCAATGGTAGGAATGGTTGCGGCAGAGATGGGAGGTGGCTGGAATGGATGGAGGAGATGGAGAGGTGGCTGCGGTAGAGAGGGAATTAGGTTGATGGTGGCTGAATGATGAGAGAATGAAGGAATAATCCAACCCTAGGGTGCGGCTAGGCTTTAGTTTATATAGGGTTTCAGAAAATAAAACCCTAGCTTATTTTGGTTAATTAAAATTAAATCAAAGGCTTCTAAAATTAGGAAATTAAATCAGAAATTAAAAGGGAAGTGGCTGCAAGGTGCGGCTAGGGTTTAGTTTAGGAGAGGAGCATGTGTTTAATTGCATAACCTAGGACAAAATTGCCCCCCCTTGCACAGCAAGGGAAGGGGAGAAGGGAAAAGCCACGGCAAAGGCTTTAAAGTGGGCTAGGGCCTTTGTTTTGTGTCCTAAAGTGCATACAAGGCCTTCAAAGTGGCTAGAAAATACGGACGTTTAAGATTAGGAAAGGTTACCAAAATGGGAAACCTAGGGTTAACTTTCCTACTTCAAGTAGGAATCCTTGTTGGAGTAGGAATCCTCATGTGAGTAGGACTCCATCTTCGATTAGGAATTCATATTTCTTCAAGTCTTCATCTCATTCATTCCTCTTTTGCTCCAAAAGACTCCAATTTGCATCTTCTTGCACACTTTGGCTTTATAACCTGAAAACACACAAAAGTGACTTTAAACACTAAAATAACTAAGGAAACACAACATAAATGCACGAGAACAAGCCAATTAAGTCGCATGAATATGCTCCTATCACATGTCCTTGGATAGAACACACTCCGCATACAATTGGTCCTTGCATCCTCATTCCTTCGGCCATCTGAGACACAATGGAAGTAAGATTAGCTGTGAATGAATGTCGGGTGTGGAACTTACCTCATGAACTTGCTGCCGTGGGGGTCCTCTTTGGCCTACTCCTTCGTATTGTTGAGCGTTCAACGCTCGATTAGCAATTAAGATCTTGGCAGCCATGGGTGTCTTGTCCACCAATGCTCCACCCGCCGAGGCATCGAGCATTTGACGTTCAATTGGTAGGAGCCCCTCGTAGAAGTATTGTAGAAGTAACTCCTCCTTCATCTGATGCTGTGGACAAGAAGCAACAAGTGATTTAAAACGTTCATAATATGTAGGAAAAGACTCACCTTCATCTTGCTGAATTCCACTTATCCTTTTACGTAGAAGGATGATGCGAGAAGTTGGGAAAAACTTCTCCAGAAATGCCCTCTTCATACTTTCCCATGATGTGACGGTTCCGGGAGCTAATTCATACAACCAATCTTTGGCTTTGTCCATTAAAGAGAATGGAAAAGCCTTCATCTTCAAAATACTTCCATCGACGTTGACAGGAGTCATGCTTGAACACACCACTTCGAATTCTTTCAGATGCTTGTTCGGATCCTCCATGGACAACCCATGGTATTTTGGAATGTGGTGGAGCAAACTTGACTTCAACTCGAACTCTTCGGTCTTACCTTGGGCAGGCGTGGGATATTGGATACACAAAGGTGTGGCATTATCCAATCCCGAAGCAGAAAGCTCCTTGAGTGTCCGGTTGTCCACGGCCATGCCTTGTGTTTCTTCAAAAATCTGATCCGTAGCCTCTTCTTCCTCTTCTAGGACTTGTTCTTCAAGGTCAGATTCCGGGCTTGGTGGATTTGATTCGTGTTGTTTCCTCTTATCTCTCAAAGTCCTCTCGAAATCGCTGTCAAAGTCCAAGATATGCTCACGAATCGGTTGAGAACTCCGAGTCATAAACTAGTACCTAAAACAAGAAAAACAAAACAAGGTCAGAAACTTTAACAAAATAAAATAAACAGAAAATAAACAATCCAAGGGATTAGCAAAATTGCTAATCCCCGGCAACGGCGCCAAAAATTTGATGCTAAATATATAAGCACACAAATTAAAACCCTCTTTTGACAATTGTAGTACATGTATAAGTAGGGATCGTTCTAAACCGGGGATTAGGAGGGATTGCTAAATCACTTGAAAACTGACACAAAAACGTAAAATAAAGGTTAAAACACTAAACTAGACTCAAACAATGCAAAACTAAACACTAAAACACTAAAACAAACCAAAAAACTCAAAACAGCAACAAAACAGCAACAAAACACTCAAAACTGCCTTAAAAACACAATCTGGGCAGTTTTGAACACCTAACACTAATTTGGACGAATTTGGGTTATAACTTGAATCAAAACACTTAGAAACACAAACTAAGACACTTTCTAACTAAATTGAAACACTAAAGTAAAGGGGGATTTAGTTTTGACGAAATTAAAACAAAGAAAACAGATTATAATGAAAACAGATTGTAAAAACGAATTTGATGAAAATATGGATGGAATGCTAGCTAGAAGGTTCTTCTCCACACATGTCACACTTGCATACAAGATGATTTTCAGTTGGTCTTTCGATGAATCATGAAACTCAACACCCCGGGTTAATTAGGTTCGCTTAAATTAACCTTCAAGTTCTCCTTAAGTTAATGAATTGGATGGGAAAGCGCATACAACAATTCAAAACATTCTCCAAAAGTCCTTTACGTGAAAAGCACAATAAAGATACATGATGCGAACTAAGTAAGCACACAAATTAAAACCCTCTTGTGACAATTGTAGTATATGAATAAGTAGGGATCATTCTTAACCGGGGATTAGGAGGGATTGCAAAATCGCTTGGAAACTGACTCAAACACGTAAAATAAAGTTTGAAACACTAAACTAGACTCAAAGAATGCAAAACTAAACAATAAAAACACTAAAACAAATCAAAAGACTCAAAACTGCCCCAAAACACTCAAAACTGCCTTAAAATCACTTTCTGGGCAGTTTTGAGCACTTTGATAACTTTGGACGAAATTGGGTAATAGAATGAATCAAAATGCTTAAAAACACAAACTAAGACACTTTCTAACTAAATTGGACACTAAAGTAAAGGGGGATTGAGTTTTTGACGAAATTAATTAAAATGCACAGATTGTAAATTAGGCAGATTCTAAATATAAATTTGATGAAAATATGGATGATGGAATAGCTAAGGGGTTTTTCTCCACACATGTCACACTTGCATACACTTTGATTTTCAATTGGTCTTTCGATGAATTATGGAACTCGACACTCCAAGTTAATTAGGTCCGCTTAAATTAACCTTCAAATTTCCCTAGAATCATTGAATTGGATGAATATGCATCGCAAACAAATTATTCCTAACAAGTTCTCTATATGAACAGCATGATAAAGATACAAGTTAGAATCATTACGTTCTTTGGAAATTATAAGCATCGACAAGGCATTTGTAACTATGAAAAGCATGATACTCTTGCCAGGAATTCAATTAACGCGATTGTTTATAAGCAACCTCCACTACTTGTGAATATAAGTTCATAACTATTAGGTGAAACTCACTTATATTCTAGCGTCAAATTCATGCATGAACATTAAGCGTGCACTCTCAATAAACATACACAAACAAGTTATCACTCAAACAGTTAAACGAATTGAATCCAACATTCATGAAATTCCAACCAAAAGTAATCAATTCATATTGCAAGCATAAACATGGTTTCGAATCACCCCCTAGCTAACTAGGGGGATTTAGCCTCTCATGTTCACAAAAAGAGAATTACAAATGAATTTAAACATAAAGCACAAAGGATTGATTACACCTAGAACGCCCAACGAATCCACGTGAATTGGTGCGCGTCGAAGCTCCTCTTCTTCTTCTCCTTGCTGCGGCAGAGATGGTGTAGGGGTGATTTGGATGTTTTTATGGTTTGGGAATGGATTTAGGGAGGTTAGGTGGTGCGGCAAGGTTGGTAGAGGGTGTGTGAAGGTGTGTAAGGTGGTGGAAAGTGGTGGAGATGGCTGCGGCAGGTTGGAAAAATGGGTGGAATGGGTGGTTTTTGGGTTATGGTGGCTGCGGATTGTAGAGAGAATGGGGTTATGGAGGCTACGGCTGATGAGTGTATGGGAGAATTAGGGTGAATGATGAAGGGTGACGGCTAGAGAGGAATATCTGTGAGAATGGCTGAATGTTAAAGAATGAATAATAGAGCATAAAGGGTGCGGCTAGGGTTATAAAATATGTAGGGTTTCAGAAAATAAATCCTAATTTATTTTGGTTAATTAAAATTAAGTTAAAAACTTCTAGAACTAGGAAATAAAATCAGAAAATAAAAGGGATGGCTGCAAGGTAATTAGGGTGATTAGGGTTTAGGGTTTAATGCATGGATTTGGGCCTAAAATGCCCCCCCTTGCACGGCAAGGGAAAGGACTTGGGGTAAAGCCCACGGCATTGGGTGTTAAGGGCCCTAGGGCCTTCGTTTTGTGTCCTAAAGCGCCTACAAGGACTTCAAAGTGGCTAGAAAATGCGGACGTTTAAGATTAGGAAAGGTTACCAAAACGGGAAACTTAGGGTCAACTTTCCTAAAATAGGAAGCCTTGTTTGAGTAGGATTCTTCGTTTTGGTAAGAATTCATCGTTGGCGTAGGAATTCGTCGTTTCTTCAAGTCTTCAACTCATTCATTCCTCTTTCGCTCCAAAAGACTCCAATTTGCATCTTCTTGCACACTTTGGCCTTATAATCTGAAAATACACAAAAGTGGCCTTAAACACTGAAATAGATAAGTAAACACAACATAAATGCACGAGAACAAGCTAATTAAGTCGCATGAATGTGCTCCTATCAAATTCCCCCACACTTAACTTTTGCTAGTCCTCGAGCAAAACAAAATAACTAAAGTAAACATGACGAAACAAAACAAACAAGACGTAACCTAAACCTTCCAACATTTGCCTCAGGGATTTCCAATGAAACATGACATGTCAAAGATCATTACTCACATAGCTTTTAGTCCTCCTTCCCCTCGAGCACATACTTAATTATAGTCACCATTCACTAGTTCGCATTTAATCAATTAAAACACATTTTGAATGTAGTAACATGCCTTAGAGAATTCCCTCAATTCCTCACTAAGTATGCACTCAATTTTCACTCAGATTTTCTGACTACACACCCTACACTAGTTATATGTGAGAAGATTGATGTAAACATGAAAGACTAGTACTCACATACGTTATAACAAAGAACGCAATTTCTAGAGTAATTAAACGTGTTTGGATATGATCTCATGAATGGAATGCTACTACTTAGATGCGAGAACCAGTGACACCATATGCTCATACCAAATTCAAACTCCACAATTGAAATGCACAACACTCAAGATAGAAGTCAAGGGTTGTAACGGGGCTTGGGGTATTGGCTAACAAGGAAAGGTAGGGATACACAAAAGTTCTTTAAGCAATAGTAAGTAAAGTAATGAAATTAAGACCTAGAATTCCCTTAGAATGCAGAAATCAACTTTTAGACAAACAGGGGAGATTTAAACAACTCTTAGGGCCTAATTCATTGTTTTGAGCCCTTACTTCAACAACCAATACTTTGGAACTCTTTTTCACTTCTTTTCAACTCTTTTTCACTTTTTTCTTTTCTTTTCTTTTTTTTTTTTCTTTTTTTTCTAACCGTGCCTATGGCACAAAAACTCACATCCATAATCCTTCCCCCACACTTATTTTCTGCAACACATTAATCAAAAGGAATTCATTGCTTACTATGCTTCAAGAACAAGGGTAAGGATGGTCCTAATCTAGGCTAGGTGAGGATAATGTGGGTTAACAAAGGAAGTAGGCTACACAAGGCTCAACGGGGTTAAATCCTACAAAACAAATGAAAAGGGAAATATGGCAATTTGGCTATGGTGTTCACTACACAACTTCATCTTGAATATGTGTTATGCAAATCAATGACATGCTTTGAATGAAATGGGCATGAATTCTAGCATTTGGAACTAAGTGATGAAACGCCTTCTAAGTAGTAACCAAGCAATGAATAATGAGATCATGCAACGACTTAGAAAACAATGATGAACAGATTACAACTCTCCAAATAACGTTTAGGCTCAAGTCTCACAGGGATGTAGCATTAGTTTGAGTTCATTCCTTCAAGCATGTTACAAAAACTAATTTTTATCATTTGTGATTACATGTGAATTCGTAAACTATAACTACAAACAAGCATAAACCAAAGAGTATATCAAACGTCCAACCATGTTTGTAACTTTCTTTAACCATCATGCAATTAAAAACCAAATCCTCATCATTGTGTTGGAAGGTACCCTACGACACAAACAAACACACAAAAACAACTCTTTTTGGGTTTTTCAAAACAATTTTTCAAATTTTTATGGTATTTTCGGATTTTTAAGTCAACATACTCTAAAACACTCTAAAATAGCTTAAAAACACTTAAAAACAGCAAAGAACAAGTTTAGACATGTTAGGTGGTAATACCCTACGAATTTCATGCACAAATATCTCAAAACAGAATGTTAACCCCCCACACTTAAACTAAACATTGTCCTCAATGTTTTAGACACAATTAAAAACATTACATAAAACATAAAGTAAGCAACAAAGGGAAGGGTTTAGGGACGCAAATCTGAGTGTGGAGCGATTCCCAAGTTCTTCCTTTGTTGATTGCATGGGTTGCCTCCCAAGTAGCGCTTGCTTTAACGTCTTTTAGCCGGACGATGCCACATTGCTCAACCTTCATAGGAACCCACGGCATAGTGGGTTGTCTCCTCCACATCATGTTCTACAAAGCTCTCGTAATAAGGCTTCAAGCGATGCCCATTCACCTTGAACTCTTGACCTGTTTTGAAACTACGAACTTGGACTGCACCATGAGGAAAAACATTAGTAATAACAAAGGGTCCAAACCAACGTGAACGTAGCTTACCCGGAAATAGACGAAGACGAGAATTAAACAACAACACTTTTTGTCCAACAGAGAAGGACTTGGTGCGAATCATCTTGTCATGAAAGGCCTTCGTCTTTTCCTTGTAAAGTCGAGCATTCTCGTAAGCGTCATTCCGTATTTCCTCAAGTTCATTCAATTGAAGCTTACGATGAATTCCCGCCTCATCTAAATCCATGTTAAACTTCCTCACGGCCCAATGAGCCTTGTGCTCCAACTCCACAGGTAAGTGACATGGTTTGCCATACACAAGCCGAAAGGGGGACATTCCTATGGGTGTTTTGTAGGCGGTCCTATAAGCCCACAATGCATCCTCTAACCTCAAGCTCCAATCTTTTCTTCTTGGCCCAACCGTCTTCTCAAGAATCTGTTTTACCTCCCGATTCGACACCTCGGCTTGCCCGCTTGTTTGAGGATGATAGGGTGTAGAAACCCTATGTGTCACGTTATACTTCTTGAGCAGTGCCTCGATTGTGCGATTGCAAAAATGAGAACCTCCATCACTTATAAGGACTCGAGGCATTCCAAACCTAGCAAAAATGTTAGACTTCACAAAATCTGCAACCACTTTTGAATCGTTAGTCCGGGTGGCTTTTGCTTCCACCCATTTGGAAACATAATCCACCGCCAACAAGATATAAAGAAAACCATGTGAGGAAGGAAAAGGACCCATAAAATCAATTCCCCACACATCAAATATTTCAACAGAAAGTATAGGGTTTTGTGGCATTTGATCCTTAACACTTATATTACCCATTCGTTGACAACGATCACATGTAAGGCAAAATGTCCTAGCATCCCTAAAAATGGTTGGCCAATAAAACCCACATTCTAAGACTTTACGGGCAGTACGTTGGGTGCCAAAATGTCCCCCACATGCATATGAATGACAAAATGTTAAAATAGATTGAAACTCAGATTCATTCACACAACGTCGTACAATCTGATCAGGACAAAATTTCCAGAGGTATGGGTCATCCCAAACATAAAACTTAGCATCCTTTTTAAGCTTATCACATTGATTCCTATTAAATGTGCTAGGGGTATGTTTAGTCACCAAAAAGTTCACCAAATCTGCATACCAAGGCTCACTTACCTGGATAGACATTAATTGCTCATCGGGAAAGGTTTCAGAAATTGGCGCTACTTCCTCATGTACCATTCGACTTAAGTGGTCAGCCACCACATTCTCCACGCCCTTCTTATCCCGAATCTCAATGTCAAACTCTTGTAAGAGCAAAAGCCATCGAATTAGTCTAGGCTTGGCCTCCTTCTTCGTGAGCAAATACTTGAGAGCTGCATGATCAGTAAAAATAATAACTTTAGTCCCAAGTAAGTATGACCGAAACTTATCTAATGCAAATACCACAGCAAGTAATTCTTTTTCAGTGGTTGAGTAATTTAATTGAGCATCATTTAATGTTCTAGATGCATAATAAATAACATGAGGTTGTTTGTCCTTTCGCTGCCCCAAAACAGCACCAATCGCATAGTCCGAAGCATCGCACATCAACTCGAATGGAAGGCTCCAATCTGGAGGTGTGATAATGGGAGCCGAAGTGAGAGCCTCCTTGAGGTGCTTGAATGCCGTGGAGCATGCATCATCAAACTCAAACTTCACCTCTTTTTGCAGCAATCGGCATAGTGGTTGTGCAATCTTTGAGAAATCCTTTATGAACCGCCTATAAAAACCTGCATGACCAAGAAACAAACGAACCTCTCTAACCGAAGTTGGAGAGGGTAAGTGACGAACAAGGTCTACCTTAGATTTATCTACTTCAATGCCTTTTTCAGAAATAATATGGCCTAGAACAATACCTTGTTTAACCATGAAGTGACATTTTTCCCAATTAAGCACAAGATTTGTTTCAACACAACGGTTCAAAATCAAACTAAGATTACTCAAACAACCATCAAATGAATTACCAAACACACTGAAATCATCCATAAAAACCTCAATAATTTTCTCAACATAATCTGAAAATATGCTCATCATGCATCTTTGAAATGTAGCAGGTGCATTACATAAACCAAATGGCATGCGACGATAAGCAAATGTACCAAAGGGGCATGTAAAAGTAGTCTTTTCTTGATCATCCGGTGCAATAACAATTTGATTATACCCAGAGTATCCATCAAGAAAACAATAAAATGAATGACCCGCTAACCTTTCCAACATTTGATCTAGGAACGGCAATGGGAAGTGGTCCTTCCTCGTGGTGGCGTTTATCTTCCTATAATCCGTGCACACGCGCCAACCGGTTTGGATTCGAGTGGGCACTACCTCATTCTCCGCGTTCTCCACAACCGTCACTCCAGATTTCTTCGGCACACATTGGATAGGTGACACCCACTTACTATCCGAGATTGGATAGATGACTCCACAATCTAAAAGCTTGATTATTTCCTTCTTCACAACTTCCATCATCGGAGGGTTAAGACGGCGTTGAGCCTCTCTAGTTGGTTTGGCCCCCTCCTCAAGAAATATGTGATGCATGCATGTAGCGGGACTAATACCTTTGATATCGGCCAACGTCCAACCTAGGGCAAATTTGAACTCCTTCAAAACACGCACTAATTTCTCCTCTTCTTGTGCCGTGAGTGATGAAGAAATGATGGCCGGTAATGTCTCCTCTTCCCCCAAGAAAATGTACTTCAAATGTCCCGGTAATGGTTTGAGATCAAGGGTGGGTGCCTGAACTATGGATGGTAACAACTTGTTAGTCGAAATGGGAATCGACTCAAATTTAGAAAACTTACCCTCGTGCCTAGGAAGTGACTCTAGGGCAGCAACCAACTCCATACATTCCTCACTAGGATGCACGGCATGGGATGACTCTTGTATGCCGTCGGCATGCATGCAATCTGCCCCCTTTGTTTTGAATTCCATGCCTCGTGTAATGACTTTTTCAAGCGCATCGTCATTCAAATCGTCGAGATATCCCTGCGCCAAAGAGTCAATTATATCAATAGAAAAGCATGAATGGACCTCACTAGGGTATTTAATGGAATCAGAAAAATTAAAATTAACAACTTCCCCATCGAATTCCATGGACAATGTTCCACTATACACGTCAATCTTCGTCCGGGCCGTCTTCATGAATGGCCTTCCAAGTAGAATGGGCAGCGAAGGAGCATGGTCCGATTCATCCATTTCGAGGACATAGAAATCCGCCGGGAAGACCAAATGATTAACCTGCACAAGAACATCTTCCAAAACTCCCTTTGGATAGGCGTTAGATCTATCGGCCAATTGTATTATTACCCCATCATTTTTCAATGCTCCTAAGTTCATAGATGCATAAATGGAATATGGCATAACATTTATAGAAGCACCTAAATCAAGCATGGCAGATTCAAATCTAGTATTCCCAATGACACAAGGAATGGTAAAGCTACCTGGATCCTTGCATTTGGGAGGTAGTTTGCGTTGCAAAATGGCGGACACATTCTCACCTACCTTTACCACTTCCTTACTCGACATCCTCTTCCTAGTGGTACACAACTCCTTCAAGAACTTAGCATACCTCGGAACTTGCTTGATTGCATCTAACAAAGGTATGTTAACTTGAACTTTCCTAAAGGTTTCAAGGATATCCTTTTCTGCCTCTTCTTTCTTCGTTTGCCTGAACCTACTAGGAAAAGGAACATTTGAAGGGAAAACATTAGTAGGAACTGAATTTAACACATTTTTACCTGTATTGGCCGAATTGGGCAGATTTGGGACCATAGGGACTTGCGGCAAAGGTATGTCCACCTTTGCCGTGGGCAACCTTGTTTCCTCCTCTTCAATTCTTCGTTTTTCATCCTCTTCGGGGCTTGATGGTGATGGTGTAGGACCTGCCCCGACTTCTTTTCCACTTCTCAAAAGTATGGCCTTTGCGCTTTCGAAACCTCCCTTGGGGTTTGGAATGGTGGAACTAGGGAGTTGTCCGGGATCTCGAAACTTACCTACAAACTCGGTAATCTGCCCAATTTGTTTCTCAAGTTGATCCACCCTCTTATCTTGCTTTTGCATAGCCTTCGCTTGATCTTCCTGCCTATTAGACAACTTAGTTAGTATCTTAAGAAGTGCATCATTGTCAAGAGACGTACCTGAGGCACTTGGGCTGGTTTGGGATTGATTTTGGGGTGGGCCGTAGGTTTTGGGAAAGAACCCCGGGGGTTGTTGCCTAAAGCCTCCTTGGTTCTGAGGTTGCTGGGAATCCCTCCACTTGAAATTTGGGTGGTCTCGCCACCCCGGATTATACGTGTTGGAGTATGGATCATGTCTTGACTGATTTTGGCTTTGAAACCCAATGGCATTCGCACTCTCCCATCCGCCATTCTCGATGAGTTGAGGACACTTTTCGGAGGCATGTCCTTGGATAGAACATACGCCACATACCACAGGTCCTTGCATCTTCATTCCCTCGGCCATCTGTGAAACAATAGAAGTAAGATTAGCCAATTGTGAATGAAGATCGGACGTTGAACTTACCTCATGTACTTGATGCCGTGGGGGTCCTCTTTGACCTACTCCCTCATACTGTTGAGCGTTCAATGCTCGGTTAGCGATCAAGACCTTGGCATCCCTGGGCGTCTTGTCCACCAATGCTCCACCCGCCGATGCGTCGAGCATTTGTCGTTGAATTGGCAGGAGTCCCTCGTAGAAGTATTGTAGAAGCAACTCCTCCTTCATCTGGTGCTGTGGACAAGAAGCAACAAGAGATTTAAAACGTTCATAGTACGTAGGAAAAGACTCACCATCTTCTTGCTGTATACCACTTATCCTTTTTCGTAAAAGGATGATTCGAGAAGTTGGGAAAAACTTCTCCAGAAAGGCATGTCCCCTTTTCGGCTAGTCTATGGCAAGCCTTGTCATCTCCCCGTGGAGTTAGAACACAAGGCTCATTGGGCAATCAAGACATTCAACATGGACATAGATGTGGCTGGAATGCATAGAAAGTTGCAATTGAATGAACTTGAGGAGCTTAGGCGTGAAGCATATGAGAATGCTTGCATTTACAAGGAAAAGACCAAAGCTTTCCATGACAAGATGATCCGAAGCAAAACATTCTCCATAGGGCAAAAAGTTTTACTTTTTAATTCTCGCCTTCGTCTATTTCCTGGTAAGTTACGTTCTAAGTGGATTGGACCTTTTGTTGTTACTAATGTTTTTCCACATGGTGCAGTTCAAATCCAAAGCTTGAGGAATGGCCAAGAATTCAAGTTGAATGGGCATCGTTTGAAGCCTTATTATGCAAATGTTGAAGGGCAAGTTGTGGAGGACATCACCCTCCATGTCATGGGCTCCAAGTGAGGATAAGAAGAATGTTCGTCCGGCTGCACGACGTTAAAGCAAGCGCTTCTTGGGAGGCAACCCATGCATTCAACGAGAGAGGATGTGGGCAATTCACCAATTCATGCTACAAAATCAGATTTGCGTTCCTCAATCTCTATCTCTTTATTATTTTTACTTTGTCATGTTAGTTCGTTTATATTGTTTGTTTGGATGTGAGTCTTTGTTTGAAACATTGAGGACAATGTTTGATTTAAGTGTGGGGGGGTAAACACTTTGCTTTTGCATGATTTTACATGATTTTCGTGGGATTTTATCACCTATCACTTATAATGTTGTTTTTCACTGTTTTGAAGTGTTTTGAAGTGTTTTTATGTCCTTTGATCAGAAAATCCGAAAATTTACAAAAAAAAATTGCAGAACAGTTTTGAAAAACCCAAAAAGAGTTGTTTTTAAGTTGTTTTTGTGTGTTTGTTTGTGTCTTAGGATACCTTCCAACACAATGATGAGGATTTGGTTTTTAATTGCATGACTATTAAAGAATGTTGTAAACATGGCTGGAAGTTGATTTATGCTTTGGTTTATGCTTGGTTATGGTTATAGCTTATGAATTCACATGTAATTACAAAGAGAAAATCAGTTTTTGTAACATGCTTGAAGGAAGAAACTCAAACTAAAGCTACATCCTTGAGAGACTTGAGCCTATAACGTTCTTTGGAGAGTATAATCTGTGATTTCTTGTTTTCTAAGGTCATTGCATGATCTCATCATTCTTTGCTTGGTTGCTACTTGGAATGCATATCATTATAGTTCCAAATACTAGAACTCATGCCCATTTCATTCAAAGCATGATATTGATTGCATAACATACAATAAGATGAAGTTGTTAGTCAAGCTAAAGCCAAAAAGCCTATCCCTTTTCATATGTATTGTAGGATTACCCCTTTTGAGCCTTGTCAAGCCTATTTTCTTTGTTAGCCACATTATCCTTATCTAGCCTAGATTAGGACTTCCCATACCTTTGTTCTTAAAGGATAGTGAAGCACGACTTAGATTGAACTCCTTTGGTCAATATATGGCGGAAAATGAGTGTGGGGGAAGATGATAGGGCACGAAAAAAGAAGAAAGAAAGAAAAAAAAAAAAAAAGAAAAAAAAGAAAAAAAAGAAAAAAAAAAGAAATTCGTGGAAAAATCAAAAGAAAATAGAAAAGTGTTGAAAAGAAAGAAAAGGAGTTGAAAAATAAGTGAGAATGAACTCACAAGTGTTGGTTGTTGAAGGAAGGGTCCAAAAGAGTGAATTTGACCCCAAATGTTGCATGAATCTTCCCTTGTGTTTAAAAGTAGATTTCTGCCATCAAAAGTGAGTTTAAGTGTCAATTTCATTACTTTGCTTCCTATTGCTTTAAGAACCTTTGTTTTTCTTTACCTTTCCTTGCTAAGCCATTACCCTTAGCCTCGTTACAACCCTCAACTTGATGTTATGTGTTCAATATGTGGAGTTTGAATTTGGTATGAGCATATGGAATCACTAGTTCTCGTTCTAAGTAGTAGCATTCCATTCATGAGATCATATTCATGTCATTGTCGTAAATCCAGAAAATGCTTTCTTTGATATAACATATGTGAGTGTTAGTCTTCATATTTACATCAATCTTCTCACATATACCTAGTGTAGGGTGTGAAGTTAGAAAATCTGTGTGAAAATAGAGTGCATTCTAGTGAGGAATTGAGGGACTTCTCTAAGGCATGTTACTACATTCAAAACATTGTTTTAATTGATTATATGTGAACTAATAAGTAGTAACTATGATTAAGTGTTTGTTGAAGTGTAAAGAAAGCTAAAAACCGTGGGAATGATGTTCCTTAATGTGTCATGTTCGTTGGAAATCCCTGAGGTACATGTTGGAAGGTCTAGAATGTGTTTTGTTTGTTTTGTTTATTTCGTTTTGCTCGAGGACTAGCAAAAGCTAAGTGTGGGGGAATTTGATAGGAGCATATTTATGCTACTTAATTATGTTGTTTCCTTGCATTTAGTGAGTTAATTACTATGTATTTCAGTCTTTTAAGTTATTTTCGTATGTTTTTAGGTCCTAATGGCAAAAGGAGCAAGAAAGTGCATTTTAAGGCTATTTGGAGCATTTTTGGGCATGGATTGGATATCTTAACCATGGAGTAAAGAGGATGGACGAAATTGAAGTCAAGAAGGACTAGGAAAGGCTACAAATCTGGTGGATGAAGTCCTAAAGCAAAGAAGATAAGGAAATAGCAAGAAACAAGGAACCTTATCCAACCTTATCATTTCCTAACTCTAACATTATCCTATCCTATCCTATCCAAATCAGGTTAGGACTTAAACCTAGCTAATTAGAGGGGATTAATTACATATTTGAACACCTATTTCAGTTTCTAGAAGTCCTATCCAAGTGTATGTCGCATGAACACCATTCCTTGTAGGTTTAGGAATTGCAATCCTTCTCCTACTCTTATATCACATGTTCATGTCCCTTTAGGTTTAGGAATCTGCCTTAAACACTCCATCTAGAACACCTTATCCTCTCCCTACATGTGTGCCGCACCTAACCTTCTAGAAATCCCAAAATCCTAGCCGCACTACCTATTCCATTTCCCATTAGATTTCTGCCTTGAATTAACCCTTTTTCAATGGGATTGTGCAAACCTTCTCCTTCACTAAGTGTGCCATATTAGCCTATATAAACAGCCCTATGCCGCACCATTTAATCACCACCCTTCACACAACATTCATTCATTCATTCAGAAATCCATCCTTTGCCGCAACCTTGCAACCAACCTTCCATCATTCCCCTACTTCCAAACCTCCATCCCAACCTCCATACACCACCATCAACCCTTGCCGCACCACCATACCTTCCTAAATCCATCCAAAACCCAGAAAATCATCCATAAAACCACCCTAGACCTTGTGCCGTGACTTAGCAAGGAAGAGGACAAGGAAGACGCAGCCTTGGGCGTTTGTGCATTCGAGTTGGAGTGTTGGAACGTTTCTAGGTGTAATCTATCTTTTATTTTTAATGTTTAATTCTATTTTCCTTAGTTTTGTTATGAACATGAGAGGCTAAACCCGTTTTAGCCTAGGGATGCTTTGAAACCATGATTGCATTTATAATATGAGTTGATAGATTCCAGTTGTGATTTCATAAATTGTGAATGCAATTTACTTAACCGTTTGATGGATAACTTATTCTTGTATGTTGATTAGGGAGGCCTACTTAATTTGCATGCTTGAATTTGGTGCTAGAATATAAGGGTGTTTCACATAATCGTCACAAACTTATATTCACAAGTAGTTATGGTTGTTTTCACAATCATGTTAAGTAAATTCCTAGCATGAGTATCATGATGTCATAGTTACAAGTGCTTTGTCAATACTTATGATTTCTATTGAACGTAATGATCTTTGACCGTATCTCTATTATGATGTCATGTAGGGGACTTTTGAAGAATGCTTTGGGTTGTCGTATGATGTCATCCAATCCACTAACTTAAGGGAAATCTGAGGGTTAATTAGTGATGTCACGGTTAATCTGGGGTGTTGAGGTTCATGGTTTATCGAAAAAGCAACTGGAAATCAATTTATGTTTGAATGTATCATGTGTGGAGAAGTATCCCTTGGCTATCCCATCATCCATTGGTTTTTCTTAAATTCGTCCAAAATCTATTTTAAAGTTTTAAGTTACTTGTTTTCTTTTAAATTCGTCCAAAATCAAAACCCCTTTTCTTACTTATTCCAAATCTGTCCAAAAGAGTCTTTTTGAGTCTTTTGAGTCAAAACTAATTGTATTTTCGTCCAAATTGAGTCCTAGAGTCTAAATTGAGTCTTTTTGGTTGTTTTGAGTTGTTTTGAGTCTTTAAATTCTGTTTTGAGTCATACAAGTTAGTTAAGAGTCTTTTGAGTTTATTTAAGTGTTTTAAAAGCATATTTTCACATCTTTGAGTCGATTTTCATTAGATTAGCAATCCCTCCTAATCCCCGTCCTAGAACGATCCCTACTTATATCTATACTACAATTGTCAAAAAGAGGGTTTAATTTGAGTGCTATCTTTTATCACATCAGTTTCCAGATTTTAATTTCTTATTTCCTAGTTTAATTCACTTTCCTAGTTCTAAAACTTTCCCTAAAGTCCTAATTTCTGAATTCTTGCAAGGAATTGACTTTTCCTTCCTTCTTTTGCACCAATTTCGTACCTTACCTTAAATTCCCTTTCCTTGCTGTGCAAGGGGTTTAATTTCTGATTCCTTGCAAGGCAAGGACATTCCTTACTTGTTCAAATTCGTGCATCCCCTTTTTCTGATTTTATTTGGACTTTATTCACTTACCTTTTCTATTTAGACTAGGAAATCTGAATCATAACTCAATTAGGTATGTTATTAACTTTCCAAAACACATATAATCAGCCCTTGGCCGAACCCTAGGGGGGGATTCACTACAGAAATTCGTCCATTCACTTGCACACGCAGCCAAACACCTCAAACACCATTCTGCAGCCCAGAAATACAACTAGCCGCTCCACCTTCTCCCACCACCTTTGCCGAGTCTTCCACCACCTTCCAACCATCAAACACTCATCCACACTCAACCTACACCCCTTGCCGTGCCTCTACACCCCCCAAAATCCATTCTACATCATCAAAACAGCCCAGAAACCACCACCATCCAATCTGCCGCAAGCAAGGGAAAGGAGACAGATTCACTCAATTGTTTGGCTCTTCATTCTGAGTTGTTGAACAATTTTAGGTGTATTCTCTCTTATATTTCAATGTCTAATTCATGTAATCTTTGTTTTGCTTTGAGAATGATTGGCTAAATTCGTTTTGGCTAAGGGTGTATTCGAAACCATGATTATATATGTGAAATAAGTTGATTACTTCCAGTTATCGTTGCATAAGTCGTGAATACAATTTGCTTAACCGTTTGATTTAGAACTTATTCTTGTATGTTGATTGAGAGTGCACGCTTAATTTGTATGCTTGAATTTGGTGCTAGGATATAAATTTGTTTCACCTAATCGTTATGAATTTATATTCGCAAGTAGTGAAGATCGCTAGTCACGATCGTGTTAAGCAGATTCCTGGCAAGAGTATCATGCTTTTCATAGTTACAAATGCCTTGTTGATGCTTATGATTTCCAAAGAACTTAATGATTCTAACTTGTATCTTTATCATGCTGTTCATATAGAGAACTTGTTAGGAATAATTTGTTTGCGATGCATATTCATCCAATTCAATGATTCTAGGGAAATCTGAAGGTTAATTGATGTGATAAATAATAGCACTCAAATTAAACCCTCTTTTTGACAATTGTAGTATAGATATAAGTAGGGATCGTTCTAGGCCGGGGATTAGGAGGGATTGCTAATCTAATGAAAACTGACTCAAAGATACAAAAATATGCTTCAAAACACTTAAACAAACTCAAAAGACTCTTAACTAAACTTATATGACTCAAAACAAACTTAAAAGACTCAAAACAACACAAAACAATAAAAAAGACTCAAACTAGACTCTAGGACTCAATTTGGACGAAAATAGAATTGGTTTTGACTCAAAAGACTCAAAAACACACTTTAGGACAGATTTGACACAACTAAATAAAGGGGATTGGGTTTTTAACGAATTTAAGATAAAAACAAGTAACTAAAAGACTTAAACAAGGTTTGGACGAATTTGGGGATATGGATGGGTGATTAGGTAGCTAGAGGGTCCTTCTCCACACATGACACACTTGCATACAAATTGATTTCCAGTTGCTTTTAGATAAACCATGAACCTCAACACCCCAGATTAACCGTGACATCACTAATTAACCCTCAGATTTTCCTTAAGTTATTGGATTGGATGACATCATACGACAACCCAAAGCATTCTTCAAAAGTCCCCTACATGACATCATAATAGAGATACAATCAAAGATCATTACGTTCTATGAAAATCATAAGTATTGACAAAACACTTGTAACTATGACATCATGATACTCATGCTAGGAATTTACTTAACATGATTGTGAAAACAACCTTAACTACTTGTGAATATAAGTTTGTAACGATTATGTGAAACTCCCTTATATTCTAGCCCCAAATTCATGCATGCAAACTAAGTGTGCACCCTTAATCAACAAACAAGAATAAGTTATCCATCAAACGGTTAAGTAAATTGCATTCACAATTTATGAAATCACAACTGGAATTAATCAATTCATATTGCAAATATAATCATGGTTTCAAAGTCTCCCCTAGCTAGAACAAGTTTAGCTCCTCATGTTTACAACAAAACAAAGAGAATATAAATTAAACATTGAAAACAAAGATTGAATACACCTAGAAACGCTCCAACAATCCAAGTTTGAATGGCCAAAACGTCCAAGGCTTCTCCTCTCTTCTTTCTCCTTCTTTGTTGCGGCACAAGGGTGTTTCGGTATGAATTATGGTGATGGATGGATAGGTTGGATGGTGGTAGAGGGTGGATGATGGCTGAATGAATGGGGAGAATGAGAGATAATTCGTATGGATGTGTATGGCTGTCTACCATCTCCCATAAGTGCGGCAGATTATGTATATATAGAGGGAGAAAGGTTAAGGCAATAAGTAATTAATTTGGGAAGGTTTTTAGCTCCAAATCCTCAAGGAAAAAGGGTAACAAATCAGAATTCTAAGAGGAAAAGGAAAGGAAAGTTTGATAGGAGCATATTTATACGACTTAGTTAGCTTGTTTTCTTGCATTTAATTAGCTAAACTATGTTAATTATAGTGTTTAAAGTTATTTTCGTGCAATTTCAGGTTTTAGTGTCAAAGTATGCAAAAAGAAGCAATTTGGAGCATTCTAGAGCATTTTTGGGCCAAGATTGGATAGTGCAAGCATGGAGGCATGAGGATGGACGAATTTGAAAGGCTTGAATTCAGTTAGGGAGTTGCAAGGGGGCCTAAAAACCTGATTTCTAGAAGCTACATTGCAGCCACATGCACTCCCATCCTTTCATCATTGCACCACAAATCAGCCACATGCACTTTGCCTTTAATCATTCACCCTAGCTGTCACTCCCATGCTCTCCCATTAATTAATTCAAGTCCATATCTGATTTCCCTAGGGTTCTAAGTGCCTATATATACTGATATTAACCCCTAGATCAGATCACCACCTCTCATACACATTCATTCACGCCAGAAATTCATTCCCTCTCTCTAACACAGCCATACTTCACCATTCTTCATATTTTCTGCCCAAAAACACTCCTTGCCTTCCCCTACATCCATCCCTACCCTAAACACATCATTCTACATCACCCATAACCCCCAAAACTCACCAAAACCCCTTGTGCCGCAGCAACTAGAGGAGAAGAGGCTTAAACGTTCATACAATTCAAGATTGAGTTGTTGGAATTTTTAGGTGTACTTCGATTCTTGTTTTCAATGTTTACTTTGTTATTACTCTCTAAGTTTGTTGTAATCATGAGTGGCTAAACCCCTAATTAGTTAGGGTAAAGTTTGAAGCCATGAACATGTTTGAAATATGAATTGATTTCTTCCAATTGTGATTTGTTAAGTTGTGATTGCAATTCAATTATCTGTTTATTAAAAACTTGTTTTTGTATGTTGATTAGGGATGCATACTTAGTCTTCATGCATAAACTCGATGCTAGTTTATAAACGAGTTTCACCTAATCGTCACAAGTTTATAAACATGAGTAGTGAAGGTTGCTAGTCACAACCGCGTTAATTGAATTCTTGGCATAAGTTTCATGCAATCATAGTAACAAGTGCTTCGTCAATGCTTATGGTTTTCATAGAACTTAATGATTCTTGCTTGTATCTCTATTATGCAATCATGTAGGGGACTTGTGGGGAATGTTTTGGGTTGTCGTATGCAATCATCCAATTCAATAACATTAGGAAAATCTGAGGGTTAATTAGTGCAATTCACGGTTAATCTGGGGCGTTGAGCATCATAGTTAATGAAAAGCAATTGGAGAATCGATTCATATACAAATGTGTCTTGTGTGGAGAATGGACCTCTAACTAATCCATCCATTATCTTGTTGATAGGAGCATATTTATGCACCTTAGTTTAGCTTGTTCTTGTGCATTTATAGTGTTTTTCCTTAGTAAAGTAGTCTTTTAAGCTAGTTTTATGTATTTTCAGGTTTTAAGGGCAAAGTATGCAAAAGAATGCATTTTGGAGCCTTTTGGAGCAAATTAGAGCTTGGAATGGACATCATATGCTTGGAGCCAAGAGGATGGACGAAAATGAAGATTTGAAGATGATGTTTCCTACTTGAACAAGGTTTCCTAGTTGAAGTAGGAAAGCCCCTAATGGAAACAGGTTTCCTAGTTGAATTAGGATTCCTAGAAGAATGAAGATTCCTACTCAAACAAGGTTTCCTACTTGAAGTAGGAAAGTCAAAATCCAAATGGTTTCAAGAGAAGCAACAAAGAAGTTTTCCAAGTCCAAGAAGGAAAAGGAGTCCAAGATGAAGAAGGAATGATGAAGACAAGGTTTCCTAATCCTAATAGGCAAAGTTTCCAAGTACAATGAGGAGTCCTTATCCATTTAGGGCACCTTATCCATTTAGGACACCCTATCCTATCCTTGCCGTGGGTTTTATCCAATTCCCCTTAGTTTTAGGGCTTTCTAGAAGCCCTAAACATTATCCCTAAGCTTTGCCGCACCCTTATCCCTTTTTCCCTACAAATTTGGCACTTAAAGCATGATTTTAGGAACCTTATCTTATCTCCTACAAAGGTGACGCCCAAACCCTTCTAGAAATCTGATTTCCCTTGCCTTGCAAGGCATTCTAGAAACCTTATCACCTTATCCCATACCTGCCGCACCTAGGAAGCATTATCCCTCTCTATTTCTGATTTCTAAGCCTATTTCCTAGTTGATTTGGGTTATTTAAGTCCATATCTGATTACCCTAGGGTTTTAAGTGCCTATATATACTCATGTTAACCCCTAGATCAGATCACCACCTCTCATACACATTCATTCATTCCATAAATTCGTCAAAACATCTTCACAACCTTGCCGCAGCCACCAACCACCTTTCTCCTTAGTTTTAGACCCTTGCCGCACCACCCTACATACCTAAATCCATCCAAAAACCAGAAAATCATCCAAAAACCCACCATAGACCCTTTGCCGTGACTTAGCAAGGAAGAGGAGAAGGAAGACCAAGCCTTGGGCGTTTGTGCATTCAAGTGGAGTGTTGGACGTTTCTAGGTGTAATCTATCTTTTATTTTCAATGTTTAAATCTATATTGCTTTGTTTTGTCATGAACATGAGAGGCTAAACTCGTTTTAGCCTAGGGATGCTTTGAAACCATGATTACATTTATAATATGAGTTGATTAAGTCCAGTTGTGATTTCATAAATTGTGAACGCAATTTACTTAACCGTTTCATGGATAACGTATTCTTGTATGTTTATGAGGGAGGCCTACTTAATTTGCATGCTTGAATTTGGTGCTAGAATATTAGGGTGTTTCATATAATCGTCACAAACTAATATTCACAAGTAGTTAAGGTTGTTTTCACAATCATGTTAAGTAAATTCCTAGCATGAGTATCATGATGTCATAGTTACAAGTGCTTTGTCAATACTTATGATTTCCATTGAACGTAATGATCTTTGACCGTATCTCTATTATGATGTCATGTAGGGGACGTTTTGGAGAATGCTTTGGGTTGTCGTATGATGTCATCCAATCCACTAACTTAAGGGAAATCTGAGGGTTAATTAGTGATGTCACGGTTAATCTGGGGTGTTGAGGTTCATGGTTTATCGAAAAAGCAACTGGAAATCAATTTATGTTAGAAAGTATCATGTGTGGAGAAGTATCCCTTGGCTATCCCATCATCCATTAGTTTTTCTTATTTTCGTCCAAAATCTATTTTAAAGTTTTAAGTTACTTGTTTTCCTTTAAATTCGTCCAAAATCAAAACCCCTTTTCTTACTTGTTCCAAATCTGTCCAAAAGAGTCGTTTTGAGTCTTTAGAGTCAAAACCAAGTGTATTTTCGTCCAAACTAAGTCCTAGAGTCTAAATTGAGTCTTTTTGGGTGTTTTAAGTTGTTTTGAGTCTTTAAAGTTTGTTTTTGAGTCATACAAGTTAGTAAGAGTCTTGTGAGTTATTTAAAGTGTTTTAAAGCCTATTTTCACTTGTTTGAGTCAATTTTCATTAGATTAGCAATCCCTCCTAATCCCCGGCCTAGAACGATCCCTACTTATATCTATACTACAATTGTCAAAAAGAGGGTTTAATTTGTGTGCTATCTTTTATCACATCAAATTTTTGGCGCCGTTGCCGGGGATTAGCAATTTTGCTAATCCCCCGTTGTTTCTTTGTGTTTTCTTTTTGTTTTAGCTACTGACCTAGTTTCTTTTCTTGTTTGTAGGTACTAGTTTATGACTCGTAGTTCTCAAGCTGTTAGTGCAAACATCTTGGATTTTGACGACGATTTTGAGCGCACTTTGAGGAAGAAGAAGAAGAACCCAGAATCTAGTACGGCTCCCAACCTTGAGGAGGAGGAAGAGCCAATGCCAAGGGAGGAAGAAGAACCCACGACACAAGAGGAAAAAACCATGGCAGTGGACAACCATACAATCAAGGAGCTTTCCGCTTCGGGAATGGCCAATGCCGCACCCTTGTGCATCCAATACCCAAGGGCGGCTCAAGACAAGACCGACGAATTTGAATTGAAGTCAAGCTTGTTGCACCACATTCCAAAGTTCCATGGATTGTCCATGGAGGATCCCAACAAGCATTTGAAGGAGTTCGAGGTGGTGTGTTCGAGCATGACTCCAGTTAACGTTGATGGTAGCATTTTGAAGATGAAGGCTTTCCCGTTCTCACTTTTGGAGAAGGCCAAGGATTGGTTATACGAGTTAGCACCCGGAACTGTCACCTCTTGGGAGAGCATGAAGAGGGCGTTTCTTGAAAAGTTCTTTCCTACTTCGAGAGTCATTCTCTTGAGAAAGAAGATTAGCGGAATTCAACAAAGTCAAGGGGAGTCTTTTCCAACATACTATGAGCGCTTTAAAACCCTTGTTGCATCATGTCCTCAACATCAAATGAAGGAAGAGCTTCTAATTCAATACTTCTATGAAGGTCTTCTTCCCATTGAAAGACAAATGCTTGATGCTTCGGCGGGAGGAGCGTTGGTGGATAAAACCCCTATGGCAGCCAAGAACCTCATTGCAAACCGAGCTCTCAATGCACAACAATACGAAGGAATTGGGCAAAGGGACCCCCCACGGCAACATGTGAATGAGGTAAGTTCTCAATCCGACCTTCAAACTCAATTAGCTAATCTTACTTCTCTTGTGTCTCAGATGGCCGAAGGAATGAAGACCCAAAGTCCAATTGTATGTGGCGTATGTTCTATTCAAGGTCATCCTTCGGACAAGTGCCCTCAATTGATTGAGAATGGTGGGTGGGAGAGTGCAAACGCCATTGGATTTCCAAGCCAAAATCAACCAAGAAATGATCCATATTCCAATACATACAATCCGGGTTGGAGAGACCATCCAAACTTCAAGTGGAGGGAGCCTCAACAACCTTACCAACAAGGAGGCTTTAGGCAGCAACCCCCGGGGTTTTACACCAAAACCCACGGCCAAGAACAAACCCAACCCCAATCCGCCCAATCACATCAAGGTACGTCTTTAGATAATGCTACAATTCTCAAGTTACTTACTAGTTTGTCTCAGGGGCAAGAAAATCAAACCAAGGCAATGCAAAACCAAGACAAAAGGGTGGACCACTTAGAGAAGCAAATAGGGCAGATTGCGGAGTTTGTGGGACAATTCCGAGACCAAGGCAAGCTCCCAAGTTCAACCATTGTCAATCCAAAGGGAGGGTTCGAATCTGCCAAAGCAATTACTTTGAGGAGTGGACAAGAAGTTGGCACTACATCCACACCATCCAAAACAAGTCGTAATGAAGACGAGACGTTGCAACATGAAGAGGAGACTGAAGGGAAGCCCACGGCAAGGACACCACTTCCATTGCCGCAAGCCCAAAAGGACCAAAACTCATCCAAGCCATCCCATTCGGCCACCAAAGGTAAGTTGGGTTCAAATTTGACTAATTCTAACCTCGTTCCACCCAATGTTCCTTTTCCTCACAGATTTTTGCAAACAAAGAAGGAGGAGCATGAGAAGGACATTCTTGAGACGTTTAGGAAAGTTCAAGTCAATATCCCGCTCCTAGACGCCATAAAGCAAGTGCCCAAATACGCTAAGTTTTTGAAGGAATTGTGCACTACAAGGAAGAGGGCGTCACATAAAGAGGTAGTAAGGGTAAGTGAGAATGTTTCCGCTGTTTTACAAAGAAAGTTACCACCAAAGTGCAAAGATCCAGGTAGCTTTACAATCCCTTGTATTATTGGTCAAACTAAGTTCGAACATGCTATGTTAGACTTAGGAGCTTCAATTAACGTCATGCCATACTCTATTTATGCTTCAATGAACCTTGGTGAATTGAAAAATGATGGTGTGATTATTCAGTTGGCCGATAGATCTAATGCCTATCCAAAGGGCGTATTGGAAGATGTCTTAGTGCAGGTGAATAACTTGATTTTTCCAGCGGATTTCTATGTCCTTGAAATGGAGGAAACAACCCATGCTCCATCCTTGCCGATTCTTCTTGGGAGGCCATTCATGAAGACGGCCCGAACGAAGATAGACGTGTTTAAAGGCACTTTAACAATGGAATTCGATGGGGAAGTGATTGATTTTAATATTTCTGAAACTATGAAATTTCCTAATGATGATCACTCATGTTTCTCTATTGATATTCTTGATTCTTTGGCGCAGGCACACCTTGATCAATTACATGGCGATGCACTTGAAACGGTCATTACAAATGGCATCGAAATGAAGGACCACATAACACCCCACGGCACACAATTGAACACCCATGCCGTGGCCTTTGATGAAGATGTGATTGAGACCGTGGCAGCCCTAGAGTCATTGCCACGGCTCCAAGGTAAGTCCCCTAGTCCAAATTCAATTCCAATTTCGACTAATAAGTTGCTTCCTTCTATAGAACAACCACCTACACTTGAGCTCAAACCATTGCCAAATCACTTGAAGTATGTGTTTTTGGGCGAGCAAGACACATTGCCCGTCATTATAGCTTCTTCACTCACGGCACAGGAGGAGGAGAAATTGGTGAGGGTTCTCAAAGAGCACAAGACGGCCATTGGGTGGACTTTGGCCGACATCAAGGGTATAAGTCCTACCACGTGCATGCATCGAATTCTTATGGAAGAAGGCGCCAAACCATCAAGGGAAGCCCAACGTCGACTCAACCCACCAATGATGGAAGTAGTAAAGAAGGAAATCATCAAATTGCTTGATTGTGGCGTCATCTATCCCATCTCGGATAGTTGTTGGGTTTCACCGGTCCAAGTGGTTCCCAAGAAGTCCGGAGTCACGGTGGTGAAGAATGAGGAAGATGAACTTGTGCCTACACGCATTCAAACCGGTTGGAGGGTGTGCATTGACTATAGGAAGCTAAATGCCGTAACAAGGAAAGATCACTTCCCTTTGCCATTCATTGATCAAATGCTTGAAAGGTTAGCCGGTCATTCTTTTTATTGCTTTCTTGATGGTTATTCAGGATATAATCAAATTGTCATAGCGCCGGATGATCAAGAAAAGACCACCTTTACTTGTCCATTTGGTACTTTTGCATATCGTCGTATGCCATTTGGTTTATGCAATGCACCAGCCACTTTTCAACGATGCATGGTAAGTATATTCTCAGATTATGTTGAAAAGATAATTGAAGTATTTATGGACGATTTTAGTGTCTTTGGGAACTCATTTGATGATTGCTTGCATAATCTTACTTTAATCTTGAAAAGATGCGTGGAAACTAACCTTGTTTTAAATTGGGAAAAATGTCATTTTATGGTTAAACAAGGCATAGTTTTGGGTCATATCGTCTCCGAAAAAGGAATTGAAGTTGATAAGTCTAAAATAGATCTTGTACGTTACTTACCCTCTCCTACTTCGGTTAGAGAGGTTCGTTCTTTTCTTGGCCACGCAGGATTCTATAGGCGATTTATCAAGGATTTCTCCAAAATTGCACAACCCCTATGCCGTCTCCTACAAAAAGAAGTGGCGTTTGAGTTCAACGAGGAGTGCGAGAAGGCATTCAAGCTCCTCAAGCACAAACTTACCACGGCACCTATCATCCTTCCACCTGATTGGACGTTGCCTTTCGAGCTCATGTGTGATGCATCCGATTATGCAATAGGGGCTGTTTTGGGTCAAAGGAAGAACAAGCAATCCCACGCCATCTACTATGCTTCTAGGACCTTGAATGATGCTCAACTAAACTATTTTACCACGGAAAAAGAACTTCTTGCCGTTGTGTTCGCTTTAGATAAGTTTCGTTCATATTTACTTGGCACTAAAGTAATTGTATTTTCTGACCATGCAGCTCTTAGGTACTTATTCACTAAAAAGGAGGCTAAACCAAGGCTCATTAGATGGATGCTTCTTCTCCAAGAGTTTGATATTGAAATTCGAGACAAGAAAGGGAGTGAGAACGTAGTGGCTGACCATTTAAGTCGTTTGGTGTGCAATGAGGACTCCGTACCCATCCAAGAGACTTTCCCTGATGAACAATTGTTGTCCATTAAGGTATGTGAACCTTGGTATGCCGATTTGGTCAATTTTTTGGTGTCAAAACGTGTTCCAAGTACCCTAGCTAGGCACCAACGTGATAAGTTAAAGAAAGAGGCACGATTTTATGTATGGGATGACCCATACTTGTGGAAGTTTTGTGCAGATCAGATTGTGCGTCGTTGTGTGCATGATTGTGAGTTTAATTCGATTCTAACCTTTTGTCATACTTATGCTTGTGGTGGGCATTTTGGCACACAACGCACTGCCCTTAAAGTGTTAGAATGTGGTTTTTATTGGCCAACAATCTTTAAAGATGCTAGAACATTTTGTTTAACTTGTGATCGTTGCCAACGAATGGGAAATATAGGTGCAAGGGACCAAATGCCACAAACACCTATCTTTAATGTTGAAATTTTTGATGTTTGGGGTATTGATTTCATGGGCCCTTTCCCATCTTCGTTTGGTTTTACTTATATTTTGCTTGCGGTGGATTATGTCTCAAAATGGGTGGAAGCCAAGGCCACCCGTACTAATGATTCTAGAGTTGTTGCAGATTTTATAAAGACTAACATTTTTGCTAGATTTGGGATGCCTCGAGTGCTTATTAGTGATGGAGGCTCTCACTTTTGTAATCGGACCATTGAAGCACTACTCAAGAAGTATCAAGTCACACATAAGGTTTCAACACCTTACCATCCCCAAACCAATGGCCAAGCCGAGGTGTCCAATAGAGAAATCAAGCAAATCTTGGAGAAGACCGTTGGACCAACAAGAAAAGATTGGAGTGTGCGTTTGGAGGATGCATTATGGGCCTATAGGACGGCATACAAAACACCAATAGGCATGTCCCCTTTTCGGCTAGTGTATGGCAAGCCATGTCATCTCCCCGTAGAGTTAGAGCACAAGGCTCATTGGGCGATCAAGACATTCAACATGGACATAGACACAGCGGGAATGCATAGAAAGTTGCAATTGAATGAACTTGAGGAACTTAGGCGTGAAGCATATGAGAATGCTTGCATTTACAAGGAAAAGACCAAAGCTTTCCATGACAAGATGATCCGAAGCAAAACATTCTCCATAGGGCAAAAAGTTTTACTTTTTAATTCCCGCCTTCGGTTATTTCCGGGTAAGTTACGTTCTAAATGGATTGGACCTTTTGTTGTTACTAATGTTTTTCCACATGGTGCAGTTCAAGTCCAAAGCTTAAGGAATGGGGTGGAATTCAAGGTCAACGGACATAGATTGAAGCCATACTATGAGAATGTCGTGGGGCAGGTTGTGGAGGAGATCCCACTCCATGCCGTGGGCACCAATGGTGCCTGAACGTGTTCTTCGTCCGGCTGCAAGACGTTAAAGAAAGCGCTACTTGGGAGGCAACCCATGCCATTCAACAAAGGAAGACCTAGAAAGCACTCCAATTCCAGATTTGTGTTCCTAAACCCTTCTCTTTGTTGATTCTTTCTAATCTGCCTATTTAGTTGTTTTACTTGCTGTTTGTGTGTTTCTTTGTGTGATTCTATGCTTAAAACATTGAGGACAATGCTTGATTTAAGTGTGGGGGGGTAACTAAGTGTTTTTTATGCAAATTCGTGGGATTTTATCACCCATTATTTCAAAACTTGTTCTTTGCTGTTTTTAAGTGTTTTTAAGCAGTTTTGGTGTGTTTTAGTATGTTTTGAAGTAAAAATCCGAAAATCCCAGAAAAAATTAAAAAAATTGTTTTGAAAACCCAAAAAGAGTTGTTTTTAAGTTGTTTTTGTGTGTCGTAGGGTACCTTCCAACACAATGATGAGGATTTGGTTTTTAAATACATGGCTGTTAAAGAGAATGATTAACATGGATGAAAGTTTGATTTACTCTTTGTTTATGCTTGGTTGTGGTTATAACTTATGACTTCACATGTAATCAAAAAAAGAAAAAAAAAAAAATTAGTTTTTGTAACATGCTTGAAGGAAGGAACTCAAACAAATGCTACAACCTTGTGAGACTTGAGCCTATAATGTTATTTGGAGAGTTAAAATCTGTGCATTCTTGTTTTCTAAAGTCGTTGCATGATCTCATTATTCGTTGCTTGGTTACTACTTAGAAGGCGTTTCATCACTATAGTTCTAAATACTAGAACTCATACCCCTTTTATTCAAAGCATGAAATTGATTAGCATAACAAATAACAAGATGAAGTTGTGTAGTAGTCACCACCATAGCCAAATAGCCGAATCCACCCTTGTCATTTGTATTGTAGGTTTAAACCCCTTTGAGCCTTATTTAGCCTATTTTCATTGTTAGCCACATTATCCTCACCTAGCCTAGATTAGGACTTTCCATACCTTTGTTCTTAAAGGATAGTAAAGCACGACTTAGGGTGAACTCCTTTGGTCAATATATGGCAGAAAACGAGTGTGGGGGAAGATGATAGGGCACGAAAAAAAAAAGAAAAAAAAAAAAAAAAAAAAGAAGAAAAGAAGAGAAATTCGTAGAAAAATCAAAAGAAAATAGAAAAGTGTTGAAAAGAAAGAAAAAGAGTTGAAAAATAAGTGAGAATGAACTCACAAGTGTTGGTTGTTGAAGGAAGGGTCCAAAAGAGTGAATTTGACCCTAAATGTTGCATGAATCTTCCCTTGTGTGTACTAATTGATTTCGGCCATTTGAAGAGAGTTTAAGTGTCAAAGTCATTACTTTGCTTACTATTGCTTTAAAGAACGTTTGTTTTATCCTTTACCTTTCTTTGTTAGCCAATACCCCTAGCCCCGTTACAACCCTTAACTTTAATCTTGAGTGTTATGTGTTTCAATTTGTGGAGTTTAAAATTGGTACGAGCATATGTTGTCACTGGTTCTCGCATCTAAGTAGTAGCATTCCATTCATGAGATCATATTGATAAAAATGCTATTTAACTCCGAAAAGTGCTTTCTTTGTCATACATATATGTGAGCATTCGTTTTCATATTTACATCTATCTTCTCACATATAACTAGTATAGGGTGTGTAGTCAGAAAATCTGTGTGAAAATTGAGTGCATATCTAGTAAGGAATTGAGGAAATTCTCTAAGGCATGTTACTACATTCAAAATCATGTTTTAATTGGTTATTTGTGAACTAATGAGTAGTGACTATGATTAAGTAAATGCTTAAGCGTAAAGATGGCTAAAATCTGTGGGAATGATGATTTTTAACATGTCATGTGCATTGGAAATCCCTGAGGCGATTGTTGGAAGGTGTAGGTTGTGTTTTACTCATTTTACTTCGCTCATTTACTTTGTTTCATTTTGTTTTGCTCGAGGACTAGCAAAAGCTAAGTGTGGGGGAATTTGATAGGAGCATATTTATGCACCTTAGTTTAGCTTGTTCTTGTGCATTTATAGTGTTTTTCCTTAGTAAAGTAGTCTTTTAAGCTAGTTTTATGTATTTTCAGGTTTTAAGGGCAAAGTATGCAAAAGAATGCATTTTGGAGCCTTTTGGAGCAAATTAGAGCTTGGAATGGACATCATATGCTTGGAGCCAAGAGGATGGACGAAAATGAAGATTTGAAGATGATGTTTCCTACTTGAACAAGGTTTCCTAGTTGAAGTAGGAAAGCCCCTAATGGAAACAGGTTTCCTAGTTGAATTAGGATTCCTAGAAGAATTAAGATTCCTACTCAAACAAGGTTTCCTACTTGAAGTAGGAAAGTCAAAATCCAAATGGTTTCAAGAGAAGCAACAAAGAAGTTTTCCAAGTCCAAGAAGGAAAAGGAGTCCAAGATGAAGAAGGAATGATGAAGACAAGGTTTCCTAATCCTAATAGGCAAAGTTTCCTAATCCTAATAGGCAAAGTTTCCAAGTACAATGAGGAGTCCTTATCCATTTAGGGCACCTTATCCATTTAGGACACCCTATCCTATCCTTGCCGTGGGTTTTATCCAATTCCCCTTAGTTTTAGGGCTTTCTAGAAGCCCTAAACATTATCCCTAAGCTTTGCCGCACCCTTATCCCTTTTTCCCTACAAATTTGGCACTTAAAGCATGATTTTAGGAACCTTATCTTATCTCCTACAAAGGTGACACCCAAACCCTTCTAGAAATCTGATTTCCCTTGCCTTGCAAGGCATTCTAGAAACCTTATCACCTTATCCCATACCTGCCGCACCTAGGAAGCATTATCCCTCTCTATTTCTGATTTCTAAGCCTATTTCCTAGTTGATTTGGGTTATTTAAGTCCATATCTGATTACCCTAGGGTTTTAAGTGCCTATATATACTCATGTTAACCCCTAGATCAGATCACCACCTCTCATACACATTCATTCATTCCATAAATTCGTCAAAACATCTTCACAACCTTGCCGCAGCCACCAACCACCTTTCTCCTTAGTTTTAGACCCTTGCCGCACCACCCTACATACCTAAATCCATCCAAAAACCAGAAAATCATCCAAAAACCCACCATAGACCCTTTGCCGTGACTTAGCAAGGAAGAGGAGAAGGAAGACCAAGCCTTGGGCGTTTGTGCATTCAAGTGGAGTGTTGGACGTTTCTAGGTGTAATCTATCTTTTATTTTCAATGTTTAAATCTATATTGCTTTGTTTTGTCATGAACATGAGAGGCTAAACTCGTTTTAGCCTAGGGATGCTTTGAAACCATGATTACATTTATAATATGAGTTGATTAAGTCCAGTTGTGATTTCATAAATTGTGAACGCAATTTACTTAACCGTTTCATGGATAACTTATTCTTGTATGTTTATTAGGGAGGCCTACTTAATTTGCATGCTTGAATTTGGTGCTAGAATATTAGGGTGTTTCATATAATCGTCACAAACTAATATTCAC
Source organism: Pyrus communis (assembly GCF_041283825.1). Lineage (NCBI taxonomy): Eukaryota > Viridiplantae > Streptophyta > Magnoliopsida > Rosales > Rosaceae > Pyrus > Pyrus communis. Next base: position 7,315,793 of record NC_142577.1, read on the forward strand.
AAGTAGTTAAGGTTGTTTTCACAATCATGTTAAGTAAATTCCTAGCATGAGTATCATGATGTCATAGTTACAAGTGCTTTGTCAATACTTATGATTTCCATTGAACGTAATGATCTTTGACCGTATCTCTATTATGATGTCATGTAGGGGACGTTTTGGAGAATGCTTTGGGTTGTCGTATGATGTCATCCAATCCACTAACTTAAGGGAAATCTGAGGGTTAATTAGTGATGTCACGGTTAATCTGGGGTGTTGAGGTTCATGGTTTATCGAAAAAGCAACTGGAAATCAATTTATGTTAGAAAGTATCATGTGTGGAGAAGTATCCCTTGGCTATCCCATCATCCATTAGTTTTTCTTATTTTCGTCCAAAATCTATTTTAAAGTTTTAAGTTACTTGTTTTCCTTTAAATTCGTCCAAAATCAAAACCCCTTTTCTTACTTGTTCCAAATCTGTCCAAAAGAGTCGTTTTGAGTCTTTAGAGTCAAAACCAAGTGTATTTTCGTCCAAACTAAGTCCTAGAGTCTAAATTGAGTCTTTTTGGGTGTTTTAAGTTGTTTTGAGTCTTTAAAGTTTGTTTTTGAGTCATACAAGTTAGTAAGAGTCTTGTGAGTTATTTAAAGTGTTTTAAAGCCTATTTTCACTTGTTTGAGTCAATTTTCATTAGATTAGCAATCCCTCCTAATCCCCGGCCTAGAACGATCCCTACTTATATCTATACTACAATTGTCAAAAAGAGGGTTTAATTTGTGTGCTATCTTTTATCACATCACTTGTTTTCAAGGAATTCGTTTTACAATTCTGCCTAGTTTATTAACTTGTTTTGTTATTTCAATTTTCGTCAAATCAAAACCCCCCTTTACTTTCTTGTTCTTTAGTGCTTAGAATCTATTTAGTTTATGTTTTAAAATGTTTTGAATCAAGCCATAATCTTAAATTTGTCCAAAATTGGGTTTAAGGTCAGAAACTGCCTAGTTAGTGTTTTTAGGCAGTTTTGAGTCTTTTGAACTTGTTTTGAGTCCTTTGAGTCTTTGTGAACGTTTTTAACCTTGTTTTTATGTTTTTGAGTCAGTTTAGAGGTTTTAGCAAGCCCTCCTAATCCCCGGTCTAGAACGATCCCTACTTGCATCCTTACTACAATTTGACAACAAGAGGGTTAATTTGTGTGCTTAACTATTTTCGCATCAAAGTTGCGGCATTGACTAGAATAAAAGGGGAAAGAAGATATATGGCAGATTTTGGAAGAAAAGGGTAAGAAAGGTGCGGCATAGACTAGGATAGTGCAAGGAATCTTTGGTTTGTGTCCTAAAATGCATAAGATACCTTCAAAGTTGCTGGAACTTAGGGATATTTAGGATTAGGAAAGGTCAAACAAAAATAGGAAACCTTGGCTTAACTTTCCTACTTCAAGTAGGAATCCTTCTTTGACTAGGAATCCTTCTTTGACTAGGAATCCTTCTTTGATTAGGAATCCTTTTTAGATTAGGAATCCTTCTTTGATTGGGAATCCTAACACCTTTAGGTCTTCAATTTCGTCCATTCCTTTTGCTCCAAGCATAAGCTATCCATTCCAAGCCCAATTTTGCTCCAAAATGCTCCAAAATGCACCTTTTTGCTTCCTTAGCCATGGGAACCTAAAACCACATGAAAATGGCTTAAACTACTAAAACAACTATGAACTAACAACATAAATGCACGAAAACAAGCTAAGTAAGTCGCCTAAATATGCTCCTATCATTAATTTAAGCGGACCTAATTAACTTGGAGTGTCGAGGTTCATAACTTATTGAATTGATGACTGGAAATTGATTTACGTTGCATATATTTCATGTGTGGAGAAGAACCCCTTAGCTATTCCATCATCCATTGATTCATCACAATTTGTTTTACAATTTGTTTTCTTTACAATCTGTCCATTTAATTTGATTTCGTCCAAAACCAAATCCCCAATTGTCTTAGAGTGTGTAATTGGTTCAATTATGTTTTAGATTGTGTTTTTAAGAGTTTTGAGTCAAGTTAGAACCAATTTTCGTCCAAGTTTGTGTTTAGGCTCAAAACTGCACAGTTTGTGTTTTTAGGCAGTTTTGAGTGTTTTTAGCTTATTTTGAGTCTTGTGAACTTGTTTTGAGTTTTTTTTTAAGTGAGTTAAGTGTTTTAAAGGTTAGTCTTATTTATTTGAGTCAGTTTAAAGTGTTTAGCACCCCTAGTTAATCCCCGGTTAGAACGATCCCTACTTACATCATTACTACAATTGTCACAAATAGGGTTTAATTTGTGTGTCACATTCGTAACGCATCACGGCATTTGGTCTTTGGCACCTATATTGCCCGTCCTTTGGCAACGATCACAAGTCACACAAAAAGTTCTAGCATCCTTAAATATAGTAGGCCAATAAAATCCACATTCTAAAACTTTATGTGCTGTTCTTTGAGTGCCAAAATGACCCCCACATGCATAAGTGTGACAAAAAGTTAAAATTGAATTAAACTCCGTTTCATGCACACACCTACGTAAAATCTGATCAGGGCAATATTTCCACAAATATGGGTCATCCCACGCATAAAAACGTGCATCCTTTTTAAGTTTATCACTTTGGTGCTTGTTTAAGGTGCTTGGAACTTGTTTAGACACTAAATAGTTCACTAAATCGGCATACCATGGTGCACTTACCTCGATGGACAGCAACTGCTCATCTGGGAATGTCTCTGGGATAGGAACGGCATCCTCCTCATGCACCATACGGCTTAAGTGGTCAGCCACCACGTTTTCACTTCTTTTCTTGTCCCGGATTTCGATATCGAACTCTTGAAGTAAGAGCATCCAACGAATAAGTCTTGGTTTGGCCTCCTTCTTCGTAAGTAAGTACTTCAATGCTGCATGATCAGAATAGATTATAACTTTAGTACCAAGTAAATAAGAACGAAACTTATCTAAAGCAAAAACAACAGCAAGAAGTTCTTTTTCCGTTGTGGAGTAGTTCAATTGAGCATCATTTAGGGTCCGAGATGCATAGTATATGACATGCGGCTGCTTGTTCTTCAGTTGGCCTAAAACAGCTCCTAATGCATAATCTGAGGCATCACACATAAGCTCAAAAGGAAGGCTCCAATCTGGTGGAACTATCATAGGGGCCGAAGTAAGCATCTCCTTTAGGTGTTTGAAGGCCTTCTCACATTCCTCGTCGAACTTGAATGGTACCTCCTTTTGGAGAAGTCGGCATAGGGGTTAGGAAATCTTAGAAAAGTCTTTGATGAATCGCCTATAAAATCCTGCATGTCCAAGAAAAGAACGAACCTCTCTAACCAAAGTAGGAGAGGGTAAGTTGATGTGATATATAATAGCACACAAATTAAACCCTCTTTTTGACAATTGTAGTATAGATATAAGTAGGGATCGTTCTAGGCCGGGGATTAGGAGGGATTGCTAATCTAATGAAAATTGACTCAAAGATATAAAAATATGCTTCAAAACACTTAAACAAACTCAAAAGACTCTTAACTAAACTTATATGACTCAAAACAACACAAAACAATAAAAAAGACTCAAACTAGACTCTAGGACTCAGTTTGGACGAAAATAGAATTGGTTTTGACTCAAAAGACTCAAAAACACACTTTAGGACAGATTTGACACAACTAAATAAAGGGGATTGGGTTTTTGACGAATTTGAATTAAAACAAAACAGAAACTAAACTAGACAAAGTTATGAACGAATTTGGGTATATGGATGGGTGATTAGCTAGCTAGAGGGTCCTTCTCCACACATGACACACTTGCATACAAATTGATTTCCAGTTGCTTTTCGATAAACCATGAACCTCAACACCCCAAATTAACCGTGACATCACTAATTAACCCTCAGATTTTCCTTAAGTTATTGGATTGGATGACATCATACGACAACCCAAAGCATTCTTCAAAAGTTCCCTACATGACATCATAATAGAGATACAATCAAAGATCATTACGTTCTATGAAAATCATAAGTATTGACAAAGCACTTGTAACTATGACATCATGATACTCATGCTAGGAATTTACTTAACATGATTGTGAAAACAACCTTAACTACTTGTGAACATAAGTTTGTAACGATTATGTGAAACTCCCTTATATTCTAGCCCCAAATTCATGCATGCAAACTAAGTGTGCACTCTTAATCAACAAACAAGAATAAGTTATCCATCAAACGGTTAAGTAAATTGCATTCACAATTTATGAAATCACAACTGGAATTAATCAATTCATATTGCAAATATAATCATGGTTTCAAAGTCTCCTCTAGCCAAAACAAAATTAGTTCCTCATGTTTACAACAAAACAAAGAGAATATAAATTAAACATTAAAAACAAAGATAGAATACACCTAGAAACACTCCAGGTGGCTCCTCCTTCCTTCCTTGCCACCAACAATGGGGATTTGTGTGAATTTAGGCTCTTGTGGTGTGGTGGATGGTGTGGTATGAATTTGTGGTAGAGGGTGGTGGTTTTTGAGTGTTGTGGCATCAAGTATTTATAGGGTGAAGGGGAGGCACGAATTTGGGCTGAAAATGAGAGGAATTAGGACTCCAAATCACCAAAGAACAAGGATACTTTCAATTAGATTCCAAGGAGGACAAGGAATGGTCCTTGTGGCAGATTCTAGAACTTCTAGAAGGGTTATATGTGGCATAAACTTAATGCACGAAAATAGGGCTTCTAGAACTTGATATTTAGGTGATTTAATGTGAAAAGGAGTCCTCTTTGAAGTTGGAATTAAGGTAGGAAAAGATTTGGATAGGATAAGATAAGATAAGGTTGGATAAGGTTTGGATAAGATAGGGAAATTTGGATAAGGTTCCTTATTTCTTGCTATTTCCTTATCTTCTTTGCATTTGGACTTCTTTCTCCAGATTTGTAGCCTTTCCAAGCCCTTCTTGACTTCAATTTCGTCCATCCACATTGCTCCATAGTTAAGCTATCCAATCCATGCCCAAAACTGCTCCAAATAGCCGCAAAATGCACTTTCTTGCTCCTTTTGCCATTAGGACCTAAAAACATACGAAAATAGCTTAAAAGACTAAAATAGATAGTAATCAAGTAACTAAATGCAAGGAAACAACATAACTAACTAGCATAAATATGCTCCTATCATAAGTAGCGTACAAGATCTATTTTGGATTTATCCACTTCAATACCCTTGGCTGAAATAATATGTCCTAGAACTATTCCTTGTTTTACCATAAAATGACATTTTTCCCAATTTAAAACAAGGTTAGTTTCAATGCATCGTTTCAAGATTAATGTGAGATTATCTAAACAATCATCAAACGAATCACCAAACACGCTAAAATCATCCATGAAAATTTCAATAATCTTTTCGACAAAATCTGAAAAGATACTTACCATGCATCTTTGGAAGGTGGCTGGTGCATTACATAAACCAAATGGCATTCGACGATAAGCAAAAGTGCCAAATGGACAAGTAAAAGTAGTCTTTTCTTGATCATCTGGAGCTATAACAATTTGATTATTGATGCGTTACGAATGTGACACACAAATTAAACCCTATTTGTGACAATTGTAGTAATGATGTAAGTAGGGATCGTTCTAACCGGGGATTAACTAGGGGTGCTAAACACTTTAAACTGACTCAAATAAATAAAACTAACCTTTAAAACACTTAACTCACTTAAAAAAAACTCAAAACATTCACAAGACTCAAAATAAGCTAAAAACACTCAAAACTGCCTAAAAACACAAACTGGGCAGTTTTGAGCCTAAACACAAACTTGGACGAAAATTGGTTCTAACTTGACTCAAAACTCTTAAAAACACAATCTAAAACATAATTGAACCAATTAGACACTCTAAGACAATTGGGAATTTGGTTTTGGACGAAAATCAAACAAACAAAACATCAATGTAAACTAGGCAGATTTGGACGAATTTGAAGGTGTTTGTGACTCCAAATACTTAAAAACACAAAATAAGACAGATTATAATGACTAAGACTTAACAAAATATGGGGGGATTGTGTTTGGACGAAATTAAATTAAATGGACAGATTGTAAAGAAAACAGATTGTAAGACAAATTGTGATAAACCACTGGATGATGGAATAGCTAAGGGGTTCTTCTCCACACATGAAATATATGCAACGTAAATCAATTTCCAGTTATCAATTCAATAAGTTATGAACCTCGACACTCCAAGTTAATTAGGTCTGCTTAAATTAACCTTCAGATTTCCCTAGAATCATTGAATTGGATGAATATGCATCGCAAACAAATTATTCCTAACAAGTTCTCTATATGAACAACATGATAAAGACACAAGTTAGAATCATTACGTTCTTTGGAAATCATAAGCATCGACAAGGCATTTGTAACTATGAAAAGCATGATACTCTTGCCAGGAATCTACTTAACATGATCGTGACTAGCGACCTTCACTACTTGTGAATATAAATTCATAACGATTAGGTGAAACAAACTTATATCCTAGCACCAAATTCAAGCATGCAAATTAAGCGTGCACTCTCAATCAACATACAAGAATAAGTTCTAAATCAAACGGTTAAGCAAATTGTATTCACGACTTATGCAACGATAACTGGAAGTAATCAACTTATTTCACATATATAATCATGGTTTCGAATACACCCTTAGCCAAAACGAATTTAGCCAATCATTCTCAAAGCAAAACAAAGATTACATGAATTAGACATTGAAATATAAGAGAGAATACACCTAAAATTGTTCAACAACTCAGAATGAAGAGCCAAACAATTGAGTGAATCTGTCTCCTTTCCCTTGCTTGCGGCAGATTGGATGGTGGTGGTTTCTGGGCTGTTTTGATGATGTAGAATGGATTTTGGGGTGGTTAGAGGCACGGCAAGGGGTGTAGGTTGGGTGTGGATGAGTGTTTGATGGTTGGAAGGTGGTGGAGAACTCGGCAAAGAGGGTGGAAGAAGGTGGAGCGGCTGGTTGTGTTTCTGGGCGCTAGAATGGTATTTTGGGGTGTTTTTCTGCCCTAGGGTGTGAATGGACGAATTTCTGTGTGAATGATACCCTAGGGTTCGGCCAAAGGCTGATTATATGTGTTTTAGGAAGTTAATAACATACCTAATTAAGTTCGAATTCAGATTTGCTAGTCTAAATAAAAAAGGTAAGTGAATAAAGTCCAAATAATTTCAGAAAAAGGGGATGCACGAATTTAAACAAATAAGGAATGTCCTTGCCTTGCAAGGAATCAGAAATTAAACCCCTTGCACAGCAAGGAAAGGGAATTTAAGGTAAGAAACGAAATTGGTGCAAAAGAAGGAAGGAAAAGTCAATTCCTTGCAAGAAATCAGAAATTAGGACTTTAGGGAAAGTTTTAGAACTAGGAAAGTGAATTAAACTAGGAAATAAGAAATTAAAATCTGGAAACACAAGGGAAGGTGCGGCATAAAGTTTACGGAAAGGTGAGACACAAAACAAGAGGTGTTAGAATAAGGGAAAGGTCCTAACACATCTAGAAAATATGGAAGTTGATAGGAGCATATTCATGCGACTTAATTAGCTTGTTCTCGTGCATTTATGTTGTGTTTCCTTAGTTATTTTAGTGTTTAAAGTCATTTTTGTGTATTTTCAGATTATAAGGCCAAAGTGTGCAAGAAGATGCAAATTGGAGTATTTTGGAGCAAAAGAGGAATGAATGAGTTGAAGACTTGAAGAAACGATGAATTCCTACTCCAACGATGAATTCCTACTCAAACGAGGATTCCTACTCCAACAAGGATTCCTACTTGAACTAGGAAAGTTAACCATAGGTTTCCCGTTTTGGTAACCTTTCCTAATCTTAAACGTCCGTATTTTCTAGCCACTTTGAAGGCCTTGTAGGCACTTTAGGACACAAAACAAAGGCCCTAGGCCACTTTAAAGCCTTAGCCGTGGCTTTTCCCTTCTCCCCTCCCCTTGCCGTGCAAGGGGGGGCATTTTTGTCCCCTTTTATGCACCTAAACCCTAACCCTTTTTCCTTGCAGCCACTCTCCCTTTTATTTCTGAAACTTAAACCTATTTCCCTTTCAAATAAACCCTAGCCGCACCTATTAATGAATTCCCTCTTTAATTTCTGATTTTATTTCCTTTTTCTAGAAGCCTTTGATTTTATTTTAGTTAATAAAAATAAGCTAGGGTTTTATTTTTCTAAAACCCTATATAAACTAAATTTCAGCCGCACCCTAGGGTTCTCTCTTCATTCATTTTTCATTCTATCATCATTCAGCCACCATAAACCTAATTCTCCCTAAGCCGCAGCCATCATTCACCCTATTCTTCTCTGCCGCATGATGCGAGAATTATACGCACACAAATTAAACCCTCTTTTTGACAATTGTAGTATAGGTATAAGTAGGGATCGTTCTGGACCGGGGATTAGGAGGGATTGTTAATCACTTGGATTTGACTCAAAAACGTAAAAACAAGTTTAAAACACTAAACTAAACTTGAAGAATGCAAAACTAAACTTTAAAACACTAAAACAAACCAAAAGACTCAAACATCACCCAAAACACTCAAAACTGCCTTAAAAACACTTTCTGGGCAGTTTTGAGCACTTTGGTGAATTTGGATGAATTTGTATAACAAATTGAATCAAAACACTTATAAACACAAACTAAAACACTTTCTAACTAATTTGGACATTAAAGTAAGGGGGGATTGAGTTTTGGACGAAATTAAACTAATTGCACAGATTCTAATTAAAACAGATTGTAAGTATGAATGTGATGGATTGCTAGCTAAGGGGTTCATCTCCACACATGTTACACTTGCATATAAAACGAATCCCAATTGCTTTTCAATAAACCATGATGCTCAACACCCCAAGTTAACCGTGATGCACTAATTAACTCTCAAATTTTCCTAACGTTATTGAATTGGATGATTGCATACGACAACCCAAAACATTCCCCACAAGTCCCCTACATGATTGCATAATAGAGATACAAGCAAGAATCATTACGCTCTATGAAAATTATAAGTGTTGACGAGGCATTCGTTACTATGATTGCATGAAACTTATGCCAAGAATTCGTTTAACGCGACTGTTTATAAGCAACCTCCACTACTTGTGAATATAAGTTCGTAACTATTAGGTGAAACTCACTTATATTCTAGCGTCATATTCATGCATGAAAATTAAGTGTGCACTCTCAATAAACATACATAAATAAGTTATCAATCAAACAGTTAAACAAATTGAATCCACAACTTATGAAACGCAATTAGAAGTAATCAAATCAAAATGCAAGCATAAACATATATTTCGAATCCCCCCCTAGCCAAGGGGGGTTTAGTTCCTCATGATACAAAACAAAGAGAATCAAAGAAACACCTAAACATTCCAACAACTCAAACTTGAATTGTATGAACGTTTAGGCCCTCTTCTCTTCCATTCCTCATTCGTACAAAACAAAGAGTATTGAAATTAAACATAGAAATCAAAGAAACACCTAAACATTCCAACAACTCAAACTTGAATTGTATGAACGTTTAGGCCCTCTTATCTTCCTCTTCGTTGTAGCACAAGGTCTAAGGATAGTTTGATGGTGTGAATGGTTTGGGGAGTGGTGAAAATGGAAGGAGGAGGCCACGACAATGGGATGATTTCTGGTGTGGTGTTTGGATTATTAGGGAGAGAGCACGGCACAAGGGAATGGTTGGTGTTTGTGACTGAAATGTGTATGGAAGAATGAATGTGAATTTAGGTGTAATGGATGCTTATTTATAGGCGAAATGGGGGGAACATGACAGCTAGGAGGGAATGTGGCTGCATGTTTGAATGATTAAAGGATGCATGTGGGTTGGAAATGCATGTGCAATGAATATGTGGCTGCAATGCAAGGGGACAACCTGGAAATGAATGTGAATGTATGTGTAAGCATGTGTTGGCTGAATTAAAGAATGTGAGGGAATGATGAAAGGGGAAACATGACAGCTAGGTTGGTTGGTGGCTGCCATGGATTAAAGGGTGAATGCATGTGCTGAAATAATTAGAGAGTGAGGGGATGCACGGCATAGTGGTTGAATTATGAAGAGTGAATGCATGTGGCTGATTTATGTGAATGATTATGGGTGCATGTGGGTTGGAAATGATTAAAGAGTGAGGGTATGCACGGCAATGGTGAGGGCATGTGCTGATGGTTTATGAAGATGCATGTGCAATGAAGTGGAATGGATGTGGCTGCAAGGTTTTGTGTTAGGTGATAAGTGGTGATGATAAGTGTATGATATGTGATTATGATAAGTGATAAGTGGTGATGATAAGTAATGATATGTGGGAGTGTGGCTGAAATGAAGGAGTGGAATGTTGGAATGTTATGCACGGCTAAGGATATAGGAAAGGTTTAAATGTCCTAAAACTAAAGGGAACAAGGTTCCAACACTTTGGTCTTCAATTAGGTCTTCAATTTCGTCCAACACTTTGGCTCCAAGCATAAGCTATCCATCCTTAGCCCAAAAGTGCTCCAAAAGTCTCCAAAATGCATCTTTTTGCTCCTTTAGCCCTTTGGACCTACAAACACACGAAAATAGCTTAAAGTACTAAAATAACTAAAGAAACATAACGTAAATGCACGAGAACAAGCCATTTAAGTCGCATGAATATGCTCCTATCAAATACCCCCACACTTAGCTTTTGCTAGTCCTCGAGCAAAACAAAACAAAAGAAACCAAAAACAAAACGACACTGAACAAGAAAAACACAACCTAAACCTTCCAACAATCGTCTCAGGGATTTCCAATGCACATGACAAGTTAAAAATCATTATTCCCACAGATTTTAGCCATCTTTACACTTAAGTACATTCTTAATCATAGTCACCACATACTAGTTCACAATTAAGCATTTAAAACCATGATTTGAATGTAGTAACATGCCTTAGAGAATTTCCTCAATTCCTTACTAGAATGCACTCTATTTTCACACAGATTTTCTGACTACACACCCTACACTAGTTATATGTGAGAGATTGATGTAAACATGAAAGACTAGTATCTCACATATGTTATAACAAAGAAAGCATTTTCTGGATTTACGATAATGACATGAATATGATCTCATGAATGGAATGCTACTACTTAGAATGAGAACCAGTGATTCCATAGCTCATATCAATTCCAAACTCCACATTTTGAAACACATAACACTCAAGATAGAAGTCAAAGGGTTGTAACGGGGCTAGGGTATTGGCTAACAATGAAAGGTGAAGGATAAACAAACATTCTTAAAGCAATAGTGAGCAAAGTATTGAATTAGGCACTTAGAATTCCCTTAAGAACGCAGAAGTCAACTTTGAACACCCAAGGAAAAGTCACACAAAACTTAGGGCCATATTCAACTTTTTGGACCCTTTCTTCGACCATCAACGCTCGTGAGTTCATTCTTACTTATTTTCACTCCTTTTTTTTTTCTTTTCTTCTTCTTTTTCTTTTGAATCTCAAAACATAAATATAAACGTAAGAACAAACTTTTACTCCCCCACACTCATTTTCTTGCATAATGTAACTCAAAAGGAATTCATTTAAGTCATGCTCACTATACTTTAAGAACAAGGGTATAGGAAAGTCCTACTCTAGGCTAGGTAAGGGGTGATATGGTTAGCAAAGAAAATAGGTTAAACGAGGCTCAACGGGGTTAAAACTAATATATACGAAATATGGGAAGTAAGGCTATTTGGCTATGGTGGCACTACACAACTTCATCTTGATATATGTTATGCAAATCAATGTCATGCTTTGAATGAAACGGATATAAGTTCTAGCATTTAGTTCTATCATGATACAATTGCATTCTAAGTAGCAACTGATAGGAGCATATTCATGCGACTTAAATGGCTTGTTCTCGTGCATTTACGTTATGTTTCTTTAGTTATTTTAGTACTTTAAGCTATTTTCGTGTGTTTGTAGGTCCAAAGGGCTAAAGGAGCAAAAAGATGCATTTTGGAGACTTTTGGAGCACTTTTGGGCTAAGGATGGATAGCTTATGCTTGGAGCCAAAGTGTTGGACGAAATTGAAGACCAAAGTGTTGGAACCTTGTTCCCTTTAGTTTTAGGACATTTAAACCTTTCCTATATCCTTAGCCGTGCATAACATTCCAACATTCCACTCCTTCATTTCAGCCACACTCCCACATATCATTACTTATCATAACCATTCACTTATCACTTATCAAACCATTCACACTTATCAAACCATTCACTTATCACTTATCAAACCATTCACTTATCACTTATCATCAACATTCACTTATCACTTATCATAACCATAACCATACCTTCCTCCTTGCAATTCCACATGCATTCATTCTTCCATACACATTTCAGTCACAAACACCAACCATTCCCTTGTGCCATGCTCTCTCCCTAATAATCCAAACACCACACCAGAAATCATCCCATTGCCGTGGCCTCCTCCTTCCATTTTCACCACTCCCCAAACCATTCACACCATCAAACTATCCTTAGACCTTGTGCTACAACGAAGAGGAAGATAAGAGGGCCTAAACGTTCATACAATTCAAGTTTGAGTTGTTGGAATGTTTAGGTGTTTCTTTGATTCTCTTTGTTTTGTATCATGAGGAACTAAACCCCCCTTGGCTAGGGGGGGGGGGATTCGAAATATATGTTTATGCTTGCAATATGATTTGATTACTTCTAATTGCGTTTCATAAGTTGTGGATTCAATTTGTTTAACTGTTTGATTGATAACTTATTTATGTATGTTTATTGAGAGTGCACGCTTAATTTTCATGCATGAATATGACGCTAGAATATAAGTGAGTTTCACCTAATAGTGATGCGAAAATTATACGCACACAAATTAAACCCTCTTTTTGTCAATTGTAGTATAAGTATAAGTAGGGATCGTTCTGGACCGGGGATTAGGAGGGATTGTTAATCACTTGGATTTGACTCAAAAATGTAAAATAAAGTTTAAAACACTAAACTAGACTCAAAGAATGCGAAACTAAATGCTTAAAACACTAAAACAAACCAAAAGACTCAAACATCACCCAAAACACTCAAAACTGCCTTAAAAACACTTTCTGGGTAGTTTTGAGCACTTTGGTGAATTTGGACGAATTTGTGCAACAAATTGAATCAAAACACTTATAAACACAAACTAAGACTCAAAAACATAAAAACAAGGTTAAAAACGTTCACAAAGACTCAAAGGACTCAAAACAAGTTCAAAAGACTCAAAACTGCCTAAAAACACTAACTAGGCAGTTTCTGACCTTAAACCTAATTTTGGACGAATTTAAGATTATGGCTTGATTCAAAACATTTTAAAACATAAACTAAACTGATTCTAAGCACTAAAGAACAAGAAAGTAAAGGGGGGTTTTGATTTGACGATAATTGAAATAACAAAACAAATTAATAAACTAGGCAGAATTGTAAAACGAATTTGATGAAATGGAATGAATGGATGCTAGCCAAGGGGTTCATCTCCACACATGTTACACTTGCATAATAAAAAGATTTCCAATTGCATTTCAATAAATTATGAAACTCATCACCCCGGGTTAATTAGGTCCGCTTAAATTAACCTTCAAATCTTCCTAACGTTATTGAATTGGATGATTGCATACGACAACCCAAAACATTCCCCACAAGTCCCCTACATGATTGCATAATAGAGATACAAGCAAGAATCATTACGCTCTATGAAAATTATAAGTGTTGACGAGGCATTCGTTACTATGATTGCATGAAACTTATGCCAAGAATTCGTTTAACGCGATTGTTTATAAGCAACCTCCACTACTTGTGAATATAAGTTCGTAACTATTAGGTGAAACTCACTTATATTCTAGCGTCATATTCATGCATGAAAATTAAGCGTACACTCTCAATAAACATACATAAATAAGTTATCAATCAAACAGTTAAACAAATTGAATCCACAACTTATGAAACGCAATTAGAAGTAATCAAATCATATTGCAAGCATAAACATATATTTCGAATCCCCCCCTAGCCAAGGGGGGTTTAGTTCCTCATGATACAAAACAAAGAGAATCAAAGAAACACCTAAACATTCCAACAACTCAAACTTGAATTGTATGAACGTTTAGGCCCTCTTCTCTTCCATTCCTCATTCGTACAAAACAAAGAGTATTGAAATTAAACATTGAAATCAAAGAAACACCTAAACATTCCAACAACTCAAACTTGAATTGTATGAACGTTTAGGCCCTCTTATCTTCCTCTTCGTTGTAGCACAAGGTCTAAGGATAGTTTGATGGTGTGAATGGTTTGGGGAGTGGTGAAAATGGAAGGAGGAGGCCACGGCAATGGGATGATTTCTGGTGTGGTGTTTGGATTATTAGGGAGAGCACGGAAAGGGTGGTTTGATGGTCTACATTCTGAATATGGAAGAGTGAATTGTGTATGAATGGGAATGAATGAATTGTGGCTGCAATGGATGCTTATTTATAGGTGAAAAGGAGGGAATATGACAGCTAGGAACTTGGTGGAAATCTGGAATGGTGATGGGAGATGCATGTGGCTGATTTATGCATGTGATTAAAGGGTAATGACAGCTAGGTTATGATGATGAATGCATGTGCAAAGTTGGTTGAATGATTAGGGTGAATGTGCATGTGCTTTGACAGCTAGGTTGAATAAATTAAAGGGAGTGCATGTGGCTTGGCTGGAATGATTGGAATGCAATCTGAAATGGGATGTGTTGGTGTGAATTTCTGGTACAAAGGGCCTCCTTTGGTCTTCAATTTCGTCCATTTACTTGGCTTCAAGTATATGCAATCCATTTAACGCCCCAAACTACTCCAAAATGCACCCTTTTGCATACTTTGCCCTTAGAACACTTTGGTCTTCAATTAGGTCTTCAATTTCGTCCAACACTTTGGCTCCAAGCATAAGCTATCCATCCTTAGCCCAAAAGTGCTCCAAAAGTCTCCAAAATGCATCTTTTTGCTCCTTTAGCCCTTTGGACCTACAAACACACGAAAATAGCTTAAAGTACTAAAATAACTAAAGAAACATAACGTAAATGCACGAGAACAAGCCATTTAAGTTGCATGAATATGCTCCTATCAAATAGTTACGAACTTATATTCACAAGTAGTGGAGGTTGCTTATAAACAATCGCGTTAAACGAATTCTTGGCATAAGTTTCATGCAATCATAGTAACGAATGCCTCGTCAACACTTATAATTTTCATAGAGCGTAATGATTCTTGCTTGTATCTCTATTATGCAATCATATAGGGGACTTGTGGGGAATGTTTTGGGTTGTCGTATGCAATCATCCAATTCAATAACGTTAGGAAGATTTGAAGGTTAATTTAAGCGGACCTAATTAACCCGGGGTGATGAGTTTCATAATTTATTGAGATGCAATTGGAAATCTTTTTATTATGCAAGTGTAACATGTGTGGAGATGAACCCCTTGGCTAGCATCCATTCATTCCATTTCATCAAATTCGTTTTACAATTCTGCCTAGTTTATTAATTTGTTTTGTTATTTCAATTATCGTCAAATCAAAACCCCCCTTTACTTTCTTGTTCTTTAGTGCTTAGAATCAGTTTAGTTTATGTTTTAAAATGTTTTGAATCAAGCCATAATCTTAAATTCGTCCAAAATTAGGTTTAAGGTCAGAAACTGCCTAGTTAGTGTTTTTAGACAGTTTTGAGTCTTTTGAACTTGTTTTGAGTCCTTTGAGTCTTTGTGAACGTTTTTAACCTTGTTTTTATGTTTTTGAGTCTTAGTTTGTGTTTATAAGTGTTTTGATTCAATTTGTTGCACAAATTCGTCCAAATTCACCAAAGTGCTCAAAACTGCCCAGAAAGTGTTTTTAAGGCAGTTTTGAGTGTTTTGGGTGATGTTTGAGTCTTTTGGTTTGTTTTAGTGTTTTAAGCATTTAGTTTCGCATTCTTTGAGTCTAGTTTAGTGTTTTAAACTTGTTTTTACGTTTTTGAGTCAAATCCAAGTGATTAACAATCCCTCCTAATCCCCGGTCCAGAACGATCCTTACTTATACTTATACTACAATTGACAAAAAGAGGGTTTAATTTGTGTGCGTATAATTCTCGCATCAGCAACCAAGCAAGGAATAATGAGATCATGCAACAACTTTAGAAAACAAAGAATCACAGAAAATAACTCTCCAAAGAACATTTAGGCTCAAGTCTCACAAGGTTGTAGCGTTTGTTTGAGTTCCTTCCTTCAAGCATGTTACAAAAACAATTTTTTTTTTTCTTTTATGATTGCATGTGAAGTCATACATTATAACCATAACCAAGCATATACCAAGAGTAAATCAAACTTTCATCTATGTTTATAACTCTTTTTAACAGTCATGCAATTACAAACCAAATCCTTATCATTGTGTTGGAAGGTACCCTAAGACACAAACACACAAAAATGACTCAAAACACTCTTTTTAGGCTTTTTCAAAACATGTTTTTCAAATTTTTATGTGATTTTCGGAGTTATAAAAACAAAACATATTAAAACACTCGAAAACATCTTAAAAACACCTTAAAACAGCAAGGAACAACATTTGAAGTTATGGGTGATAAAATCCCACGAATTTGCATTAAATATACTTAGTTACCCCCCCACACTTAAATCAAACATTGTCCTCAATGTTTTAAGCATAGATTCACACAAAACATAAGTAAACACACAAAAAGCAACTAAACATACTAAACATGGCAGAATGTAACTAACAAAGAGAAGAGTTTAGGGACGCAAATCTGGTTATGGAGTGTAAATTCCATCTTCTCCTTGGTAATTGCATTGAGGCTTTGATCTTGGTGATTCCACAGGCTACTCTTGAACTGGGTGCAGGATTCTTTTGGTCTCCCCCGAAGGTCTGAGCTTACTCCTTTTATTTGTTTCTTTGTTCAATCTCTCCAATTCGTATTGAAGAGGGTTAGAGGATAGCTCAGCATATGCAGTTGTTGCTTGTCTCTACATGCTTCAATGTGTCATTTTCACTTGCCTTACTTGCTCCCCTTTGCAGAAGTAGTCCCTTCTCTGGAAGTGTATCAACCGTTGAAGATGACTACTCTAGAGCAACGCTAGGTAAGCAATCAGGAAAGGGATTCCAGGCAGTCGGAAGACTGACTCCAAGTGCCGGCTGATTGCTTCTTTTACTTTGCTATGTGAGTAATAACAAAGACAAAGGAAAAGACAGGGAAAGAGCATGATATGAGATACTTTTGCTTTTGACCTTGATGATATGAGATACCTTTGCTTTTGAAGAAGCGGTGAATGAATCAGCACATGTATTTGTTGTGCTGTTTCCTCCTGGGTCATCTGTACTCCAGGCATCTGGTATCATCTTTGGGGAAGAAGAAAGAATTGAGTATTTCGAAAGGCTTTGCTGGGAGTGCGCCCTCAAAGGTGAGGAAAAGTTGGGCTTTTTCTTCAGGTTTGCCTTGCCATAAAAGATGAAAGTCGACATATATAGGGATTTCCCAATAGCAAGTGGTGGTACTGTTCTTTTACCCTTGTCAACAAACGTTTTGATCCCGCAAATCCGGTTTTTTTAAATAGTGACGACTCTTCGATCATTGAAGACGCCTCTTCGATTTCTGAACGACGCCTCTTTTGATAAAGCTGCACGCGTTTTCTGAAAAGCAGAGAAAGCGTCGCCGAACTTTGCGCTTGTCGGCTAAAGACGTGTAGTTGCGATGATGGCCTCCACGTGTTTTCAGCTTTGTCAGATATCTTTTGACAAAGTTGAACGCGTTTTCTGAAAAGCCGAGGGAGCGTCGCCGAACTTTACGCATGAAATTCCGGCTTTTTGAATCGGTGGACGCGTTGCCTTGGCTTTTTATAGAGCTATCGATCACCGCCAACATACACACTCTGAAGATTTCCCATTCTTGAAAATCGTCTCCGGCCCTTTGAAAATTTACTCCATCCACCCCTTCTCTTTGAACACTTTTGAAAAATGGCAAACCCATCGAACCTTAGCTTAGAATTGAGTCTCAGCAGTGATACGGGCGTGCCGCGTCAAGGTAACGTATGGCACCCTTCTTTCTTATCTTCTAGCGGTCCTCTTACAGGTGAAGACTCCGTGATGCAGGACGCCACAACAGCTACGATAGTAGCTCGGAACCTCCTCACTCCCAAAGATAGTCAGCTGCTTTCAGGACGGTCCGATGAGTTGGCCGTTCAAGAGTCCCTGGCTCTCAGTGTTCAATGTGCGGGCTCTGTGTCTAACATGGGCCAACGCCTACTTGCTCGCTCCCGTCAGGTTGAATCATTGATGGCGGAGGTGGAGAATCTGAAGCAAGAGATCAAACAACTTAAGCACGAGAATAGAACTTTGCACGTGCTTGCAAATAATTATTCATCAGGCATGAAGAGGAAGCTTGATGAGATGCAAGAATCTCAAGGTCGGATGCAAAGTGACCGTCAAAGGCTTGCGTCTTTCTTCCAGGGGCTCCTTTTTCCTGGGTCATCCAGCGTTCCGCCTAGTATTGGGGCCTGGAATGCTCTATCTCCGATGCCTCCCGCTCTTATGCCTTCCGCTCCGTTGCCTCCTGCTCCGATGCCTTCCGCTCCGATGCCTTCCGCTCCGAGAGTTTTGCCTCGTGGTGGGTCTTCACGCAAACAAAAACAACCTTTGGGAAGGCTCCATCTTTCTGCCATGTTTTGTTAGATACATTTGTAATTTCTCGAAAATTAATGAACAAGCTTTGTTTTATTCACTGTATTGGGTTGCCTCCCAAGTAGCGCTTTCTTTTACGTCTTGCAGCCGGACGAAGAACCCAATCACTCCAGGATATGTTCACAAATCGGATGAGAACTCCGAGTCATGAACTAGTACCTAAAACAAGAAACAAAACAAAATTAAGAATCTGGAAAAATAAAAACAAACGAAAATAAAACAATCCAAGGGATTAGCAAAGTTGCTAATCCCCGGCAACGGCGCCAAAATTTGATGCGAGAATTATACGCACACAAATTAAACCCTCTTTTTGACAATTGTAGTATAGGTATAAGTAGGGATCGTTCTGGACCGGGGATTAGGAGGGATTGTTAATCACTTGGATTTGACTCAAAAACGTAAAAACAAGTTTAAAACACTAAACTAAACTTGAAGAATGCAAAACTAAACTTTAAAACACTAAAACAAACCAAAAGACTCAAACATCACCCAAAACACTCAAAACTGCCTTAAAAACACTTTCTGGGCAGTTTTGAGCACTTTGGTGAATTTGGATGAATTTGTATAACAAATTGAATCAAAACACTTATAAACACAAACTAAAACACTTCCTAACTAATTTGGACATTAAAGTAAGGGGGGATTGAGTTTTGGACGAAATTAAACTAATTGCACAGATTCTAATTAAAACAGATTGTAAGTATGAATGTGATGGATTGCTAGCTAAGTATGAATGTGATGGACTGCTAGCTAAGGGGTTCATCTCCACACATGTTACACTTGCATATAAAACGAATCCCAATTGCTTTTCAATAAACCATGATGCTCAACACCCCAAGTTAACCGTGATGCACTAATTAACTCTCAAATTTTCCTAACGTTATTGAATTGGATGATTGCATACGACAACCCAAAACATTCCCCACAAGTCCCCTACATGATTGCATAATAGAGATACAAGCAAGAATCATTACGCTGTATGAAAATTATAAGTGTTGACGAGGCATTCGTTACTATGATTGCATGAAACTTATGCCAAGAATTCGTTTAACGCGACTGTTTATAAGCAACCTCCACTACTTGTGAATATAAGTTCGTAACTATTAGGTGAAACTCACTTATATTCTAGCGTCATATTCATGCATGAAAATTAAGTGTGCACTCTCAATAAACATACATAAATAAGTTATCAATCAAACAGTTAAACAAATTGAATCCACAACTTATGAAACGCAATTAGAAGTAATCAAATCAAAATGCAAGCATAAACATATATTTCGAATCCCCCCCTAGCCAAGGGGGGTTTAGTTCCTCATGATACAAAACAAAGAGAATCAAAGAAACACCTAAACATTCCAACAACTCAAACTTGAATTGTATGAACGTTTAGGCCCTCTTCTCTTCCATTCCTCATTCGTACAAAACAAAGAGTATTGAAATTAAACATAGAAATCAAAGGGGAAACATGACAGCTAGGTTGGTTGGTGCCTGCCATGGATTAAAGGGTGAATGCATGTGCTGAAATAATTAGAGAGTGAGGGGATGCACGGCATAGTGGTTGAATTATGAAGAGTGAATGCATGTGGCTGATTTATGTGAATGATTATGGGTGCATGTGGGTTGGAAATGATTAAAGAGTGAGGGTATGCACGGCAATGGTGAGGGCATGTGCTGATGGTTTATGAAGATGCATGTGCAATGAAGTGGAATGGATGTGGCTGCAAGGTTTTGTGTTAGGTGATAAGTGGTGATGATAAGTGTATGATATGTGATTATGATAAGTGATAAGTGGTGATGATAAGTGTATGATATGTGATTATGATAAGTGATAAGTGGTGATGATAAGTAATGATATGTGGGAGTGTGGCTGAAATGAAGGAGTGGAATGTTGGAATGTTATGCACGGCTAAGGATATAGGAAAGGTTTAAATGTCCTAAAACTAAAGGGAACAAGGTTCCAACACTTTGGTCTTCAATTAGGTCTTCAATTTCGTCCAACACTTTGGCTCCAAGCATAAGCTATCCATCCTTAGCCCAAAAGTGCTCCAAAAGTCTCCAAAATGCATCTTTTTGCTCCTTTAGCCCTTTGGACCTACAAACACACGAAAATAGCTTAAAGTACTAAAATAACTAGAGAAACATAACGTCAATGCACGAGAACAAGCCATTTAAGTCGCATGAATATGCTCCTATCACCGCAACCTTCCCCCTCCATTCCAGCCATTATCCAACCTTGCCGCAGCCACTCCATCCATTCCCTACTCCATTCCACACCTCCATACACCATCCACACCCCTTGCCGCAACCCTTTACCACCCTAAACCCATCTATAACCCAGAAAATCATCCAAAAACACCCCAAACCCTCTCTGCCGCAGCAAGGAGAAGAAGAAAGAGGAGCTTAAACGCGCAGAAATTCAAGTGGATTCGTTGGGCGTTCTAGGTGTAATCAATCTTTGGTTCTTTATGTTTAATTTCAATTTTATTTCTCTTTCTGTGAACATGAGAGGCTAAATCCCTAGTTAGCTAGGGGGTGATTCGAAACCATGTTTATGCTTGCAATATGAATTGATTACCTTTGGTTGGAATTTCATGAGTTGTGGATTCAATTTGTTTAACTGCTTGATTGATAACTTATTTGTGTATGTTTATTGAGAATGCACGCTTAATTTTCATGCATGAATATGATGCTAGAATATAAGTAAGTTTCACCTAATAGTTACAAACTTATATTCACAAGTAGTGGAGGTTGCTTATAAACAATCGCGTTAAATGAATTCTTGGCACTAGTTTCATGCTCATCATAGTAACGAATGCCTCGTCAACACTTATAGTTTTCGTGTTGCTTAATGATCTTTGATTGTATCTTTATTGTGCTTTTCACGTAAAGGACTTTTGGAGAATGTTTTGAATTGTGTATGCGCTGTCCCATCCAATTCATTAACTTAAGGAGAACTTGAAGGTTAATTTAAGCGGACCTAATTAACCCGGGGTGTTGAGTTTCATGATTCATCGAAAGACCAATTGAAAATCATCTTGTATGCAAGTGTGACATGTGTGGAGAAGAACCTTCTAGCTAGCATTCCATCCATATTTTCATCCAATTCATCTTTACAATCTGTTTTAATTACAATCTGTGCATTTTATTTAATTTCGTCAAAAATTAAATCCCCCTTTACTTTAGTGTCCAATTTAGTTAGAAAGTGTCTTAGTTTGCGTTTCTAAGTGTTTTGATTCAATTTATTACCCAAATTCGTCCAAATTAGTCAAAGTGCTCAAAACTGCCCAGATTGTGTTTTTAAGGCAGTTTTGAGTGTTTTGGTGCTGTTTTGAGTCTTTTGGTTTGTTTTAGTGTTTTAAGTGTTTAGTTTTGCATTCTTTGAGTCTAGTTTAGTGTTTTAACCTTTGTTTTACGTTTTTGAGTCAGTTTCCAAGTGATTTAGCAATCCCTCCTAATCCCCCGGTTTAGAACGATCCCTACTTATTCATATACTATAATTGTCAAAAGAGGGTTTTAATTTGTGTGCTTATATATTTCGCATCAAATTTTTGGCGCCGTTGCCGGGGATTAGCAACTTTGCTAATCCCTTGGATTGTTACTTTCTGTTTAGTTTAGTTTGTTAAAGATTCTGACCTTATTTTGTTTTTCTTGTTTTAGGTACTAGTGTATGACTCGGAGTTCTCAACCGATTCGTGAGCATATCTTGGACTTTGACAGCGATTTTGAGAGGACTTTGAGACGAAAGAAGAAGCAACACGAATCAAATCCACAAGCCCGGAACCTGACCTTGAAGAACAAGTCCTAGAAGAGGAAGAGGAGGCCACGGCAAGGATCTTTGAAGAAGCACAAGGCATGGCCGTGGACAACCGGACACTCAAGGAGGTTTCGGCTTCGGGATTGGATAATGCCGCACCTTTGTGTATCCAATATCCCCCACCTGCCGAAGGTAAGACCGAAGAGTTCGAGTTGAAGTCAAGTTTGCTCCATCACATTCCAAAATACCATGGGTTGTCCATAGAGGATCCGAACAAGCATCTGAAGGAATTCGAGGTGGTGTGTTCAAGCATGACTCCCGTCAACGTCGATGGAAGCATTTTGAAGATGAAGGCTTTCCCATTCTCTTTAATGGACAAAGCCAAAGATTGGTTGTACGAGTTAGCTCCCGGAACCGTCACATCATGGGAGAGTATGAAGAGGGCATATCTGGAGAAGTTTTTTCCAACTTCTCGAATCATCCTTTTATGTAAAAGGATAAGTGGAATTCAGCAAGAAGAAGGTGAGTCTTTTCCTACGTATTATGAACGTTTTAAATCCCTTGTTGCTTCTTGTCCACAGCATCAGATGAAGGAGGAGTTACTTTTACAATACTTCTACGAGGGGCTCCTACCAATTGAACGTCAAATGCTCGATGCCTCGGCGGGTGGAGCATTGGTGGACAAGACACCCATGGCTGCCAAGGTCTTGATTGCTAACCGAGCGTTGAACGCTCAACAATACGAAGGAGTAGGCCAAAGAGGACCCCCACGGCAGCAAGTTAATGAGGTAAGTTCCACACCTGACATTCATTCACAATTAGCTAATCTTACTTCCATTGTGTCCCAGATGGCCGAAGGAATGAGGATGCAAGGACCAATTGTGTGCGGAGTGTGTTCTATCGAATGACATGCTTCTGAGAAGTGCCCACAACTCATTGAAAATGGTGGATGGGAAAGCGCAAATGCAATTGGATTTCAAGGCCAAAACCAACCAAGGAACGACCCATATTCTAACACGTATAATCCAGGTTGGAGAGACCACCCAAACTTCAAGTGGAGGGAGCCCCAACAACCACCACAACAAGGAGGCTTTAGACAACAACCCCCGGGTTTCTTCACTAAGCCATACGCACCCACACATGCTCCACAACAATCTACCCCAAATGCATCAGGTACATCCCTAGACAATGATACACTTCTTAAGTTACTAACTAATTTGTCTCAGGGGCAAGAGAATCAAGCCAAAGCAATGCAAAATCAAGAAAAAAGGGTGGATCAATTGGAGAAACAAATTGGGCAGATTGCAGAGTTTGTAGGGCAATTCCGAGACCAAGGCAAGCTCCCCAGCTCAACCATTCCAAACCCAAAGGGAGGGTTCGAAACGGCCAATGCAATCATCTTGAGAAGTGGAAAAGAAGTTGGGGCAGGTCCTAAACCATCCAAAACAGGTCCTAATGACGAAGAGAAGCTGCAACATGAAGAGGAGGATGCATGCAAGCCCACGACAAGGGTACAAACACCCTTGCCTCAACTACCTAGGCACCCTAATGCATCCAACTCATCCCATTCGGCCACCAAAGTTAAGTTGGGTTCAAAATTGATTAATGCTAACCCCGTTCCACCCAATGTTCCTTTTCCTCAGAGATTTTTGCAAACAAAGAAGGAGGAGCAGGAGAAAGACATTCTTGAGACGTTTAGGAAGGTCCAAGTAAACATTCCTTTACTTGATGCCATTAAGCAAGTGCCCAGGTATGCAAAGTTTTTAAAAGAGTTATGCACAACTAGGAAAAGAATTTCAAACAAAGAAGTTGTGAAAGTAAGTGAAAATGTATCCGCGGTTTTGCAATGAAAGTTACCTCCAAAATGTAAGGATCCAGGGAGCTTTACTATCCCATGCATAATTGGAAACACTACATTTGAACAATGCATGTTAGATCTAGGTGCTTCAATTAATGTCATGCCATATTCCATTTATGCATCTATGAACCTTGGTGAGTTAAAACAAGATGGCGTTATAATTCAATTGGCCGATCATTCTAATGTTTATCCCAAGGGAGTCCTTGAGGATGTTTTAGTGCAGGTCAATCATCTCATCTTTCCTGCAGATTTTTATGTCTTAGAAATGGAGGATTCGAGCCATGCTCCATCATTGCCACTCTTGCTAGGCCGTCCGTTCATGAAAACAGCCCAAAGAAAGATTGATGTGGCCAAGGGAGCACTAACAATGGAGTTTGGTGGTGATATAATTAAATTCAATGTTTATGACTCTATTAAGAATCCTAACGACAGTCATTCTTGTTTTGTCATAGATGTGCATAAGGACATAGGGCCGAAAGGATCCACACTTATCACGAAGGATGTATCAAGCACCACCATTGGAGAAGAACTTGGAGTGATTGCCCTACAACCACCCAATATGGCCGAAAGTAGCCATGGTGACATTGTTGATAGGGTTGCCGATTTTGAACCTTCACTACAATATGTTTGTAAGTCGTCGATCCCAATGTCAATTCCCATTTCAACTAATAGGTTGTTACCTTCTTTGGTGCAGGTGCCCAACCGATTTCAAGGTGGTGGGAACATGTACATGGACTTTCGGAACCAAAACAACACCATCAGGGAGGATCACTATCCCCTCCCATTCATTGAGCCATATTATGAAAGTGTGGAAGGGCAGGTTGTGGAGGACATCCACCTCCATGCCGTGGGCTCCAATGGGGAATGAGCATACCATCGTCCGGCTGCACGACGTTAAATCAAGTGCTTCGTGGGAGGCAACCCATGCAATCATCAAGGAGAGGATGGCATTTACACTCCATAACCAGATTTGCGTCCCTAACCTCTTCTCTTTGTTATTTACATTCTGCCATAATTAGTGTGTTTAGTTGCTGTTTGTGTGTTTGCTTTTGTTTAGTGTGATTTTAGGCTTAAAACATTGAGGACAATGTTTGATTTAAGTGTGGGGGGGGGGGGGGGGGGGGTAACTAATGTTGTTGATGCAAATTCGTGGGATTTTATCACCCATAACTTCCAATGTTGTTCCTTGCTGTTTTTAAGTGTTTTTAAGCTATTTTAGAGTGTTTTAGTGTGTGTTGACTTAAAAATCAGAAAAATCCATAAAAATTTGAAAAATTGCTTTGAAAAACCCAAAAAGAGTTGTTTTTGTGTGTTTGTTTGTGTCGTAGGTTACCTTCCAACACAATGATGAGGATTTGGTTTTTAATTGCATGATGGTTAAAGAAAGTTACAAACATGGATGGATGATGTGATAAAAGATAGCACACAAATTAAACCCTCTTTTTGACAATTGTAGTATAGATATAAGTAGGGATCGTTCTAGGCCGGGGATTAGGAGGGATTGCTAATCTAATGAAAATTGACTCAAACAAGTGAAAATAGGCTTTAAAACACTTTAAATAACTCACAAGACTCTTACTAACTTGTATGACTCAAAAACAAACTCTAAAGACTCAAAACAACTTAAAACAACCAAAAAGACTCAATTTAGACTCTAGGACTTAGTTTGGACGAAAATACACTTGGTTTTGACTCTAAAGACTCAAAACAACTCTTTTGGACAGATTTGGAACAAGTAAGAAAAGGGGTTTTGATTTTGGACGAATTTAAAGGAAAACAAGTAACTTAAAACTTTAAAATAGATTTTGGACGAAAATAAGAAAAACTAATGGATGATGGGATAGCCAAGGGATACTTCTCCACACATGATACTTTCTAACATAAATTGATTTCCAGTTGCTTTTTCGATAAACCATGAACCTCAACACCCCAGATTAACCGTGACATCACTAATTAACCCTCAGATTTCCCTTAAGTTAGTGGATTGGATGACATCATACGACAACCCAAAGCATTCTCCAAAACGTCCCCTACATGACATCATAATAGAGATACGGTCAAAGATCATTACGTTCAATGGAAATCATAAGTATTGACAAAGCACTTGTAACTATGACATCATGATACTCATGCTAGGAATTTACTTAACATGATTGTGAAAACAACCTTAACTACTTGTGAATATTAGTTTGTGACGATTATGTGAAACACCCTAATATTCTAGCACCAAATTCAAGCATGCAAATTAAGTAGGCCTCCCTAATAAACATACAAGAATAAGTTATCCATGAAACGGTTAAGTAAATTGCGTTCACAATTTATGAAATCACAACTGGACTTAATCAACTCATATTATAAATGTAATCATGGTTTCAAAGCATCCCTAGGCTAAAACGAGTTTAGCCTCTCATGTTCATGACAAAACAAGGCAATATAGATTTAAACATTGAAAATAAAAGATAGATTACACCTAGAAACGTCCAACACTCCACTTGAATGCACAAACGCCCAAGGCTTGGTCTTCCTTCTCCTCTTCCTTGCTAAGTCACGGCAAAGGGTCTATGGTGGGTTTTTGGATGATTTTCTGGTTTTTGGATGGATTTAGGTATGTAGGGTGGTGCGGCAAGGGTCTAAAACTAAGGAGAAAGGTGGTTGGTGGCTGCGGCAAGGCTGTGAAGATGTTTTGACGAATTTATGGAATGAATGAATGTGTATGAGAGGTGGTGGTCTGATCTAGGGGTTAACATGAGTATATATAGGCACTTAAAACCCTAGGGTAATCAGATATGGACTTGAATAACCCAAATCAACTAGGAAATAGGCTTAGAAATCAGAAATAGAGAGGGATAATGCTTCCTAGGTGCGGCAGGTATGGGATAAGGTGATAAGGTTTCTAGAATGCCTTGCAAAGCAAGGGAAATCAGATTTCTAGAAGGGTTTGGGCGCCACCTTTGTAGGAGATAAGATAAGGTTCCTAAAATCATGTTTTAAGTGCCAAATTTGTAGGAAAAAAGGGATAAGGGTGCGGCAAAGCTTAGGGATAATGTTTAGGGCTTCTAGAACGCCCTAAAACTAAGGGGAATTGGATAAAACCCATGGCAAGGATAGGATAGGGTGTCCTAAATGGATAAGGTGCCCTAAAGGGATAAGGACTCCTCATTGTACTTGGAAACTTTGCCTATTAGGATTAGGAAACCTTGTCTTCATCATTCCTTCTTCATCTTGGACTCCTTTTCCTTCTTGGACTCGGAAAACTTCTTTGTTGCTTCTCTTGAAACCATTTGGATTTTGACTTTCCTACTTCAAGTAGGAAACCTTGTTTGAGTAGGAAACATCATCTTCAAATCTTCATTTTCGTCCATCCTCTTGGCTCCAAGCATATGATGTCCATTCCAAGCTCTAATTTGCTCCAAAAGGCTCCAAAATGCATTCTTTTGCATACTTTGCCCTTAAAACCTGAAAATACATAAAACTAGCTTAAAAGACTACTTTACTAAGGAAAAACACTATAAATGCACAAGAACAAGCTAAACTAAGGTGCATAAATATGCTCCTATCAATGGACGTTTGATATACTCTTTGGTTTATGCTTGTTTGTAGTTATAGTTTACGAATTCACATGTAATCACAAAGAAAAATTAGTTTTTGTAATATGCTTGAAGGAATGAACTCAAACTAACGCTACATCCCTGTGAGACTTGAGCCTAAACGTTATTTGGAGAGTTAAAATCTGTGCATTATTGTTTTCTAAAGTCGTTGCATGATCTCATTATTCTTTGCTTGGTTACTACTTAGAAGGCGTTTCATCACTTAGTTCCAAATGCTAGAACTCATGCCCATTTCATTCAAAGCATGTTATTGAATTGCATAACACATATTCAAGATGAAGTTGTGTAGTGACCACCATCAAAGCCAAATAGCCGTGTGCCCTTAACTCATTTTGTGTTTAAGTTGAACCCCATTGAGCCGTGTTAGCCCATGTTCTTTGTTAACCCATATCATCCTCACCTAGCCTAGATTAGGACCACCCATACCCTTGTTCTTGCAGCATAGTAAGCATGACTGAAAATGAATTCCTTTTGATTAATGTGTTGTAGAAAATAAGTGTGGGGGAAGGAGTATTTATGTGAGTTTATGTGCCATAGGCACGGCTAGAAAAAAAAAAGAAGAAAAAGAAAAAAAAAAGTGAAAAAGAGTTGAAAAGAAGTGAAAAGAGTTCCAAAGTATTGTTGGTTGAAGTAAGGGTCCAAAACAATGAATTAGGCCCTAAGAGTTGTTTGAATCTTCCCTTTATGTCTAAAAGTTGATTTCTGCATTCCAAGTGAATTCTAAGTCTCAATTTCATTACTTTGCTTGCTCTTGCTTAAAGAACTTTTGTTTATCCCTATCTTTCCTTGTTAGCCAATACCCCAAGCCCCGTTACAACCCTTGACTTCCATCTTGAGTGTTGTGCATTTCAATTTGTGGAGTTTGAATTTGGTATGAGCATATGGTGTCACTGGTTCTCGCATCTAAGTAGTAGCATTCCATTCATGAGATCATATCTAAACATGTTTAATTACTCCAAAAATTGCGTTCTTTGTTATAACATATGTGAGTACTAGTCCTTCATGTTTACATCAATCTTCTCACATATAATTAGTGTAGGGTGTGTAGTCAGAAAATCTGAGTGAAAATTGAGTGCATAACTAGTGAGGAATTGAGGGAATTCTCTAAGGCATGTTACTACATTCAAAATGTGTTTTAATTGATTAAATGCGTACTAGTGAATGGTGACTATAATTAAGTATGTGCTCGAGGGGAAGGAAGACTAAAAGCTATGTGAGTAATGATCTTTGACATGTCATGTTTCATTGGAAATCCCTGAGGCAAACGTTGGAAAGTTTAGGTTTTGTTTTGTTTGTTTTATGTCGTCTTATTTTCTTTAGTTGTTTTGTTTTGCTCGAGGACTAGCAAAAGTTAAGTGTGAGGGAATTTGATAGGAGCATATTCATGCGACTTAATTAGCTTGTTCTCGTGCATTTATGTTGTGTTTCCTTAGTTATTTTAGTGTTTAAAGTCACTTTTGTGTATTTTCAGATTATAAGGCCAAAGTGTGGAAGAAGATGCAAATTGGAGTCTTTTGGAGCAAAAGAGGAATGAATGAGTTGAAGACTTGAAGAAACGATGAATTCCTACTCCAACGATGAATTCCTACTCAAACGAGGATTCCTACTCCAACAAGGATTCCTACTTGAACTAGGAAAGTTAACCCTAGGTTTCCCGTTTTGGTAACCTTTCCTAATCTTAAACGTCCGTATTTTCTAGCCACTTTGAAGGCCTTGTAGGCACTTTAGGACACAAAACAAAGGCCCTAGGCCACTTTAAAGCCTTAGCCGTGGCTTTTCCCTTCTCCCCTCCCCTTGCCGTGCAAGGGGGGGCATTTTTGTCCCCTTTTATGCACCTAAACCCTAACCCTTTTTCCTTGCAGCCACTCTCCCTTTTATTTCTGAAACTTAAACCTATTTCCCTTTCAAATAAACCCTAGCCGCACCTATTAATGAATTCCCTCTTTAATTTCTGATTTTATTTCCTTTTTCTAGAAGCCTTTGATTTTATTTTAGTTAATAAAAATAAGCTAGGGTTTTATTTTTCTAAAACCCTATATAAACTAAATTTCAGCCGCACCCTAGGGTTCTCTCTTCATTCATTTTTCATTCTATCATCATTCAGCCACCATAAACCTAATTCTCCCTAAGCCGCAGCCATCATTCACCCTATTCTTCTCTGCCGCAGCCTTCCCCCTCCATTCCAGCCATTATCCAACCTTGCCGCAGCCACTCCATCCATTCCCCACTCCATTCCACACCTCCATACACCATCCACACCCCTTGCCGCAACCCTTTACCACCCTAAACCCATCTATAACCCAGAAAATCTTCCAAAAACACCCCAAACCCTCTCTGCCGCAGCAAGGAGAAGAAGAAAGAGGAGCTTAAACGCGCAGAAATTCAAGTGGATTCGTTGGGCGTTCTAGGTGTAATCAATCTTTGGTTCTTTATGTTTAATTTCAATTTTATTTCTCTTTCTGTGAACATGAGAGGCTAAATCCCTAGTTAGCTAGGGGGTGATTCGAAACCATGTTTATGCTTGCAATATGAATTGATTACCTTTGGTTGGAATTTCATGAGTTGTGGATTCAATTTGTTTAACTGCTTGATTGATAACTTATTTGTGTATGTTTATTGAGAGTGCACGCTTAATTTTCATGCATGAATATGATGCTAGAATATAAGTAAGTTTCACCTAATAGTTACAAACTTATATTCACAAGTAGTGGAGGTTGCTTATAAACAATCACGTTAAATGAATTCTTGGCACTAGTTTCATGCTCATCATAGTAACGAATGCCTCGTCAACACTTATAGTTTTCGTGTTGCTTAATGATCTTTGATTGTATCTTTATTGTGCTTTTCACGTAAAGGACTTTTGGAGAATGTTTTGAATTGTGTATGCGCTGTCCCATCTAATTCATTAACTTAAGGAGAACTTGAAGGTTAATTTAAGCGGACCTAATTAACCCGGGGTGTTGAGTTTCATGATTCATCGAAAGACCAACTGAAAATCATCTTGTATGCAAGTGTGACATGTGTGGAGAAGAACCTTCTAGCTAGCATTCCATCCATATTTTCATCCAATTCATCTTTACAATCTGTTTTAATTACAATCTGTGCATTTTATTTAATTTCGTCAAAAATTAAATCCCCCTTTACTTTAGTGTCCAATTTAGTTAGAAAGTGTCTTAGTTTGTGTTTCTAAGTGTTTTGATTCAATTTATTACCCAAATTCGTCCAAATTAGTCAAAGTGCTCAAAACTGCCCAGATTGTGTTTTTAAGGCAGTTTTGAGTGTTTTGGTGCTGTTTTGAGTCTTTTGGTTTGTTTTAGTGTTTTAAGTGTTTAGTTTTGCATTCTTTGAGTCTAGTTTAGTGTTTTAACCTTTGTTTTACGTTTTTGAGTCAGTTTCCAAGTGATTTAGCAATCCCTCCTAATCCCCCGGTTTAGAACGATCCCTACTTATTCATATACTACAATTGTCAAAAGAGGGTTTTAATTTGTGTGCTTATATATTTCGCATCAGAAGTTTACACAAAGAAAGGGAAACCACCTTCTTTGCACGGCAAGGAAGGGAAAATTTGCAAAGAACCTTTGTTTGTTGTCCAAGGGTGCTCGGGAGCCATCTTAAGTGCTAAAACTTAGAGCGTTCTTGATTTAGGAAAGGTCAACCAAAATAGGAAACTTTGGCTTAACTTTCCTACTTCAAGTAGGAATCCTTGTGTGATTGGGAATCCTCGTCCAACTAGGAATCCTCATGTGAGTGGGAAACCTCCTTCAATTTGGAAACCTTCTCGTAATTGGAATCCTTGTCGTAGTAGGAATCCTTGCGACATCAACTCTTCAATTTCGTCCATTCCTTTTGCTTCAAGCATAAGCTATCCAATTTGTGCCCAAAAGTGCTCCAAAAGGCTCCAAAATGCATCCTTTTGCCAAATACGTCTTATGAACCTGAAAACACACAAAAGAAGCTTGAAGAACTAAAATAACTAAGAATTAATAACATAAATGCACGAAAACAAGCAAACTAAGTCGCATAAATATGCTCCTATCAAATTCCCCCACACTTAGCTTTTGCTAGTCCTCGAGCAAAACAGAAAAACAAAACAAAACCTAAACCTTCCAACAATGGTCTCAGGGATTCTTAATGCACATGACATGTTCAAGAACATTACTCACATAGATTTTAGTCATCCTTACGCTTAGGCACATACGTAATCATAATCACTCCTTACTAGTTCTCATTTAATCAATTTAAAACAACATTTGAATGTAGTAACATGCCTTAGAGAATTCACTTAATTCCTTACAAGATACTCTCTTATTTTCACACAGACTTTCTGATTACACACCCTACACTAAGTATATGTGAGAAGATTGATGTAAATATGAAACTAAACACTCACATATGTTTTTAACAATGAAAGCACTTTTCTGGAATGTATATGAATATGATCTCATGAAAGGAATGCTACTAATTAGATGCGAGAACCAGGGACACCATATGCTTACATCAATTCCGAACTCCACATTATTGAAAACATAATGATCAAGATTGAAGCATAAGGGTTGTAACGGGGTAAGGGTGATTGGCTAACAATGAAAGGTAAGGATAACAAACATTCTTTAAGCAATAGCAAGCAAAGTAATGAAATTTGACACTTAGAATCACTTATGATTGCAGAAACTCACTTAGACACACAAGGGGAAAATTCACACAACTCTTAGGGCCATATTCAACGTTTTGGACCCTTTCTTCAACTACCACAAACATGTGAGCTTATTTTCACTTATTTCATACTCTTTTTCTTTCTTTTCACAACTTTTTCTTTTCTTTTTCTTTTTCCACGAATTTTTTTTTTCTTTTTTTTTTCTTTTTTTTCACTCATGCCTTATTTCTTTTCGTGGCATATCAACACACACACACAAATTCCCCCACACTTGTTGTTTTGCATAATTGAAAGGATTCCCTCTAAGTCATGCTTACTATGCTTCAAGAACAAGGGTATGGGTGGTCCTAATCTAGGCTAGGTAGGGATGATATGGGTAAACAAAGAACAAAGGCTAACAATGGCTCAATGGGGGTATGACCTACAATATATAGTGCATGGGTTGGCTGTTTGGTTGATGGCTTCACTACACACTTCACCTTGATATATATTATGCAATCATGCTTTGAATGGAATGAATGCAAGTTCTAGCATTTGGAACTAAATGATGAAACGCCTTCTAATTAGCAACCAAGCAAGAATAATGAGATCATGCAACGAGTTTGAAAACAAGAATCACAGATTAATACTCTCCAAAGAATGTTTAAAGCTCAAGTCTCTCAGGGTTGTAATGTTATTCTAAGTTCCTTCCTTCAAGCATATTACAAAAAATTATTTTTTTCTTTCTTTGGGATTAAACATGAATTCATAAACAACAACTATAACCAAGTATAAACCAAGAATATATCAAACTTCCATCCATGTTTATAACTCTCTTTCACAGCCATGCACATAAAAATCAAATCCTCATCATTGTGTTGGAAGGTATCCTAAGACACAAACACACAAAAACAAACACAAAACAAACTCAACTTGACTCTTTTTAGTTGTTTCAAACTGTTTTTCGGATTTTTTTAAAGTAACACATAAAAAGACTTCAAAACATGTTAAAAACACTTAAAACAGTGGGAAACAAGTTTAGACATGTTAGGTGGTAATACCCTACGAATTTCATGCAAAAAGTAGCTCAAAACAGAATGTTACCCCCCCACACTTAAACTAAACATTGTCCTCAATGTTTTAGACTAAACTAACAGCAAAGGAACACACAAATAAACACATCACACATAACATAAAGTAAGCAACAAAGGAAAAGTTTTAGGGACGCAAATCTGAGTTTGGAGTGATTCCCAAGTTCTTCCTTTGTTGATTGCATGGGTTGCCTCCCAAGTAGCGCTTTCTTTTACGTCTTGCAGCCGGACGATGCCACATTGATCATCCTTCATGGGAACCCACGGCATAGTGGGTGGTCTCCTCCACATCATGTTCTACAAAGCTCTCGTAGTAAGGCTTCAATCGATGCCCATTCACCTTGAACTCTTGACCTATTTTGAAACTACGAACTTGGATTGCACCATGAGGAAAAACATTAGTAATAACAAAGGGTCCAATCCAACGTGAACGTAACTTACCCGGAAATAGACGAAGACGAGAATTAAATAACAACACTTTCTGTCCAACAGAGAAGGACTTGGTGCGAATCATCTTGTCATGAAAGGCCTTTGTCTTTTCCTTGTAAATGCGGGCATTCTCGTAAGCTTCATTCCGTATCTCCTCAAGTTCATTCAATTGAAGCTTACGATGAATTCCCGCCTCATCTACATCCATGTTGAACTTCCTCACGGCCCAATGAGCCTTGTGCTCCAACTCCACAGGTAAGTGACATGGTTTGCCATAAACAAGCCGAAACGGGGACATTCCTATGGGTGTTTTGTAGGCGGTCCTATAAGCCCACAATGCATCCTCTAACCTCAAGCTCCAATCTTTTCTTGTTGGCCCAACCGTCTTCTCAAGAATCTGTTTTACCTCCCGATTCGACACCTCGGCTTGCCCGCTTGTTTGAGGATGATAGGGTGTCGAAACCCTATGTGTAACGTTGTACTTCTTGAGCAGTGCCTCGATTTTGCGATTACAAAAATGTGAACCTCCATCACTTATAAGGACTCGAGGCATTCCGAACCTAGCAAAAATGTTAGACTTCACAAAATCTGCAACCACTTTGGAATCGTTAGTACGGGTGGCTTTTGCTTCCACCCATTTGGAAACATAATCCACCGCCAACAAGATATAGAGAAAACCATGTGATGAAGGAAAAGGACCCATAAAATCAATTTCCCACACATCAAATATTTCAACAGAAAGTATAGGGTTTTGTGGCATTTGATCCTTAACACTTATATTACCCATTCGTTGACAACGATCACATGTAAGGCAAAATGTCCTAGCATCCCTAAAAATGGTTGGCCAATAAAACCCACATTCTAAGACTTTAAGGGCAGTGCGTTGGGTGCCAAAATGTCCCCCACATGCATATGAATGACAAAATGTTAAAATAGATTGAAACTCAGATTCATTCACACAACGTCGTACAATCTGATCGGGACAAAATTTCCAGAGGTATGGGTCATCCCAAACATAAAACCTAGCATCCTTTTTAAGCTTATCACGTTGATTCCTATTAAGTGTGCTAGGGGTATGTTTAGACACCAAAAAGTTCACCAAATCTGCATACCAAGGCTCACTTACCTGGATAGACATTAATTGTTCATCGGGGAAGGTTTCAGAAATTGGCAATGCTTCCTCATGCACCATTCGACTTAGGTGGTCAGCCACCACATTCTCCACGCCCTTCTTATCCCGAATCTCAATGTCAAACTCTTGTAGAAGCAACATCCATCGAATTAGTCTACGCTTGGCCTCCTTTTTCGTGAGCAAATAATTGAGAGCTGCATGATCAGTAAAAATAATAACTTTAGTACCAAGTAAGTATGATCGGAACTTATCTAATGCAAATACCACAGCAAGTAATTCTTTTTCAGTGGTTGAGTAATTTAATTGAGCATCATTTAGTATCCTAGATGCATAATAAATAACATGAGGTTGTGGTGTGAAAATTATGTTAACACACAAATTAAACCCTATTTGTGACAATTGTAGTATATATGCAAGTAGGGATCGTTCTAACCGGGGATTAACTAGGGATGCTAATCAACTCTAAACTGACTTAAAAAAAACAAAATTAAACTTTAAAACACTTACCTAGACCTATATGACTCAAAACAACTTAAAAAGACTCAAAACAGCCCAAAACACTCAAATAGACTCAAACTAGATTCTAAAGGGTGATTTGGACGAAATTTAACTAACTTAGACTCAAAACACTAATCTGGACAGATTCAAACACTTTTCTAACTAATCTAACACACTTAATAAAACGGGGAATTGATTTGGACGAAATTAATTAAAATGGACAGATTGCAATTTAAACAGATTAGGCACTAAACTAGGTGAATTGAATGGGAAAAAGGCTAGTTAGGGGGTTCTTCTCCACACATGCACATATGTAACATAAATTGATTTCCAGATTTTATTCCTTTTAAACCATGAATGACAATGCCCCAAATTAATTGTGAAAAGCACAAATTAACTCTCAGATTTTCCTAGTTTCATTGAATTGGATGGAATACGCATCGACAATCAAATTATTCTTATCAAATTCCCTACATGAACTGCATAATAGAGATAAAATCAAAGATCATTAAGCTTTTTGAAAACCCTAAGCATTGACTAGGCATTCGTAACTATGAATTGCATGATACTCTTGCCTAGAATTTACTTAATACAATCATGACTAGTGATTTCCACTACTTATGAATATAAGGTCATAACGATTAGGTGAAATTCCCTTATATCCTAGCATCAAATTCATGTATGAAAACTAAGTATGCATCCTTAATTAACACACAAGAACAAGTTCTCAATAAATCAATTAAGTAAATCACATCCACAATTCAAGAAACAAAATCTGGAGGAAATCAATTCATATAAAACATATGCCCATGGTTTCGAATTCACCCCTAACTAAGTTTTCATAACAATTGAGAAGCAAATTAAAATAAACATGGAAACGAAACGAGGGAAGAAAGAACTCCCAAAGTCTCCAATGGATGCAGATTTCTTGCGGCACAAGGTCTCCTCCTCCTATGGAAGCCACAGCACTCCTTCTTCTCCCTAGGACTCGCGGCACAAGATGTGATTTCTGAATGAATGGTGGCTGATGTGAATGGATGAATGAATTGAATGTTGAATGGCTGCCTAGCGTGTCTCCAAAGGGTGCGGCAACTTTAGGTTTAATATATATATAGCATGGCAAAACCCTAGCCAATATAAGTGTTTAGGGCCCCTAAGTTGCGGCATGGGTTTGGGGAATTAAATCCTAGCCCAATCAATCTCAGATATGGACTTGTACAATCCAAATCCAAGAGAAAAAGGGCCAAATAAAATCATAATCCAAACAGAAATAGGTTTAAGAATTTTCGTCCAAAATTGGGCCTTCTAGAAGCTAAGTCTCTTATGGCTGATTTTGGGTCTTCTAGAAGGCATAAAAGGGGGGGAAGGTGTGGCACCCTTTTAGGGTCAGATAGGGCTCTAGAAATTAGGTTTTTAGGTCCACTTGCAGCTAGGATTAAGGTGGAACAAGATTAGGTTAGGATAAGATAGGATAAGGTTTGGATAAGATAAGATTGGATAAGGTTTTGGATAATGTTTCCTCTTTTCTTGCACTTTCCTTATCTTCTTTGTCATGAACTTTCCTTTTCTGATTTGTAGCATGTTTCTAAACTCTTTTGACTCCAAATTCGTCCAACCATGTTGCTCCATACACAAGCTATCCAAAGTAAGCCCAAAACTGCTCTAAAAGGCTCAAAATTGCATTTTCTTGCCAAGTTTGTCATTAGGACCTACAAACAAACGAAAATAGCTCAAAACACTATAATAAGTAGTAATTAGCTCACTAAATGTAAGGAAATAACATAACTAAGTAGCATAAATATGCTCCTATCAAATTCCCCCACACTTAGCTTTTGCTAGTCCTCGAGCAAAACGAAATAAACAAAACAAAAAAAACACAACCTAAACCTTCCAACGTTACCTCAGGGATTTCCAATGCAACATGACATATTCAAGATCATCACTCCCATAGATTTTAGTTATCCCTACCCTCGAGCACATACTTAATCATAGTTACCACTCACTAGCTCGCATTTCATCAATTAAAACCTGATTTTGAATGTAGTAACATGCCTTAGAAAATCCCTCAATTCCTCACAATATATACTCTCTATTTTCACACAGATTTTCTGACTACACTCCCTACACTAGGTATATGTGAGAAGATTGATGTAAACATGTAGATGAACACTCACATATCTTATAACAAGGAAAGCAATTTCTGGAATTATTAACATGTATTTGTATATGATCTCATGAACGGAATGCCACTACTTAGACGCGAGAACCAGGGATACCATATGCTCAAACCAATTTTAAACTCCACATATTGAAACACATAACAATCAAGATAGAAGTCAAAAGGGTTGTAACGGGGCTAAGGTATTGGCTAACAAGGAAAGGGAGAGGAAACGAACGTTCTTAAAGCAATAGTGAGCAAAGTAATGAATTAGGCACTTAGAATTCCCTTTAGAATGCAGGAAACAACTTTGAACACCCAAGGGGAAGTCACAAAACTTAGGGCCATATTCAACTTTTTGGACCCTTTCTTCAACCATCAACGCTTGTGAGTTCATTCTCACTTATTTTCACTCCTTTTCTTTCTTTTCTTCTTCTTTTTCTTCTTTTTCACAATTTTTTTTTTCTTTTTCTTTTCGTTTTTTTTTTTTTTCTTTCTCTTTCTCGTGCCTCTTTTAAGACTTTGGCACACACACACTCACAAAATCCCTTCCCCCACACTCGTTTTCTGCACAAATGTCACTCAAAAGGAATTCCTTCTACGTTATGCTCCACTATACTTTAAGAACAAAGGTATGGAAAGTCCTATTCTAGGCTAGGTAAGGATGATGTGGTTAACAAGAAAATAGGCTAAATAAGGCTCAAAGGGGTTTAAACCTACAATACAAATGGCAAGGGTGGATTCGGCTATTTGGCTATGGTGGTGACTACTACACAACTTCATCTTGTTATTCGTTATGCTAATCAATTTCATGCTTTGAATGAAACGGGTATGAGTTCTAGTATTTGGAACTATAGTGATAAAACGCATTCTAAGTAGCAACCAAGCAAAGAATAATGAGATCATGCAACGACTTTAGAAAACAAGAAATCAAGATTAATAACTCTCCAAAGAACGTTTAGGCTCAAGTCTCTCAGGGTTGTAGCGTTAGTTTGAGTTTCTTCCTTCAAGCATGTTACAAAAAATGATTTTTTCATTGTGATTACATGTGAATTCGTAAATGTCAACTACAACTAAGCATAAACCAAAGAGCATATCAAACTTCCATCCATGTTTGTAACTTTCTTTAATAGTCATGCAATTAAAAACCAAATCCTCATCATTGTGTTGGAAGGTACCCTAAGACACAAACAAACATAAAAACAAAAACGACTCTAAACACAACTCTTTTTGGGTTTTTCAAACACTTTTTTTGATTTTTTTCAAATTTTTCGGATTTCCTGATTAAGACACATAAAAATACTTCAAAACACACTAAAAACACTTAAAAACAGTGAAAAACAACTTTAGAAGTATAGGTGATAAAATCCAACGAGTTTTCATGCAAAAACAACTTGTTTACCCCCCCACACTTAAACCAAACATTGTCCTCAATGTTGTAAGCATAGACTCCCAAGCAAATAAACAAATAACGCAACTAACACATGACAAGCATGGCAAGGTAAAAGCAATAAAGAGTAGGGTTTAGGAACGCAAATCTGGTTGTGGAGCTAGAGTTCCATCATCTCCTCATTCGAACACATGGGTTGCCTCCCAAGAAGCGCTTGCTTTAACGTCTTCCAGCCGGACGATACCTCCTTTTAATCTTCACTAGGGCTCATGGCATGGAGGGGTATGTCCTCCACGGTATGCTCCTTGAAATTCTCGTAGTATGGCTCAATGAATGGGAGGGGATAGTGATCCTCCCTGATTGTGGTGTTTGGGTTCCTAAAGCCCATGTAAATGCTCCCACCACCTTGAAATTGATTGGGTACCTGCACCAAAGAAGGTAACAACCTATTAGTTGAAATGGGAATTGGAATTGGGATTGGAGACTTACTAGGATGTTGTGGCAATGCCCCTCGGGCAGCCACCATCTCGCCAATTTTATCACTAGGCACGGCCATATTGGGTGTTTTTAGGGTAGTGGCGTGCTTCTTGTGCTCCACTCCAATTCCTTCCTCGATGGTGGTTCTAGATGCATCCTTCTTGATTGGTGCTGAACATTCCTGCCCTAAATTTTTAATTATACCAATGGCAAAACAAGAACGAACATCATTAGTATTCTTAATGGATTCAGAAACTTTAAAGTTAATCATATCACCACCAAACTCCATAGTTAAGGCTCCTTTGGCCACGTCAATCTTGGTGTGGGCTGTTTTCATGAAAGGTCGTCCAAGTAAGAGTGGCGATGGTGGAGAGTGGGTTGAATCCTCCATGTCAAGCACATAGACATCTGCAGGAAAAATCAAGTGGTCTACCTGCACCAAAACATCTTCCAAAACTCCTCTCGGGTATGCATTAGATCAATCGGCTAATTGAATAATAACACCATCATTTTTAAGCTCTCCTAGATTCATAGATGCATAAACAGAGTATGGCATGACATTAATTGATGCACCTAAATCTAGTATAGCATGTTCGAACCTTGTATTACCAATTACACAAGGGATAGTGAAACTACCTGGATCTTTGCATTTAGGTGGTAGCTTTCTTTGCAATATTGCAGAGACATTCTCACTTACATGTACCACCTCTTTCTCCCGAATCCGTTTCCTTGTTGTACAAATCTTCTTCAAAAACTTAGCGTACTTTGGAATTTGCTTTATTGCATCAAGGAGCGGGATATTGACATGCACCTTCCTAAACGTCTCCAGGATGTCGTTTTCATCCTCCTCTATCTTTGATTGCCTAAACCTGCTAGGGAAAGGCACATTTGGTGGAATCACATTAGAAACAATTGAGTTTGGACCTACCTTACATTTGTTGGACGACCTATGAGCTTGAAGTGGTTGCGGCAAAGATTGCTCCACCCTTGCCGTGGCTTTGCCCTTGCTCTCTTCCTCTTGCAGCAGCCTTTCATCCTCTTCTTGGCTTGATTTTGGTGGTTGTGAGGTGGTTCCAACTTCCTTGCCACTTCTTAAGGTGATTGCATTGGCGGTTTCAAAGCCTCCATTCGGATTGACAATTGTTGAACTAGGCAATTTGCCTTGGTCTCGGAATTGTCCTACAAACTCCGCTATCTGCCCAATTTGTTTCTCCAACTGGTCCACCCTTTTTTCTTGATTTTGCATCGCTTTGTTATGATTCTCTTGCCCCTGAGACAACTTGGTAAGTAACTTAATAAGTGTATCATTGTCCAAAGACGTACCTGAGTTTGGTTGGGCAGATTGTGGTGGAAGTTGTGGTGGTACGTATGGCCTTTGATAGAGCCCAGGGGGTGGCTGTCTATATCCTCCTTGTTGTTGAGGTTGTTGAGGCTCCCTCCACATGAAGTTTGGATGATCTCTCCAACCCGAATTGTATGTATTTGAGTATGGATCATTTCTTTGCTGATTTTGGCCTTGATAACCTATGGCATTAGCGCTTTCCCATCCTCCATTCTCTATCAATTGAGGAGATTGATCATTGAGATGCCCTTGAATGGAGCACACTCCACAAATGGCCGCACCTTGCACTTTGGATCCATCGGTCACCTGAGACACAAGCATAGTGAGATTAGCTAATTGAGATTGAATTTCAGAAATTGCACTTACCTCATTCACTTGTTGCCGTGGGGGGTCCCTTTGCCCAATTCCTTCATATTGTTGTGCATTTAGAGCACGGTTTGCAATTAGGGTCTTGGCTGCCATAGGAGTTTTGTCCACCAATGCACCTCCCGCCGAAGCATCGAGCATTTGTCTTTCAATGGGAAGAAGGCCCTCATAGAAGTATTGAAGTAGAAGCTCCTCCTTCATTTGATGTTGAGGACATGATGCAACAAGGGCTTTAAAACGGTCATAGTACGCTGGAAAAGATTCTCCTTGACTTTGTTGGATTCCGCTAATTTTCTTCCTCAAGAGAATGACTCTTGAAGTAGGGAAGAACTTCTCCAAGAACGCTCTCTTCATGCTTTCCCAAGAAGTAACGGTCCCGGGTGCCAATTCATAAAGTCAATCCTTAGCCTTTTCCACAAGAGAGAATGGAAAAGCTTTCATCTTCAAAATATTCCCATCGACGTTAATGGGTGTCATGCTTGAGCATACAACTTCAAACTCCTTCAAATGCTTGTTTGGATCTTCCATGGACAGCCCATGGTACTTGGGAATATGATGCAGCAAGCTTGACTTCAATTCGAACTCATCGGTCTTGCCTTGGGCCGCCCTAGGATATTGAATGCACAATGGCATGGCATTATCTAATCCCGAGGCAGAAAGCTCCTTGATTGTTCGATTATCCATCGCCATGACTTGTTCTTCTTCCTCCACTTCTTCTTCTTCAGATTCCGCCTCAGAACTAGAACTAGGTGGATTAGGTTCTGGTTGCTTCCTCTTTCTTCTCAAAGTTCGTTCAAAATCGTCGTCAAACTCCAAGATATTCTCACGAACGGGATGAGAACAACGAGTCATACACTTGTACCTAGAACAAGGAAACAAAACAAATCAGCAACCTTTATAGAGGGTACGGCAAACACACAAAAACTATGAAATAAGGCACGGTAAACACTAAAATAAAGAACAAATAAACACACGACACTCTTGACCTTAAGACACACTTTGACACGACACAAACACAAGGGATTAGCAAGTTTGCTAATCCCCGGCAACGGCGCCAAAATTTGGTGTGAAAATTATGTTAACACACAAATTAAACCCTATTTGTGACAATTGTAGTATATATGCAAGTAGGGATCGTTCTAACCGGGGATTAACTAGGGATGCTAATCAACTCTAAACTGACTTAAAAACACAAAATTAAACTTTAAAACACTTACCTAGACCTATATGACTCAAAACAACTTAAAAAGACTCAAAACAGCCCAAAACACTCAAATAGACTCAAACTAGATTCTAAAGGGTGATTTGGACGAAATTTAACTAACTTAGACTCAAAACACTAATCTGGACAGATTCAAACACTTTTCTAACTAATCTAACACACTTAATGAAACGGGGAATTGATTTGGACGAAATTAATTAAAATGGACAGATTGCAATTTAAACAGATTAGGCACTAAACTAGGTGAATTGAATGGGAAAAAGGCTAGTTAGGGGGTTCTTCTCCACACATGCACATATGTAACATAAATTGATTTCCAGATTTTATTCCTTTTAAACCATGAATGACAATGCCCCAAATTAATTGTGAAAAGCACAAATTAACTCTCAGATTTTCCTAGTTTCATTGAATTGGATGGAATACGCATCGACAATCAAATTATTCTTATCAAATTCCCTACATGAACTGCATAATAGAGATAAAATCAAAGATCATTAATCTTTTTGAAAACCCTAAGCATTGACTAGGCATTCGTAACTATGAATTGCATGATACTCTTGCCTAGAATTTACTTAATACAATCATCACTAGTGATTTCCACTCCTTATGAATATAAGGTCATAACGATTAGGTGAAATTCCCTTATATCCTAGCATCAAATTCATGTATGAAAACTAAGTATGCATCCTTAATTAACACACAAGAACAAGTTCTCAATAAATCAATTAAGTAAATCACATCCACAATTCAAGAAACAAAATCTGGAGGAAATCAATTCATATAAAACATATGCCCATGGTTTCGAATTCACCCCTAACTAAGTTTTCATAACAATTGAGAAGCAAATTAAAATAAACATGGAAACGAAACGAGGGAAGAAAGAACTCCCAAAGTCTCCAATGGATGCAGATTTCTTGCGGCACAAGGTCTCCTCCTCCTATGGAAGCCACGACACTCCTTCTTCTCCCTAGGACTCACGGCACGAGATGTGATTTCTGAATGAATGGTGGCTGATGTGAATGGATGAATGAATTGAATGTTGAATGGCTGCCTAGGGTGTCTCCAAAGGGTGCGGCAACTTTAGGTTTAATATATATATATAGCATGGCAAAACCCTAGCCAATATAAGTGTTTAGGGCCCCTAAGTTGCGGCATGGGTTTGGGGAATTAAATCCTAGCCCAATCAATCTCAGATATGGACTTGTACAATCCAAATCCAAGAGAAAAAGGGCCAAATAAAATCATAATCCAAACAGAAATAGGTTTAAGAATTTTCGTCCAAAATTGGGCCTTCTAGAAGCTAAGTGTCTTATGACTGATTTTGGGTCTTCTAGAAGGCATAAAAGGGGGTGAAGGTGTGGCACCCTTTTAGGGTCAGATAGGGCTCTAGAAATTAGGTTTTTAGGTCCACTTGCAGCTAGGATTAAGGTGGAACAAGATTAGGTTAGGATAAGATAGGATAAGGTTTGGATAAGATAAGATTGGATAAGGTTTTGGATAATGTTTCCTCTTTTCTTGCACTTTCCTTATCTTCTTTGTCATGAACTTTCCTTTTCTGATTTGTAGCATGTTTCTAACCTCTTTTGACTCCAAATTCGTCCAACCATGTTGCTCCATACACAAGCTATCCAAAGTAAGCCCAAAACTGTTGGAAATGTGCCCTAAAACCAATCATATGATGATTCTTTACGGACATTTCAAACTAATGTAGTTTAAATGTAAAGGGGCAAAGATTATTGTTTGAGCTGTCTCATATAA
This sequence comes from Pyrus communis, assembly GCF_041283825.1. Classification (NCBI taxonomy): domain Eukaryota; kingdom Viridiplantae; phylum Streptophyta; class Magnoliopsida; order Rosales; family Rosaceae; genus Pyrus; species Pyrus communis. The sequence goes on from NC_142577.1 coordinate 7,360,192, forward strand.
ATGTTATATGCTTAAACGATAAGTCCAAGGAATATGTGATTGGAAGAATGCGATCTAAAGAAGTTAGATTCATGAGACCATTCTTTCGTTGACACGTCCTAAACGTGCCTGATCATAGGATTGTCAATTGGGCATTGACAGTCCGTTAAGATCAGTACGTGCTATGTCTTCTCTCAGGGAGAGTGACTAGTCTCGAGTCATTGGTGTGTGTGACATCAAGACAAGTACGTAGGTGCTCAATAGAGAATGAGTTCACTGAACACGATCAACGAAGAGTTCTCATATTCATGTCACATGAGAACTCATGGTTGGGATAATGCAAATTAGTCTTTTGACCTGAGGCATCACAGTTGTCTTGTGGTTAGGTCCTTAATCTTTGATTATGTCAAAGTCACTCCATCAAGAGGGTGTCCACGGCATCGTTGGGGTTAAGCCACTTAGCCATGGAGGCAAGTGAATGCGCAACAAGGGATCTTTAACCTTCAAACTGTTTGAGGGAGAATACTCTATGATATGATTAAGAATCTTTGGCCAAAGTATGAATGAGATTTAGGAATGTGTTCCAAATCACATTCAAGGTAATCATATAAGCACAAGACTCACATTGGATAGTAGACATGAATAAACTATCAAACCAAACAATGTGGTCAAGAGTATTGTATTAGAGAAAGACCGTATTGCATTTGTAATCCTAAGACTGAATAGGTTCTCCACCTCTTCTGATTAGCTTGGGTAACCATGACATGCTGCTAGGCGTCAACCATGGTTTGTGGAAGCCCTAAAAGTGTATTATCACTAACGGGAGAATTGAAAGTAAGTTTCAATTCACAATCGATTAGAAAGAGTTTTAATCGCCCACTGCCTCGCTAAAAGGAACCTAATGGATCGTTCACCGAGTAAGGTAGAGTTTGAAGAAACAACGGAGATGAGTAAGAATAATTAAATGGTTTAATTATTTATCTAAGGCTAGGATTAATTAATATGTTAATTAATCAAACGAATAAGTTCGTTAAAGACCTCGGGTTAGTTTTGGGGCGCAAGGCCCAATGGGATTTGAATGTCAAGCCCATTAACTCAAGTTGTATGACAACTTGAATAAACAAAGGGCTTGAAAGCCCAATAAACCTATAGGCCGGCCATGTTAGAAGAATAGGGCTTTTGGTCCATTAGGTCACTTATTTGAAGGGACTATATAAAGGACTTTATAGCCTAAAATTCATTAAGGGTAATTTTTGGGGAAAGGATGAGAACACAAGCTCTCCTTTCTCTCTAAAATTTCGGCCACCTTGGAGGGATCATCTAGCAATCAAACTCCTCCAAGGTCACTCATTTCTTCTTCATTATGCCTTGGTGATGAATCATTAGAGGTTCTCAATTTTGGGAACTTGGAGAAACCTTTTCATCCATCCAAATCCATGGATCTAAGATGCAAGGAATGAAGGCCCTCTCTTTGGGTGATTAGCCTTTGCTTATGCAAAGAGGAATCTACAAAGGTATTGATTTCTCAACTCACTTTGTTTTGAGTTGAGTCTTGGTTCACCTATCTACTAGGCTTTGAAGTTCATGGGTTAAGTTTTGTTTTTGAGTGCATGTAAACATGATTCCGCCTTTTAATTGTTAATTGCATGTTGTTGATGTTGCTCAAATGAACTTGTTTTTCACAAATTTTCCTTCAAGTGGTATTAGAGCCTAAGTCTAGTAGTTGGTGAATCCTTTTGGGTTTTGTAGTTCATAGTTTGTGATTTGAATATTGTAATTGTTACAAGCTTTATTCTTGCTTCTTTGAATGTAAATTTTGTTAGAAAATTTGCCATCTCAAATGTTGTAGATGTAGTTCATATGAGCATGAATTTTGGAGCTAAAATTTGGTGCCATGTTTTTGGGGAAATTCGGCCAAATCCAAAGGGTGGATTTTTGGGTTCTTGTTTGACTTGTTAAAAGTGTTTTAAAGTGACTTTTGGAACCCCTATGTACCCTAGTATGGTTGTATGTTATTTCCCTTAAGTTTGAGTGGTTTTGGTATGTTTTTGGGTGAAGAATGTTCATGGATGTTCTTCATTGTTCTTGATATGTTCTTGCCAAGAACAAAAGGTTTGGTGTTTTGATTCAAAGTTTTGATTTATTTCATAAAGTTTTTGTTTTGAAATATTTCTTATGTTTAAATATCTTAGATATTTGTTTTGAAAAATTAAAGAAATTTTAGTGGGTAGGTGTGTAATGATTTATTCCATTTCACACACCCCACTTACAAAACTTTGAAATTTTTTTATATACTTTGCTTCAATGGCCGGCCACCCTACTCAATGAGGGTCCTTGTGGGGCTTTTATGCAATTACATAAAGTTTTGATACTTTTGTGTATTTGTACTTTGACCCAAAAGTTTACGTTTTTACTTAAAGGTCCAAAATCACTAAAAGGACAAATTGTTTTGCTCCTTTAATGAAGTTTTAGCTTTTGTGGAAATTTTTGGGTTCTAGTTGTAATTACATGAAGTAGTGGACTTTTGTGTTTTTACAAAGTGACCTCAAAAGTTTAAGTTTTGCAAAATGGCCCAAAAGTTGAGGTCATAGCATTTTGGCCCAAATTAGGTAGAGAACAAAATTGTTTTGTCTCTTTAAATGTTGGATTTTCATTTCATTTAGCTCCATTTAAATCAATTCTATGGATACAAAAACCAAATGAAAATGTTGCATTCAAGTTTAATTAGTCAAAGCGTTAATTAATTAAAGAAAGGGTGATTATGAACCTTAGCCTACTATAATTGAGCTATGTGAAAGGCCGTTTCAAATTTGTTTGAACCATGGGAATGTGTAGATTAAATTTTGGTTGTAATTTGACATGATCAATTGTTGTAAAAGAGCATAAGCTCTTCTTTACTTTAAAGTAATTTGATTTGATCAATTGTTGTAAAAGAGCATAAGCTCTTATTTACTTTGAAGTACTCCTTTCTTGTTTTATTCGATATGCATGAAATTGGAGTAGTTGGGTCCAACGCCCAATAAGACAACACGCCTTAATGTGATTAAACGCGTAACTAAAATCAATCACCATCCCTAGATCGAGATTCAACACTAGGCTCGTGTTGAATCGAATCAAAGGTTCATAGTCATCTTAAGGCCCTAAAGCAACTATATAGTCCATCAATGAATGCAAATCTTATGTTAGTAGTACCATATAGTCTTGCTTTAAAAACCGTTTAAAAAGCATAGTGGGAGTATTATATACTACTAAATCAATCATATGGACCAATAGTTGTAATAGGACCAAAATGTTTTAATTGGATTAAAATGTATGTTTATATGTGATGAGACCTAAAACCCTCAACAAACCATTATTAAGTTGATAAGCGAGAGATGCTTTGAATATCTCTTCGTAGGCCTTCCACCGTGGTGGGCTCCAATCGTTTGTGACTCATGCACCGGCTTCACCCTATAATGGGGAAGTACAAAGTATGTGCTTACATCCAGGAGGAGTCCATAAACATATGATGAGGTGAGTGTAGACAACGAGTATGACCAACATGATATAATTATGAGGTTGTGCTTGAACCTCTACATAAACTAAGCATGGTGGGAATAACTTAACTAAGTGCAAAGGTGCCAACATGATATAATTCTGAGGCATTCATTCTCTAGAGGCCAAACTAGATGGGTAATTACAAGAGTTGTAAATGACTAAAGTGTTATTCTCTCATCATTATTTTTGCTAACCAAAATGATATAATTCTGAGGTGGGCTTGGTAATGGTGAGTCTCCCATACCCTGCTAAGAGTTCAACAAAACTCTCGAATTCCGATGAGGGATATGGAATTTGCCAAAAATAGTGGGTGGTGCTATTTGATTTAAAGACCCGAATCAAATGGCTTAAAATCAATCAATTTATATTCGTTATGTATTTGTTTACCAATATATTTGCAAATGCTATCCAAAACTTGACAAAGAAAAACCGAACGCTTTAGTTTCCGAACTTGGTACCACAATCCCATAGATTGTCTTGAATGGATTGTAAAAGTACCTAAGTAGTCTCATCCTCACAATCTTCCTATTGATAATGTATCAATGGAAGAACATGTTAGAATAAGTCTACCATGAAGAGGACAATGCAAACTCTAGTGCTTGTCTCTTTGTTACACGAACAAGGAACTTGAGAAGTAAGCACAAGGGCATGGACACTTTATGTGCCATGATTCTTCACTTACAAAATGTTGTATGAAGAAATGAGAGTTGCCTTGAACAACTCTTGAAAGTTTGTTATTATGTTTAGAACATAATGGTTGGTTGACAAAAATAGTCCATTTATATGGACTTATGATGATTTTGAATCATTGAGTGTTGAAGTGTTAAACCACTTAACGAGACGGAAACTAGGCAAGGACTTCACCTTTGTGTCCCTATCCTAATGGTTCACTAAGTTTATTGTAAACTATATAGTGAACAATAACCGCACGCTCTCCAAATCGTTTGATGTGTATAACACATTTGAAATAAGTTTCAAGAGAGATAGTGGGAGTTTAGGGACCATGACTATTGTAGTCAAAAGGGAAGTCAAATGAAGAAGGCAAAATAACTCCAAGGGAACAAACTTTCTTTATGAAAGGATGGACATTGGAAGGGGTATTTGCAAGAAATGTCTTGCAAGTGTCAAAGAACACACCTTTCGAAGGTGTTGTAAAATGTTCTTGAAAAGTTCATAACAGTTGGTTCTTCTACTTGAATGCATGATTCTGTATTAGTAACTATTTTTTACAATTGTTGTAAAAGTGTGCTAATAAGAAGTAGAAGATGAATGAGAGAAGAGAAAGTACTTCACATTCCAAACGTGAATCGAATATAGATCTCTGCGAAAGCGGATTGTACTTACTTCCTCATATGAACTACCAAAGAAATTGGAAAAACCAAAGATTGTCTTTACGTCCCAATTTTAAAGGAACATAATTCCGTCACAGTTGTAGAGATGGATAAATGTTTTGTTTGACAAAACATTGTTCTTTATTAATCAATAATTAGATTATTGTAATTTAATTGGTTGTCTCTATAGTAGAGATGATGTGGTAGTTTAACTGTTTAGAATACGATGATGCTTAAAACCCAAAAGGTTGCAAGGTAGTGACTAATCCCAACTGAGTTGTGATACCTCTAAAACATAAGTTACAAGTTGGTCATAGATGGATGCTTTGGATCGTTAGATCCGGATCCAATACCTTATTGTTAAAATTGTATAGAGGCGAAATGTTCGAATCTTTATTCTTTTGGAAAGAAGAAAGAATCACAAAGTTGTTGAGGTTAATTCACTTAGATGTTAGTGGCACTTGTCCACAACATAATACTACTCATGTTGTATGACATTCACCGAAGATCACTCTCGGTTGGACTATAGTTTATTTTGAATAAACACAAGTCCGAATACTTTGCAAAAGGTTTCAAAGAATTCAAGAAATGTAAGTAGATGAGTAAGACGTCTAAAGTATTTACCTCCTTAGATTTGATCCAAGGTAAAAGTAACACTTTAGATTAATTTCCTTGAAAAATATCAAGGAAAGTAGCATCGTAAGATAATGAATTTCTCCATTAGGAGAAGAATGAACATGAATAAGATTTAGTTCGTTGGACATTATCAATTACCCATATATATATGATATATACTTCTAAGACAACCTAGTTCCTATACCACAAGCTCCAAGGTAGTTCAGAAGGATTTATAAACCGTCTCAGTTGAATGGTTTGGACATAATATGGGTTTCCGAAACCATTATTAAGATAGTCTTGATAATATATGTCTAAAACTATAAATCACAAGACAGGTTAGTTGTAGAGATCCATCCATCATGGATCTTAGCAAGCTAGTGGGAGCTATAAGCGTCTTATGAGAAAAGATCAATTGTTTGATTTCTCATAAAGATGTAAATGAATCTTTTGTTTACTAGGTTTACAAAAGATTAGTGGGAGTTGATCATATTCCTAAATTTGAATATATATATACATGATATATATTAATTTTGAAAATGAAAGAAATTCTTCATCGTTAAAGTTATGACTTTAAACATTCTATAATGATAGAATGTATATGGGAGACATAGTCTATATACATGGGATGGAAATCTATAATGATAGATTTCAAGATATAATTGGATTATATCAATCCCTAAAATAGACAATGAGATGCTAGGAAGTTTCTCATATGATGATAAACTTCAATTAGAATGACAATTCTAGTGAGACTAGGAAGTTGTTCTTCTCAAAGGGAATGTACCCTTTGACTCCCAAAGAAATAATGCGTAAATAGAATCCTTTATGCATACGCAGAAAGGTGATTTATGTATTACATATTGTATGAAAACATTGATATAAGTTGTACCTAGAACGGTACAAGATGATATCAGTGCAAGCCCAGGATCAGAACCATGGCAACTGTCAAGTGAATCCTTAGGTATTTAAGAAATACTAAGGATGGATTCCTCAAGAATGAGGAAGAATTAGAGTAATGTAATGGAAGCGTAAATGTATTAGATTATGAATCTAATCCATCATAGAATATCTCTTCATTATGAATGAAGTGATAATGAGATATCTCTTTATTATGACTAAAGAGATATTTGGGTGGAAACGTTAAAAGTAAATGACTTTAATGTGTTCCATCATGTATGCAAAATATATTGCCATATAGAAGCTTACAACATTGTTGTTTGGATGGGAAAGTTCATTCATGAACTCTCCATTCGGTTCCAACCAGAAAGTGTATGACACTAATGGGGCGATAGCTCAAGCCAGGGAATCAAGGTCTCATCAAGGTCCGAACTCAAATGAGAGACTGAACCACATGATTGAGAATCATGTATAATGGTGACGTCGTTATTCTCAAGGTTGCTTCTATGGATAACATATAGATATCCATTGTTTAGGCCTACTACTCAGCCATTTATGAAATGAATTACAGAAGAGGTATCATCACTGATGAACAAGCTGATTGGCTCTAGTGCAAGTGGGAGATTGTTGGAAATGTGCCCTAAAACCAATCATATGATGATTCTTTACGGACATTTCAAACTAATGTAGTTTAAATGTAAAGGGGCAAAGATTATTGTTTGAGCCGTCTCATATAAATGTTATATGCTTAAACGATAAGTCCAAGGAATATGTGATTGGAAGAATGCGATCTAAAGAAGTTAGATTCATGAGACCATTCTTTTGTTGACACATCCTAAACGTTCCTGATCATAGGATTGTCAATTGGGCATTGACAGTCCGTTAAGATCAGTACGTGCTATGTCTTCTCTCAGGGAGAGTGACTAGTCTCGAGTCATTGGTGTGTGTGACATCAAGACAAGTACGTAGGTGCTCAATAGAGAATGAGTTCACTGAACACGATCAACGAAGAGTTCTCATATTCATGTCACATGAGAACTCATGGTTGGGATAATGCAAATTAGTCTTTTGACCTGAGGCATCACAGTTGTCTTGTGGTTAGGTCCTTAATCTTTGATTATGTCAAAGTCACTCCATCAAGAAGGTGTCCACGGCATCGTTGGGGTTAAGCCACTTAGCCATGGAGGCAAGTGAATGCGCAACAAGGGATCTCTAACCTTCAAACTGTTTGAGGGAGAATACTCTATGATATGATTAAGAATCTTTGGCCAAAGTATGAATGAGATTTAGGAATGTGTTCCAAATCACATTCAAGGTAATCATATAAGCATAAGACTCACATTGGATAGTAGACATGAATAAACTATCAAACCAAACAATGTGGTCAAGAGTATTGTATTAGAGAAAGACCGTATTGCATTTGTAATCCTAAGACTGAATAGGTTCTCCACCTCTTCTGATTAGCTTGGGTAACCATGACATGCTGCTAGGCGTCAACCATGGTTTGTGGAAGCCCTAAAAGTGTATTATCACTAACGGGAGAATTGAAAGTAAGTTTCAATTCACAATCGATTAGAAAGAGTTTTAATCGCCCACTGCCTCGCTAAAAGGAACCTAATGGATCGTTCACCGAGTAAGGTAGAGTTTGAAGAAACAACGGAGATGAGTAAGAATAATTAAATGGTTTAATTATTTATCTAAGGCTAGGATTAATTAATATGTTAATTAATCAAACGAATAAGTTCGTTAAAGACCTCGGGTTAGTTTTGGGGCGCAAGGCCCAATGGGATTTGAATGTCAAGCCCATTAACTCAAGTTGTATGACAACTTGAATAAACAAAGGGCTTGAAAGCCCAATAAACCTATAGGCCGGCCATGTTAGAAGAATAGGGCTTTTGGTCCATTAGGTCACTTATTTGAAGGGACTATATAAAGGACTTTATAGCCTAAAATTCATTAAGGGTAATTTTTGGGGAAAGGATGAGAACACAAGCTCTCCTTTCTCTCTAAAATTTCGGCCACCTTGGAGGGATCATCTAGCAATCAAACTCCTCCAAGGTCACTCATTTCTTCTTCATTATGCCTTGGTGATGAATCATTAGAGGTTCTCAATTTTGGGAACTTGGAGAAACCTTTTCATCCATCCAAATCCATGGATCTAAGATGCAAGGAATGAAGGCCCTCTCTTTGGGTGATTAGCCTTTGCTTATGCAAAGAGGAATCTACAAAGGTATTGATTTCTCAACTCACTTTGTTTTGAGTTGAGTCGTGGTTCACCTATCTACTAGGCTTTGAAGTTCATGGGTTAAGTTTTGTTTTTGAGTGCATATAAACATGATTCCGCCTTTTAATTGTTAATTGCATGTTGTTGATGTTGCTCAAATGAACTTGTTTTTCACAAATCTTCCTTCAAAAACTGCTCTAAAAGGCTCAAAATTGCATTTTCTTGCCAAGTTTGTCATTAGGACCTACAAACAAACGAAAATAGCTCAAAACACTATAATAAGTAGTAATTAGCTCACTAAATGTAAGGAAATAACATAACTAAGTAGCATAAATATGCTCCTATCAGGTTGTTTGTTCTTTCGCTGCCCCAAAACAGCACCAATTGCATAGTCCGAAGCATCGCACATCAACTCGAATGGAAGGCTCCAATCTGGAGGTGTGATAATGGGAGCCGAAGTGAGAGCCTCCTTTAAGTGCTTGAATGCCGTGGAGCATGCATCATCAAACTCGAAAGCCACCTCTTTTTGAAGCAATCGGCATAGTGGCTGTGCAATCTTGGAGAAATCCTTTATGAAATGCCTATAAAAACCTGCGTGACCAAGAAACGAACGAACCTCTCTAACCAAAGTTGGAGAGGGTAAGTGACGAATAAGGTCTACCTTAGATTTATCCACTTCAATGCCTTTTTCAGAAATAATATGTCCTAGAACAATACCTTGTTTAACCATGAAGTGACATGTTTCCCAATTAAGCACAAGATTTGTTTCAACACAACGTTTCAAAATTAAGGTCAGATTATTCAAGCAATGATCGAATGAATTACCAAACACGCTAAAGTCATCCATGAATATCTCAATAATTTTCTCCACATAATCAGAAAATATACTCACCATGCATCGTTGAAATGTCGCAGTGGCATTGCACAAACCAAATGGCATGCGCCTATATGCAAAGGTGCCAAAGGGGCACGTGAAGGTTGTCTTCTCTTGGTCCTCCTGAGCTATCACAATTTGGTTATATCCGGAATATCCATCAAGAAAGCAATAAAATTTATAACCGGCTAACCTTTCTAACATTTGGTCAAGGAATGGCAATGGAAAGTGATCCTTCCTTGTCATGGCATTTAACTTCCTGTAATCAATACAAACACGCCAACCGGTCGCAACACGAGTGGGTACTAGCTCTTGTTCTTCATTCTTCACCACCGTGACTCCGGACTTCTTTGGAACAACCTGCACGGGTGACACCCAACGACTATCAGAAATAGGATATATAACACCACAATCAAGCAATTTTATAACCTCCTTTTTCACTACTTCCAACATGGGTGGATTAAGGCGACGTTGAGCTTCACGAGATGGCTTGGCTCCCTCCTCCAAAAGGATGCGATGCATGCACATGGTGGGACTAATGCCTTTGATATCCGCCAAGGTCCATCCAATGGCAGATTTGTGCTCCTTTAACACCCTTATCAACTTGTCTTCTTCTTGGGCCGTGAGTAAGCTAGATATGATGACGGGTAGTGTCTGATCTTCTCCCAAGAAAACATACTTCAAGTGACTAGGTAATGGCTTTAACTCAAGTGCAGGTGGCTGCACAATTGATGGAAGTAACTTGTTAGTCAAAACCGAATCTAAAATTGAGAGTGGAGACTTACCAAAATGTGAGGGCAATGACTCGAGGGCAGCAACCATTTCAATCACTTCACCACAAGGGGGCACGGCAATATGGTCAGATTGCATGTCGTGGGTTGCAAGAATTCCCCCACCCTCATTTCTTGCTCCTATGCCGTGCACTAAGGCTACCTCGAGTGCATCTTCGTTCATTTGATCCAAATGCACCTGTGCCAAAGAATCAACAATGTCAATAGCAAAACAAGAATGGTCCTCAATTGGATATTTAATGGTTTCAGAAAGATTAAAATTAATAATGTCCTCCATTTCTAAGACATAAAAATCTGCAGGAAAGATAAGATGATTGACCTGCACTAAAACATCCTCAAGGACTCCCTTGGGATAAGCGTTAGAACGATCGGCCAATTGAATTATAACGCCATCTTGTTTTAACTCACCAAGGTTCATAGATGCATAAATGGAATATGGCATGACATTAATAGAAGCACCTAAATCTAACATGCATTGTTCAAATCTAGTGTTTCCAATTATGCATGGGATAGTAAAGCTCCCTGGATCCTTACACTTTGGAGGTAACTTTCGTTGCAAAACCGCGGATACATTTTCACTTACTTTCACAACTTCTTTGTTTGAAATTCTTTTCCTAGTTGTGCATAACTCTTTTAAAAACTTTGCATACCTGGGCACTTGCTTAATGGCATCAAGTAAAGGAATGTTTACTTGGACTTTTCGAAAGGTATCCAAAATGTCTTTTTCGCTTTCTTCCTTCTTCGATTGTGCAAATCTGCGAGGGAAAGGAACATTGGGCAGATTAGTGTTCGAAATCACATTTGGGACAACCTTACCTGAGATGGACGGATGGGAGGGCTTAGATGGCTGCGGCATGGGTGGTGCTACCCTTGCCGTGGGGTAGGATTGCTCCTCTTCTTCAATTTGTATCTTCTCATCTTCCTTGTTTTGGGCAGGTTCATGTGCTTTGCTTCCCACTTCTTTTCCACTTCTTAGGGTGATAGCCTTTGCAGATTCGAAACCACCCTTGGGATTGACCACCGTAGTGCTTGGTAACTTACCATTTTCACGAAATTGTCCCAAAAATTCGGCCATTTGGCCCATTTGCTTCTTTAGCTCATTAACCTCCTTTGCTTGGTTCAGCATTCCCTGTGCCATTGTGGTTAATAATTGATATGTTTTATCATCATTCATAGACGTACCTGAATTGGTTTGGGATGATTGTGCTTGAGAAGGTGGTTGTGGTGCCATTGGCCTTGGAAAGAAACCCGGGGGTTGTCGGAATCCACCTTGTTGGGCAGATTGTGGTGCATCTCTCCATCTGAAATTTGGGTGGTCACGCCATCCTTGATTGTATGTATTAGAGAAAGGATCACCCCTTGGTTGGTTTTGACTCCCATAACCCACGGCATTGGCAGATTCCCACCCTCCATTCTCAATTAATTGAGGGCATTGATCAGATTGGTGTCCTTGAATGGAGCATACACCAGAGATTGTAGTTCCTTGTGTTTTAGGGCCTTCAACAAACTGCGATAACATAGACGTAAGGTTAGCCATTTGGGATTGTAACTCAGAAATAGAACTTACCTCATTTACATGATGTGGCCGTGGGGTGTCTCTTTGCCCAACACCTTCATATTGTTGTGCGTTGAGTGCTCGATTAGCAATGAGAGTTTTGGCATCCATGGGTGTCTTGTCCACTAAAGCTCCTCCCGCGGATGCATCCAACATTTGCCGTTCAAGTGGTAAGAGACCTTCGTAAAAATATTGAAGAAGCAGCTCCTCCTTCATTTGGTGTTGTGGACATGAAGCAACAAGAGTTTTAAAACGTTCATAATAAGTTGGAAAAGATTCACCTTGGCTTTGCTGAATTCCACTAATCTTCTTGCGAAGAAGAATGACTCGTGATGTCGGAAAGAACTTCTCCAAGAAGGCTCGCTTCATACTCTCCCATGATGTGACAGTTCCGGGAGCCAACTCATACAACCAATCCTTGGCCTTTTCCAACAAAGAAAAAGGAAAAGCCTTCATCTTCAATATGTTGCTGTCCACATTCACCGGTGTCATACTTGAGCATACTACTTCGAACTCCTTTAAATGCTTATTGGGGTCCTCCATTGATAACCCATGGAACTTGGGTATATGATGTAGCAAACTGGACTTCAACTCAAACTCATCGGTCTTCTCAGGGGCTGCCCTAGGGTATTGGATGCAAAGAGGGGCTGCATTGGCCAAACCCGAGGCAGAAAGCTCCTTGATGGTTCGATTGTCCGCTGCCATGGTTGGTACTTCCTCTTCAAACCTTGCCGTGGCCTCCTCTTCAACCTCAACTTCTTGCTCTTCTAATTCAGGTTCGGGACTAGGAGGATTAGACTCTTGCAATTTCTTTTTCCTTCTCAAAGTCCTCTCGAAATCGCCATCAAAGTCGAAGATATGCTCACGAACAGGTTGTGAGCTACGGGTCATAAACTAGTACCTGCACACAAGAGCAAACAAGATAAGTAACCAACTTAATAGACTCGGCACAAGTAAGAAAATAAGGCGCCTATACAGGGCACAAAAGCAAAACACACACAGACGGTGCAAAAATTAAAACAAAACAGAAACTAAACAATTTAAACAAGACTCAAGACAAGGGATTAGCAACTTTGCTAATCCCCGGCAACGGCGCCAAAATTTTGATGCGTTACGAATGTGACACACAAATTAAACCCTATTTGTGACAATTGTAGTAATGATGTAAGTAGGGATCGTTCTAACCGGGGATTAACTAGGGGTGCTAAACACTTTAAACTGACTCAAATAAATAAAACTAACCTTTAAAACACTTAACTCACTTAAAAAAAACTCAAAACAAGTTCACAAGACTCAAAATAAGCTAAAAACACTCAAAACTGCCTAAAAACACAAACTGGGCAGTTTTGAGCCTAAACACAAACTTGGACGAAAATTGGTTCTAACTTGACTCAAAACTCTTAAAAACACAATCTAAAACATAATTGAACCAATTAGACACTCTAAGACAATTGGGAATTTGGTTTTGGACGAAAATCAAACAAACAAAACATCAATGTAAACTAGGCAGATTTGGACGAATTTGAAGGTGTTTGTGACTCCAAATACTTAAAAACACAAAATAAGACAGATTATAATGACTAAGACTTAACAAAATATGGGGGGATTGTGTTTGGAAGAAATTAAATTAAATGGACAGATTGTAAAGAAAACAGATTGTAAGACAAATTGTTATAAACCACTGGATGATGGAATAGCTAAGGGGTTCTTCTCCACACATGAAATATATGCAACGTAAATCAATTTCCAGTTATCAATTCAATAAGTTATGAACCTCGACACTCCAAGTTAATTAGGTCCGCTTAAATTAACCTTCAGATTTCCCTAGAATCATTGAATTGGATGAATATGCATCGCAAACAAATTATTCCTAACAAGTTCTCTATATGAACAGCATGATAAAGACACAAGTTAGAATCATTACGTTCTTTGGAAATCATAAGCATCGACAAGGCATTTGTAACTATGAAAAGCACGATACTCTTGCCAGGAATCTACTTAACATGATCGTGACTAGCGACCTTCACTACTTGTGAATATAAATTCATAACGATTAGGTGAAACAAACTTATATCCTAGCACCAAATTCAAGCATGCAAATTAAGCGTGCACTCTCAATCAACATACAAGAATAAGTTCTAAATCAAACGGTTAAGCAAATTGTATTCACGACTTATGCAACGATAACTGGAAGTAATCAACTTATTTCACATATATAATCATGGTTTCGAATACACCCTTAGCCAAAACGAATTTAGCCAATCATTCTCAAAGCAAAACAAAGATTACATGAATTAGACATTGAAATATAAGAGAGAATACACCTAAAATTGTTCAACAACTCAGAATGAAGAGCCAAACAATTGAGTGAATCTGTCTCCTTTCCCTTGCTTGCGGCAGATTGGATGGTGGTGGTTTCTGGGCTGTTTTGATGATGTAGAATGGATTTTGGGGTGGTTAGAGGCATGGCAAGGGGTGTAGGTTGGGTGTGGATGAGTGTTTGATGGTTGGAAGGTGGTGGAGAACTCGGCAGAGAGGGTGGAAGAAGGTGGAGCGGCTGGTTGTGTTTCTGGGCGCTAGAATGGTATTTTGGGGTGTTTTTCTGCCCTAGGGTGTGAATGGACGAATTTCTGTGTGAATGATACCCTAGGGTTCGGCCAAAGGCTGATTATATGTGTTTTAGGAAGTTAATAACATACCTAATTAAGTTCGAATTCAGATTTGCTAGTCTAAATAAAAAAGGTAAGTGAATAAAGTCCAAATAATTTCAGAAAAAGGGGATGCACGAATTTAAACAAATAAGGAATGTCCTTGCCTTGCAAGGAATCAGAAATTAAACCCCTTGCACAGCAAGGAAAGGGAATTTAAGGTAAGAAACGAAATTGGTGCAAAAGAAGGAAGGAAAAGTCAATTCCTTGCAAGAAATCAGAAATTAGGACTTTAGGGAAAGTTTTAGAACTAGGAAAGTGAATTAAACTAGGAAATAAGAAATTAAAATCTAGAAACACAAGGGAAGGTGCGGCATAAAGTTTAGGGAAAGGTGAGACACAAAACAAGAGGTGTTAGAATAAGGGAAAGGTCCTAACACATCTAGAAAATAGGGAAGTTTACACAAAGAAAGGGAAACCACCTTCTTTGCACGGCAAGGAAGGGAAAATTTGCAAAGAACCTTTGTTTGTTGTCCAAGGGTGCTCGGGAGCCATCTTAAGTGCTAAAACTTAGAGCGTTCTTGATTTAGGAAAGGTCAACCAAAATAGGAAACTTTGGCTTAACTTTCCTACTTCAAGTAGGAATCCTTGTGTGATTAGGAATCCTCATGTGAGTGGGAAACCTCCTTCAATTTGGAAACCTTCTCGTAATTGGAATCCTTGTCGTAGTAGGAATCCTTGCGACATCAACTCTTCAATTTCGTCCATTCCTTTTGCTCCAAGCATAAGCTATCCAATTTGTGCCCAAAAGTGCTCCAAAAGGCTCCAAAATGCATCCTTTTGCCAAATACGTCTTATGAACCTGAAAACACACAAAAGAAGCTTGAAGAACTAAAATAACTAAGAATTAATAACATAAATGCACGAAAACAAGAAAACTAAGTCGCATAAATATGCTCCTATCAATTATATCCCGAATAACCATCAAGAAAACAATAGAAAGAATGACCGGCTAACCTTTCAAGCATTTGATCAATGAATGGCAAAGGGAAGTGATATTTCCTTGTGGTGGCGTTAAGCTTCCTATAGTCAATCCACACTCTCCAACCTGTTTGGATACGAGTTGGCACAAGCTCATTCTCGGCATTCTTCACCACAGTCACTCCGGATTTCTTTGGCACAACTTGAACCGTGATGCGAAATGTATAAGCACACAAATTAAAACCCTCTTTTGACAATTGTAGTATATGAATAAGTGATGCGAACTAAATAAGCACACAAATTAAAACCCTCTTTTGACAATTGTAGTATATGTATAAGTAGGGATCGTTCTTAACCGAGGATTAGGAGGGATTGCTAAATCACTTGGAAACTGACTCAAAAACGTAAAACAAAGGTTAAAACACTAAACTATACTCAAAGAATGCAAAACTAAACACTTAAAACACTAAAACAAACCAAAACACTCAAAACAGCACAAAAACACTCAAAACTACCTTAAAAACACAATCTGGGCAGTTTTG
Organism: Pyrus communis; assembly: GCF_041283825.1. Taxonomy (NCBI): domain Eukaryota; kingdom Viridiplantae; phylum Streptophyta; class Magnoliopsida; order Rosales; family Rosaceae; genus Pyrus; species Pyrus communis. Next base: position 7,376,169 of record NC_142577.1, read on the forward strand.
AGCACTTTGACTACTTTGGACGAATTTGGGTAATAAATTGAATCAAAACACTTAGAAACACAAACTAAGACACTTTCTAACTAAATTGGACACTAAAGTAAAGGGGGATTTAGTTTTTGACGAAATTAAATAAAATGCACAGATTGTAATTAAAACAGATTGTAAAGATGAATTGGATGAAAATATGGATGGAATGCTAGCTAGAAGGTTCTTCTCCACACATGTCACACTTGCATACAAGATGATTTTCAGTTGGTCTTTCGATGAATTATGAAACTGAACACCCCGGGTTAATTAGGTCCGCTTAAATTAACCTTCAAGTTCTCCTTAAGTTAATGAATTGGATGGGACAGCGCATACACAATTCAAAACATTCTCCAAAAGTCCTTTACGTGAAAAGCACAATAAAGATACAATCAAAGATCATTAAGCAACATGAAAACTATAAGTGTTGACGAGGCATTCGTTACTATGATGAGCATGAAACTAGTGCCAAGAATTCATTTAACGCGATTGTTTATAAGCAACCTCCACTACTTGTGAATATAAGATTGTAACTATTAGGTGAAACTCACTTATATTCTAGCATCATATTCATGCATGAAAATTAAGCGTGCACTCTCAATAAACATACACAAATAAGTTATCAATCAAGCAGTTAAACAAATTGAATCCACAACTCATGAAATTCCAACCAAAGGTAATCAATTCATATTGCAAGCATAAACATGGTTTCGAATCACCCCTAGCTAACTAGGGGTTTAGCCTCTCATGTTCACAGAAAAAGAAACAAAATTGAAATTATACATAGAGAACAAAAGATTGAATACACCTAAAACGCCCAACGAATCCACTTTGAATTTATGCACGTTTCAAGCTCCTCTTTCTCCTTTCTTCTTGCTGCGGCAGAGAGGTTTTGTGGATGATTTGGATGTTTTTGTGGTTTAGGGATGGGTTTATGGGGATATGGTGGTGCGGCAAGGTGGTGGGAAGGTGTATGGAGGTTGGGAATGGTGGCTGGAAGGGTGGAGTGGCTGCGGCAAAGGTGGGAAGTGGCTGGAATGGAGGGGAAAAGGTGCGGCTGATGGAGATTAGGGTGAATGATGGCTGCGGCTTAGGTGCGAGAGAATGTGGCTGATGAAAAGAATGAAAATTGAATGAAGAGTGAAGCCCTAGGGTGCGGCTGAAATTAGTTTATATAGGGTTTTAGAAAAATAAAACCCTAGCTTATTTTTATTAACTAAAATAAAATCAAAGGCTTCTAGAAAAAGGAAATAAAATCAGAAATTAAAGAGGGAATTCATTAATAGGTGCGGCTAGGGTTTGTTTGAAGGGGAAATAGGTTTAAATTTCAGAAATAAAAGGGAGAGTGGCTGCAAGGAAAAAGGGTTAGGGTTTAGGTGCATAAAAGGGGACAAAAATGCCCCCCCTTGCACGGCAAGGGAAGGGGAGAATGGAAAAGCCACGGCAAAGGCTTTAAAGTGGCCTAGGGCCTTTGTTTTGTGTCCTAAAGTGCCTACAAGGCCTTCAAAGTGGCTAGAAAATACATACGTTTAAGATTAGGAAAGGTTACCAAAACGGGAAACCTAGGGTTAACTTTCCTACTTCAAGCAGGAATCCTTGTTGAAGTAGGTATTCATCGTTGGAGCAGGAATTCATCGTTTCTTCAAGTCTTCAACTCATTCATTCCTCCTTTGCTCCAAAAGACTCCAATTTGCATCTTCTTGCACACTTTGGCTTTATAATCTGAAAATGCACAAAAGTGACTTTAAACACTAAAATAACTAAGGAAACACAATGTAAATGCATGAGAACAAGCTAATTAAGTCGCATGAATATGCTCCTATCAATAAGTAGGGATCGTTCTAAACCGGGGATTAGGAGGGATTTCTAAATCACTTGAAAACTGACTCAAAAACGTAAAACAAAGGTTAAAACACTAAACTAGACTCAAAGAATGCAAAACTAAACACTTAAAACACTAAAACAAACCAAAAGACTCAAAACAGCACCAAAACACTCAAAACTGCCTTAAAAACACAATCTGGGCAGTTTGGAGCAGTTACACTAATTTGGACGAATTTGGGTAATAAATTGAATCAAAACACTTAGAAACACAAACTAAGACACTTTCTAACTAAATTGAACACTAAAGTAAAGGGGGATTTAGTTTTTGACGAAATTTAATAAAGTGCACAGATTGTACTTAAAACAGATTGTAAAGATGAATTTGATGAAAATATGGATGGAATGCTAGCTAGAAGGTTCTTCTCCACACATGTCACACTTGCATACAAGATGATTTTCAGTTGGTCTTTCGATGAATCATGAAACTCAACACCCCAGGTTAATTATGTTCGCTTAAATTAACCTTCAAGTTCTCCTTAAGTTAATGAATTGGATGGGACAGCGCATACACAATTCAAAACATTCTCCAAAAGTCCTTTACGTGAAAAGCACAATAAAGATACAATCAAAGATCATTAAGCAACATGAAAACTATAAGTGTTGACGAGGCATTCGTTACTATGATGAGCATGAAACTAGTGCCAAAAATTCATTTAATGCGATTGTTTATAAGCAACCTCCACTACTTGTGAATATAAGATTGTAACTATTAGGTGAAACTCACTTATATTCTAGCATCATATTCATGCATGAAAATTAAGCGTGCACTCTCAATAAACATACACAAATAATTGTTTCGTGTCCTAAAGTGCCTACAAGGCCTTCAAAGTGGCTAGAAAATACGGACGTTTAAGATTAGGAAAGGTTACCAACACGGGAAACCTAGGGTTAACTTTCCAACTTCAAGTAGGAATCCTTGTTGAAGTAGGAATCCATCGTTCTTCAAGTCTTCAACTCATTCATTCCTCTTTTGCTCCAAAAGACTCCAATTTGCATCTTCTTGCACACTTTGGCTTTATAATCTGAAAATACACAAAAGTGACTTTAAACACTAAAATAACTAAGGAAACACAACATAAATGCATGAGAACAAGCTAATTAAGTCGCATGAATATGCTCCTATCAAATTCCCCCACACTTAGCTTTTGCTAGTCCTCGAGCAAAACAAAACAACTAAAGTAAACAAGACGAAACAAAACAAACAAAACATAACCTAAACCTTCCAACGTTTGCCTCAGGGATTTCCAACGAAACATGACATGTCAAAGATCATTACTCACATAGCTTTTAGTCTTCCTTCCCCTCGAGCACATACTTAATCATAGTCACTGATAGGAGCATATTCATGCTACTTAAATGGCTAGTTCTCGTGCATTTACGTTATGTTTCTTTAGTTATTTTAGTCCTTTATGCTTCTTTTGTGTGTTTTCAGGTTCTAAGGGCAAAGTATGCAAAAGGATGCCTTTTGGAGCCTTTTGGAGCAAATTAGAGAGTGGAATGGATTGGATATGCTTAAAGCCAAGTAGATGGACGAAATTGAAGACCAAACCATTCACTTATCACTTATCAAACCATTCACTTATCACTTATCAAAACCATTCACTTATCACTTATCAAACCATTCACTTATCACTTATCAAACCATTCACTTATCACTTATCATAACCATTCACTTATCACTTATCATAACCATAACCATACCTTCCCCCTTTAATTCAAACATGCACCCATAATCATTCAACAACAACCCATGCCGTGCATTCCCCCTTTGTTCCAACCACTTCACATGCATTCCCTTCATATAAATCAGCCACATGCACCCATAATCATTCAACCAACTTTGCACATGCATTCATCATCATAACCTAGCTGTCATTCCACTTTAATCACATGCATAAATCAGCCACATGCATCTCCCATCACCATTCCAGATTTCCACCAAGTTCCTAGCTGTCATATTCCCTCCTTTTCACCTATAAATAAGCATGCATTGCAGCCACAATTCATGAATTCATTCACTCTTCCATATTCAGAAATTCATCCATTCATACACATTCACACCATCAAACTATCCTTAGACCTTGTGCTACAACAAAGAGGAAGAGAAGCGGGCCTAAACGTTCATACAATTCAAGTTTGAGTTGTTGGAATGTTTAGGTGTTTCTTTTCCTTTGAATTCAATGTTTAATTTAAATTCTCTTTGTTTTGTACGTATGAGGAACTAAACCCCCCTTGGCTAGGGGGGGATTCGAAATATATGTTTATGCTTGCATTTTGATTTGATTACTTCTAATTGCGTTTCATAAGTTGTGGATTCAATTTGTTTAACTGTTTGATTGATAACTTATTTATGTATGTTTATTGAGAGTACACGCTTAATTTTCATGCATGAATATGACGCTAGAATATAAGTGAGTTTCACCTAATAGTTACGAACTTATATTCACAAGTAGTGGAGGTTGCTTATAAACAATCGCGTTAAACGAATTCTTGGCATAAGTTTCATGCAATCATAGTAACGAATGCCTCGTCAACACTTATAATTTTCATAGAGCGTAATGATTCTTGCTTGTATCTCTATTATGTAATCATGTAGGGGACTTGTGGGGAATGTTTTGGGTTGTCGTATGCAATCATCCAATTCAATAACGTTAGGAAGATTTGAAGGTTAATTAGTGCATCACGGTTAACTTGGGGTGTTGAGAATTCATGGTTTATTGAAATGCAATTGGAAATCTTTTTATTATGCAAGTGTAACATGTGTGGAGATGAACCCCTTAGCTAGCCATCCCATCCATTCAATTCCATCACATTCATCTTTACAATCTGTTTTAATTAGAATCTGTGCAATTAGTTTAATTTCGTCCAAAACTCAATCCCCCCTTACTTTAATGTCCAAATTAGTTAGAAAGTGTTTTAGTTTGTGTTTATAAGTGTTTTGATTCAATTTGTTATACAAATTCGTCCAAATTCACCAAAGTGCTCAAAACTGCCCAGAAAGTGTTTTTAAGGCAGTTTTGAGTGTTTTGGGTGATGTTTGAGTCTTTTGGTTTGTTTTAGTGTTTTAAGCGTTTAGTTTCGCATTCTTTGAGTTTAGTTTAGTGTTTTAAACTTTATTTTACGTTTTTAAGTCAGTTTCCAAGAGATTTGGAATCCCTCCTAATCCCCGGTTAAGAACGATCCCTACTTACATACTTACTACAATTGTCAAAAGAGGGTTAATTTGTGTGGGTATAATTCTCGCATCAGTCACCATTCACTAGTTCGCATTTAATCAATTAAAACACATTTTGAATGTAGTAACATGCCTTAGAGAATTCCCTCAATTCCTCACTAGTTATGCACTCAATTTTCACTCAGATTTTGTGACTACACACCCTACAATAGTTATATGTGAGAAGATTGATGTAAACATGAAAAACTAGTACTCACATACGTTATAACAAAGAAAGCAATTTCTGGAGTAATTAAACGTGTGTTAGATATGATCTCATGAATGGAATGCTACTACTTAGATGCGAGAACTAGTGACACCATATGCTCATACCAAATTCAAACTCCACAAATTGAAATACACAACACTCAAGATAGAAGTCAAGGGTTGTAACGGGGCTTGGGGTATTGGCTAACAAGGAAAGATAGGGATAAACAAAAGTTCCTTAAGCAATAGCAAGCAAAGTAATGAAATTGAGACTTAGAATTCACTTAGAATGCAGAAATCAACTTTTAGACAAATAGGGGAGATTCAAACAACTCTTAGGGCCTAATTCATTGTTTTGGGCCCTTACTTCAACAAACAATACTTTGGAACTCTTTTCACTTTTTTTTTTTTTTTCTTTTCCTTTTTTTTTTCACAACTTTTTTTCTTTTTTCTTCTTCTAGCCGTGCCTATGGCACATAAACTCACATAAATACTCCTTCCCCCGCACTTATTTTCTGCAACACATTAATCAAAAGGAATTCATTTTCAGTCATGCTTACTATGCTTCAAGAACAAGCGTATGGATGGTCCTAATCTAGGCTAGGTGAGGATGATATGGGTTAACAAAGAACATGGGCTAACACGGCTCAATGGGGTTAAACTTAAACACAAAATGAGTGAAGGGCACACGGCTATTTGGCTTTGATGGTGGTCACTACACAACTTCATCTTGAATACGTGTTATGCAAATCAATAACATGCTTTGAATGAAATGGGCATGAGTTCTAGCATTTGGAACTAAGTGATGAAACGCCTTCTAAGTAGTAACCAAGCAATGAATAATGAGATCATGCAACGACTTAAGAAAACAATGATGCACAGATTATTACTCTCCAAATAACGTTTAGGCTCAAGTCTCACAGGGATGTAGCGTTAGTTTGAGTTCATTCCTTCAAGCATGTTACAAAAACTAATTTTCCTTTGTGATTACATGTGAATTCGTAAACTATAACTACAAACAAGCATAAACCAAAGAGTATATCAAACGTCCATCCATGTTTGTAACTTTCTTTAACCATCATGCAATTAAAAACCAAATCCTCATCATTGTGTTGGAAGGTAACCTACGACACAAACAAACACACAAAAACAACTCTTTTTGGGTTTTTCAAAACAATTTTTCAAATTTTTATGGGATTTTCGGATTTTTAAGTCAACACACACTAAAACACTCTAAAATAGCTTAAAAACACTTAAAAACAACAAGGAACAACATTGGAAGTTATGGGTGATAAAATCCCACGAATTTGCATCAACAACATTAGTTACCCCCCACACTTAAATCAAACATTGTCCTCAATGTTTCAAGCTTAAAATCACACCAAACAAAAGTAAACACACAAACTTCAACTAAACACACTAAGCATGGCAGAATGTAAATAACAAAGAGAAGAGGTTAGGGACGCAAATCTGGTGATGGAGTGTAAATGCCATCCTCTCCTTGGTGATTGCATGGGTTGCCTCCCACGAAGCGCTTGCTTTAACATCGTGCAGCCGGACGATCGTATGCTCATTCCCCATTGGAGCCCACGACATGCAATGGGATCTCCTCCACAACATGCTCAACAAAGTTCTCGTAGTAGGGTTTCAATCTATGGCCATTCACCTTGAATTCTTGTCCAGTTTTCAAGCTTTGTATTTGGACTGCACCATGCACAAAAACATTAGTGATAACAAATGGACCAACCCACTTAGAACGTAACTTACCGGGGAATAACCGTAGACGGGAATTGAATAACAACACTTTCTGCCCGATTGAGAAGGTTTTGCCTCTGATCATCTTGTCATGGACGACCTTGGTCTTCTCTTTGTAAATCCGGGCATTCTCATACGCCTCATGCCTAATCTCTTCCAGCTCGTTCAATTGCAGCTTCCTATGGGTTCCAGCCGTGTCCACATTCATATTGAAGGTCTTGACCGCCCAATGTGCCTTGTGTTCAAGCTCCACGGGTAGATGGCATGGCTTGCCATAGACTAGCCGAAATGGGGACATACCAATGGGCGTTTTGTAAGCCGTTCGATACGCCCACAATGCATCCTCCAAACGCAAGCTCCAATCTTTTCTATTCGGCCCAACGGTCTTTTCCAGGATTTGCTTTATTTCGCGATTTGAAACTTCGGCTTGGCCACTTGTTTGGGGGTGATAAGGTGTGGAAACCTTATGCATCACGTTTTTACTTCTTGAGCAACGCCGCAATGGTGCGGTTGCAAAAATGAGACCCACCATCGCTTATGAGCACTCGAGGCATCCCAAATCTAGAGAAAATGTTAGATTTTACAAAATCTGCAACAACTCTAGAATCGTTAGTTCGGGTGGCTTTAGCTTCCACCCACTTTGACACATAATCAACGGCAAGTAAAATGTAAGTAAAACCAAAAAGGGAAAGGACCCATAAAATCAATACCCCAAACATCAAAGATTTCAACAAGGATTGCGGTTTGCGGCATTTGGTCTCTTTGGCCTAAACTTCCGGTCTTTTGACATCGATCACATGTTAAGCAAAAAGCCCTAGCATCTCTAAACAATGTAGGCCAATAAAAACCACTTTCAAGAACCTTAAACGCTGTGCGTTGTGTGCCAAAGTGTCCACCACATGCATATGTATGGCAAAAACTCAAAATGGAATTAAATTCAGATTCATGAACACAACGACGCACAATCTGATCCGGGCATATTTTCCACAAATAAGGGTCGTCCCAAACATAAAAACGTGCATCCTTTTTTAATTTATCACGTTGAGCCTTGCTTAAGGTGTTAGGAACTTGCTTAGACACCAAAAAATTAACCAAATCGGCATACCAAGGGGTACTTACCTCAACGGACAGAAGTTGTTCATCCGGAAACGTTTCTAAAATGGGAAGGTCCTCTTCTTCACACACCATTCGACTTAGGTGGTCAGCCACCACGTTTTCACATCCCTTCTTGTCCCTAATTTCAATGTCAAATTCTTGAAGTAGGAGCATCCAACGAATGAGCCTTGGTTTGGCCTCCTTTTTGGTGAGAAGATACTTCAAGGCTGCGTGGTCAGTGAAAACAATTACTTTAGTACCAATTAAATATGATCTAAACTTATCTAATGCAAATACAACCGCCAAAAGTTCTTTTTCGGTTGTAGAATAATTCAATTGAGCATCATTCAATTGAGCATGTCCTTAGATAGAACACACCCCGCATACAATTGGTCCTTGCATCCTCATTCCTTCGGCCATCTGAGACACAATGGAAGTAAGATTAGCTAATTGTGAATGAATGTCGGGTGTGGAACTTACCTCATGAACTTGCTGCCGTGGGGGTCCTCTTTGGCCTACTCCTTCGTATTGTTGAGCGTTCAACGCTCGGTTAGCGATCAAGACCTTGGCAGCCATGGGTGTCTTGTCCACCAATGCTCCACCCGCCGAGGCATCGAGCATTTGACGTTCAATTGGTAGGAGCCCCTCGTAGAAGTATTGTAGAAGTAACTCCTCCTTCATCTGATGCTGTGGACAAGAAGCAACAAGGGATTTAAAACGTTCATAATACGTAGGAAAAGACTCACCTTCTTCTTGCTGAATTCCACTTATCCTTTTACGTAAAAGGATGATTCGAGAAGTTAGGAAAAACTTCTCCAGAAATGCCCTCTTCATACTCTCCCATGATGTGACGGTTCCGGGAGCTAATTCATACAACCAATCTTTGGCTTTGTCCATTAAAGAGAATGGAAAAGCCTTCATCTTCAAAATACTTCCATCGACGTTGACGGGAGTCATGCTTGAACACACCACCTCGAATTCCTTCAGATGCTTGTTCGGATCCTCCATGGACAACCCATGGTATTTCGGAATATGGTGGAGCAAACTTGACTTCAACTCGAACTCTTCGGTCTTCCCTTGGGCAGGCGGGGGATATTGGTGTTGGAAATGTGCCCTAAAACCAATCATATGATGATACTTTACGGACATTTCAAACTAATGTAGTTTAAATGAAAAGGGCAAAGATTATTGTTTGAGCCGTCTCATATAAATGTTATATGCTTAAACGATAAGTCCAAGGAATATGTGATTGGAAGAATGCGATCTAAAGAAGTTAGATTCATGAGACCATTCTTTCGTTGACACATCCTAAACGTTCCTGATCATAGGATTATCAATTGGGCATTGACGGTCCGTTAAGATCAGTACGTGTTATGTCTTCTCTCAGGGAGAGTGACTAGTCTCGAGTCATTGGTGTGTGTGACATCAAGACAAGTACGTAGGTGCTCAATAGAGAATGAGTTCACTGAACACGATCAACGAAGAGTTCTCATATTCATGTCACATGAGAACTCATGGTTGGGATAATGCAAATTAGTCTTTTGACCTGAGGCATCACAGTTGTCTTGTGGTTAGGTCCTTAATCTTTGATTATGTCAAAGTCACTCCATCAGGAGGGTGTCCATGGCATCGTTGGGGTTAAGCCACTTAGCCATGGAGGCAAGTGAATGCACAACAAGGGATCTCTAACCTTCAAACTGTTTGAGGGAGAATACTCTATGATATGATTTAGAATCTCTGGCCAGAGTATGAATGAGATGTTGGAATGCGTTCTAGATCACATTCAAAGTAATCATATAAGTACAAGATTCACATTGGATAGTAGACATGAATAAACTATCAAACCAAACAATGTGGTCAAGAGTATTGTATTAGAGAAAGACCGTATTGCATTTGTAATCCTAAAACTGAATAGGTTCTCCACCTCTTCTGATTAGCTTGGGTAACCATGACATGCTGCTAGGCGTCAACCATGGTTTGTGGAAGCCCTAAACGTGTATAATCACTAACGGGAGAATTGAAAGTAAGTTTCAATTCACAATCGATTAGAAAGAGTTTTAATCGCCCACTGCCTCGCTAAAAGGAACCTAATGGATCGTTCACCGAGTAAGGTAGAGTTTGAAGAAACAACGGAGATGAGTAAGAATAATTAAATGGTTTAATTATTTATCTAAGGCTAGGATTAATTAATATGTTAATTAATCAAACGAATAAGTTCGTTAAAGACCTCGGGTTAGTTTTGGGCCGCAAGGCCCAATGGGATTTGAATGTCAAGCCCATTAACTCAAGTTGTATGACAACTTGAATAAACAAAGGGCTTGAAAGCCCAATGAACCCTATAGGCCGGCCATGATAGTAGAATAGGGCTTTTTGTCCATTAGGTCACTTATTTGAAGGGACTATATAAAGGACTTTATAGCCTAAAATTTACAAGAGGTAATTTTTGGGGAAAGGATGAGAACACAAGCTCTCCTTTCTCTCTAAAATTTAGGCCACCTTGGAGGGATCATCTAGCAATCAAACTCCTCCAAGGTCACTCATTTCTTCTTCATTATGCCTTGGTGATGAATCATTAGAGGTTCTCAATTTTGGGAACTTGGAGAAACCTTTTCATCCATCCAAATCCATGGATCTAAGATGCAAGGAATGAAGGCCCTCTCTTTGGGTGATTAGCCTTTGCTTATGCAAAGAGGAATCTACAAAGGTATTGATTTCTCAACTCACTTTGTTTTGAGTTGAGTCTTGGTTCACCTATCTACTAGGCTTTGAAGTTCATGGGTTAAGTTTTGTTTTTGAGTGCATATAAACATGATTCCGCCTTTTAATTGTTAATTGCATGTTGTTGATGTTGCTCAAATGAACTTGTTTTTCACAAATATTCCTTCAAGTGGTATCAAGAGCCTAAGTCTAGTAGTTGGTGAATCCTTTTGGGTTTTGTAGTTCATAGTTTGTGATTTGAATGTTGTAATTGTTACAAGCTTTATTCTTGCTTCTTTGAATGTAAATTTTGTTAGAAAATTTGCCATCTCAAATGTTGTTGATGTAGTTCATATGAGCATGAATTTTGGAGCTAAAATTTGGTGCCATGTTTTTGGGGAAATTCGGCCAAATCCAAAGGGTGGATTTTTGGGTTCTTGTTTGACTTGTTAAAAGTGTTTTAAAGTGACTTTTGGAACCCCTATGTACCCTAGTATGGTTGTATGTTATTTCCCTTAAGTTTTGAGTGGTTTTGGTATGTTTTTGGGTGAAGAATGTTCATGGAGCTCTTATGGGTTTTCATGGATGTTCTTCATTGTTCTTGATATGTTCTTGCCAAGAACAAAAGGTTTGGTGTTTTGATTCAAAGTTTTGATTTATTTCATAAAGTTTTTGTTTTGAAATATTTCTTATGTTTAAATATCTTAGATATTTGTTTTGAAAAATTAAAGAAATTTTAGTGGGTAGGTGTGTAATGATTTATTCCATTTCACACACCCCACTTACAAAAACTTTGAAATTTTTTTTAATACTTTGCTTCAATGGCCGGCCACCCTAATCAATTAGGGTCTTTGTGGGGCTTTTATGCAATTACATAAAGTTTTGATACTTTTGTGTATTTGTACTTTGACCCAAAAGTTTACGTTTTTACGTAAAGGTCCAAAATCACTAAAAGGACAAATTGTTTTGCTCCTTTAATGAAGTTTTAGCTTTTGTGGAAATTTTTTGGGTTCTAGTTGTAATTACATGAAGTAGTGGACTTTTGTGTTTTTACAAAGTGACCCCAAAAGTTTAAGTTTTGCAAAATGGCCCAAAAGTTGAGGTCATAGCATTTTGGCCCAAATTAGGTAGAGAACAAAATTGTTTTGTCTCTTTAAATGAGAATTGGATTTTCATTTCATTTAGCTCCATTTAAATCAATTCTATGGATACAAAAACCAAATGAAAATGTTGCATTCAAGTTTAATTAGTTAAAGCGTTAATTAATTAAAGAAAGGGTGATTATGAACCTTAGCCTACGATAATTGAGCTATGTGAATGGCCGTTTCAAATTTGTTTCAACCATGGGAATGTGTAGATTAAATTTTGGTTGTAATTTGATATGATCAATTGTTGTAAAAGAGCATAAGCTCTTCTTTACTTTAAAGTAATTTGATTTGATCAATTGTTGTAAAAGAGCATAAGCTCTTATTTACTTTGAAGTACTCCTTTCTTGTTTTATTCGATATGCATGAAATTGGAGTAGTTGGGTCCAACGCCCAATAAGACAACACGCCTTAATGTGATTAAACGCGTAACTAAAATTAATCACCATCCCTAGACCGAGATTCAACACTAGGCTCGTGTTGAATCGAATCAAAGGTTCAAAGTCATCCTAAGGCCCTAAGGCAACTATATAGTCCATCAATGAATGCAAATCTTATGTTAGTAGTATCATATACTCTTGCTTTAAAAACCGTTTTAAAAGCTTAGTGGGAGTATTATATACAACTAAATCAATCAAATGGACCAATAGTTGTAATAGGACCAAAATGTTTTAATTGGATTAAAATGTATTTTTATATGTGATGAGACCTAAAAACCCTCAACCAAATCAATATTAAGTTGATAAGCGAGAGATGCTTTGAATATCTCTTCGTGGCCTTCCACCGTGGTAGGCTCTAATCGTTTGTGACTTGTACACCGGCTTCACCCTATCATGGGGGAGTACAAAGTGCATGCTTACACTCAGGAGGAGTCTATACGCATATGATGAGGTGAGTGTAGGCAACGAGGATGGCCAATATCATATCATTGTGAGGCTATTCTTGAACCCCTTCATGAACTAAGCATGGTGGGAATAACTTAACTAAGTGCAATGGCGCCGATATCATATCATTGTGAGGCAACATTCTCTAGAGGCCAAATAAGATGGGTACTTGCAAGAGATGCAAATGAGTAAGCGTACTCTCTCATTATTATTATTGCTAACCGATATCGTATCATCGTGAGGTGGGCTTGGTAATGGTGAGTCTCCCATACCCCGCTAAGAGTTCAACAAAACTCTCGAATTCCGATGAGGGATATGGAATTTGCCAAAAATAGTGGGTGGTGCTATTTGATTTAAAGACCCGAATCAAATGGCTTAAAATCAATCAATTTATATTCGTTATGTATTTGTTTACCAATATATTTGCAAACGCTATCCAAAACTTGACAAAGAAAAGCCGAATGCTTTAAATTCCGGACTTAGTTCTACAATCCCATAGATTGTCTTTAATGGCTTGTAGATGTAACTAAGTAGTCTCATCCTCACAATCTTCCTATTGATAATGTATCATTGGAAGAATATGTTAGATAAGTCTAACATGAGAAGGACAACACTTTTAATGTCATAATTCTTCAAATACAAATTGTTGTATGAAGAAATAAGAGTTGCTTTGAACAACCCTTAATCAACACAAACTTTAGTGCTTGTCTCTTTGTTACACGAACAAGGAACTTGAGAAGTAAGCACAAGGGCATGGACACTTTATGTGCCATGATTCTTCACTTACAAATTGTTGTATGAAGAAATGAGAGTTGCCTTGAACAACTCTTGAAATAGTGACGTTAGGTTGCGGTTTTTTGAAATAGTGACGTTAGGAAGTATGAACCACATGAGAAGGTAGTGGTGTCCGAGAATGTGAGTGCAGTTTTGCAAAGAAAACTTCCACCAAAGCTTAAGGATCCAGGAAGTTTCTCTATCAACATCACCATAGGGGACAAGAAAGTAGAGAAGGCTATGCTTGATTTGGGTGCTAGCATCAACTTAATGCCTTATTCCATGTACCTTCAACTAGGTTTGGGGGATTTGAAAGCCACCACCATCTCCTTACAACTTGCAGACAGATCCGTGAAATATCCAAGAGGTATCGTAGAAGATATTCTAGTTCAAGTTGATAAACTAATCTTGCCTGCAGATTTTGTAGTGTTGGACATGGAAGAAGCTCCTATACATGACCGAGAGTTGCCTATATTGCTTGGGAGACCTTTCATGGCCACGGCCAAGACCATCATTGATGTGCAAAATGGACTCCTCACTATGACAGTGTTAGGAGAGACAGTTCAATTCAAAGTGTTTGAGTCTCTTTCTCATCCTTCTTCATCTCTTGATTGTTATGCCATTGATGTGCTTGATTCACTTGTTTTATCTAAGTTCTTGCAGGCACAATCTAATGAACCATTACAAACTGTTTTGAGTCAATCTCAAGATGAGTTTGATGAAGAAGATGCACTCATGGAAGAGGTAGCTGCCTTGGAAGCATTGGCACCATATCCTTTGAATGTTTCACCTCTTTTAGAGCCCTTAGAATCATCAATGTCACATCTAACTCCTTCTACTGTTAAAGCACCAAAACTTGAACTTAAACCACTTCCACCACATCTAAAATATGCATATCTAGCTGAATTTGAAACTCTTCCAGTTATCATAGCTTCTGACCTCACCCCAAATGAAGAAGAGAAACTAATTAGGGTGTTGAAAGAGTTCAAATCAGCTTTTGGTTGGTCTATTGCAGATATCAAGGGAATAAGCCCTACCATGTGCATGCATAGGATTCTTTTGGAGGAAAGGGCAAAGTCAACCCGTGAACCACAAAGAAGGCTCAATCCACACATGAAGGAAGTTGTTAGGAATGAGGTGTTGAAATTGTTAGATGTGGGGATCATATATCCCATTTCTGATAGCAAATGGGTGAGTGCTATTCAAGTGGTACTTAAGAAGGTGGGAATCACAGTGATGAGGAATGAAAACAATGAGCTTGTGCCCACAAAGCCCACGGCTAGTTGGCGTGTTTGCACCGATTACAGGAAGTTGAATTCTAGCACTAGAAAAGATTACTTTCCTATGCCTTTCATGAAGGAAGATTTGTGAAAAACATGTTCATTTAAGCAACATCAATAGCATGCAATTAACAATTAAAGGCGGAATCATGCTTGTATGCACTTAAAAACAAAACATTTACCCATGAAATTCAAAGCCTAGTAGATAGGTGAACCAAGACTCAAC
Source organism: Pyrus communis (assembly GCF_041283825.1). Lineage (NCBI taxonomy): Eukaryota > Viridiplantae > Streptophyta > Magnoliopsida > Rosales > Rosaceae > Pyrus > Pyrus communis. The sequence continues at coordinate 7,391,354 of NC_142577.1, forward strand.
TCAAAACAAAGTGAGTTGAGAAATCAATACCTTTGTAGATTCCTCTTTGCATAAGCAAAGGCTAATCACCCAAAGAGAGGGCCTTCATTCCTTGCATCTTAGATCCATGGATTTGGATGGATGAAAAGGTTTCTCCAAGTTCCCAAAATTGAGAACCTCTAATGATTCATCACCAAGGCATAATGAAGAAGAAATGAGTGACCTTGGAGGAGTTTGATTGCTAGATGATCCCTCCAAGGTGGCTGAAATTTTAGAGAGAAATGAGAGCTTGTGTTCTCATCCTTTCCCCAAAAATAACCCTTAGTAAATTTTAGGCTATAAAGTCCTTTATATAGTCCCTTCAAATAAGTGACCTAATGGACCAAAAGCCATATTCTTTTAACATGGCCTATAGGTTTATTGGGCTTTCAAGCCCTTTGTTTATTCAAGTTATCATACAACTTGAGTTAATGGGCTTGACATTCAAATCCCATTGGGCCTTGCGGCCCAAAACTAACCCGAGGTCTTTAACGAACTTATTCGTTTGATTAATTAACATATTAATTAATTCTAGCCTTAGATAAATAATTAAACCATTTAATTATTCTTACTCATCTCCATTGCTTCTTCAAACTCTACCTTACTCGGTGAACGATCCATTAGGTTCCTTTTAGCGAGGCAGTGGGCGATTAAAACTCTTTCTAATCGATTGTGAATTGAAACTTACTTTCAATTCTCCCGTTAGTGATAATACACTTTTAGGGCTTCCACAAACCATGGTTGACGCCTAGCAGCATGTCATGGTTACCCAAGCTAATCAGAAGAGGTGGAGAACCTATTTGATGTGAGAATTACTTGACACTAAAATTAAACCCTCGTTTGACAATTGTAGTAGAATGGATAAGTGAGGGATCGTTCTAGACCGGGGATTAGGAGGGCTTGCTAAAACCTTCTAAATTGACTTAAAAAACATAAAAACTAAATTAAAACAGATTTAAGACACTTGGGAACAAGGAAATAAAAAAAAGGGGGTTTTAGTTTTGACGAAGTTGAAATAAACAAACAAAATGCAAAAATGGACAGATTGTAAACAAGTGTTGTGAAACAAGATGGTTGGTGAATTAGCTAGAGGTTCTTTCTCCACACATGATATTTATGTATATGAATCAATTTCCAGTTATTCCTTGATTGAATTAGGAACGACAATGCCCCAAATTAACCGTGACGTCACTAGTTAACCCTCAGATTTTCCTTATATTATTGGATTGGATGGCATCATTCGACAACCCAAAACATTCTCAAAAGTTCCCTACGTGTCATCATAATAGAGATACAATCGAAGATCATTAAGAATAATGAAAACCATAAGCATTGACAAAGCATTTGCAACTATGACATCATGTTACTCATGCTAAGAATTAAACTTAACGCGATCGTGACAAGCGACCTTCACTACTTTCAAGTATAAGTTAGTAACGATTATGTGAAACCTTCTTAAACTTTAGCCACATATTCATGCATGCTAATTAAGTGTCGACCCTCAATCAACAAACACAAATAAGTTAATCATCAAAAAGTTAAGCCAATTGCATTCACGAATCAAGAGTTCATAACCGGAATTCATCAATTCATATCACATAAATAATCATGGTATTGAAATCACCCCTAGCCAAAAAGGGTTTAGTTCCTCATATTTGCAATAAAACAGATACAAACAAATTTAGACATAGAATAACAAAGTAGAAAACACCTAGAACGTTCCAACAACTCCAATTGAAGAGCCAAACAATTGCACAGAATCTGTCCCCTTTCCCTTGCTTGCGGCAGGTTGTGTAGGTGTAGTTTCTGGGCTGTTTTTATGATGTAGAATGGAATGGGGAAGGTGTAGAAGCACGGCAAGGGTAGTAGGGTGAGTATGGATGAGTGTTTGAGGGTTGGAAGAAGGTGGAAGGCTCGGCAAGGAGGGAGGAAGGCTGCGGCAAGGGCTAAGGGTTTTCTGCAGTGCTGTTTTTATTTTCTGGAATGTAGAATGAGTTCTAGGGTATATCCTTCGGCCAAGGGGGTTAAATTATGTATATATAGGCATCCAAAACCCTAGGGCAATCAGATTAGGGCCTTTAAAAACCCAAATCCATCAGAAATTAGGTTAAAACAATTGGGTTTTTAAGTGGAACAAGGCCTAAGGTGCGGCAAGGCTAGGGTGAGTGAATGGGCTTCCTAAAATACCTTGCAAGGCAAGGAAATCAAGTCAATGGACCCTAGGTGCCACGGCAAGGGTTAGGGGAAAAGGAATGGCCCATCTAAGAGCCCAAAGCCGAGAATAGAAAGTTTCGAAAATGGAAATTTCCAAGAATGGAAACTTCCAACTTAAGAAACTTTGATCTCCAATTCCGAATTCTTTGTTCTTCACTTTCATTTCTTCATCCGTCTTGAATTTCCAATCTTCACATCACCATTCACTTCTTGGCTCAAATGCACTTCGAATTCATCCTCTCGTTTAGCTCCAAGCATGTCCAAACCAACATAGGCCCAACTTGCTCCAAAACGCTCCAAAATGCACCTTAATGCATATTAGGCCCTTAAAACCTGAAAACACACAAAAGTAGTTTAAAGAGCTAAAATAACTAAGAACTAACAATGTAAATGCACGAAAACAAGCATACTAAGTCGCATAAATATGCTCGTATCAAATTCCCCCACACTTAGCTTTTGCTAGTCCTCGAGCAAAACAAAACAAAATAACTCAAAAACACAATCTAGACCCTCCAACATTACCTCAGAGATTCTTAATGCAACATGACATATTAAAGATCACTACAATCATAAACTTTAGTCATTCCTACACTCGAGCATATACTTAATCAAAGTCACCATTCCTTAGCTCACATGCAATCAATTAAAACATGATTCGAAGATAGTAACATGCCTTAGAGAATTCACTCAATTCCTTGCAAGTTTCACTCTTATTTTCACTCAGATTCTCTAACTACACACCCTATACTAGGTATATGTGAGAAGATTGATGTAAACATGAAAACGAACACTCACATATGTTTATAACAACGAAGGCACTTTTCTGGAATTTGAAGTGTATATGAATATGATCTCATGAATGGAATGCCACTACTTAGATGCGAGAACCAATGATACCATATGCTCATACCAATCCCAACCTCCACAAATTGAAATACATAACACCCAAGATAGAAGTCAAAGGGTTATATCGGGGCTAGGGTGATTGGCTAACAAAGAAAGGATATGGAAAACAAACGTTCTTTAGGCAATAGTAAGCAAAGTGAAGAAATAAGACACTAGAATCACTTTCATGGCAAAGATTGACTCAAACACATTGGGGAATGAATTACACCACACTTTTAGGGCCAAATTGAACGTTTTGGACCCTTCCTTCAACAAACAACTCTTGTGAGTTCATTCTCACTTATTTTGAACCTCTTTTTCTTTCTTTTCACAACTTTTTTTTTTTCTTCTTTTTCTTTTTCTCACAAATTTCTATCTTTTCTTTTCCCAACCCGTGCCCCTTGTTTCTTGGCACACACACACACACTAACAAATTCCCCCACACTTGTTTTGCTGCCAAGAAAGAATTCATGCTATGTCATGCTTACCATGCTTCAAGAACAAGGGTATGGACGGTCCTATACTAGGCTAGGTCAGGTTGATATGGGTTAACAAAGAACATAGGCTAACAAGGCTCAATGGGGTTTAAACTTACACACAATTGCACGGGGGATGGCTATTTGGCTGTTGGTTTGCTACAAACTTCATCTTGTATATGTGTTATGCAATCAATATCATGCTTTGAATGAAATGAATATGAGTTCTAGCATTTGGAACTAAATGATGAAACGCCTTCTAAGTAGCAACCTGGCAAGGAATGATGAGATCATGCAACGACTTTAGAAAACAATAATGCACAGATTCATACACTCCAAAGAACGTTTTAGGTTCAAGTCTCTCAGGGTTGTAGCGTTAGTTTGAGTTCCTTCCTTCAAGCATGTTACAAAAACTGATTTTATCCTTTGTAATTACATGTGGATTCATGAATTATAACTACAACCAAGCATAAACCAAAGAGTATATCAAACTTTCATCCATGTTTGTAACATTCCTTAACAGTTATGCAATTAAAGACCGAATCCTCATCATTGTGTTGGAAGGTACCCTAAGACACAAACAAACACCAAAATGACTCAAATGACTCTAAAAACACATCTTTTTGGGTTTTTCAAAAGAATTTTTTCAAATTTTTATCAAATTTTCGGAGTTTTATGCCAAGACACTATAAAACACACTAAAACACTCTAAAAACGCTTAAAACAGCAAGAAACAACATTCTAAGTGATAAGTGAATAAATCCCACGAAATTCATGCAAAAACAAATTGTTTACCCCCCCACACTTAAATCAAACATTGTCCTCAATGTTTTAAGCATAAAGTCACAAAAGAGCAAGCAAATAAACAAATACGATAAAGAAAGCAAAGTAAAGGCAGTAAAGAAAAGGAAAGGAATAAAAATAAGTCTCTTAAAGGGGTTTCCAAGTTCTTCTCTATTCGGATGCATGGGTTGCCTCCCACGAAGCGCTTGCTTTTACGTCTTGCAGCCGGACGGGTACTCTCTTCAATCTTCATTTGAGCCCACGGAATGGAAAGGAATGTCTTCCACCACTTGCCCCACACCATGCTCGTAATATGACTTCAACCGATGCCCGTTCACCTTGAATTCTACGCCATTCCTTAAGCTTTTTATGTGGACTGCACCATAAGGTAAAACGTTAGTAACAACAAACAGGCCAATCCATTTAGAACGCAACTTACCAGGAAACAAACGTAGGCGAGAGTTGAAAAGTAACACTTTCTGCCCAACTGTGAAGGTCTTGGTTCGAATCATTTTATCATGGAATGCTTTGGTCTTGGCTTTGTACATCCGGGCATTCTCATAGGCTTCATTCCGAATCTCCTCAAGTTCATTCAATTGGAGCTTCCTATGAACTCCCGCTGCATCTATGTCCATGTTGAAAGTCTTCACGGCCCAATGTGCCTTGTGCTCTAACTCTACGGGCAAATGACATGGCTTACCATAGACGAGCCGAAAAGGTGACATCCTAATGGGTGTTTTGTACGCCGTACGATATGCCCACAGTGCATCATCTAAACGTAAGCTCCAATCCCTCCTTGTTGGTCCAACGGTCTTCTCCAAAATTTGTTTGATTTCTCGGTTAGACACCTTGGCTTGGCCATTTGTTCTTTTACCCTTGTCGACAAACGTTTTGATCCCGCAAATCCGGCTTTTTGAAATAGTGACGCCTCTTCGATTTCTGAACGACGCCTCTTCGATTTCTGAGCAGGCGCCCCTTCGATTTCTGAGCGACGCCCCTTCGCTTTCTGAACGACACGTAGTAGTGCGGATGCGGCTCTTTTGACAAAGCTGCATGCGTTTTCTGAAAAGTAGAGAAAGCGTCGCCGAACTTTGCGCTTGTCGGCTAAAGATGTGTAGTTGCGATGATGGCCTCCACGTGTTTTCACTTTGTCAGAGATCTTTTGACAAAGTGAACGCGTTTTCTGAAAAGCCGAGAGATCGTCGCCGAACTTTGCGCAGGAAATTCCGGCTTTTTGAATTGGTGGACGCGTCGCCTTGGCTTTTTATAGAGCTACCGATCACCTCAAACATACACACTCTGAAGACTGCCCATTTTTGAAAATTGTCTCCGGCCCTTTGAAATTTAACTCCATCCACCCCTTCTCTTGAACACCTTTGAAAAATGGCAAACCCATCGAACCTTAGCTTAGAATTGAGTCTCAGCAGTGATACGGGCGCGCCGCGTCAAGGTAACGTATGGCGCCCTTCTTTCTTATCTTCTAACGGTCCTCTTACAGATGAAGACTCCGTGATGCAGGATGCCACAACAGCTACAATAGTAGCTAGGAACCTCCTCACTCCCAAAGATAGTCAGCTGCTTTCAGGACGGTCCGATGAGTTGGCCGTTCAAGAGTCCCTCGCACTTAGTGTTCAGTGTGCGAGCTCTGTGTCCAACATGGGCCAACGCCTGCTTGCTCGGTCCCGTCAAGTGGAATCATTGATGGCAGAGGTGGAAAATCTTAAGCAGGAGATCAAACAGCTTAAGTACGAGAATAGAAGTTTGCATGTGCTTGCAAATAACTATTCGTCGGGCATGAAGAGGAAGCTTGATGAGCTGCAAGAATCTCAAGGTCGCGTTCAAAGTGACCGTCAAAGGCTTGCGTCTTTCTTCTAGAGGCACCTTTTTCCTGGGTCATCTAGCGTTCCACCTAGTATTGAGGCTTGGAATGCTCCTGCTCCGATGCCTTCCGCTCCGATGCCTTCTGCTCCGACGCCTCGTAGTGGGGCTTCACGTAAACATCCTTTGTGAAGGCTCCATCTTTCTCCATGTTTAGTATCTTTTTTTTTTTTTTTTTTCGAAAATAAATGAACATGCTTTGTTTTATTCAATGCATTGGGTTGCCTCCCAAGTAGCGCTTTCTTTTACGTCTTGCAGCCGGACGAAGAACCCAATCACACCAGGATATGTTCACGAATCGGATGAGAACTCCGAGTCATGAACTAGTACCTAAAACAAGAAACAAAACAAAATTAAGAATCTGGAAAAATAAAAACAAACGAAAATAAAACAATCCAAGGGATTAGCAAAGTTGCTAATCCCCGGCAACGGCGCCAAAATTTGATGCGAGAATTATACGCGCACAAATTAAACCCTCTTTTTGACAATTGTAGTATAGATATAAGTAGGGATCGTTCTTAACCGGGGATTAGGAGGGATTGCAAATCTCTTGGAAACTGACTTAAAAACGTAAAATAAAGTTTAAAACACTAACTTAGACTCAAAGAATGCGAAACTAAATGCTTAAAACACTAAAACAAACCAAAAGACTCAAACATCACCCAAAACACTCAAAACTGCCTTAAAAACACTTTCTGGGCAGTTTTGAGCACTTTGGTGAATTTGGACGAATTTGTGCAACAAATTGAATCAAAACACTTATAAACACAAACTAAGACTCAAAACATAAAAACAAGGTTAAAAACGTTCACAAAGACTCAAAGGACTCAAAACAAGTTCAAAAGACTCAAAACTGCCTAAAAACACTAACTAGGCAGTTTCTGACCTTAAACCTAATTTTGGACGAATTTAAGATTATGGCTTGATTCAAAACATTTTAAAACATAAACTAAACTGATTCTAAGCACTAAAGAACAAGAAAGTAAAGGGGGGTTTTGATTTGACGATAATTGAAATAACAAAACAAATTAATAAACTAGGCAGAATTGTAAAACGAATTTGATGAAATGGAATGGATGGGATGGCTAGCTAAGGGGTTCATCTCCATACATGTTACACTTGCATAATAAAAGGATTTCCAATTGCATTTCAATAAATTATGAAACTCATCACCCCGGGTTAATTAGGTCCGCTTAAATTAACCTTCAAATCTTCCTAACGTTATTGAATTGGATGATTGCATACGACAACCCAAAACATTCCCCACAAGTCCCCTACATGATTGCATAATAGAGATACAAGCAAGAATCATTACGCTCTATGAAAATTATAAGTGTTGACGAGGCATTCGTTACTATGATTGCATGAAACTTATGCCAAGAATTCGTTTAACGCGATTGTTTATAAGCAACCTCCACTACTTGTCAATATAAGTTCGTAACTATTAGGTGAAACTCACTTATATTCTAGCGTCATATTCATGCATGAAAATTAAGTGTGCACTCTCAATAAACATACATAAATAAGTTATCAATCAAACGGTTAAACGAATTGAATCCACAACTTATGAAACGCAATTAGAAGTAATCAAATCAAAATGCAAGCATAAACATATATTTCGAATCCCCCCCTAGCCAAGGGGGGGTTTAGTTCCTCATGATACAAAACAAAGAGAATCAAAGAAACACCTAAACATTCCAACAACTCAAACTTGAATTGTATGAACGTTTAGGCCCTCTTCTCTTCCATTCCTCATTCGTACAAAACAAAGAGTATTGACATTAAACATTGAAATAAAAAACACCTAAACATTCCAACAACTCAAACTTGAATTGTATGAACGTTTAGGCCCTCTTATCTTCCTCTTCGTTGTAGCACAAGGTCTAAGGATAGTTTGATGGTGTGAATGGTTTGGGGAGTGGTGAAAATGGAAGGAGGAGGCCACGGCAATGGGATGATTTCTGGTGTGGTGTTTGGATTATTAGGGAGAGAGCAAGGCACAAGGGAATGGTTGGTGTTTGTGACTGAAATGTGTATGGAAGAATGAATGAGAATTTAGGTGTGATGGATGCTTATTTATAGGCGAAATGGGGGGAACATGACAGCTAGGAGGGAATGTGGCTGCATGTTTGAATGATTAAAGGATGCATGTGGGTTGGAAATGCATGTGTAAGCATGTGTTGGCTGAATTAAAGAATGTGAGGGAATGATGAAAGGGGAAACATGACAGCTAGGTTGGAAATGCATGTGGGTTAAAGTGGAATGATGATGGGAGATGCATGTGGCTGATTTATGCATGTGATTAAAGGGAGTGCATGTTTGAATGATTAAAGGGACATGTGGGGGTGGAAATGATGGTGGGTTATGCACGGCAATGATGAATGGGATGGGTGGATTTGTTGATGATTGTGTTGGTGATGAATGCATGTGGAATTGCAAGGAGGAAGGTATGGTTATGGTTATGATAAGTGATAAGTGAATGTTGATGATAAGTGATAAGTGAATGGTTTGATAAGTGATAAGTGAATGGTTTGATAAGTGATAAGTGAATGGTTTGATAAGTGATAAGTGAATGGTTATGATAAGTAATGATATGTGGGAGTGTGGCTGAAATGAAGGAGTGGAATGTTGGAATGTTATGCACGGCTAAGGATATAGGAAAGGTTTAAATGTCCTAAAACTAAAGGGAACAAGGTTCCAACACTTTGGTCTTCAATTTCGTCCAACACTTTGGCTCCAAGCATAAGCTATCCATCCTTAGCCCAAAAGTGCTCCAAAAGTCTCCAAAATGCATCTTTTTGCTCCTTTAGCCCTTTGGACCTACAAACACACGAAAATAGCTTAAAGTACTAAAATAACTAAAGAAACATAACGTAAATGCACGAGAACAAGCCATTTAAGTCGCATGAATATGCTCCTATCAATGGACACTTTATGTGCCATGATTCTTCACTTACAAAATGTTGTATGAAGAAATGAGAGTTGCCTTGAACAACTCTTGAAAGTTTGTTATTATGTTTAGAACATAATGGTTGGTTGACAAAAATAGTCCATTTATATGGACTTATGATGATTTTGAATCATTGAGTGTTGAAGTGTTAAACCACTTAACGAGACGGAAACTAGGCAAGGACTTCACCTTTGTGTCCCTATCCTAATGGTTCACTAAGTTTATTGTAAACTATATAGTGAACAATAACCGCACGCTCTCCAAATCTTTTGATGTGTATAACACATTTGAAATAAGTTTCAAGAGAGATAGTGGGAGTTTAGGGACCATGACTATTGTAATCAAAAGGGAAGTCAAATGAAGAAGGCAAAATAACTCCAAGGGAACAAACTTTCTTTATGAAAGGATGGACATTGGAAGGGGTATTTGCAAGAAATGTCTTGCAAGTGTCAAGAACACACCTTTCGAAGGTGTTGTAATATGTTCTTGAAATAGTTCAAAACAGTTGGTTCTTCTACTTGAATGCTTGATTCCGTATTAGTAACTATGTTTTACAATTGTTGTAAAAGTGTGCTAATAAAAAGTAGAAGATTAATGAGAGAAGAGAAAGTACTTCACATTCGGAAAGTGAATAAAATATAGATCTCTGCGAAAGCGGATTGTACTTACTTCCTCATATGAACTACCAAAGAAATTGGAAAATACTAAAGATTGTCTTTACATTCCAAATTTAAGGAACATAAATCCGTCACTATAGTAGAGATGGATAAATGTTTTGTTTGACAAAACATTGTTCTTTATTAATCAATAATTAGATTATTGTAATTTAATTGGTTGTCTCTATAGTAGAGATGATGTGGTAGTTTAACTGTTTAGAATACGATGATGCTTAAAACCCAAAAGGTTGCAAGGTAGTGACTAATCCCAACTGAGTTGTGATACCTCTAAAACATAAGTTACAAGTTGGTCATAGATGGATGCTTTGGATCGTTAGATCCGGATCCAATACCTTCTTGTTAAAATTGTATAGAGGCGAAATGTTCGAATCTTTATTCTTTTGGAAAGAAGAAGGAATCACAAAGTTGTTGAGGTTAATTCACTTAGATGTTAGTGGCACTTGTCCACAACATAATACTACTCATGTTGTATGACATTCACCGAAGATCACTCTCGGTTGGACTATAGTTTATTTTGAATAAACACAAGTCCGAATACTTTGCAAAAGGTTTCAAAGAATTCAAGAAATGTAAGTAGATGAGTAAGACGTCTAAAGTATTTACCTCCTTAGATTTGATCCAAGGTAAAAGTAACACTTTAGATTAATTTCCTTGAAAAATATCAAGGAAAGTAGCATCGTAAGATAATGAATTTCTCCATTAGGAGAAGAATGAACATGAATAAGATTTAGTTCGTTGGACATTATCAATTACCCATATATATATGATATATACTTCTAAGACAACCTAGTTCCTATACCACAAGCTCCAAGGTAGTCCAGAAGGATTTATAAACCGTCTCAGTTGAATGGTTTGGACATAATATGGGTTTCCGAAACCATTATTAAGATAGTCTTGATAATATATGTCTAAAACTATAAATCACAAGACAGGTTAGTTGTAGAGATCCATCCATCATGGATCTTAGCAAGCTAGTGGGAGCTATAAGCGTCTTATGAGAAAAGATCAATTGTTTGATTTCTCATAAAGATGTAAATGAATCTTTTGTTTACTAGGTTTACAAAAGATTAGTGGGAGTTAATCATCTTCCTTCATCTATAATGATAGATTTCAAGATATAATTGGATTATATCAATCCCTAAAATAGACAATGAGATGCTAGGAAGTTTCTCATATGATGATAAACTTCAATTAGAATGACAATTCTAGTGAGACTAGGAAGTTGTTCTTCTCAAAGGGAATGTACCCTTTGACTCCCAAAGAAATAATGCGTAAATAGAATCCTTTATGCATACGCAGAAAGGTGATTTATGTATTACATATTGTATGAAAACATTGATATAAGTTGTACCTAGAACGGTACAAGATGATATCAGTGCAAGCCCAGGATCAGAACCATGGCAACAGTCAAGTGAATCCTTAGGTATTTAAGAAATACTAAGGATGGATTCCTCAAGAATGAGGAAGAATTAGAGTAACGTAATGGAAGCGTAAATGTATTAGATTATGAATCTAATCCATCATAGAATATCTCTTCATTATGAATGAAGTGATAATGAGATATCTCTTTATTATGACTAAAGAGATATTTGGGTGGAAACGTTAAAAGTAATGACTTTAATGTGTTCCATCATGTATGCAAAATATATTGCCATATAGAAGCTTACAACATTGTTGTTTGGATGGGAAAGTTCATTTATGAACTCTCCATTCGGTTCCAACCAAAAAGTGTATGACACTAATGGGGCGATAGCTCAAGCCAGGGAATCAAGGTCTCATCAAGGTCCGAACTCAAATGAGAGACTGAACCACATGATTGAGAATCATGTATAATGGTGACGTCGTTATTCTCAAGATTGCTTCTATGGATAACATATAGATATCCATTGTTTAGGCCTACTACTCAGCCATTTATGAAATGAATTACAGAAGAGGTATCATCACTGATGAACAAGCTGATTGGCTCTAGTGCAAGTGGGAGATTGTTGGAAATGTGCCCTAAAACCAATCATATGATGATACTTTACGGACATTTCAAACTAATGTAGTTTAAATGAAAAGGGCAAAGATTATTGTTTGAGCCGTCTCATATAAATGTTATATGCTTAAACGATAAGTCCAAGGAATATGTGATTGGAATAATGCGATCTAAAGAAGTTAGATTCATGAGACCATTCTTTCGTTGACACATCCTAAACGTTCCTGATCATAGGATTATCAATTGGGCATTGACAGTCCGTTAAGATCAGTACGTGCTATGTCTTCTCTCAGGGAGAGTGACTAGTCTCGAGTCATTGGTGTGTGTGACATCAAGACAAGTACGTAGGTGCTCAATAGAGAATGAGTTCACTGAACACGATCAACGAAGAGTTCTCATATTCATGTCACATGAGAACTCATGGTTGGGATAATGCAAATTAGTCTTTTGACCTGAGGCATCACAGTTGTCTTGTGGTTAGGTCCTTAATCTTTGATTATGTCAAAGTCACTCCATCAGGAGGGTGTCCATGGCATCGTTGGGGTTAAGCCACTTAGCCATGGAGGCAAGTGAATGCGCAACAAGGGATCTCTAACCTTCAAACTGTTTGAGGGAGAATACTCTATGATATGATTTAGAATCTCTGGCCAGAGTATGAATGAGATGTTGGAATGCGTTCCAGATCACATTCAAGGTAATCATATAAGTACAAGATTCACATTGGATAGTAGACATGAATAAACTATCAAACCAAACAATGTGGTCAAGAGTATTGTATTAGAGAAAGACCGTATTGCATTTGTAATCCTAAAACTGAATAGGTTCTCCACCTCTTCTGATTAGCTTGGGTAACCATGACATGCTGCTAGGCGTCAACCATGGTTTGTGGAAGCCCTAAACGTGTATAATCACTAACGGGAGAATTGAAAGTAAGTTTCAATTCACAATCGATTAGAAAGAGTTTTAATCGCCCACTGCCTCGCTAAAAGGAACCTAATGGATCGTTCACCGAGTAAGGTAGAGTTTGAAGAAACAACGGAGATGAGTAAGAATAATTAAATGGTTTAATTATTTATCTAAGGCTAGGATTAATTAATATGTTAATTAATCAAACGAATAAGTTCGTTAAAGACCTCGGGTTAGTTTTGGGCCGCAAGGCCCAATGGGATTTGAATGTCAAGCCCATTAACTCAAGTTGTATGACAACTTGAATAAACAAAGGGCTTGAAAGCCCAATGAACCCTATAGGCCGGCCATGATAGTAGAATAGGGCTTTTTGTCCATTAGGTCACTTATTTGAAGGGACTATATAAAGGACTTTATAGCCTAAAATTTACAAGAGGTAATTTTTGGGGAAAGGATGAGAACACAAGCTCTCCTTTCTCTCTAAAATTTAGGCCACCTTGGAGGGATCATCTAGCAATCAAACTCCTCCAAGGTCACTCATTTCTTCTTCATTATGCCTTGGTGATGAATCATTAGAGGTTCTCAATTTTGGGAACTTGGAGAAACCTTTTCATCCATCCAAATCCATGGATCTAAGATGCAAGGAATGAAGGCCCTCTCTTTGGGTGATTAGCCTTTGCTTATGCAAAGAGGAATCTACAAAGGTATTGATTTCTCAACTCACTTTGTTTTGAGTTGAGTCTTGGTTCACCTATCTACTAGGCTTTGAAGTTCATGGGTTAAGTTTTGTTTTTGAGTGCATATAAACATGATTCCGCCTTTTAATTGTTAATTGCATGTTGTTGATGTTGCTCAAATGAACTTGTTTTTCACAAATATTCCTTCAATTGGATACACAAAGGTGCGGCATTATCCAATCCCGAAGCAGAAAGCTCCTTGAGTGTCCGGTTGTTCTTCAAGGTCAGGTTCCGGGCTTGGTGGATTTGATTCGTGTTGCTTCCTCTTTCGTCTCAAAGTCCTCTCAAAATCGCTGTCAAAGTCTAAGATGTGCTCACGAATCGATTGAGAACTCCGAGTCATACACTAGTACCTAAAACAAGAAAAACAAAACAAGGTCAGAAACTTAAACAAACTAAAATAAACAGAAAATAACAATCCAAGGGATTAGCAAAGTTGCTAATCCCCGGCAACGGCGCCAAAAGTTTGATGCGAAATGTATAAGCACACAAATTAAAACCCTCTTTTGACAATTGTAGTATATGAATAAGTAGGGATCGTTCTAAACCGGGGATTAGGAGGGATTGCTAAATCACTTGAAAACTGACTCAAAAACGTAAAACAAAGGTTAAAACACTAAACTAGACTCAAAGAATGCAAAACTAAACACTTAAAACACTAAAACAAACCAAAAGACTCAAAACAGCACCAAAACACTCAAAACTGCCTTAAAAACATAATCTGGGCAGTTTTGAGCAGTTACACTAATTTGGACGAATTTGGGTAATAAATTGAATCAAAACACTTAGAAACACAAACTAAGACACTTTCTAACTAAATTGAACACTAAAGTAAAGGGGGATTTAGTTTTTGACGAAATTTAATAAAGTGCACAGATTGGAAAGATGAATTTGATGAAAATATGGATGGAATGCTAGCTAGAAGGTTCTTCTCCACACATGTCACACTTGCATACAAGATGATTTTCAATTGGTCTTTCGATGAATCATGAAACTCAACACCCCAGGTTAATTAGGTTCGCTTAAATTAACCTTCAAGTTCTCCTTAAGTTAATGAATTGGATGGGACAGCGCATACACAATTCAAAACATTCTCCAAAAGTCCTTTACGTGAAAAGCACAATAAAGATACAATCAAAGATCATTAAGCAACATGAAAACTATAAGTGTTGACGAGGCATTCGTTACTATGATGTGCATGAAACTAGTGCCAAGAATTCATTTAACGCGATTGTTTATAAGCAACCTCCACTACTTGTGAATATAAGATTGTAACTATTAGGTGAAACTCACTTATATTCTAGCATCATATTCATGCATGAAAATTAAGCGTGCACTCTCAATAAACATACACAAATAAGTTCTCAATCAAACAGTTAAACGAATTGAATCCACAACTCATGAAATTCCAACCAAAGGTAATCAATTTATATTGCAAGCATAAACATGGTTTCGAATCACCCCCTAGCTAACTAGGGACTTAGCCTCTCATGTTCACAGAAAGAGAAACAAAATTGAAATTAAACATAAAGAACAAAAGATTGATTACACCTAAAACGCCCAACGAATCCACTTTGAATTTCTGCACGTTTCAAGCTCCTCTTTCTCCTTTCTTCTTGCTGCGGCAGAGAAGGTTTATGGTGAGTTTGGATGATTTTCTGGTTTAGGGATGGGTTTATGAGGATATGGTGGTGCGGCAAGGTGGTGGGATGATGTATGGAGGTGTGGATGGTGGCTGGAAGGGTGGGGATGGCTGCGGCAGAGATGGGAGGTGGTTGGAATGGTGGGAGAAGGCTGCGGATTGAAGGGTTTTAGGTGATGGTGGCTGTGGCAAAGGGAGAGAATGTGGCTGAATATGAAAAGAATGAAAAATGAATGAAAGAAGAGAGAATAGGGTGCGGCTAGGGTTTAAAATATATATGGTTTCAGAAAACAAAACCCTAGCTTATTTTGGTTACTGAAAATTAAATCAAAGGCTTTTAGAATTAGGAAATAAAATTAGAAATTAAAGAGGGAATGGATGCAAGGTGTGGCTAGGGTTTTAAATTAGGAGAGGAGCATGTGTTTAATTGCCAAACCTAGGACAAAACTACCCCCCCCTTGCACGGCAAGGGAAGGAAAGAAAGGGAGAGGCCACGGCAAAGGGGTTTAAGGGCCCTAGGACCTTTGTTTCGTGTCCTAAAGTGCCTACAAGGCCTTCAAAGTGGCTAGAAAATACGGATGTTTAAGATTAGGAAAGGTTACCAAAACGGGAAACCTAGGGTTAACTTTCCTACTTCAAGTAGGAATCCTTGTTGAAGTAGGAATCCATCGTTCTTCAAGTCTTCAACTCATTCATTCCTCTTTTGCTCCAAAAGACTCCAATTTGCATCTTCTTGCACACTTTGGCTTTATAATCTGAAAATACCCAAAAGTGACTTTAAACACTAAAATAACGAAGGAAACACAACATAAATGCACGAGAACAAGCTAATTAAGTCGCATGAATATGCTCCTATCAAACCGATGAAACCCAACGGCTATCCGAGATAGGATAGATCACCCCACAATCAAGAAGCTTGATAATCTCCTTTTTCACAACTTCCATCATTGGAAGGTTGAGCCGGCGTTGAGCCTCTCTAGTTGGTTTAGCCCCCTCCTCTAGAAGTATGCGATGCATGAAAGTTGTAGGACTAATACCCTTGACGTCAGCCAAGGTCCATCCTAGGGCCGTTTTGTGCTCTTTCAACACCCGAATCAATTTCTCCTCCTCCATTGACGTGAGGGATGAGGAAACTATGACGGGCAACGTCTCATTTTCTCCCAAATAGACATATTTCAAATGATCCGGCAATGGTTTAAGTTCAAGAATGGGTGCCTGAATCACTGAAGGTAACAACTTGTTAGTCGAAACAGGAATTGGAATTGGGTTTGGAGGCTTACCAAAGTGTTGTGGCAACGACTCAAGGGTAGCAACCATCTCGGCCTCATCTTCACATGTAGGCACGGCATGGAATTCCACATGCATGCCGTGGGTTTTATCCTCTCCTACCCCTTCGTTTTTATGTCCCATTCCTTTAGTAATGGTCGTTTCAAGGGGGTCCCTCTCCAAGGAGTCAAGATAATCTTGCGCCAATGAATCAAATATGTCAATAGAAAAACAAGAATGATCATCTTTAGGATATTTTATAGTTTCAGAAAGATTGAAATCAATAACTTCCCCATCAAATTCCATTGTTAATGTCCCCTTGAACATGTCTATCTTGGTGCGGGCCGTTTTCATGAAAGGTCTCCCAAGGAGGATCGGCAATGGGGTAGAATGGGCCGAATCTTCCATGTCAAGCACATAAAAGTCCGCTGGGAAAATCAAATGGTTAACCTGCACCAAAACATCTTCCAAAACTCCTTTTGGATATGCATTAGAACGATCGGCTAATTGAATAATCACACCATCATTTTTAAGCTCTCCTAAGTTCATAGATGCATAAATTGAGTAAGGCATGACATTAATTGAAGCTCCTAAGTCTAACATAGCATGTTCAAACCTAGTATTTCCAATAACAGAAGGAATTGTAAAACTACCCGAATCTTTGCATTTAGGTGGTAGTTTTCTTTGTAGCACTGCAGACACATTCTCACTTACCTGGACCACCTCCTTGTTTGAAATCCTCTTCCTCGTTGTGCAAAGCTCTTTTAAGAACTTGGCATACTTAGGAACTTGCTTGATTGCATCAAGGAGCGGAATGTTGACTTGAACTTTCCTAAAGGTTTCCAAAATGTCCTTTTCACTCTCCTCCTTCTTTGATTGCCTAAACCTGCTAGGAAAGGGCACGTTTAGTGGAATAGAACTTGACAAAGTCGAATTTGGACTTACCTTAGGGGTGTTAGACGGTTTTGGGGTGGTAGATGGTTGCGGCAAGGGAGCTTGCTTGGTCTTGGAATTGTCCTACGAACTCCACAATCTGCCCAATTTGCTTCTCCAAGTGATCCACCCTTTTGTCTTGGTTTTGCATGGCTTTGTTTTGATTCTCTTGCCCCTGAGACAAATTGGTAAGTAACTTAAGAAGTGTTTCATTGTCCAACGACATACCTTGATTGTTTTGGGCAGGTTGTGCTTGGTTTGGATTGGGGCCGAATGGCTTGGTGTAGAACCCCGGGGGTTGTTGTCTAAAGCCTCCTTGTTGTTGAGGCTCCCTCCACTTGAAGTTTGGATGGTCTCTCCAGCCCGGATTGTATGTGTTGGAATATGGATCATTCCTTGGCTAATTGTGGCTTCGAAATCCGATGGCATTTGCACTCTCCCATCCCCCATTCTCAATCAATTGAGGGCACCTTTCCGAATGGTGTCCTTGGATAGAACATACACCACATACAATTGGTCCTTGTATCTTCATTCCTTTGGCCATCTGAGACACAATAGAAGTAAGATTAGCTAATTGAGATTGAATATCGGATTGAGAACTTACCTCATGCAATTGTTGCCGTGGGGGGTCCCTTTGCCCAAGTCCTTCATATTGTTGTGCATTTAGAGCACGATTTACAATTAGGGTCTTGGCTGCCATAGGAGTTTTGTCCACCAATGCACCTCCCGCCGAAGCATCGAGCATTTGCCTTTCAATGGGAAGAAGGCCCTCATAGAAGTATTGAAGTAGAAGCTCCTCCTTCATTTGATGTTGAGGACATGAGGCAACAAGGGCTTTAAAACGCTCATAGTATGCCGGAAAAGAGTCTCCTTGACTTTGTTGGATTCCGCTAATTTTCTTCCTCAACAGAATGACTCTTGAAGTAGGGAAGAACTTCTCGAAGAACGCTCTCTTCATGCTTTCCCAAGAAGTAACGGTCCTGGGTGCCAATTCATAAAGCCAATCCTTAGCCTTTTCCACAAGAGAGAATGGAAAAGCTTTCATCTTCAAAATATTCCCATCAACGTTAATGGGTGTCATGCTTGAGCATACAACTTCAAACTCCTTCAAATGCTTGTTTGGATCTTCCATGGACAGCCCATGGTACTTGGGAATATGATGCAGCAAGCTTGACTTCAATTCGAACTTATCGGTCTTGCCTTGGGCCGCCCTAGGATATTGAATGCATAATGGCATGGCATTATCTAATCCCGAGGCAGAAAGCTCCTTGATTGTTTGATTATCCATCGCCATGACTCGTTCTTCTTCCTCCACTTCTTCTTCTTCAGATTCGGCCTCAGAACTAGAACTAGGTGGATTAGGTTCTGGTTGCTTCCTCTTTCTTCTCAAAGTTCATTCAAAATCATCGTCAAACTCCAAGATATTCTCATGAACGGGATGAGAACTACGAGTCATACACTTGTACCTAGAACAATGAAGCAAAAGAATTCAGCAACTCTCTTAGAAGCACGGCAAACACAAAAATAAAAAGAAAGAAAAAATAAACACACTACACTCTTGACCTTAAGACACACTTTGACACGACACAAACACAAGGGATTAGCAAGTTTGCTAATCCCCGGCAACGGCGCCAAAATTTGGTGTGAAAATTATGTTGACTGATAGGAGCATATTTAGGCGACTTACTTAGCTTGTTTTCGGGCATCTATGTTGTTAATTCATAGTTGTTTTAGTAGTTTAAGCCATTTTCGTGTGTTTTTAGGTTCATATGGCTAAGGAAGCAAAAAGATGCATTTTGGAGCATTTTGGAGCAAAATTGGGCTTGGAATGGATAGCATATGATTGAAGCCAAAGTGTTGGACGAATTTGAAGGCCTTGTATTCATTTTGGACATAAAACAAAGGGCCTAGCCCATTCTCTCTTAAACCAACCCCAAGGCCATGCATTTCCTTCCAATTCCAAAGCCCACAATCACTTCAAAAGCCATGCAAAGAACCATCCATATCATCATAAACAATCATGCACTCCACATGCATTTCCACCCTTACAAGACCCTAAACATATCATCCACACAAATCTGCCATCATTCACACATTTCTCCACTCATTGCCGTGCACATTCACTCACCACTCCACATGCATTCATCAACATATCTAGTTGTCACTCACATGCATTCCATCCTTTAAAACATTGCACATGCATCCATAATCATTCATTTCAGCCATTCCACATGCATTCATCATCATCACTCTAGCTTTAATTCACATGCACATTCAACATTCCAGAAATTCTCCCATGCCGTGCACATTCTCCTTTCATTTCTGTCAAAGCACATGCATTCCCTTCATAAATAATTCACATGCATTCCCTTCCATTTTCTGCTTGCATTTCTAGCTTTGCACATGCATATATTCCTCCTCCTAGCTGTCATGTCCCCCCCATTTTACCTATAAATAAGCATCCATTGCATTCATTCTCATTCACTCTCATTTCATACACATTTCAGTCACAACTTCTTCCATTTCAGAATGTAGACATAAAACCATCTTCCATTTCCATCACTCCCCACTCCACTCCACACTTCCATCCCCCCAACCAACTATCCCTAGACCTTATGCTACAACGAAGAGGAAGAAAAGAGTGCTTAAACGTTCATACAATTCACGTTTGAGTTGTTGGAATGTTTAGGTGTTTCTTTGATTTCAATGTTATAAAGAACTAAATCCCCCTTTGGCTAGGGGTGGATTCGATGTAGCCTTGCAAAACTATTCCATGTTATTAAGTTAAAGTATTTGATTCACCAATCTGTGTTCTTGTTTCATTCACTGATTTCATAGTTTAATTTGTTTGTTAATCTTAATGTTTGATCACCATTAGGGCTGCTTATGAATTATTTGATCAAGGTTATAGTACACATCATGCTTAATCTTGGTAGACATGTGAATGAATGAAGAAACTGCTATGCATACATCCTGCCATGTGATTTCTTTGATTCTTTGAAGTTTTCTTGTTCTTAATGGATTCTTACTTGCTAATCTAAGTTGAACATCACAACTAGGTTGCATATTAGGAGTACTTGATCACAACCACACATCAAATGGATGATCATAAATAAGTAAAACGAACCCTAGTTGCAGATTGGAGAGTTGAATACGTTTTGACTTAACAAACATGGACTTGGTTTAGCAATGGTGAAATCGAATCCCTAGCTTCATCTCCATTGATACTATCTCATTTTATTAGTTGTTGATTCATTTATTTGTGTTTACTTCATTTCCTTATGCTTTTAAGTTACAACAACAAATCTGCCTACATTGATTAGTTTTATTTCTCTAGTAAAGAGTTCTTGCAATCTATTTTGTTCCCAAGTATTTGTTTTGTTTTCAATTTCATCCAAAACCAATCCCCCTTTTCTTTGTTAAGTCATTTTAGTTAGAAAGTATCTTAGTTTGTGTTTTTAAGCATTTTGATTCATTCTATTACTCAATTTCGTCCAAAGTTACCAAAGTGTTTTGGGGCTGTTTTGAGTCTTTTGATTTGTTTGAGTGTTTTTATTGTTTAGTTTTGCATTCTTTGAGTCTAGTTTAGTGTTTCAAACTTTATTTTACATTTTTGAGTCAGTTTCCAAGTGATTTTGCAATCCCTCCTAATCCCCGGTTAAGAACGATCCCTACTTACATTCTTCACTACAATTGACAAAAAGAGGGTTTAAATTGTGTGCGTATAATTCTCGCATCATTGACACACAAATTAAACGCTATTTGTGACAATTGTAGTATAAATGCAAGTAGGGATCGTTCTAACCGGGGATTAACTAGGGATGCTAATCTACTCTAAACTGACTTAAAAACACAAAATTAAACTTTAAAACACTTACCTAGACCTATATGACTCAAAACAACTTAAAAAGACTCAAAACAGCCCAAAACACTCAAATAGACTCTAAAGGGTGATTTGGATGAAATTTAACTAACTTAGACTCAAAACACTAATTTGGACAGATTCAAACACTTTTCTAACTAATCTAACACACTTGATAAAATGGGGAATTGATTTGGACGAAATTAATTAAAATGGACAGATTGCAATTTAAATAGATTAGGCACTAAACTAGGTGAATTGAATGGGAAAAAGGCTAGTTAGGGGGTTCTTCTCCACACATGCACATATGTAATATAAATTGATTTCCGATTTTATTCCTTTTAAACCATGAATGACAATGCCCCAAATTAATTGTGAAAAGCACAAATTAACTCTCAGATTTTCCTAGTTTCATTGAATTGGATGGAATACGCATCGACAATCAAATCAAAGATCATTAAGCTTTTTGAAAACCCTAAGCATTGACTAGGTATTCGTAACTATGAATTGCATGATACTCTTGCCTAGAATTTACTTAATACAATCATGACTAGTGATTTCCACTACTTATGAATATAAGGTCATAACGATTAGGTGAAATTTCCTTATATCCTAGCATCAAATTCATGTATGAAAACTAAGTATGCATCCTTAATCAACACACAAGAACAAGTTCTCAATAAATCGATTAAGTAAATCACATACACAATTCAAGAAACAAAATCTGGAGGAAATCAATTCATAGAAAACATATGCCCATGGTTTCGAATTCACCCCTAACTAAGAAAAACTTAGTTACACATGTTCATACAAATTGAAAAGAAAATTAAAATAAACATGGAAATGAAACAAGGGAAGAAAGAACTCTGAAAGTCTCCAATGGATGTAGATTTCTTGCGGCACAAGATGGTCTTTCTCCTATGGAAGCCGCGGTGCTCCTTCTTCTCCCTAGGACTTGCGGCACAAGATGTGTTTTCTGAATGAAAGGTGGCTGATGTGAATGGATGAATGAATTGAATGTTGAATGGCTGCCTAGGGTCTCTCTAAAAAGGTGCGGCAACTTTAAGTTTTATATATATATAGCATGGCAAAACCCTAGCAATCAGATTTAGGGTTAAACCTAGCCAATATAAGTGTTTAGGGCCCCTAGGTTGCGGCAAGGGTTTGGGAATTAAATCCTAGCCCAATCAATCTCAGATATGGACTTATACAATCCAAATCCAAAATTGGGCCTTCTAGAAACTAAGTGTCTTATGGCTGATTTTGGGTGTTCTAGAAGGCATAAAAGGGGGGGGGGGAAGGTGTGGCACCCTTTTAGGGTCAGATAGGGCTTCTAGAAATTAGGTTTTTAGGTCCACTTGCAGCTAGGATTAAGGTGGAACAAGATTAGGTTAGGATAAGATAGGATAAGGTTTGGATAAGATAAGGTTGGATAAAGTTTTGGATAATGTTTCCTCTTTTCTTGCACTTTCCTTATCTTCTTTGTCATGAACTTTCCTTTTCTGATTTGTAGCATGTTTCTAACCTCTTTTGACTCTAAATTCGTCCATCCATGTTGCTCCATATACAAGCTGTCCAAAATAAGCCCAAAACTGCTCTAAAAGACTCAAAATTGCCTTTTCTTGCCAAGTTTGTCATTAGGACCTACAAACAAACGAAAATAGCTCAAAACACTATAATAAGTAGTAATTAGCTCACTAAATGTAAGGAAATAACATAACTAAGTCGCATAAATATGCTCCTATCACACACTTAAACTAAACATTGTCCTCAATGTTTTAGACTAAACTAACAGCAAAGGAACACACAAATAAACACATCACACATAACATAAAGTAAGCAACAAAGGAAAAGTTTTAGGGATGCAAATCTGAGTTTGGAGCGATTCCTAACTTCTTCCTTTGTTGATTGCATGGGTTGCCTCCTAATCCCTGGTTTAAGAACGATCCCTACTTACTTATATGCTACAATTGTCAAAAGAGGGTTAATTTGTGTGTTAAGTTAATTTTCACATCAAATTTTTGGCGCCGTTGCCGAGGATTAGCAAACTTGTTAATCCCTTGTGTTTGTGTCGTGTCAAAGTGTGTCTTAAGGTCAAGAGTGTCGTGTGTTTATTTGTTCTTTATTTTAGTGTTTACCGTGCCTTATTTCATAGTTTTTGTGTGTTTGCTGTGCCCTCTAAGAGGGTTGCTGATTTGTTTTGTTTCCTTGTTCTAGGTACAAGTGTATGACTCGTAGTTCTCATCCAGTTCGTGAGAATATATTAGAGTTTGACGACGATTTTGAGCGAACTTTGAGAAGAAAGAGGAAGCAACCAGAACCTAATCCACCTAGTTCAAGTTCAGAGGCCGAATCTGAAGAAGAAGAAGTGGAAGAAGAAGAACAAGTCATGGCGGCGGATAATCGAACAATCAAGGAGCTTTCTGCCTTGGGGTTGGACAATGTCGTGCCATTATGCATTCAATATCCTAGGGCGGCTCAAGGCAAGACCAATAAGTTTGAATTGAAGTCAAGCTTGTTGCATCACATTCCCAAATACTATGGGCTGTCCATGGAAGATCCAAACAAGCACCTTAAGGAGTTTGAAGTGGTTTGTTCGAGCATGACACCCATCACTGTCGATGGGAATATTTTGAAGATGAAAGCCTTTCCATTCTCTCTTTTGGAAAAGGCTAAGGATTGCCTCTATGAATTGGCACCCGGGACTGTTACTTCTTGGGAAAGCATGAAGAGAGCATTCTTGGAGAAATTCTTCCCAACTTCAAGAGTGATTCTTTTGAGGAAGAAGATTAGCGGAATTCAACAAAATGAAGGGGAGTCTTTTCCAACGTATTATGAGCATTTCAAGACTCTAATTGCATCATGTCCTCAACATCAAATGAAGGAAGAGCTCTTAATTCAATACTTCTACAAGGGACTCCTTCCAATTGAGAGACAAATGATAGATGCTTCAGCGGGAGGTGCTTTGGTTGACAAAACACCGGTGGCTGCCAAGGTCTTAATTGCAAACCGAGCATTGAATGCACAACAACATGAAGGCGTTGGAAAAAGACACACCCCACGACAACAAGTGAATGAGGTAAGTGCAATTTCTGAAATTCAATCTCAATTAGCTAATCTCACTATGCTTGTGTCTCAGGTTGTTGAAGGATCCAAAATGCAAGGTGCGGCCATATGTGGAGTGTGCTCTATGCAAGGACATCTCAATGATCAATGTCCTCAATTGATAGAGAATGGAGGATGGGAGAGTGCTGATAGGAGCATATTTATGCTACTTAGTTATGTTGTTGATAGAAGCATATTTATGCTACTTAGTTATGTTGTTTCCTTGCATTTAGTTACTTAACTACTATCTATTTTAGTCTTTTAAGCTATTTTCGTATGTTTTTAGGTCCTAATGGCAAAAGGAGCAAGAAAGTGCATTTTGAGGCTATTTGGAGCAGTTTTGGGCATGGATTGGATAGCTTAACTATGGAGCAATGTGGATGGACGAAACTGAAGTCAAGAGATGCTAGGAAAGGCTAAAAATCTGGAGAAAGAAGTCCAATTGCAAAGAAGATAAGGAAAGAGCAAGAAATAAGGAACCTTATCCAAATTTCCTTATCTTATCCAAACCTTATCCAACCTTATCTTATCTTATCCTATCCTAATCTTTTCCTACCTTAATTCCAACTTCAAAGAGGACTCCTTTTCACATTAAATCACCTAAATATCAAGTTCTAGAAGCCCTATTTTCGTGCATTAAGTTTATGCCACATGTAACCCTTCTAGAAGTTCTAGAATCTGCCACAAGGACCATTCCTTGTCCTCATTGGAATCTAATTGAAAGTGTCCTTGTTCTTTGGTGATTTGGAGTCCTAATTCCTCTCATTTTCAGCCCAAATTTCGTGCCTCCCCTTCACCCTATAAATACATGATGCCACAACACTCAAAAACCACCACCCTCTAGCACAAATTCACACCACACCATCCACCACACCTTAAGAGCCTAAAGTCACACAAATCCCCATTGTTGGCAGCAAGGAAGGAAGGAGGAGCCACCTAGAGTGTTTCTAGGTGTATTCTATCTTTGTTTTTAATGTTTAAGTTTAGTTATCTTTGTTTTGCAAATATGTGGAACTAACTTCTTTTTAGTTAGAGGAGAATTTGAAGCCATGATTATATGTTTTATATGAATTGATTACGTCCAGTTATTGTTTCTTAAGGCATGAATGTGATTTGCTTATCTAAGTTATTAAAACTTGTTTCTGTATATGGGTTGGGGGTCGACACTTAATTTGCATGCATAAACTTGATGCTAGAGTATAGGGGGGTTTCACGTAATTGTTATTCACTTATATTCACAAGTAGTGGAGGTTGCTAGTCACAATCGTGTTAAGTAAATCCTTGGTATGAGTCTCATGCGTTTCATAGTGATGAATGCCTTGTCAATGCTTATGATTTTCATAGAACTTAATGACTTTTGACATGTATCTTTATCATGCGTTTCATATAGGGAACTTGAGAAAGATAATTTGGTTTAGATGCGTATTCCATCTAATTCAATGAAATAAGGAAATCTGATGGTTAGTTGTGCGATGCAACTAACTTGGGGCGTTGTCATTCATAGTCTAAAGGAAAAATAACTGGAAATTGGTTCATATGCATATATCATGTGTGGAGAAGGACCCTCGAACTAGCCTTTCACCCATTTAATTCACCTAATTTCGTTTTTACAAAGTGTTTTCTACAAAGTTTTTGTTTTAAGTTTTATTTTCGTCAAAAACAATCCCCCTTTCATTTAGTCTTGTTATTTGAGTCAAAATCTGTTTTCTTTGAGTCTTTTGAGTCAAGTTAAGGTTTATTTTCGTCCAAAACACTTGTTAGGTCTAAAATTGAGTCTTTTTAAGTGTTTGTTGCTGTTTTGAGTGTTTTAAGTTAGTTTAGAGTCTGTAGAGTCTAGTTTAGTGTTTTTGAGTCTTAATTGTGTTGATTAGCATCCCTTCTAATCCCCGGCCTAAAACGATCCCTACTTTCATATACTACAATCATAGGGTTTTAATTTGAGTGTTAGAATATTTCACATCAGTTGTTTCCTTGCATTTAGTTACTTAACTACTATCTATTTTAGTCTTTTAAGCTATTTTCGTATGTTTTTAGGTCCTAATGGCAAAAGGAGCAAGAAAGTGCATTTTGAGGCTATTTGGAGCAGTTTTGGGCATGGATTGGATAGCTTAACTATGGAGCAATGTGGATGGACGAAATTGAAGTCAAGAGATGCTAGGAAAGGCTAAAAATCTGGAGAAAGAAGTCCAATTGCAAAGAAGATAAGGAAAGAGCAAGAAATAAGGAACCTTATCCAAATTTCCTTATCTTATCCAAACCTTATCCAACCTTATTTTATCTTATCCTATCCTAATCTTTTCCTACCTTAATTCCAACTTCAAAGAGGACTCCTTTTCACATTAAATCACCTAAATATCAAGTTCTAGAAGCCCTATTTTCGTGCATTAAGTTTATGCCACATGTAACCCTTCTAGAAGTTCTAAAATCTGCCACAAGGACCATTCCTTGTCCTCCTTGGAATCTGATTGAAAGTATCCTTGTTCTTTGGTGATTTGGAGTCCTAATTCCTCTCCTTTTCAGCCCAAATTCGTGCCTCCCCTTCACCCTATAAATACTTGATGCCACAACACTCAAAAACCACCACCCTCTACCACAAATTCACACCACACCATCCACCACACCTCAAGAGCCTAAATTCACACAAATCCCCATTGTTGGCAGCAAGGAAGGAAAGAGGAGCCACCTGGAGTGTTTCTAGGTGTATTCTATCTTTGTTTTTAATGTTTAAGATTAATTATCTTTGTTTTGTAAACATGAGGAGCTAAACTTGTTTTAGCTAGAGGAGACTTTGAAACCATGATTATATTTGCAATATGAATTGATTACTTTCGGTTGTGATTTCATAAATTGTGAATGCAATTTACTTCACCGTTTGATGGATAACTTATTCTTGTTTGTTGATTAAGGGTGCACACTTAATTTGCATGCTTGAATTTGGTGCTAGAATATAAGGGAGTTTCACATAATCGTTACAAACTTATATTCACAAGTATTTAAGGTTGTTTTCACAATCATGTTAAGTAAATTCCTAGCATGAGTATCATGATGTCATAGTTACAAGTGCTTTGTCAATACTTATGATTTTCATAGAACGTAATGATCTTTGATTGTATCTCTATTATGATGTCATGTAGGGAACTTTTGAAGAATGCTTTGGGTTGTCGTATGATGTCATCCAATCCAATAACTAAAGGAAAATCTGACGGTTAATTAGTGATGTCACGGTTCATCTGGGGTGTTGAGGTTCATGGTTTATCGAAAAAGCAACTGGAAATCAATTTGTGTTCAAGTGTGTCATGTGTGGAGAAGGACCCTCTAGCTAGCTAATCACCCATCCATATCCCCAAATTCGTCAAAACCTTGTTTAAGTCTTTTAGTTACTTGTTTTTATCTTAAATTCGTCAAAAACCCAATCCCCTTTATTTAGTTGTGTCAAATCTGTCCTAAAGTGTGTTTTTGAGTCTTTTGAGTCAAAACCAATTCTATTTTCGTCCAAATTGAGTCCTAGAGTCTAGTTTGAGTCATTTTGATTGTTTTGTGTTGTTTTGAGTCTTTTAAGTTTGTTTTGAGTCATATAAGTTTAGTTAAGAGTCTGTTGAGTTTGTTTAAGTGTTTTGAAGCATATTTTTATATCTTTGAGTCAATTTTCATTAGATTAGCAATCCCTCCTAATCCCCGGCCTAGAACGATCCCTACTTATATCTATACTATAATTGTCAAAAAGAGGGTTTAATTTGTGTGATAATTTATCACATCAAGTGCCCATGTTGTGGGGTACCAAAGTCCAAACCAACCAAGGGATGATCCATTCTCTAATACCTACAATCCCGGTTGGAGAGATCATCCAAATTTCAAATGGAGGGAGCCCCAACAACCCCAACAACAAAGCGAATTTAGGCAGCAACCTCCGGGATTCTACCAAAGGCCGTATGCACCCACACCACCCCAAGCACAACCTACACAACCCAAATCAGGTTCGTCCATAGATAATGATCAAAATTTTCAATTACTAACTTCTATGGCGCAGGGAATGCAAAATAGGGACAAAAAGGTTGATGAATTACAAAACCAAGTAGGGCAGATTGCGGAGTTCATGGGCCAATTCAGAGAGCAAGGCAAGTTGCCTAGTGATGCGAATTATATAAGCACACAAATTAAAACCCTCATTTGACAATTGTAGTATATGTATAAGTAGGGATCGTTCTTAAACCGGGGATTAGGAGGGGTTGCTAAAACACTTGAAAACTGACTCAAAAACGTGAAACAAAGGTTAAAACACTAAATTAGACTCAAAGAATGCAAAACTAAACACTAGAACACAAAAACAAACCAAAAGACTCAAAACAGCAACAAAACACTCAAAACTGCCTTAAAAACACAATCTGGGCAGTTTTGGACGAATTTAAAAGAAAACAAGTAACTTAAAACTTAAAAACAGATTTTTGGACGAATTTGAGTAAAACCAATGGATGATGAGCTAGCCAAGGGATACTTCTCCACACATGATACATTCAAACATAAGTTGATTTCCAGTTGCTTTTCGATAAACCATGAACCTCAACACCCCAGATTAACCGTGACATCACTAATTAACCCTCAGATTTCCCTTAAGTTATTGGATTGGATGACATCATACGACAACCCAAAGCATTTTTCAAAAGTCCCCTACATGACATCATAATAGAGATACAATCAAAGATCATTACGTTCAATGGAAATCATAAGTATTGACAAAAGCACTTGTAACTATGACATCATGATACGCATGCTAGGAATTTACTTAACATGATTGTGAAAACAACCTTAACTACTTGTGAATATAAGGTTGAAACGATTATGTGAAACCCCCTTATATTCTAGCCCCAAATTCAAGCATGCAAATTAAGTAGGCCTCCCTAATCAACATACAAGAATAAGTTATCCATCAAACGGTTAAGTAAATTGCATTCACAATTTATGAAATCACAACTGGAATTTATCAACTCATATTATAAATATAATCATGGCTTTAAAGCATCCCTAGGCTAAAACGAGTTTAGCCTCTCATGTTCATAACAAAACAAAGGAAATTAGAATTAAACATTGAAAACAAAAGATAGATTACACCTAGAAGCGTTCCAACACTCCAACTCGAATGCATAAACGTCCAAGGCTTCGTCTTCTCTCTCCTTTTCCTTGCTAGGTCACGGCACAAGTGCTAAGGTGGTGTTATGGATGAGTTTCTGGGTTTAAGTTGGGTTTATGGATGTATGGTGGTGCGGCAAGGTTTAGTGGTGGTGTAGGGTGGTTTGGACGAAGGTTTGAAAGTCGAAGGATGGTGAAATTTGGATGAAAAGCTGCGGCAAGGTTGGATGAATTTGTGAATGAAGGCAGGTTGTGTAGAAGGGAGATTAGGTTCCATAAGGGTGCGGCACAAGGGTATTTATAAGGAGGAAAAGACCTAAAGGCTTTATTACTTGGTTTAGGAAAGGAATTAATTCTAAATCTTTGAAGAATAGGAAACACAAAATCAGAAATTGAAGGGAATAGGAATGTGACTTGCGGCAAAGGTTAGAGAGAAAGGGAATGTCTTTTATTTCTGAATTTAAGTAAGGATTTAGGAATATAAAAGGGTATGTGAGTTATGGCTGAGATTGGTATGAAAAAGGAAGGTGTTTAAGTAGTTAGAATAGGAAACAAAGCCCTTCCTTGCAGGGCAAGGAAGGGAAACATAAGGGGACACACGGCATGGCCTAAGGTTGCAAGTTTTGTGTCTTTGAATAGGTAGGATCCTTTGATATTGCTAAAATATGGAGTCATAAAGGCTTAGGAAAGATTAAACCAAAATAGGAAACCTTGGCTTAACTTTCCTACTTCAAGTAGGAAACATTCTTTGACTAGGATTCCTCATTTGATTAGGAATCCTCTTGTGATTAGGAATCCTCACTTCATTAGGTCTTCAAATTCGTCCATTCCTTTTGCTCCAAACATAAGCTATCCATTCCAAGTCCAATTTTGCTCCAAAATGCATCTTTTTGCTTCCTTAGCCATATGAACCTAAAAACACACAAAAATGGCTTAAACTACTAAAACAACTATGAATTAACAATATAAATGCACGAAAACAAGCTAAGTAAGTCGCCTAAATATGCTCCTATCACCTAGATCGACCATCGTCAATCCAAAAGGAGGTTTTGAAACCGCTAAGGCTATCACCTTGAGAAGTGGCAAGGAAGTTGGAACTATCCCCAAACCAACCAAATCAAGTCAAAAAGAGGATGAAAAGCTGCTGCTCGAAGAGGAGAAATTGGACAAAGCCACGGCACAAATGATGTGATAAATAATAGCAGTCAAATTAAACCCTCTTTTTGACAATTGTAGTATAGATATAAGTAGGGATCGTTCTAGGCCGGGGATTAGGAGGGATTGCTAATCTAATGAAAATCGACTCAAAAATGTGAAAATATGCTTTAAAACACTTAAATAAACTCAAAAGACTCTTAACTAACTTTTATGACTCAAAACAAACTTTAAAGACTCAAAACAACTCAAAACAACCAAAAAGACTCAATTTAGACTTTAGGACTCAATTTGGACGAAAATGTAATTAGTTTTGACTCAAAAGACTCTAAAACACAGTTTTGGACAGATTTGGAACAAGTAAGAAAAGGGGGTTTGATTTTGGACGAATTGAAAAGAAAAACAAGTAACTTAAAACTTTAAAACAGATTTTGGACGAATTTAAGAAAAACCAATGGATGATGGGATAGCCAAGGGATACTTCTCCACACATGATACATTCAAACATAAATTGATTTCCAGTTACTTTTCCGATAAACCATGAACCTCAACACCCCAGATTAACCGTGACATCACTAATTAACCCTCAGATTTCCCTTAAGTTTTTGGATTGGATGACATCATACGACAACCCAAAGCATTCTTCAAAAGTCCCCTACATGACATCATAATAGAGATACAATCAAAGATCATTACGTTCAATGGAAATCATAAGTATTGACAAAGCACTTGTAACTATGACATCATGATACTCATGCTAGGAATTTACTTAACATGATTGTGAAAACAACCGTAACTACTTGTGAATATAAGTTTGTAACGATTATGTGAAACACCCTTATATTCTAGCACCAAATTCAAGCATGCAAATTAAGTAGGCCTCCCTAATCAACATACAAGAATAAGTTATTCATCATACGGTTAAGTAAATTGCATTCACAATTTATGAAATCACAACTGGAATTTATCAACTCATATTATAAACGTAATCATGGTTTCAAAGCATCCCTAGGCTAAAATGAGTTTAGCCTCTCATGTTCATAACAAAACAAAGGAGAATAGAATTAAACATTGAAAATAAAAGATAGATTACACCTAAAAATGTTCCAACACTCCAACTCGAATGCATAAACGTCCAAGGCTTCGTCTTCCTTCTCCTCTTCCTTGCTAAGTCACGGCACAAGAGTCTAGGGTGGTTTTGTGGATGATTTTCTGGGTTTTGAATGGATTTAGGAAGGTAGGGTGGTGCGGCAAGGGTTATTGGTGGTGTATGGAGGCTTGGATGAAGGTTTGGAAGTAGGGGAATGGTGGAAAGTTGGATGGAAGGCTGCGGCAAAGGTTGGTTTTTTGAGTGAATGAAGGCAGGTTGTGTGGAAAGGTGATTAGGGATCCTAAGGGTGCGGCATAGGGGTTTTATATAAGGAAGAAAGAGTCCTAAGGCTTTATTACTTAGTTTTGGAAAAGAATTAAAAGCCAAATCCTTCAAGAATAGGAAACACAAAGTCAGAATTTAAAGGGAAAAGGAAGTAACTTGCGGCATTCAATTGTGAGAAGGAGAACGTGATCTATTTTTGAAATTAGGCATGGACTTTGGAATATAAAAGGGTATGTGAGTTATGGCTAAGTTTGATATGAAAAAGGAATGTGTTTGAATGCTTAAAAATAGGAAAGAAGGCCCTCCCTTGCACGGTGATGCGAGAATTATACGCACACAAATTAAACCCTCTTTTTGACAATTGTAGTATAAGTATAAGTAGGGATCGTTCTTAACCGGGGATTAGGAGGGATTGCAAATCACTTGGAAACTGATTCAAAAACGTAAAATAAAGTTTAAAACACTGAACTAGACTCAAAGAATGCAAAACTAAACACTTAAAACACTAAAACAAACCAAAAGACTCAAACAGCACCCAAAACACTCAAAACAGCCTTAAAAACACTTTCTGGGCAGTTTTGAGCTCTTTGACTACTTTGGACGAAATTGGGTAATAAAATGAATCAAAACACTTAAAAACACAAACTAAGACACTTTCTAACTAAGTTGGACACTAAAGCAAAGGGGGATTGAGTTTTTGACGAAATTAAATAAAATGCACAGAATGTAATTCAAACAGATTGTAAAGATGAATTTGATAAAAATATGGATGGGATGGCTAGCTAAGGGGTTCATCTCCACACATGTTACAATTGCATATAAAACGATTTCTAATTGCTTTTCAATAAACCATGAAACTCATCACCCCGGGTTAATTAGGTCCGCTTAAATTAACCTTCAAATCTTCCTAACGTTATTGAATTGGATGATTGCATACGACAACCCAAAACATTCCCCACAAGTCCCCTACATGATTGCATAATAGAGATACAAGCAAGAATCATTACGCTCTATGAAAATTATAAGTGTTGACGAGGCATTCGTTACTATGATTGCATGAAACTTATGCCAAGAATTCGTTTAACGCGATTGTTTATAAGCAACCTCCACTACTTGTGAATATAAGTTCGTAACTATTAGGTGAAACTCACTTATATTCTAGCGTCATATTCATGCATGAAAATTAAGCGTGTACTCTCAATAAACATACATAAATAAGTTATCAATCAAACAGTTAAACAAATTGAATCCACAACTTATGAAACGCAATTAGAAGTAATCAAATCAAAATGCAAGCATAAACATATATTTCGAATCCCCCCCTAGCCAAGGGGGGGTTTAGTTCCTCATGATACAAAACAAAGAGAATCAAAGAAACACCTAAACATTCCAACAACTCAAACTTGAATTGTATGAACGTTTAGGCCCTCTTCTCTTCCATTCCTCATTCGTACAAAACAAAGAGTATTGAAATTAAACATTGAAATCAAAGAAACACCTAAACATTCCAACAACTCAAACTTGAATTGTATGAACGTTTAGGCCCTCTTATCTTCCTCTTCGTTGTAGCACAAGGTCTAAGGATAGTTTGATGGTTATGGATGGTGTAGAATGATGTGTTTAGGATAGGGATGGATGTAGGGGACTTCAAGGCTTATTTTTGGGCAGAAAATATGAAGAATGGTGAAGTATGGATGTGTTATAGAGAGGGGATGAATTTCTGGCGTGAATGGTGAATGAATGAATTGTGGCTGCAATGGATGCTTATTTATAGGTGAAAAGGAGGGAATATGACAGCTAGGAACTTGGTGGAAATCTGGAATGGTGATGGGAGATGCATGTGGCTGATTTATGCATGTGATTAAAGGGTGGGAGTGCATGTGCAAAGTTGGTTGAATGATTATGGGTGCATGTGGCTGATTTATATGAAGGGAATGCATGTGAGTGACAGCTAGATATGTTGATGAATGCATGTGGAATGAATGTGTGAATGATGGCAGATTGTGTATGTGAATGATTAGGGTGAATGTGCATGTGCTTTGACAGCTAGGTTGAATAAATTAAAGGGAGTGCATGTGGCTTGGTTGGAATGATTGGAATGCAATCTGAAATGGGATGTGTTGGTGTGAATTTCTGGTACAAAGGGCCTCCTTTGGTCTTCAATTTCGTCCATCTACTTGGCTTCAAGTATATGCAATCCATTTAACGCCCTAAACTACTCCAAAATGCACCAAAATGCACCCTTTTGCATACTTTGCCCTTAGAACCTGAAAACACACAAAAGAAGCATAAAGGACTAAAATAACTAAAGAAACATAACGTAAATGCACGAGAACAAGCCATTTAAGTCGCATGAATATGCTCCTATCAAATTCCCCCACACTTAGCTTTTGCTAGTCCTCAAGCAAAACAAAGCAAAAGAAACCAAAACAAAACAAAACGAAACGAAACAAAACAAGTAAACACACAACCTAAACCTTCCAACAATCGTCTTAGGGATTTCCAATGCAAACAGTTTAAACAATCGTCTTTGGGTTTTTCAAAACAATTTTTCAAATTTTTATGGGATTTTCGAATTTTTAAGTCAAAACACACTAAAACAGTTTAAACACACTTACAAACAGCAAGAAACAACATTTGAAGTTATGGTGGATAAAACCCTACGAATTTGCATCAAAACACTTTAGTTACCCCCCCACACTTCAATCAAACATTGTCCTCAATGTTTTAAGCTTAAAACCACACTAAACACAAGCAAACATATAAACCGCAAATAAACATACTAAACATGTCAGAATGTATCTAATAAAGAGAAGAGTTTAGAGATGCAAATCTGGTTATTGGAGTGTGAATTCCATTTTCTCCTTGGTGATCTTGGACTGGGCTGGGCTGGAGATTCTTTTGGTTTCCTCCGATCGTTGATTTTCATTTGTGCTACTCTTGAACTGGGCAGCAGGATTCTTTTGGTCTCCCCCGAAGGTCTGAGCTTACTCCTTTTATCTGTTTCTTTGTTCAATCTCTCCAATTCGTATTGAAGAGGGTTAGAGGATAGCTCAGCATATGCTTGTCTCCTCATGCTTCAATGTATCATTTTCCTTTGCCTTACTTGCTCCCCTTTGCAGAAGTGGTCCCTTCTCTGGAAGTGTATCAACCGTTGAAGATGACTACTCGAGAGCAACGCTAGGTAAGCAACCAGGGAATAGAGTCCAGGTAGACTCCAAGTGCCGGCTGATTGCTTCTTTTACTTTACCATGCAAGTAATAACAAAGACAAAGGAAAAGACAGGGAAAAAGCATGATATGAGATACTTTTGCTTTTGACCTTGATGATATGAGATACCTTTGCTTTTGAAGAAGCGGTGAATGAATCAGCACATGTATTTGTGGTGCTGTTTCCTCCTGGGTCATCTGTACTCCAGGCATCTGGTATCATCTTTGGGGAAGAAGAAAGAATGGAGTATTTCGAAAGGCTTTGCTGGGAGTGCGCCCTCAGAGGTGAGGAAGAGTTGGGCATTTTCTTCAGGTTTGCCTTGCCATAAAAGATGAAGGTCGACATATATAGGGATTTCCCAATAGCAAGTGGTGGTATTGTTCTTTTACCCTTGTCGACAAACGTTTTGATCCCGCAAATCCGGCTTTTTGAAATAGTGACGCCTCTTCGATTTCTGAACGACGCCTTTCGATTTCTGAGCAGGCGCCCCTTCGATTTCTGAACGACGCCCCTTCGCTTTCTGAACGACACGTAGTAGTGCGGATGCGGCTCTTTTGACAAAGCTGCATGCGTTTTCTGAAAAGCAGAGAAAGCGTCGCCGAACTTTGCGCTTGTCGGCTAAAGACGTGTAGTTGCGAT
The DNA here is from genome assembly GCF_041283825.1 of Pyrus communis. Lineage (NCBI taxonomy): Eukaryota > Viridiplantae > Streptophyta > Magnoliopsida > Rosales > Rosaceae > Pyrus > Pyrus communis. The sequence continues at coordinate 7,427,167 of NC_142577.1, forward strand.
GATGGCCTCCACGTGTTGAACGCGTTTTCTGAAAAGCCGAGGGAGCGTCGCCGAACTTTACGCATGAAATTCCGGCTTTTTGAATCGGTGGACGCGTTGCCTTGGCTTTTTATAGAGCTATCGATCACCGCCAACTTACACACTCTGAAGATTTCCCATTCTTGAAAATCGTCTCCGGCCCTTTGAACATTTACTCCATCCACCCCTTCTCTTTGAACACTTTTGAAAAATGGCAAACCCATCGAACCTTAGCTTAGAATTGAGTCTCCGCAGTGATACGGGCGTGCCGCGTCAAGGTAACGTATGGCGCCCTTCTTTCTTATCTTCTAACGGTCCTCTTACAGGTGAAGACTCCATGATGCAGGACGCCACAACAGCGACGATAGTAGCTCGGAACCTCCTCACTCCCAGAGATAGTCAGCTGCTTTCAGGACGGTCCGATGAGTTGGCTGTTCAAGAGTCCCTGGCTCTCAGTGTTCAGTGCGCGGGCTCTGTGTCCAACATGGGCCAACGCCTTCTTGCTCGCTCCCGTCAGGTTGAATCATTGATGGCGGAGGTGGAAAGTCTTAAGCAGGAGATCAAACAGCTTAAGCACGAGAATAGAACTTTGCACGTGCTTGCCAATAACTATTCATCAGGCATGAAGAGGAAGCTTGATGAGATGCAAGAATCTCAAGGTCGGATGCAAAGTGACCGTCAAAGGCTTGCGGCTTTCTTCCAGGGGCACCTTTTTCCTGGGTCATCCAGCGTTCCGCCAAGTATTGAGGCCTGGAATGCTCTATCTCCGATGCCTCCTGCTCTGATGCCTTCCGCTCTTATGTCTTCCGCTCCGATGCCTCCTGCTCCGATGCCTTCTGCTCCTATGCCTTCCGCTTCTAGAGTTTTGCCTCGTAGTGGGGCTTCACACAAACAAAAACAAAAACAACCTTTGTGAAGCTCCATCTTTCTCTTTCTTTGTTAGATACATTTGTAATTTCTCAAAAATTAATGAACAAGCTTTGTTTTATTCACTGTATTGGGTTGCCTCCCAAGTAGCGCTTTCTTTTACGTCTTGTAGCCGGACGAGGAACTTCTTTCCTCACTTAGGACCCACGACATGGAATTTATCTTTGAATGGGGGGTGATACTTGAGATGATCCGGTAATGGTTTAAATTCTAGAGTGGGTGCCTGGATCATTAACAACATATTAGTATAAAAGAAAATTGAAATTCGGGGAGGCGGCTTACCTGTGTGCTCCGACAAGAACTCAATGACAAAGACCACTCCTTTGAATGTTTCAGGGACTTTGCACTCGGCCAGATGTGGTGTGAGGATTGGTCCTTGTCCTGTGTCATAAAATTCAATTTCTTTGGGGTTGTTTGCCTCAAGAACATCCTCTTTGACGAATTCTTGATATTCCATACTTTGCACTTTTGGAAGGGCTTCCAAGATGTCTTTCTCACCCTCTTCTTCCTTGGATTGCATGATCCTGCAAGGAATAGGGACATTCAGTGGAACAGGGTTAGAAATAATTAACTTTGGAATAACCTTACCTGAATTGGGTGGCGTAGGAGCAATAGGTGCCTGCAACAAAGGTGTTTCCACCCTTGCCATAGGTTGCGTGTGTTCCTCTTCCTCAATTAGCAGCTCCTCATCCACTTCTAGGCTATGTTTGGACATTTTTAGGTCAGCTCCAACCTCCATAGCACTTCCCAAAGTGATAGCATTATGGATTTCAAAATCTTCCTTCGAGTTTTCAATAGTTGAGTTGGAGAGTTCACTTTGCTCTTGAATTTGTTTCATGAACTCCATAATCTGCCCAACTTGCTCCTCCAATTTACCCAACTTCTTGTCTTGATTTTGTTCGTCCTTGTTTTGAGTTTGGACTTCATTGCTTTGGGCAGGTTGTGGTGGCTGCATAGGTGCTGTATAGAACTCCTCATATGGTTGCCAATATTCTCCTTGTTGAGCCTCCTCGACTTGGTTTTGTGAGCCCTGCACCAAACAAATTAATTCATTAAGCTTTTGATTATAATCTATTGACGAACTTGAGTTTGGTTGGGCATATTGTATATGAGGTTGTGGTGGATGCATAGACGTTGAATAGAACTCCTCATATGGCTGCCAATCTGCTTCACGTTGAACTTGTTGAGCTTCCCACCACATAGAGTTTGAATGATCCCTCCAATCTCTTTGTGGACATTGATTGGCTTGAAATCCTTGCCTATATAAAGCACCAAATGTAGGGACACTCTGCATTGTGGTTCTTTCGGCATACGGCGACAATTGAGAAGTAAGATTTGCCAATTGGGCTTGAATGCTAGCAAAATCCATATCTTACTTCTCTAGTACCTAAAATCAAAGAAAGAGAACTAAATCAAATATCAAAAGTAACAACAAACAAAGAAAACAACACTAAGTAAGAAACTAAAACGAAAACAACTAAAAAAAAAAGAAAAGAACCAAGGGATTAGCAAAGTTGCTAATCCCCGGCAACGGCGCCAAAATTTGATGCGAGAATTATATGCACACAAATTAAACCCTCTTTTTGACAATTGTAGTATAAGTATAAGTAGGGATCGTTCTTAACCGGGGATTAGGAGGGATTGCAAATCACTTGGAAACTGATTCAAAAACGTAAAATAAAGTTTAAAACACTGAACTAGACTCAAAGAATGCAAAACTAAACACTTAAAACACTAAAACAAACCAAAAGACTCAAACAGCACCTAAAACACTCAAAACAGCCTTAAAAACACTTTCTGGGCAGTTTTGAGCTCTTTGACTACTTTGGACGAAATTGGGTAATAAAATGAATCAAAACACTTAAAAACACAAACTAAGACACTTTCTAACTAAGTTGGACACTAAAGCAAAGGGGGATTGAGTTTTTGACGAAATTAAATAAAATGCACAGAATGTAATTCAAACAGATTGTAAAGATGAATTTGATAAAAATATGGATGGGATGGCTAGCTAAGGGGTTCATCTCCACACATGTTACAATTGCATATAAAACGATTTCTAATTGCTTTTCAATAAACCATGAAACTCATCACCCCGGGTTAATTAGGTCCGCTTAAATTAACCTTCAAATCTTCCTAACGTTATTGAATTGGATGATTGCATACGACAACCCAAAACATTCCCCACAAGTCCCCTACATGATTGCATAATAGAGATACAAGCAAGAATCATTACGCTCTATGAAAATTATAAGTGTTGACGAGGCATTCGTTACTATGATTGCATGAAACTTATGCCAAGAATTCGTTTAACGCGATTGTTTATAAGCAACCTCCACTACTTGTGAATATAAGTTCGTAACTATTAGGTGAAACTCACTTATATTCTAGCGTCATATTCATGCATGAAAATTAAGCGTGTACTCTCAATAAACATACATAAATAAGTTATCAATCAAACAGTTAAACAAATTGAATCCACAACTTATGAAACGCAATTAGAAGTAATCAAATCAAAATGCAAGCATAAACATATATTTCGAATCCCCCCTTAGCCAAGGGGGGGTTTAGTTCCTCATGATACAAAACAAAGAGAATCAAAGAAACACCTAAACATTCCAACAACTCAAACTTGAATTGTATGAACGTTTAGGCCCTCTTCTCTTCCATTCCTCATTCGTACAAAACAAAGAGTATTGAAATTAAACATTGAAATCAAAGAAACACCTAAACATTCCAACAACTCAAACTTGAATTGTATGAACGTTTAGGCCCTCTTATCTTCCTCTTCGTTGTAGCACAAGGTCTAAGGATAGTTTGATGGTTATGGATGGTGTAGAATGATGTGTTTAGGATAGGGATGGATGTAGGGGACTTCAAGGCTTATTTTTGGGCAGAAAATATGAAGAATGGTGAAGTATGGATGTGTTATAGAGAGGGGATGAATTTCTGGCGTGAATGGTGAATGAATGAATTGTGGCTGCAATGGATGCTTATTTATAGGTGAAAAGGAGGGAATATGACAGCTAGGAACTTGGTGGAAATCTGGAATGGTGATGGGAGATGCATGTGGCTGATTTATGCATGTGATTAAAGGGTGGGAGTGCATGTGCAAAGTTGGTTGAATGATTATGGGTGCATGTGGCTGATTTATATGAAGGGAATGCATGTGAGTGACAGCTAGATATGTTGATGAATGCATGCGGAATGAATGTGTGAATGATGGCAGATTGTGTATGTGAATGATTAGGGTGAATGTGCTTGTGCTTTGACAGCTAGGTTGAATAAATTAAAGGGAGTGCATGTGGCTTGGTTGGAATGATTGGAATGCAATCTGAAATGGGATGTGTTGGTGTGAATTTCTGGTACAAAGGGCCTCCTTTGGTCTTCAATTTCGTCCATCTACTTGGCTTCAAGTATATGCAATCCATTTAACGCCCCAAACTACTCCAAAATGCACCAAAATGCACCCTTTTGCATACTTTGCCCTTAGAACCTGAAAACACACAAAAGAAGCATAAAGGACTAAAATAACTAAAGAAACATAACGTAAATGCACGAGAACAAGCCATTTAAGTCGCATGAATATGCTCCTATCACACGGCAAGGAAGGGAAACACCAAGGGGATACACGGCAAGGAGTTTAGGTTGCAAGGGAACTTTGTTTTGTGACCTAGAATAGGCAGAAGTCCTTGATATTGCTGAAACATGAAGTCTTTAAGGATTAGGAAAGGTTAAACCAAAATAGGAAACCTTGACTTAACTTTCCTACTTCAAGTAGGAAACCTTCTTTGACTACGATTCCTCATTTGATTAGGAATCCTCTTGTGATTAGGAATCCTAACTTCTTTAGGTCTTCAATTTCATCCATTCCTTTTGCTCCAAACATAAGTTATCCATTCCAAGCCCAATTTTGCTCCAAAATGCTCCAAAATGCACCTTTTTGCTTCCTTAGCCATATGAACCTAAAAACACACGAAAATGGCTTAAACTACTAAAACAACTATGAATTAACAACATAAATGCACGAAAACAAGCTAAGTAAGTCACCTAAATATGCTCCTATCAACAAAAACCATCCCAAACCACCAAGGTAAGTCCAAATTCGAATTTGTCTAGTTCTATTCCACTAAATGTGCCTTTTCCTATCAGATTTATGCAATCTAAGACAGAGGAGGATGAAAAAGACATCCTAGAGACGTTTAGGAAGGTGCATGTCAATATCCCGCTCCTTGATGCAATAAAGCAAATTCCGAAGTATGCTAAGGTTTTGAAGAAGATTTGTACAACAAGGAAACGGATTCGGGAGAAAGAGGTGGTACATGTAAGTGAGAATGTCTCTGCAATGTTGCAAAGAAAGCTACCACCTAAATGCAAAGATCCAAGTAGTTTCACTATCCCTTGTGTAATTGGTAATACAAGGTTTGAACATGCTATGCTAGATTTAGGTGCATCAATTAATGTCATGCCATATTCTGTTTATGCATCTATGAATCTAGGAGAGCTTAAAAATGATGGTGTTATTATTCAATTAGTCGATCGATCTAGTGCATACTCGAGAGGAGTTTTGGAAGATGTTTTGGTGCAGGTAGACCACTTGATTTTTCCTGCAGATTTTTATGTGCTTGACATGGAGGATTCAACCCACTCTCCACCGTCGCCACTCTTACTTGGACGACCTTTCATGAAAACAGCCCACACCAAGATTGACGTGGCCAAGGGAGCCTTAACTATAGAATTTGGTGGTTGATGTGCAAATTAACTTGACACACAAATTAAACCCTATTTGTGACAATTGTAGTAGATATGTAAGTAGGGATCGTTCTAGACCGGGGATTAACTAGGGATGCTAATCTATGTAAATAAGACTCAAAAACACTAAACTAGACTCTATGGACTCAAAACTAACTTTGGACACTTAAAACAGCGACCAATACTCAAAAAGACTCAATTTTAGACTCAATAAAGGTTTTGGACGAAAATAGGACTTGACTTGACTCAAAAGACTCAAGGAAAACAAGTTTTGACTCAAATATGAAGACTAACAAAAATGGGGATTGTTTTTGACGAATTTTAGATCAAAACAAAAACTTTGTAGAAAACACTTTTGAAAAACGAATTCAAGTAAAATAAATGGGTGGAAGGCTAGTTAGAGGGTCCTTCTCCACACATGATATATGCGTACGAACCAATGTCTAGTTATTACTCCTTTAGACTATGAATGACAACGCCAAGTTTTCCTTATTTCATTGAATTAGATGGAATACGCATCTAAACCAAATTATCTTTTTCAAGTTCTTTATATGAGACGCATAACAAAGATACATATCAAAAGTCATTAAGTTTTGTGAAAACTATAAGCATTGACAAGGCATTCATCACTATGAAACGCATGAGACTCATACCAAGGATTTACTTAACGCGATTGTGACTAGCAACCTCCACTACTTGTGAATATAAGTGAATAACAATTATATGAAACCCCCCTATACTCTATGATAGGAGCATATTTATACGACTTAGTTAGCTTGTTTTCTTGCATTTAATTAGCTAAACTATGTTAATTATAGTGTTTAAAGTTATTTTCGTGCAATTTCAGGTTTTAGTGTCAAAGTATGCAAAAAGAAGCAATTTGGAGCATTCTAGAGCATTTTTGGGCCAAGATTGGATAGTGCAAGCATGGAGGCATGAGGATGGACGAATTTGAAAGGCTTGAATTCAGTTAGGGAGTTGCAAGGGGGCCTAAAAACCTGATTTCTAGAAGGCTACATTAGAGCCACATGCACTTCCATCCTTTAAGCCATTCCACATGCATTCATCATCATAACCTAGCTGTCATTCCACCTTTATGCATTCATCATCATAACCTAGCTGTCATTCCACCTTTGTGCCATGCTTCCCCCTTTGTTCCAGCCACTCCACATGCACTCCCACCCTTTAATCACATGCATAAATCAGCCACATGCATCTCCCATCACCATTCCAGATTTCCACCAAGTTCCTAGCTGTCATATTCCCTCCTTTTCACCTATAAATAAGCATCCATTGCAGCCACAATTCATTCATTCTCATACACTCTTCCATATTCAGAAATTCATCCATTCATACACATTCACACCATCAAACTATCCTTAGACCTTGTGCAGCAACAAAGAGGAAGAGAAGAGGGCCTAAACGTTCATACAATTCAAGTTTGAGTTGTTGGAATGTTTAGGTGTTTCTTTTCCTTTGATTTCAATGTTTAATTTCAATTCTCTTTGTTTTGTACGTAGGAGGAACTAAACCCCCCTTGGCTAGGGGGGGATTCGAAATATATGTTTATGCTTGCATTTTGATTTGATTACTTCTAATTGCGTTTCATAAGTTGTGGATTCAATTTGTTTAACTGTTTGATTGATAACTTATTTATGTATGTTTATTGAGAGTGTACGCTTAATCTTCATGCATGAATATGACGCTAGAATATAAGTGAGTTTCACCTAATAGTTATGAACTTATATTCACAAGTAGTGGAGGTTGCTTATAAACAATCGCGTTAAATAAATTCTTGGCATGAGTTTCATGCAATCATAGTAACAAGTGCTTCGTCAATGCTTATGGTTTTCAAAGAACTTAATGATTCTTGCTTGTATCTCTATTATGCAATCATGTAGGGGACTTGTGGGAAATGTTTTGGGTTGTCGTATGCAATCATCCAATTCAATAACATTAGGGAAATCTGAGGGTTAATTAGTGCAATCACGGTTAACCTGGGGCGTTGAGAATTCATGGTTTATTGAAAAGCAATTAGAAATCGTTTTATATGCAAGTGTAACATGTGTGGAGATGAACCCCTTAGCTAGCCATCCCATCCATTCAATTCCATCACATTCATCTTTACAATTTGTTTTTAATTACAATCTGTGCATTTTAGTTAATTTCGTCAAAAACTCAATCCCCCTTTACTTTAGTGTCCAATATAGTTAGAAAGTGTCTTAGTTTGTGTTTCTAAGTGTTTTGATTCAAGTTATTACCCAAATTCGTCCAAAATCACCAAAGTGCTCAAAACTGCCCAGAAAGTGTTTTTAAGGCAGTTTTGAGTGTTTTGGGTGATGTTTGAGTCTTTTGGTTTGTTTTGGTGTTTTAAAGTTTAGTTTTGCATTCTTTGAGTCTAGTATAGTGTTTTATATTGTGTTTTTACGTTTTTGAGTGAAATCCAAGTGATTAACAATCCCTCCTAATCCCCGGTCCTGAACGATCCCTACTTACATACTTACTACAATTGTCAAAAAGAGGGTTTAATTTGTGTGCGTATAATTCTCGCATCAAATTTTGGCGCCGTTGCAAGTGTAACATGTATGGAGATGAACCCCTTAGCTAGCAATCCATCACATTCATACTTACAATCTGTTTTAATTAGAATCTGTGCAATTAGTTTAATTTCGTCCAAAACTCAATCCCCCCTTACTTTAATGTCCAAATTAGTTAGAAAGTGTTTTAGTTTGTGTTTATAAGTGTTTTGATTCAATTTGTTATACAAATTCGTCCAAATTCACCAAAGTGCTCAAAACTGCCCAGAAAGTGTTTTTAAGGCAGTTTTGAGTGTTTTGGTGCTGTTTTGAGTCTTTTGGTTTGTTTTGGTGTTTTAAAGTTTAGTTTTGCATTCTTTGAGTCTAGTATAGTGTTTTATATTGTGTTTTTACGTTTTTGAGTCAAATCCAAGTGATTAACAATCCCTCCTAATCCCCGGTCCAGAACGATCCCTACTTACATTCTTCACTACAATTGATAAAAAGAGGGTTTAATTTGTGTGCGTATAATTAACGCATCAAATTTTGGCGCCGTTGCCGGGGATTAGCAAATTTGCTAATCCCTTGGATTGTTCGTTTCTGTTATGTATTTTAGTTTTAGTTTTTGATTTGTGTTTTGTTTGTTGAATTCAAGTACTAGAGAAGCATAACATGGCACTTGATAATGCTTCTCTATTGTCACAGCTCATGGAAAGGTCCCAAATGCAAAGCGTTGATATATTTGATCTTCAATCAAGGAATAACGTGTTTTCCAATACTTACAATTCAGATTGGAGTGATCATTCAAACTCTATATGGTGGGAACGTCAAAATGTTCAACAAGAAGGATATTGGCAGCCACCTCATATTCAATATGCCCAACCAAACTCAAGTTCGTCAATAGATTATAATCAAAAGCTTAATGAATTAATTTGTTTGGTGCAGGGCTCACAAAACCAACTCGAGGAGGCTCAACAAGGAGAATATTGGCAACCATATGAGGAGTTCTATACAACACCTATGCAGCCACCACAACCTGCCCAAACAAATTCAAGTAAGTCTTTGTATAATGATATGGTTAGTGAGTTACTCACCAATTTGTCTCAGGGGCAAGAAGATCAAAACAAAGCAAGGCAAAATCAAGACAAAAGGTTGGACAACTTGGAAAAGCAAATTGGGCAGATAGCGGAGTTCGTAGGACAATTTCAAGACCAAGGCAAACTCCTTATTTCAACCATTGCAAATCCGAAGGAAGGATTTGAAACTGCCAATGCTATCACGTTAAGAAGTGGCAAGGAGGTTGGAACGGACCCTAAACCATCCAAATCAAATTACAAGGAAGATGAAAGGTTGCAATTTGAGGAAGAGGAACACACGCAACCTATGGCAAGGGTGGAAACACTTTTGCCGCAGGCACCTATTGCTCCTACGCCATCCAATTCAGGTAAGGTTGTTCCAAAGTTAATTATTTCTAACCCCGTTTCACTGAATGTCCCTATTCCTTGCAGGATCATGCAATCCAAGGAAGAAGAGGGTGAGAAAGGCATCTTCGAATCCTTTCCAAAGAATCAAGAGCAAGATGTGACTGGGGCATGTCTAGAATTCATCAAAGAGGATATACTTGAGACAACAATTCGCAAAGAAATTGGATTTGATGACACAGGACAAGTCATAATGCTCAAAACACCAAATCCAGCTGAAATTTCTAGTCTTACAACTTTCGAAGGGGTGTTTATTCTTGAGTTTATGTCGGAGCACACAGGTAAGCCACCTCCCCGAATTTCAATTTTGGTTTATACTAATATGTTGTTAATGATTCAGGCACCCACTTTAGAATTTGAACCATTACCGGATCATCTCAAGTATCACCCCCCATTCAAAGATAAATTCCATGCCGTGGGTTCCAATTGAGCCTAAGAAGGTCTCGTCCGGCTGCAAGACGTAAAAGAAAGCGCTACTTGGGAGGCAACCCAATGCACTGAATAAAACAAAGCATGTTCATTTATTTTCGAGAATTACAAGTGCGAGAAAAAAAAAAAAAAAAAAAAATGTATCTAACAAAGAAAGAGAAAGACGGAGCCTTCACAAAGGTTGTGTACGTGAGGCCCCACTATGTGGCAACACTCTAGGAGCGGGAGGCATCGAAGCAGGAGGCATCGGAGCAAGAGGCATCGGAGCGAGAGGCATCGAAGCAGGAGGCATCGGAGCGGGAGGCATCGGAGCTAGAGCATTCCAGGCCTCAATACTGGTTGGAACGCTAGATGACCCAGGAAAAAAGTGCCTCTGGAAGAAAGACGCAAGCCTTTGACGGTCACTTTGCATTCGACCTTGAGATTCTTACAGCTCATCAAGCTTCCTCTTCATGCCCGACGAATAGTTATTTGCAAGCACGTGCAAACTTCTATTCTCGTACTTAAGCTGTTTGATCTCCTGCTTAAGATTTTCCACCTCTGCCATCAACGATTCCACTTGGCGGGACCGAGCAAGCAGGCGTTGGCCCATGTTGGACACAGAGCCCGCACACTGAACACTGAGAGCGAGGGACTTTTGAACGGCCAACTCATCGGACCGTCCTGAAAGCAGCCTACTATCCTTAGGAGTGAGGAGGTTCCTAGCTACTATCGTAGCTGTTGTTGCATCCTGCATCACGGAGTCTTCACCTGTAAGAGGACCGTTAGAAGATAAGAAAGAAGGGCGCCATACGTTACATTGACGCGGCGCGCCCGTATCACTGCTGAGACTCAATTTTAAGCTAAGGTTCGATGGGTTTGCCATTTTTCAAAAGTGTTCAAAGAGAAGGGCTGGATGGAGTTAAATTTCAAAGGGCCGGAGACGATTTTCACAGATGGGCAGTCTTCAGAGTGTGTATGTTGGTGGTGATCGATAGCTCTATAAAAAGCCAAGGCGACGCGTCCACCGATTCAAAAAGCCAGAATTTCCTGCGTAAAGTTCGGCGACGCTCTCTCGGCTTTTCAGAAAACGCGTTCAACTTTGTCAAAAGATCTCTGACAAAGTTGAAGACACGTGGAGGCCATCATCGCAACTACACATCTTTAGCCGACAAGCGCAAAGTTCGGCGACGCTTTCTCTACTTTTCAGAAAACGCGTGTAACTTTGTCAAAAGTGGCGCTCGTTCAGAAATCGAAGAGGCGTCGTTCAGAAATCGAAGGGGCGCATTCAAAGATCGAAGAGTCGTCACTATTTCAAAAAGACGGATTTGCGGGATCAAAACGTTTGTCGACAACGGTAAAAGAACAGTACCACCACTTGCTATTGGGAAATCCCTATATATGTCGACCTTCATCTTTTATGGCAAGGCAGACCTGAAGAAAATGCACAACTCTTCCTCACCTCTGAGGGCGCACGCCCAGCAAAGCCTTTCGAAATACTCAATTTTTTCTTCTTCCCCAAAGATGATACCAGATGCCTGGAGTACAGATGACCCAGGAGGAAACGGTAGACAAGCACAACAAATACATGTGCTGATTCATTCATCGCTTCTTCAAAAGCAAAGGTATCTCATATCATCAAGGTCAAAAGCAAAAGTATCTCATATCATGCTCTTTCCCTGTCTTTTTCTTTGTCCTTGTTCTTACTCGCATGGCAAAGTAAAAGAAGCAATCAGCCGGCACTTGGAGTCAGTCTTTCGATCTGGAACCAACTGCCTGGAATCCCTTCCCTGATTGCTTACCTAGCGTTGCTCTCGAGTAGTCATCTTCAACGGTTGATACACTTCCAGAGAAGGGACCACTTCTGCAAAGGGGAGCAAGTAAGGCAAGTGAAATTGATACATTGAAGCATGTGGAGACAAGCAACAACTGCATATGCTGAGCTATCCTCTAACCCTCTTCAATACGAATTGGAGAGATTGAACAAAGAAACAGATAAAAGGAGTAAGCTCAGACCTTCGGGGGAGACCAAAAGAATCCTGCTGCCCAGTTCAAGAGTAGCACAAAGGAAAATCAACGAGTGGAGGAGACCAAAAGAATCCTCCAGCCCAGTTCAAGAATAAGCCTGTGGAATCACCAAGATCATGCCCATGCATTCAACAAAGGAAGGCCGAGAAAGCACTCCAATTCCAGATTTGCATTCCTAAACTCTTCTCTTTGTTGTTGATTTTGTTTATGCCATGTTAGGTTGTTAGATGTTGTTTTGTTTGTTTGTTTGTTATTTGTGTGAGTCTATGCTTGAAACATTGAGGACAATGTTTGATTTAAGTGTGGGGGGGGGGGTAACTAAGTATATTTGATGCAAATTCGTGGGATTTTATCACCCATAACTTCAAATGTTGTTCTTTGTTGTTTTAAGGTGTTTTTAAGATGTTTTAGAGTGTTTTAGTATGTTTTGTTTTTATAACTCCGAAAATCACATAAAAATTTGAAAAACATGTTTTGAAAAGCCTAAAAAGAGTGTTTTGAGTCGTTTTTGTGTGTTTGTGTCTTAGGGTACCTTCCAACACAATGATAAGGATTTGGTTTGTAATTGCATGACTGTTAAAAAGAGTTATGAACATAGAGAAAAGTTTGATTTACTCTTGGTATATGCTTGGTTATGGTTATAATGTATGACTTCACATGCAATCATAAAAGAAAAAATCGTTTTTGTAACATGCTTGAAGGAAGGAACTCAAACAAACGCTACAACCCTGTGAGACTCGAGCCATTACCTTCTTTGGAGAGTTATAATCTGTGATTCTTTGTTTTCTAAAGTTGTTGCATGATCTCATTATTCCTTGCTTGGTTGCTACTTAGAATGCAATTGTATCATGATAGAACTAAATGCTAGAACTTATATCCGTTTCATTCAAAGCATGACATTGAATTGCATAACATATATCAAGATGAAGTTGTGTAATTGCCACCATAGCCAAATAGCCTTACTTCCCATATTTCGTATATGTTGTAAGTTTTAACCCCGTTAAGCCTTGTTTAGCCTTTATTCTTTGTTTACCCACATTATCCTCACCTAGCCTAGTGTAGGACAGTCCACACCCTTGTTCTTAAAAGATAGTGAGCATGACTTAAATGAATTCCTTTTGAGTACATTATGAAAGAAAATGAGTGTGGGGGAGAGAATGTTTTGTTCTTAAGTGTTTATGTATGTTTTGAGAGTCAAAAGAAGAAAAAAAAAAAATAAAATTTTTGAAAAACATATGAAAAAAGAAAAACAGACAAGAAAAGAAAGAAAGAAAGAAAAAAAGAGCTTGTTCTCCCTTTTTGTTCAAAAGTAAGAAAAAAAGAGCTTGTTCTCCCTTTTTGTTCAAAAGTTGAGTTTTCATTCAAAAGGGAATTCTAAGTGCCTAATTCAATACTTTGCTCACTATTGCTTTAAGAATGTTTGTTTATCCTTCACCTTTGATTGTTAACCAATACCCTAGCCCCGTTACACCCCTTTGACTTCTATCTTGATCGTTATGTGTTCAATAATGTGGAGTTTGGAATTGATATGAGCTTATGGAATCACTGGTTCTCATTCTAAGTAATAGCATTCCATTCATGAGATCATATTCATGTCATTATCGTAAATCCAGAAAATGCTTTCTTTGTTATAACATATGTGAGATACTAGTCTTTCATGTTTACATCAATCTCTCACATATAACTAGTGTAGGGTGTGTAGTCAGAAAATCTGTGTGAAAATAGAGTGCATTTTAGTAAGGAATTGAGGAAATTCTCTAAGGCATGTTACTACATTCGAAATGTGTTTTAAATGCTTAATTGTGAACTAGTATGTGGTGACTATGATTAAGAATGTACTTAAGTGTAAAGATGGCTAAAATCTGTGGGAATAATGATTTTTAACATGTCATGTGCATTGGAAATCCCTGAGGCAAATGTTGGAAGGTGTAGGTTGTGTTTTGTTCGTTTTGTTTTGTTTTTGGTTTCTTTTGTTTTGTTTTGCTCGAGGACTAGCAAAAGCTAAGTGTGGGGGAATTTGATAGGAGCATATTTATACGACTTAGTTAGCTTGTTTTCTTGCATTTAATTAGCTAAACTATGTTAATTATAGTGTTTAAGTTATTTTCGTGCAATTTCAGGTTTTAGTGTCAAAGTATGCAAAAAGAAGCAATTTGGAGCATTCTAGAGCATTTTTGGGCCAAGATTGGATAGTGCAAGCATGGAGGCATGAGGATGGACGAATTTGAAAGGCTTGAATTCAGTTAGGGAGTTGCAAGGGGGCCTAAAAACCTGATTTCTAGAAGGCTACATTAGAGCCACATGCACTTCCATCCTTTAAGCCATTCCACATGCATTCATCATCATAACCTAGCTGTCATTCCACCTTTATGCATTCATCATCATAACCTAGCTGTCATTCCACCTTTGTGCCATGCTTCCCCCTTTGTTCCAGCCACTCCACATGCACTCCCACCCTTTAATCACATGCATAAATCAGCCACATGCATCTCCCATCACCATTCCAGATTTCCACCAAGTTCCTAGCTGTCATATTCCCTCCTTTTCACCTATAAATAAGCATCCATTGCAGCCACAATTCATTCATTCTCATACACTCTTCCATATTCAGAAATTCATCCATTCATACACATTCACACCATCAAACTATCCTTAGACCTTGTGCAGCAACAAAGAGGAAGAGAAGAGGGCCTAAACGTTCATACAATTCAAGTTTGAGTTGTTGGAATGTTTAGGTGTTTCTTTTCCTTTGATTTCAATGTTTAATTTCAATTCTCTTTGTTTTGTACGTAGGAGGAACTAAACCCCCCTTGGCTAGGGGGGGATTCGAAATATATGTTTATGCTTGCATTTTGATTTGATTACTTCTAATTGCGTTTCATAAGTTGTGGATTCAATTTGTTTAACTGTTTGATTGATAACTTATTTATGTATGTTTATTGAGAGTGTACGCTTAATCTTCATGCATGAATATGACGCTAGAATATAAGTGAGTTTCACCTAATAGTTATGAACTTATATTCACAAGTAGTGGAGGTTGCTTATAAACAATCGCGTTAAATAAATTCTTGGCATGAGTTTCATGCAATCATAGTAACAAGTGCTTCGTCAATGCTTATGGTTTTCAAAGAACTTAATGATTCTTGCTTGTATCTCTATTATGCAATCATGTAGGGGACTTGTGGGAAATGTTTTGGGTTGTCGTATGCAATCATCCAATTCAATAACATTAGGAAAATCTGAGGGTTAATTAGTGCAATCACGGTTAACCTGGGGCGTTGAGAATTCATGGTTTATTGAAAAGCAATTAGAAATCGTTTTATATGCAAGTGTAACATGTGTGGAGATGAACCCCTTAGCTAGCCATCCCATCCATTCAATTCCATCACATTCATCTTTACAATCTGTTTTTAATTACAATCTGTGCATTTTAGTTAATTTCGTCAAAAACTCAATCCCCCTTTACTTTAGTGTCCAATATAGTTAGAAAGTGTCTTAGTTTGTGTTTCTAAGTGTTTTGATTCAAGTTATTACCCAAATTCGTCCAAATTCACCAAAGTGCTCAAAACTGCCCAGAA
Source organism: Pyrus communis (assembly GCF_041283825.1). Lineage (NCBI taxonomy): Eukaryota > Viridiplantae > Streptophyta > Magnoliopsida > Rosales > Rosaceae > Pyrus > Pyrus communis. The sequence goes on from NC_142577.1 coordinate 7,442,875, forward strand.
AGTGTTTTTAAGGCAGTTTTGAGTGTTTTGGGTGATGTTTGAGTCTTTTGGTTTGTTTTGGTGTTTTAAAGTTTAGTTTTGCATTCTTTGAGTCTAGTATAGTGTTTTATATTGTGTTTTTACGTTTTTGAGTGAAATCCAAGTGATTAACAATCCCTCCTAATCCCCGGTCCTGAACGATCCCTACTTACATACTTACTACAATTGTCAAAAAGAGGGTTTAATTTGTGTGCGTATAATTCTCGCATCACTCTAGCATCAAGTTTATGCATGCAAATTAAGTGTTAACCCCCAACCCACATACATAAACCAGTTTTAATAACTTAGATAAGCAAATCACATTCATGCCTTAAGAAATAATAACCAGACGTAATCAATTCATATAAAACATATAATCATGGCTTCGAATTCTCCTCTAACTAAAAAGAAGTTAGTTCCTCATGTTCGCAAAACAAAGATAATTAAATTTAAACATTGAACTAAGACTAAGGATAGAATACACCTAGAAACTCTCCACACTCCAATGGCATGCACGGCACTCCCTTGGATGGCAGATTGCACAAGTCCTCCTCTCCTTGCTTCCTTGCTTGCGGCACTAGGGTGGTGTAGAATGGATTGTGGTGTTTGATGGATGAAAGTATGAATGAATGAATGAGTGAGTGGATGGATTAAATGGTGAGGCATTGGCTGTTTATATAGGCTAATTATGCACACTTAGTGAAGGACAAGGATTGCACAATCCCATGGAAAAAGGGTTAAGTCTTTGTAGAAACCAAAAGGGAAAGGGATAGGGAATTTTCGCCAGAAATTAAGGGCTTCTAGAAACTGTTGGAAATGTGCCCTAAAACCAATCATATGATGATACTTTACGGACATTTCAAACTAATGTAGTTTAAATGTAAAGGGCAAACATTATTGTTTGAGCCGTCTCATATAAATGTTATATGCTTAAACGATAAGTCCAAGGAATATGTGATTGGAAGAATGCGATCTAAAGAAGTTAGATTCATGAGACCATTCTTTCGTTGACACATCCTAAACGTTCCTGATCATAGGATTGTCAATTGGGCATTGACAGTCCGTTAAGATCAGTACGTGCTATGTCTTCTCTCAGGGAGAGTGACTAGTCTCGAGTCATTGGTGTGTGTGACATCAAGGCAAGTACGTAGGTGCTCAATAGAGAATGAGTTCACTGAACACGATCAACGAAGAGTTCTCATATTCATGTCACATGAGAACTCATGGTTGGGATAATGCAAATTAGTCTTTTGACCTGAGGCATCACAGTTGTCTTGTGGTTAGGTCCTTAATCTTTGATTATGTCAAAGTCACTCCATCATGAGGGTGTCCATGGCATCGTTGGGGTTAAGCCACTTAGCCATGGAGGCAAGTGAATGCGCAACAAGGGATCTCTAACCTTCAAACTGTTTGAGGGAGAATACTCTATGATATGATTAAGAATCTTTGGCCAAAGTATGAATGAGATTTAGGAATGTGTTCCAAATCACATTCAAGGTAATCATATAAGCACAAGACTCACATTGGATAGTAGACATGAATAAACTATCAAACCAAACAATGTGGTCAAGAGTATTGTATTAGAGAAAGACCGTATTGCATTTGTAATCCTAAAACTGAATAGGTTCTCCACCTCTTCTGATTAGCTTGGGTAACCATGACATGCTGCTAGGCGTCAACCATGGTTTGTGGAAGCCCTAAAAGTGTATTATCACTAACGGGAGAATTGAAAGTAAGTTTCAATTCACAATCGATTAGAAAGAGTTTTAATCGCCCACTGCCTCGCTAAAAGGAACCTAATGGATCGTTCACCGAGTAAGGTAGAGTTTGAAGAAACAACGGAGATGAGTAAGAATAATTAAATGGTTTAATTATTTATCTAAGGCTAGGATTAATTAATATGTTAATTAATCAAACGAATAAGTTCGTTAAAGACCTCGGGTTAGTTTTGGGCCGCAAGGCCCAATGGGATTTGAATGTCAAGCGCATTAACTCAAGTTGTATGACAACTTGAATAAACAAAGGGCTTGAAAGCCCAATAAACCCTATAGGCTTGCCATGTTAGAAGAATAGGGCTTTTGGTCCATTAGGTCACTTATTTGAAGGGACTATATAAAGGACTTTATAGCCTAAAATTTACATATGGTAATTTTTGGGGAAAGGATGAGAACACAAGCTCTCCTTTCTCTCTAAAATTTAGGCCACCTTGGAGGGATCATCTAGCAATCAAACTCCTCCAAGGTCACTCATTTCTTCTTCATTATGCCTTGGTGATGAATCATTAGAGGTTCTCAATTTTGGGAACTTGGAGAAACCTTTTCATCCATCCAAATCCATGGATCTAAGATGCAAGGAATGAAGGCCCTCTCTTTGGGTGATTAGCCTTTGCTTATGCAAAGAGGAATCTACAAAGGTATTGATTTCTCAACTCACTTTGTTTTGAGTTGAGTCTTGGTTCACCTATCTACTAGGCTTTGAATTTCATGGGTAAATGTTTTGTTTTTAAGTGCATACAAGCATGATTCCGCCTTTAATTGTTAATTGCATGCTATTGATGTTGCTTAAATGAACATGTTTTTCACAAATCTTCCTTCAAGTGGTATCAAGAGCCTAAGTCTAGTAGTTGGTGAATCCTTTTGGGTTTTGTAGTTCATAGTTTGTGATTTGAATGTTGTAATTGTTACAAGCTTTATTCTTGCTTCTTTGAATGTAAATTTTGTTAGAAAATTTGCCATCTCAAATGTTGTAGATGTAGTTCATATGAGCATGAATTTTGGAGCTAAAATTTGGTGCCATGTTTTTTGGGGAAATTCGGCCAAATCCAAAGGGTGGATTTTTGGGTTCTTGTTTGACTTGTTAAAAGTGTTTTAAAGTGACTTTTGGAACCCCTATGTACCCTAGTATGGTTGTATGTTATTTCCCTTAAGTTTGAGTGGTTTTGGTATGTTTTTGGGTGAAGAATGTTCATGGAGCTCTTATGGGTTTTCATGGATGTTCTTCATTGTTCTTGATATGTTCTTGCCAAGAACAAAAGGTTTGGTGTTTTGATTCAAAGTTTTGATTTATTTCATAAAGTTTTTGTTTTGAAATATTTCTTATGTTTAAATATATTAGATATTTATTTTGAAAAATTAAAGAAATTTTAGTGGGTTGGTGTGTAATGATTTATTCCATTACACACACCCCACTTACAAAAACTTTGAAATTTTTTTTTATTACTTTGCTTCAAAATCAGCCACCCTACTCAATTAGGGTCCTTGTGGGGCTTTTGTGCAATTATATAAAGTTTTGATACTTTTGTGTATTTGCATTTTGACCCAAAAGTTTACGTTTTTACGTAAAGGTCCAAAATCACTAAAAGGACAAATTGTTTTGCTCCTTTAATGAAGTTTTATTTTTTGTGGAAATTTTTGGGTTCTAGTTGTAATTACATGAAGTAGTGGACTTTTGTGTTTTTACAAAGTGACCCCAAAAGTTTAAGTTTTTGCAAAATAGCCCAAAAGTTGAGGTTAATTGCACTATGGCCCAAACAAGTTGAGGTCATAGCATTTTGGCCCAAATTAGGTAGAGAACAAAAATTGTTTTGTCTCTTTAAATGAGAATTGGATTTTCATTTTGATTTAGCTCCATTTAAATCAATTCTATGGATACAAAAACCAAATGAAAATGTTGCATTCAAGTTTAATTAGTTAAAGCGTTAATTAATTAAAGAAAGGGTGATTATGAACCTTAGCCTACGATAATTGAGCTATGTGAAAGGCCGTTTCAAATTTGTTTGAACCATGGGAATGTGTAGATTAAATTTTGGTTGTAATTTGATATGATCAATTGTTGTAAAAGAGCATAAGCTCTTCTTTACTTTAAAGTAATTTGATTTGATCAATTGTTGTAAAAGAGCATAAGCTCTTATTTACTTTGAAGTACTCCTTTCTTGTTTTATTCGATATGCATGAAATTGGAGTAGTTGGGTCCAACGCCCAATAAGACAACACGCCTTAATGTGATTAAACGCGTAACTAAAATCAATCACCATCCCTAGACCAAGATTCAACACTAGGCTCGTGTTGAATCGAATCAAAGGTTCATAGTCATCCTAAGGCCCTAAGGCAACTATATAGTCCATCAATGAATGCAAATCTTATGTTAGTAGTACCATATAGTCTTGCTTTAAAAACCGTTTTAAAAGCATAGTGGGAGTATTATATACTACTAAATCAATCATATGGACCAATAGTTGTAATAGGACCAAAATGTTTTAATTGGATTAAAATGTATGTTTATATGTGATGAGACCTAAAACCCTCAACCAAACCATTATTAAGTTGATAAGCGAGAGATGCTTTGAATATCTCTTCGTGGCCTTCCACCGTGGTAGGCTCCAATCGTTTGTGATTTGTACACCGGCTTCACCCTATCATGGGGGAGTACAAAGTGCATGCTTACACTCAGGAGGAGTCTATACGCATATGATGAGGTGAGTGTAGGCAACGAGGATGGCCAATATCATATCATTGTGAGGCTATTCTTGAACCCCTTCATGAACTAAGCATGGTGGGAATAACTTAACTAAGTGCAATGGTGAAGGAAAATTTGTGAAAAACATGTTCATTTAAGCAACATCAATAGCATGCAATTAACAATTAAAGGCGGAACCATGCTTGTATGCACTTAAAACAAAACATTTACCCATGAAATTCAAAGCCTAGTAGATAGGTGAACCAAGACTCAACTCAAAACAAAGTGAGTTGAGAAATCAATACCTTTGTAGATTCCTCTTTGCATAAGCAAAGGCTAATCACCCAAAGAGAGGGCCTTCATTCCTTGCATCTTGGATCCATGGATTTGGATGGATGAAAAGGTTTCTCCAAGTTCCCAAAATTGAGAACCTCTAAGTCTCCACACCAAGGTATATTGTAGAAGAAATGAGTGACCTAGAGGAAGTAAGATTGCTAGCTATTCCCCTCTAGATTGGCCAAAATTTTTGAGAGAAAGGAGAGCTTGTGTTCTCATCTTTTCCCCAAAAATAACCCTTAGTAAATTTTAGGCTATAAAGTCCTTTATATAGTCCCTTCAAATAAGTGACCTAATGGACCAAAAGCCCTATTTTTTTACACATGGCTAGCCTATAGGTTTATTGGGCTTTCAAGCCCTTTGTTTTATTCAAGTTGTCATACAACTTGAGTTAATGGGCTTGACATTCAAATCCCATTGGGCCTTGCGGCCCAAAACTAACCCGAGGTCTTTAACGAACTTATTCGTTTGATTAATTAACATATTAATTAATCCTAGCCTTAGATAAATAATTAAACCATTTAATTATTCTTACTCATCTCCGTTGAATCTTCAATCTCTACCTTACACGGTGTACGATCCATTAGGTTCCTTTTAGCGAGGCAGTGGGCGATTCAAACTCTTTCAAATCGATTGTGAATTGAAACTTACTTTCAATTCTCCCGTTAGTGATAATACACTTTTAGGGCTTCCACAAACCATGAGTGACACCTAGCAGCATATCATGGTTACCCAAGCTAATCAGAAGAGGTGGAGAACCTATTCAGTTTAGGATTACAAATGCAATACGGTCTTTCTCTAATACAATACTCTTGACCACATTGTTTGGTTTGATAGTTTATTCATGTCTACTATCCAATGTGAATCTTGTACTTATATGATTACCTTGAATGTGATCTGGGACGCATTCCAACATCTCATTCATACTCTGGCCAGAGATTCTAAATCATATCATAGAGTATTCTCCCTCAAACAGTTTGAAGGTTAGAGATCCCTTGTTGCGCATTCACTTGCCTCCATGGCTAAGTGGCTTAACCCCAACGATGCCGTGGACACCCTGATAGAGTGACGTTGACATAATCAAAGATTAAGGACCTAACCACAAGACAACTGTGATGCCTCAGGTCAAAAGACTAATTTGCATTATCCCAACCATGAGTTCTCATGTGACATGAATATGAGAACTCTTCGTTGATCGTGTTCAGTGAACTCATTCTCTATTGAGCACCTACGTACTTGTCTTGATGTCACACACACCAATGACTCGAGACTAGTCACTCTCCCTGAGAGAAGACATAGAACGTACTGATCTTAACGGATTGTCAATGCCCAATTGACAATCCTATGATCAGGAACGTTTAGGATGTGTCAACAAAAGAATGGTCTCATGAATCTAACTTCTTTAGATCGCATTCTTCCAATCACATATTCCTTGGACTTATCGTTTAAGCATATAACATTTATATTAGACGGCTCAAACAATAATCTTTGCCCTTTACATTTAAACTACATTAGTTTGAAATGAACTACATTAGTTTGAAATGTCCGTAAAGTATCATCATATGATTGGTTTTAGGGCACATTTCCAACAATCTCCCACTTGCACTAGAGCCAATCAGCTTAGTCATCATTGATGATACCTCTTCTGTAATTCATTTCATAAATGGCTGAGTAGTAGGCCTAAACAATGGATATCTATATGTTATCCATAGAAGCAACCTTGAGAATAACGACGTCACCATTATACATGATTCTCAATCATGTGGTTCAGTCTCTCATTTGAGTTCGGACCTTGATGAGACCTTGATTCCCTGGCTTGAGCTATCGCCCCATTAGTGTCATACACTTTCTGGTTGGAACCGAATGAAGAGTTCATGAATGAACTTTCCCATCCAAACAACAATGTTGTAAGCTTCTATATGGCAATATATTTTGCATACATGATGGAACACTTTAAAGTCATTTACTTTTAACGTTTCCACCCAAATATCTCTTTAGTCATAATAAAGAGATATCTCTTTATCACTTCATTCATAATGAAGAGATATTCTATGATGGATTAGATTCATAATCTAACACATTTACGCTTCCATTACGTTACTCTAATTCTTCCTCATTCTTGAGGAATCCATCCTTAGTATTTCTTAAATACCTAAGGATTCACTTGACAGTTGCCATGGTTCTGATCCTGGGCTTGCATTGATATCATCTTGTACCGTTCTAGGTACGACTTATATCAATGTTTTCATACAATATGAAATACATAAATCACCTTTCTGCATATGCATAAAGGATTCTATTTACGCATTATTTCTTTGGGAGTCAAAGGGTACATTCCCTTTGAGAAGAACAACTTCCTAGTCTCACTAGAATTGTCATTCTAATTGAAGTTTATCATCATATGAGAAACTTCCTAGCATCTCATTGTCTATTTTAGGGATTGATATAATCCAATTATATCTTGAAATCTATCATTATAGATTTCCATCCCATGTATATAGACTATGTCTCCCATATACATTCTATCATTATAGAATGTTTAAAGTCATAACTTTAACGATGAAGAATTCCTTTCATTTTCAAAATTAATATATATCATGTATATATATATTCTAATTTAGGAATATGATCAACTCCCATTAATCTTTTGTAAACCTAGTAAACAAAAGATTCATTTACATCTTTATGAGAAATCAAACAATTGATCTTTTCTCATAAGACGCTTATAGCTCCCACTAGCTTGCTAAGATCCATGATGGATGGATCTTCTTACAACTAACATGTCTTAGAAGTATATATCATATATATATGGGTAATTGATAATGTCCAACGAACTAAATCTTATTTATGTTCATTCTTCTCCTAATGGAGAAATACATTATCTTACGATGCTATTTTCCTTGATATTTTTCAAGGAAATTAATCTAAAGTGTTACTTTTTCCTTGGATCAAATCTAAGGAGGTAAATACTTTAGACGTCTTACTCATCTACTTACATTTCTTGAATTCTTTGAAACCTTTTGCAAAGTATTCGGACTTGTGTTTATTCAAAATAAACTATAGTCCAACCGAGAGTGATCTTCGGTGAATGTCATACAACATGAGTAGTATTATGTTGTGGACAAGTGCCACTAACATCTAAGTGAATTAACCTCAACAACTTTGTGATTCTTTCTTCTTTCCAAAAGAATAAAGATTCGAACATTTCGCCTCTATACAATTTTAACAAGAAGGTATTGGATCCGGATCTAACGATCCAAAGCATCCATCTATGACCAACTCGTAACTTATGTTTTAGAGGTATCACAACTCAGTTGGGATTAGTCACTACCTTGCAACCTTTTGGGTTTTAAGCATCATCGTATTCTAAACAGTTAAACTACCACATCATCTCTACTATAGAGATAACCAATTAAATTACAATAATCTAATTATTGATTAATAAAGAACAATGTTTTGTCAAACAAAACATTCATCCATCTCTACTATAGTGACGGATTTAAGTTCCTTAAAATTGGAATGTAAAGACAATCTTTAGTATTTTCCAATTTCTTTGGTAGTTCATATGAGGAAGTAAGTACAATCCGCTTTCGCAGAGATCTATATTTTATTCACTTTCCGAATGTGAAGTACTTTCTCTTCTCTCATTTAATCTTCTACTTCTTATTAGCACACTTTTACAACAATTGTAAAACATAGTTACTAATACGGAATCAAGCATTCAAGTAGAAGAACCAACTGTTTTGAACTATTTCAAGAACATATTACAACACCTTCGAAAGGTGTGTTCTTGACACTTGCAAGATATTTCTTGCAAATACCCCTTCCAATGTCCATCCTTTCATAAAGAAAGTTTGTTCCCTTGGAGTTATTTTGCCTTCTTCATTTGACTTCCCTTTTGACTACAATAGTCATGGTCCCTAAACTCCCACTATCTCTCTTGAAACTCATTTCAAATGTGTTATACACATCAAACGATTTGGAGAGCGTGCGGTTATTGTTCACTATATAGTTTACAATAAACTTAGTGAACCATTAGGATAGGGACACAAAGGTGAAGTCCTTGCCTAGTTTCCGTCTCGTTAAATGGTTTAACACTTCAACACTCAATGATTCAAAATCATCATAAGTCCATATAAATGGACTATTTTTGTCAACCAACCATTATGTTCTAAACATAATAACAAACTTTCAAGAGTTGTTCAAGGCAACTCTCATTTCTTCATACAACAATTTGTAAGTGAAGAATCATGGCACATAAAGTGTCCATGCCCTTGTGCTTACTTCTCAAGTTCCTTGTTCGTGTAACAAAGAGACAAGCACTAGAGTTTGCATTGTCCTCTTCATGGTAGACTTATCTAACATGTTCTTCCATTGATACATTATCAATAGGAAGATTGTGAGGATGAGACTACTTAGTTACATCTACAAGCCATTAAAGACAATCTATGGGATTGTAGAACTAAGTCCGGAAATTAAAGCGTTTGGTTTTTCTTTGTCAAGTTTTGGATAGCGTTTGCAAATATATTGGTAAACAAATACATAACGAATATAAATTGATTGATTTTAAGCCATTTGATTCGGGTCTTTAAATCAAATAGCACCACCCACTATTTTTGGCAAATTCCATATCCCTCATCGGAATTCGAGAGTTTTGGAGGAAACTCTTAGTAGGGTATGGGAGGCTCACCATTACCAAGCCCACCTCACGATGATACGATGTTGGTTAGCAAAAATAATGATGAGAGAATAACGCTTTACTCATTTACAACGTTTGTAATTACCCATCTTGTTTGGCCTCTAGAGAATATTGCCTCACGATGATACGATGTTGGCACTATTGCACTTAGTTAAGTTATTCCCACCATGCTTAGTTTGTGTAGGGGTTCAAGAATAACCTCACGATGATACGATGTTGGCTATCCTCGTTGCCTACACTCACCTCATCATATGCGTATAGACTCCTCCTGAATGTAAGCATGCACTTTGTACTCCCCCATGATAGGGTGAAGCCGGTGTACAAGTCACAAACGATTGGAGCCTACCACGGTGGAAGGCCACGAAGAGATATTCAAAGCATCTCTCGCTTATCAACTTAATATTGATTTGGTTGAGGGTTTTTAGGTCTCATCACATATAAACATACATTTTAATCCAATTAAAACATTTTGGTCCTATTACGACTATTGGTCCATTTGATTGATTTAGTTGTATATAATACTCCCACTAAGCTTTTAAAACGGTTTTTAAAGCAAGAGTATATGATACTACTAACATAAGGTTTGCATTCATTGATGGACTATATAGTTGCCTTAGGGCCTTAGGATGACTATGAACCTTTGATTCGATTCAAACACGAGCCTAGTGTTGAATCTCGGTCTAGGGATGGAGATTGATTTTAGTTACGCGTTTAATCACATTAAGGCGCGTTGTCTTATTGGGCGTTGGACCCAACTACTCCATTTTCATGCATATCGAATAAAACAAGAAAGGAGTACTTCAAAGTAAATAAGAGCTTATGCTCTTTTACAACAATTGATCAAATCAAATTACTTTAAAGTAAAGAAGAGCTTATGCTCTTTTACAACAATTGATCATATCAAATTACAACCAAAATTTAATCTACACATTCCCATGGTTCAAACAAATTTGAAACGGCCTTTCACATAGCTCAATTATCGTAGGCTAAGGTTCATAATCACCCTTTCTTTAATTAATTAACGCTTTAACTAATTAAACTTGAATGCAACATTTTCATTTGGTTTTTGTATCCATAGAATTGATTTAAATGGAACTAAATATAATGAAAATCCAATTCTCATTAAAGAGACAAAACAATTTTTGTTCTCATTCTATTTGGGCCATTTTGCAAAAACACAAACTTTTGGGCCAAAATACAAATACACAAAAGTATCAAAACTTTATTTATTTGCACAAAAGCACCCCACTAGAGGGGTGGCCGGCCATAGGATAGTAACATAGAGATTTTTGATAAAAAGAATTTTGTAAGTGGATTTTGGTGGGTGAAATTAAAGATGGTGGGGATGGTTTGAAAAGAAAATATACCTTTGATATAATTAAAAACATTTAATCATTTCTTACCAACAAACATCATCCATCAACTAATATTCAAAATTATATCTTTGACATAATCATCACCCATCAACTAATAATCAAAATTATATCTTTGACATAATCATCACCCATCAACTAATAATCAAAACTTTATGTAAAACATAAAACTTTTGAATCAAAACTTCAAAACTTTTTGTTCTTGATAAGAACTTCAAGAAATATGAAGAACATACATGAAAACTCATAATAGCTCCATGGATGTTTTCTTTCATCAAAAACTCAAATTTTCACAACTCAAAAGAGGGTTAATATCCTAGGGTACTTAGGGGTTCCAAAAAGCACTTTAAAACCATTTTAACAAGCCTAACATGAACCCAAAAAATCACCCTTTGGATTTGGCCGAAAATCCCAAAACACTTGGCACCAACTTTTAGTTCCATTATTCATGCTCATATGAACTACATCTACAACATTTGAGATGGCAAATTTTCTAACAAAATTTACATTCAAAGAAGCAAGAATAAAGCTTGTAACAATTACAACATTCAAATCACAAACTATGAACTACAAAACCCAAAAGGATTCACCAACTACTAGACTTAGGCTCTTGATACCACTTGAAGGAAAATTTGTGAAAAACATGTTCATTTAAGCAACATCAATAGCATGCAATTAACAATTAAAGGCGGAACCATGCTTGTATGCACTTAAAACAAAACATTTACCCATGAAATTCAAAGCCTAGTAGATAGGTGAACCAAGACTCAACTCAAAACAAAGTGAGTTGAGAAATCAATACCTTTGTAGATTCCTCTTTGCATAAGCAAAGGCTAATCACCCAAAGAGAGGGCCTTCATTCCTTGCATCTTGGATCCATGGATTTGGATGGATGAAAAGGTTTCTCCAAGTTCCCAAAATTGAGAACCTCTAAGTCTCCACACCAAGGTATATTGTAGAAGAAATGAGTGACCTAGAGGAAGTAAGATTGCTAGCTATTCCCCTCTAGATTGGCCAAAATTTTTGAGAGAAAGGAGAGCTTGTGTTCTCATCTTTTCCCCAAAAATAACCCTTAGTAAATTTTAGGCTATAAAGTCCTTTATATAGTCCCTTCAAATAAGTGACCTAATGGACCAAAAGCCCTATTCTTTTACACATGGCTAGCCTATAGGTTTATTGGGCTTTCAAGCCCTTTGTTTTATTCAAGTTGTCATACAACTTGAGTTAATGGGCTTGACATTCAAATCCCATTGGGCCTTGCGGCCCAAAACTAACCCGAGGTCTTTAACGAACTTATTCGTTTGATTAATTAACATATTAATTAATCCTAGCCTTAGATAAATAATTAAACCATTTAATTATTCTTACTCATCTCCGTTGAATCTTCAATCTCTACCTTACACGGTGTACGATCCATTAGGTTCCTTTTAGCGAGGCAGTGGGCGATTCAAACTCTTTCAAATCGATTGTGAATTGAAACTTACTTTCAATTCTCCCGTTAGTGATAATACACTTTTAGGGCTTCCACAAACCATGAGTGACACCTAGCAGCATATCATGGTTACCCAAGCTAATCAGAAGAGGTGGAGAACCTATTCAGTTTAGGATTACAAATGCAATACGGTCTTTCTCTAATACAATACTCTTGACCACATTGTTTGGTTTGATAGTTTATTCATGTCTACTATCCAATGTGAATCTTGTACTTATATGATTACCTTGAATGTGATCTGGAACGCATTCCAACATCTCATTCATACTCTGGCCAGAGATTCTAAATCATATCATAGAGTATTCTCCCTCAAACAGTTTGAAGGTTAGAGATCCCTTGTTGCGCATTCACTTGCCTCCATGGCTAAGTGGCTTAACCCCAACGATGCCGTGGACACCCTGATAGAGTGACGTTGACATAATCAAAGATTAAGGACCTAACCACAAGACAACTGTGATGCCTCAGGTCAAAAGACTAATTTGCATTATCCCAACCATGAGTTCTCATGTGACATGAATATGAGAACTCTTCGTTGATCGTGTTCAGTGAACTCATTCTCTATTGAGCACCTACGTACTTGTCTTGATGTCACACACACCAATGACTCGAGACTAGTCACTCTCCCTGAGAGAAGACATAGCACGTACTGATCTTAACGGACTGTCAATGCCCAATTGACAATCCTATGATCAGGAACGTTTAGGATGTGTCAACAAAAGAATGGTCTCATGAATCTAACTTCTTTAGATCGCATTCTTCCAATCACATATTCCTTGGACTTATCGTTTAAGCATATAACATTTATATTAGATGGCTCAAACAATAATCTTTGCCCTTTACATTTAAACTACATTAGTTTGAAATGAACTACATTAGTTTGAAATGTCCGTAAAGTATCATCATATGATTGGTTTTAGGGCACATTTCCAACAAATGGCGCCGATATCATATCATTGTGAGGCAACATTCTCTAGAGGCCAAATAAGATGGGTACTTGCAAGAGATGCAAATGAGTAAGCGTACTCTCTCATTATTATTAATGCTAGCCGATATCGTATCATCGTGAGGTGGGCTTGGTAATAGTGAGCCTCCCATACCCTACTAAGAGTTTCCTCCAAAACTCTCGAATTCCGATGAGGGATATGGAATTTGCCAAAAATAGTGGGTGGTGCTATTTGATTTAAAGACCCGAATCAAATGGCTTAAAATCAATCAATTTATATTCGTTATGTATTTGTTTACCAATATATTTGCAAACGCTATCCAAAACTTGACAAAGAAAAGCCGAATGCTTTAATTTCCGGACTTAGTTCTACAATCCCATAGATTGTCTTTAATGGCTTGTAGATGTAACTAAGTAGTCTCATCCCCATAATCTTCCTATTGATAATGTATAATTGGAAGAATATGTTAGATAAGTCTAACATGAGAAGGACAACACTTTTAATGTCATAATTCTTCAAATACAAATTGTTGTATGAAGAAATAAGAGTTGCTTTGAACAACCCTTAATCAACACAAACTTTAGTGCTTGTCTCTTTGTTACACGAACAAGGAACTTGAGAAGTAAGCACAAGGGCATGGACACTTTATGTGCCATGATTCTTCACTTACAAATTGTTGTATGAAGAAATGAGAGTTGCCTTGAACAACTCTTGAAAGTTTGTTATTATGTTTAGAACATAATGGTTGGTTGACAAAAATAGTCCATTTATATGGACTTATGATGATTTTGAATCATTGAGTGTTGAAGTGTTAAACCACTTAACGAGACGGAAACTAGGCAAGGACTTCACCTTTGTGTCCTGATGCGAGAATTATACGCGCACAAATTAAACCCTCTTTTTGACAATTGTAGTATAAGTATAAGTAGGGATCGTTCTGGACCGGGGATTAGGAGGGATTGTTAATCACTTGGATTTTGACTCAAAAACGTAAAAACAATATAAAACACTAAACTAGACTCAAAGAATGTGAAACTAAACGTTAAAACATTAAGACAAACCAAAAGACTCAAAATGCTTTAAAAACACAAACTAAATTGATTTCTAACTAATTTGACAATAAAGTAAAGGGGGGATTGTGTTTGGACGAGATTAAATTAAATGGACAAATTGTAATTAAAGGCAAAACGTAAATATGAATGAGATGAAAATATGGATGATGGAATAGCCAAGGGGTTCTTCTCCACACATGTTACACTTGCATACAAGATTGATTCTCAGTTGGTCTTTCGATAAATTATGATTTCTCAACACCCCGGGTTAATTAGGTCCGCTTAAATTAACCGTCAAGTTTTCCTTAAGTTAATGAATTGGATGACATCATACGACAACCCAAAGCATTCTTCAAAAGTTCCTTACATGACATCATAATAAAGATACAATCAAAGATCATTACGTTCAATGAAAACTATAAGTGTTGACGAGGCATTCGTTACTATGATTTCATGAAACTTATGCCAAGAATTTGTTTAACGCGATTGTTTATAAGCAACCTCCACTACTTGTGAATATAAGTTCATAACGATTAGGTGAAATTCACTTATAATCTAGCGTCATATTCATGCATGAAAATTAAGCGCGCCTTCTTAATAAACATACATAAATAAGTTATCAATCAAACAGTTAAACAAATTGAATCCACAACTTATGAAATTCCGACGAAAGTTAATCAATTCATATTGCAAACATAAACATAGTTTCGAATCACCCCCTAGCTAAAGGGGGTTTAGTTCCTCATAACTTTGAAATCAAAGAAACACCTAAACATTCCAACAACTCAACTTGAATTGTATGAACGTTTAGGCACTCTTCTCTTCCGTACAAAACAAAGAGAATTGAATTTAAAACATTGAAATCAAAGAAACACCTAAACATTCCAACAACTCAAACTTGAATTGTATGAACGTTTAGGCCCTCTTATCTTCCTCTTTATTGTAGCATAAGGTCTAGGGATAGTTGGTTGGGGGGATGGAAGTGTGGAATGGAGTGGGGAGTGATGGAAATGGAAGATGGTTTATGGATTGTAAGGGAGAGAAACTCACGGCTAGAGAGAAAGAATGGATGTGTTTGTGTATGAAATGAGATGATTCTTGAATGAATGAATGCAAGGGTATTTATAGGAGGAGTGGAGATGTATATGGCTATTTGTTTAAGGTGTTTGTGGTTGCAATGATGAAGAATTGCATGTGGAAATAAAAGGGAAAATGTGGTGAAATGATGAAGTAGGAAGGTGGAAATGCATGTGAGATGTTGGAAAGGAAATGGGAATATGAGTAGGCCATGGCATGGGAGTTGTTTTGTTGGTGTAAATGTGCCATGGTTGCAATGATGAAGAATAAAGGGTGCATGTGGGGTGGAATTGAATGAATGCAAAGTGAATGAATAATGAAATGAGTTAAAGAGGGAGAATGTGGTGAAATGATGAAGTAGGAAGGTGGAAATGCATGTGACTTGTTTGTGGAATAAAGAATGAATGGTGGAATGATGAAGAGTTGCATAAAGAATGCATGTAGGGTTAGCTAGGTTGGCTTTGTTTGGGTGCATGTGTGTTAATGGTGGTTTTGCATGTGAATTGATGGATTGTTTTTGATGGAATGGATGGTTCTTTGCATGGCTTTTGAAGTGATTGTGGGCTTTGGAATTGGAAGGAAATGCATGGCCTTGGGGTTGGTTTAAGAGAGAATGGGCTAGGCCCTTTGTTTTATGTCCAAAATGAATACAAGGCCTTCAAATTCGTCCAACACTTTGGCTCCAATCATGTGCTATCCATTCCAAGCCCAATTTTGCTCCAAAATGCTCCAAAATGCATCTTTTTGCTTCCTTAGCCATATGAACCTAAAAACACACGAAAATGGCTTAAACTACTAAAACAACTATGAATTAACAACATAGATGCACGAAAACAAGCTAAGTAAGTCGCCTAAATATGCTCCTATCATGTCCCTATCCTAATGGTTCACTAAGTTTATTGTAAACTATATAGTGAACAATAACCGCACGCTCTCCAAATCGTTTGATGTGTATAACACATTTGAAATGAGTTTCAAGAGAGATAGTGGGAGTTTAGGGACCATGACTATTGTAATCAAAAGGGAAGTCAAATGAAGAAGGCAAAATAACTCCAAGGGAACAAACTTTCTTTATGAAAGGATGGACATTGGAAGGGGTATTTGCAAGAAATGTCTTGCAAGTGTCAAGAACACACCTTTTGAAGGTGTTGTAAAATGTTCTTGAATAATTCAAAACAGTTGGTTCTTCTACTTGAATACATGATTCTGTATTAGCAACTATGTTTTACAATTGTTGTAAAAGTGTGCTAATAAAAAGTAGAAGATTAATGAGAGAAGAGAAAGTACTTCACATTCGGAAAGTGAATAAAATATAGATCTCTGCGAAAGCGGATTGTACTTACTTCCTCATATGAACTACCAAAGAAATTGGAAAATACTAAAGATTGTCTTTACATTCCAATTTTAAGGAACTTAAATCCGTCACTATAGTAGAGATGGATGAATGTTTTGTTTGACAAAACATTGTTCTTTATTAATGAATGATTAGATTATGGTAATCTAATTAATTGTCTCTATAGTAGAGATGATGTGGTAGTGTTAACTGTTTAAGAATATAACGATGCTTAAAACCCAAAAGGTTGCAAGGTAGTGACTAATCCCAACTGAGTTGTGATACCTCTAAAACATAAGTTACGAGTTGGTCATAGATGGATGCTTTGGATCGTTAGATCCGGATCCAATACCTTCTTGTTAAAATTGTATAGAGGCGAAATGTTCGAATCTTTATTCTTTTGGAAAGAAGAAAGAATCACAAAGTTGTTGAGGTTAATTCACTTAGATGTTAGTGACACTTATCCACAACATAATACTACTCATGTTGTATGACATTCACCGAAGATCACTCTCGGTTGGACTATAGTTTATTTTGAATAAACACAAGACCGAATACTTTGCAAAAGGTTTCAAAGAATTCAAGAAATGTAAGTAGATGAGTAAGACGTCTAAAGTATTTACCTCCTTAGATTTGATCCAAGGAAAAAGTAACACTTTAGATTAATTTCCTTGAAAAATATCAAGGAAAGTAGCATCGTAAGATAATGAATTTTTCCATTAGGAGAAGAATGAACATGAATAAGATTTAGTTCGTTGGACATTATCAATTACCCATATATATATGATATATACTTCTAAGACAACCTAGTTCCTATACCACAAGCTCCAAGGTTTATAAACCGTCTCAGTTGAATGGTTTGGACATAATATGGGTTTCCGAAACCATTATTAAGATAGTCTTGATAATATATGTCTAAAACAATAAATCACAAGACAGGTTAGTTGTAGAGATCCATCCATCATGGATCTTAGCAAGCTAGTGGGAGCTATAAGCGTCTTATGAGAAAAGATCAATTGTTTGATTTCTCATAAAGATGTAAATGAATCTTTTGTTTACTAGGTTTACAAAAGATTAGTGGGAGTTGATCATATTCCTAAATTTGAATATATATACATGATATATATTAATTTTGAAAATGAAAGGAATTCTTCATCGTTAAAGTTATGACTTTAAACATTCTATAATGATAGAATGTATATGGGAGACATAGTCTATATACATGGGATGGAAATCTATAATGATAGATTTCAAGATATAATTGGATTATATCAATCCTTAAAATAGACAATGAGATGCTAGGAAGTTTCTCATATGATGATAAACTTCAATTAGAATGACAATTCTAGTGAGACTAGGAAGTTGTTCTTCTCAAAGGGAATGTACCCTTTGACTCCCAAAGAAATAATGCGTAAATAGAATCCTTTATGCATACGCAGAAAGGTGA
Source organism: Pyrus communis (assembly GCF_041283825.1). Taxonomy (NCBI): domain Eukaryota; kingdom Viridiplantae; phylum Streptophyta; class Magnoliopsida; order Rosales; family Rosaceae; genus Pyrus; species Pyrus communis. The sequence continues at coordinate 7,461,101 of NC_142577.1, forward strand.
TTTATGTATTTCATATTGTATGAAAACATTGATATAAGTTGTACCTAGAACGGTACAAGATGATATCAGTGCAAGTCCAGGATCAGAACCATGGCAACTGTCAAGTGAATCCTTAGGTATTTAAGAAATACTAAGGATGGATTCCTCAAGAATGAGGAAGAATTAGAGTAACGTAATGGAAGCGTAAATGTATTAGATTATGAATCTAATCCATCATAGAATATCTCTTCATTATGAATGAAGTGATAATGAGATATCTCTTTATTATGACTAAAGAGATATTTGGGTGGAAACGTTAAAAGTAAATGACTTTAATGTGTTCCATCATGTATGCAAAATATATTGCCATATAGAAGCTTACAACATTGTTGTTTGGATGGGAAAGTTCATTCATGAACTCTCCATTCGGTTCCAACCAGAAAGTGTATGACACTAATGGGGCGATAGCTCAAGCTAGGGAATCAAGGTCTCATCAAGGTCCGAACTCAAATGAGAGACTGAACCACATGATTGAGAATCATGTATAATGGTGACGTCGTTATTCTCAAGGTTGCTTCTATGGATAACATATAGATATCCATTGTCTAGGCCTACTACTCAGCCATTTATGAAATGAATTACAGAAGAGGTATCATCACTGATGAACAAGCTGATTGGCTCTAGTGCAAGTGGGAGATTGTTGGAAATGTGCCCTAAAACCAATCATATGATGATACTTTACGGAGATTTCAAACTAATGTAGTTTAAATGTAAAGGGCAAACATTATTGTTTGAGTCGTCTCATATAAATGTTATATGCTTAAACGATAAGTCCAAGGAATATGTGATTGGAAGAATGCGATCTAAAGAAGTTAGATTCATGAGACCATTCTTTCGTTGACACATCCTAAACGTTCCTGATCATAGGATTGTCAATTGGGCATTGACAGTCCGTTAAGATCAGTACGTGCTATGTCTTCTCTCAGGGAGAGTGACTAGTCTCGAGTCATTGGTGTGTGTGACATCAAGGCAAGTACGTAGGTGCTCAATAGAGAATGAGTTCACTGAACACGATCAACGAAGAGTTCTCATATTCATGTCACATGAGAACTCATGGTTGGGATAATGCAAATTAGTCTTTTGACCTGAGGCATCACAGTTGTCTTGTGGTTAGGTCCTTAATCTTTGATTATGTCAAAGTCACTCCATCATGAGGGTGTCCATGGCATCGTTGGGGTTAAGCCACTTAGCCATGGAGGCAAGTGAATGCGCAACAAGGGATCTCTAACCTTCAAACTGTTTGAGGGAGAATACTCTATGATATGATTAAGAATCTTTGGCCAAAGTATGAATGAGATTTAGGAATGTGTTCCAAATCACATTCAAGGTAATCATATAAGCACAAGACTCACATTGGATAGTAGACATGAATAAACTATCAAACCAAACAATGTGGTCAAGAGTATTGTATTAGAGAAAGACCGTATTGCATTTGTAATCCTAAAACTGAATAGGTTCTCCACCTCTTCTGATTAGCTTGGGTAACCATGACATGCTGCTAGGCGTCAACCATGGTTTGTGGAAGCCATAAAAGTGTATTATCACTAACGGGAGAATTGAAAGTAAGTTTCAATTCACAATCGATTAGAAAGAGTTTTAATCGCCCACTGCCTCGCTAAAAGGAACCTAATGGATCGTTCACCGAGTAAGGTAGAGTTTGAAGAAACAACGGAGATGAGTAAGAATAATTAAATGGTTTAATTATTTATCTAAGGCTAGGATTAATTAATATGTTAATTAATCAAACGAATAAGTTCGTTAAAGACCTCGGGTTAGTTTTGGGCCGCAAGGCCCAATGGGATTTGAATGTCAAGCCCATTAACTCAAGTTGTATGACAACTTGAATAAACAAAGGGCTTGAAAGCCCAATAAACCCTATAGGCTTGCCATGTTAGAAGAATAGGGCTTTTGGTCCATTAGGTCACTTATTTGAAGGGACTATATAAAGGACTTTATAGCCTAAAATTTACATATGGTAATTTTTGGGGAAAGGATGAGAACACAAGCTCTCCTTTCTCTCTAAAATTTAGGCCACCTTGGAGGGATCATCTAGCAATCAAACTCCTCCAAGGTCACTCATTTCTTCTTCATTATGCCTTGGTGATGAATCATTAGAGGTTCTCAATTTTGGGAACTTGGAGAAACCTTTTCATCCATCCAAATCCATGGATCTAAGATGCAAGGAATGAAGGCCCTCTCTTTGGGTGATTAGCCTTTGCTTGTGCAAAGAGGAATCTACAAAGGTATTGATTTCTCAACTCACTTTGTTTTGAGTTGAGTCTTGGTTCACCTATCTACTAGGCTTTGAATTTCATGGGTAAATGTTTTGTTTTTAAGTGCATACAAGCATGATTCCGCCTTTAATTGTTAATTGCATGCTATTGATGTTGCTTAAATGAACATGTTTTTCACAAATCTTCCTTCAGAAACTAGGTATTTTTTGGCAGAATTTAGACTTCTAGATGGGGTAAAGGGTAGATTTCTGGACCTAAATGGATAAGGACTCATGATATAGGTGTAGAGGAAGGATTGCAACTCCTAAACCTACAAGGAATGGTCCACATGCGGCAAACAAATGGATAAGGCTTCTAGAAACTAAAATAGGTGTTTAAATGTGTAATTAATCCCCTCTAATTAGCTAGATTTAAGTCCTAACCTGATTTGGATAGGATAGGATAGGATAATGTTTGAGTTAGGAAAGGATAAGGTTTGTTAGGATCGGATAAGATAAGGTTGGATAAGGTTCCTTATTTCTTGCTTCTTCCTTATCTTCATTGCATTAGGACTTCATCCACCAGATTTGTAGCCTTTCCTAGCCCTTCTTGACTTCAATTTCATCCATCCTCTTTGCTCCATGGTTAAGCTATCCAATCCATGCCCAAAAATGCTCTTTCTTGCTCCTTTTGCCATTAGGACCTAAAAACATACGAAAATAGCTTAAAAGACTACAATAAATAGTAATTAACTCAATAAATGCAAGGAAACAACATAACTAAGTAGCATAAATATGCTCCTATCAAATTCCCCCACACTTAGCTTTTGCTAGTCCTCGAGCAAAATGAAACAAAACAAACAAACCACAATCTAGACCTTCCAACATGTACCTCAGGAATTTCCAATGAACATGACACATTAAAGAACACCACATACATAGATTTTAGTTATCCCTACCCTCGAGCATATACTTAACCATAGTTACCACACACTAGCTCCCATTTAATCAATTAAAATATGATTTTGAATGTAGTAACATGCCTTAGAGAATCCCCCAATTCCTCACAAGATATACTCTCTATTTTCACACAGATTTTTTGACTACACTCCCTACACTAGGTATATGTGAGAAGATTGATGTAAATATGTAAACTAATACTCACATATGTCATAACAAAGAAGGCAATTTCCGGAATTATTAACTTGTATATGATCTCATGAATGGAATGCCACTACTTAGACGCGAGAACCAGGGATACCATATGCTCAAACCAATTTTAAACTCCACATACTGAAACACATAACAATCAAGATCGAAGTCAAAGGGTTGTAATGGGGCTAAGGTATTGGCTAACAAAGAAAGGTAAGGATAAACAAAAGTTCTTAAAGCAATAGTAAGCAAAGTAATGAAATAAACACTTAGAATTCACTTTTGAATGCAAAAATCAACTTTGAACACCAAGGGAAGATTCACACAAAACTTAGGGTCAAATTCAAACTTTTGGACCCTTTCTTCAACAATCAACACTTGTGAGTTCATTCTCACTTATTTTCAACTCTTTTTCTTTCTTTTTCTTCTTTTTCACGTTTTTTTTTTTTTTTTTTTTTTTTTTTTTTTTTTTTTTTCAGTGCCCTATTCTTTCTTTGGCACACAAACATACTACTTCATAAATTCCTATGAAAAACCCTTCCCCTACACTTGTTTTTTTTTTTTTTGCAATTTTTAGATCGAAAGGAATTTCCTCTAAGTCATGCTTTACTATCCTTTAAGAATAAGGGTTTGGATAGTCCTAATCTAGGCTAGGTAAGGATTATGTGGTTAACAAAGAAAATAGGCTAAATAAGGCTCAAAGTGGGTTAAACCTACAATACATATGTAAAGGGGTATGGCTTTTTGGCTCTGGGTTTCAACTAACCAACTTCATCTTATTATTTGTTATGCTAATCAATTTTATGCTTTGAATGAAATGGGCATGAGTTCTAGTATTTGGAACTATAGTGATGAAATGCATTCTAAGTAGCAACCAAGCAAAGAATGATGAGATCATGCAACGACTTTAGAAAACAAGAAATCAAGATTAATAACTCTCCAAAGAACGTTTAGGCTCAAATCTCTCAGGGTTGTAGCGTTAGTTTGAGTTTCTTCCTTCAAGCATGTTACAAAAACTGATTTTTTTATTTTGTTATTTTGTGATTACATGTGAATTCGTACATGTCAACTATAACCAAGCATAAACCAAAGAGCATATCAAACTTCCATCCATGTTCGTAACTTTCTTTAATAGTCATGCAATTAAAAACCAAATCCTCATCATTGTGTTGGAAGGTATCCTAACAAAACGACTCTAAAAACAACTCTTTTTGGGTTTAAAACACTCTTTTTCGATTTTTTTTTTTATTTTTAATTTTCGTGATTTTTTGTTTAAGACACATGAAAACACTTCAAAACATACTAAAAACACTTAAAAACAGTGAAAAACAACTTTAGAAATGATAGGTGATAAAATCCCACGAATTTTTATGAAAAATACTTTGTTTACCCCCCCACACTTAAACCAAACATTGTCCTCAATGTTTTAAGTATAGACTCACAAACAAACACACAAATAACACAACTAACAAACACGACAAACATGGCAAAATAAAAGCAATAAAGAGTAGGGTTTAGGAACGCAAATCTGGTTATGGAGCCGGAGATTCCTAGGTCTTCTTTATTTGAATGCATGGGTTGCCTCCCAAGAAGCGCTTGCTTTAACGTCTTCCAGCCAAACGATCCTTCCTCTTAAGCTTCATTTGGGCCCACGGCATGGAAGCTTGCACCATCCACGACATGCTCTTCAAAGTTCTCATAGTATGGCTCAATGAATGGGAGGGGATAGTGATCCTCCCTGATTGTGGTGTTTTGGTTCCTATAGTCCAAGTAGACGTTCCCACCACCTTGAAATCGATTTGGAACCTACACCAAAGAAGGTAACAACCTATTAGTTGAAATGGGAATTGGAATTGGGATTGGAGACGTACTAGGATGTTGTGGCAATGCCCCTAGGGCAGCCACCATCTCGCCAATTTTATCCTTAGGCACGGCTAGATTGAGTGTTTGTAGGGTAATGGCGTGCTCCTTGTGCTCCCCTCCAATAACTTCCTCGATGGTGGTTCTAGATGCATCATTCTTGATTGGTGTTGAACGTTCATGCCCTATATTTTTAATTATACCAATGGCAAAACAAGAACGAACATCATTAGGATTCTCAATGGATTCAGAAACTTTAAAGTTAATCATATCACCACCAAACTCCATAGTTAAGGCTCCTTTGGCCACATCAATCTTGGTGTGGGCTGTTTTCATGAAAGGTCGTCCAAGTAAGAGTGGCGATGGTGGAGAGTGGGTTGAATCCTCCATGTCAAGCACATAGAAATCTGCAGGAAAAATCAAGTGGTCTACCTACACCAAAACATCTTCCAAAACTCCTCTCGGGTATGCATTAGATCGATCGGCTAATTGAATAATAACACCATCATTTTTAAGCTCTCCTAGATTCATAGATGCATAAACAGAGTATGGCATGACATTAATTGATGCACCTAAATCTAGCATAGCATGTTCGAATCTTGTATTACCAATTACACAAGGGATAGTGAAACTACCTGGATCTTTGCATTTAGGTGGGAGCTTTCTTTGCAACATTGCAGAGACATTCTCACTTACATGTACCACCTCTTTCTCCCGAATCCGTTTCCTTGTTGTACAAATCTTCCTAAAAAACTTAGCGTACTTTAGAATTTGCTTTATTGCATTAAGGAGCGGGATATTGACATGCACCTTCCTAAACGTCTCCAGGATGTCTTTTTCATCCTCCTCTGTCTTAGATTGCATAAACCTGCTAGGAAAGGGCACATTTAGTGGAATAGAACTAGACAAATTCAAATTTGGACTCACCTTGGTGGTTTGAGATGGTTTTGGTGCACTAGAGGGTTGCGGCAAGGTTTTGGCTTCCTTTGCCGTGGCCTTTGCTCCATGTTCTTCTTCTTGCAGCAGTTTTTCCTCCTCATTAAGGCTTTGTTTGGATGGTTTTGGATGATTTCCAAGCTCCTTACCACTTCTCAACGTAATGGCCTTAGCGGTTTCGAACCCTCCCTTTGGATTGACAATGGTTGAGCTAGCGAGCTTGCCTTGGTCTCGGAATTGTCCTACAAACTCCGCAATCTGCCCAATTTGCTTCTCTAAGTGGTCCACCCTTTTGTCTTGGTTTTGCATCGCCTTTTCTTGGTTTTGCAATGCTTTGTTTTGATTTTCTTGCCCCTGAGACAAATTGGTAAGTAACTTAAGAAGTGTAGCATTATCTAAAGACGTACCTTGATTGTTTTGGGCAGATTGGGGTGGGGTTGGATCATTGCCGTAGGTTTTGGTGTAAAACCCCGGGGGTTGCTGCCTAAAGCCTCCTTGTTGTTGAGGTTGTTGAGGCTCCCTCCACTTGAAGTTTGGATGATCTCTCCATCCCGGATTGTATGTATTTGAGTATGGATCATTCCTTGGTTGATTTTGACTTTGGTACCCCATGGCATGGGCACTCTCCCATCCTCCATTCTCTATCAATTGAGGACATTGATCATTGAGATGTCCTTGCATAGAGCACACTCCACATATGGCCGCACCTTGCATTTTGGATCCTTCAACAACCTGAGACATAAGCATAGTGAGATTAGCTATTTGAGATTGAATTTCAGAAATTGCACTTACTGATAGGAGCATATTTATGCGACTTAGTTTGCTTGTTTTTGTGCATTTATGTTATTAATTGATAGGAGCATATTCATGCGACTTAATTAGCTTGTTCTCGTGCATTTATGTTGTGTTTACTTAGTTGTTTTAGTGTTTAAGGCCACTTTTGTGTATTTTCAGATTATAAGGCCAAAGTGTGCAAGAAGATGCAAATTGGAGCCTTTTGGAGCGAAAAAGGAATGAATGAGTTGAAGACTTGAAGAAACGACGAATTCCTACTCCAACGATGAATTCTTACCAAAACGAGGAATCCTACTCAAACAAGGTTTCCTATTTTAGGAAAGTTAACCCTAAGTTTCCCGTTTTGGTAACCTTTCCTAATCTTAAACGTCCGTATTTTCTAGCCACTTTGAAGTCCTTGTAGGCGCTTTAGGACACAAAACGAATGCCCTAGCCCAAATTCCAACCAATGCCGTGGGCTTTAGCCCAAGTCCCTTCCCTTGCCGTGCAAGGGGGGGCATTTTAGGCCCTTTTATGCATTTAAACCCTAACCCTAATCACCCTAATTACAAGTAGCCGCACCCTATTCATCCATTCTTTCAGATTTTCAAACCATTTCAGCCACAAAAATCCCCTTAAGCCGTGACCATTTGATTCATTCATTCAAAACCATCTCAGCCATTCATTCATAAACCCTAAACCATAACCCTAGCCGTCACTCCCATTTTGATTCAGCCATTCACACCCTAATTCATTCCCTAAGCCGTAGCTCCCCTTCATTCATCCATCCGCACACACTCATCAGCCACTTTCATCTCCCATTCATTCACACACCCCCCATACACACAATTCGCAGCCACCATTCTCTCTAATTCCCTCTAATCCGTGCAACACACACCCCCTATACACACAAACCGTAGCCACCATCACAGAATCTCTCCCATTCAACCCAAAACCCGTGCACCTTCCCTTCCATTCCAGCCACTTCCAAGCCTTGCCGCAGCCATCTCAACCATTCCAGCCACCATACAACCCTTCCTCCATCACTCCACCACCTTGCCGCACCACTTTATCACCATAACTCCAACCCTAAACTAGAAAATCACCCAAAAACACCATTTAACCTCACTGCCGCAGCAAGGAGAAGAGGAAAGAGGAGCTTCGACGCGCACCAATTCACGTGGATTCGTTGGGCGTTCTAGGTGTAATCAATCCTTTATGCTTTATGTTTAAATTCATTTGTAATTCTCTTTTTGTGAACATGAGAGGCTAAATCCCCCTAGTTAGCTAGGGGGTGATTCGAAACCATGTTTATGCTTGCAATATGAATTGATTACTTTTGGTTGGAATTTCATGAATGTTGGATTCAATTCATTTAACTGTTTGATTGATAACTTGTTTGTGTATGTTTATTGAGAGTGCACGCTTAATGTTCATGCATGAATTTGACGCTAGAATATAAGTGAGTTTCACCTAATAGTTATGAACTTATATTCACAAGTAGTGGAGGTTGCTTATAAACAATCGCGTTAAATGAATTCTTGGCACTAGTTTCATGCTCATCATAGTAACGAATGCCTCGTCAACACTTATAGTTTTCATGATGCTTAATGATCTGTGATTGTATCTTTATTGTGCTTTTCACGTAAAGGACTTTTGGAGAATGTTTTGAATTGCGTTGCGCTAACCCATCCAATTCATTAACTTAAGGAGAACTTGACGGTTAATTTAAGCGGACCTAATTAACCCGGAGTGTTGAGTTTCAGAATTCATTGAAAGACCAATTGAAAATCAAAGTGTATGTAAGTGTGACATGTGTGGAGAAAAACCCCTTAGCTATTCCATCATCCATATTTTCATCCAATTTATATTTAGAATCTGCCTAATTTACAATCTGTGCATTTTAATTAATTTCGTCAAAAACTCAATCCCCCTTTACTTTAGTGTCCAATTTAGTTAGAAAGTGTCTTAGTTTGTGTTTTTAAGCATTTTGATTCATTCTATTACCCAATTTCGTCCAAAGTTGTCAAAGTGCTCAAAACTGCCCAGAAAGTGATTTTAAGGCAGTTTTGAGTGTTTTGGGGCTGTTTTGAGTCTTTTGATTTGTTTGAGTGTTTTTATTGTTAGTTTTGCATTCTTTGAGTCTAGTTTAGTGTTTCAAACTTCATTTTACGTTTTTGAGTCAGTTTCCAAGTGATTTTGCAATCCCTCCTAATCCCCGGTTAAGAACGATCCCTACTTATTCATATACTACAATTGTCACAAGAGGGTTTTAATTTGAGTGCTTACTTAGTTCGCATCATTAATTCTTAGTTATTTTCGTTCTTTAAGCTTCTTTTGTGTGTTTTCAGGTTCATGAGACGTATTTGGCGAAAGGATGCATTTTGGAGCCTTTTGGAGCACTTTTGGGCATAAATTGGATAGCTTATGCTTGGAGCAAAAGGAATGGACGAAATTGAAGAGTTGATGTCGCAAGGATTCCTACTACGATGAGGATTCCAATTACGAGAAGGTTTCCAAATTGAAGGAGGTTTCCCACTCACATGAGGATTCCTAGTTGGACAAGGATTCCTACGACGATGAGGATTCCAATTACGAGAAGGTTTCCAAATTGAAGGAGGTTTCCCACTCACATGAGGATTCCTAGTTGGACGAGGATTCCTAATCACGCAAGGATTCCTACTTGAAGTAGGAAAGTTAAGCCAAAGTTTCCTATTTTGGTTGACCTTTCCTAAATCAAGAACGCTCTAAGTTTTAGCACTTAAGATGGCTCCCGAGCACCCTTGGACAACAAACAAAGGTTCTTTGCAAACTTTCCCTTCCTTGCCGTGCAAAGAAGGTTGTTTCCCTTTCTTTGTGTAAACTTCCCTATTTTCCATATGTGTTAGGACCTTTCCCTTATTCTAATACCTTTTCCTTTGTGCCTTACCTTTCCTTAAACTTTATGCCGCACCTTCCCTTGTGTTTCCAGATTTTAATTTCTTATTTCCTAGTTTAATTCACTTTCCTAGTTCTAAAAGTTTCCCTAAAGTCCTAATTTCTGATTTCTAGCAAGGAATTGACTTTTCCTTCCTTCTTTTGCACCAATTTCGTTTCTTACCTTATATTCCCTTTCCTTGTTGTGCAAGGGGTTTAATTTCTGATTCCTTGCAAGGCAAGGACATTCCTTATTTATTTAAATTCGTGCATCCCCTTTTTCTGAAATTATTTGGACTTTATTCACTTACCTTTTCTATTTAGACTAGGAAATCTGAATTCAAACTTAATTAGGTATGTTATTAACTTCCAAAAACACATATATTCAGCCCTTGGCCGAACCCTAGAGTATCATTCACCACAGAAATTCGTCCATACTCTCCCACACACATCCATTCATCCCAAAACACCAATCTGCACTCTAGAAACACAACCAGCCGCACCACCTTCTTCCACCCTCTTTGCCGAGTTCTCCACCACCTTCCAACCATCAAACACTCATCCACACCCAACCTACAACCCTTGCCGTGCCTCTACACCCCTCAAAATCCATTCTACATCATCAAAACAGCCCAGAAACCATCACAACCTGATAGGAGCATATTTATGCTACTTAGTTATGTTGTTTCCTTGCATTTATGAAGTTAATTACTATTTATTTCAGTCTTTTAAGTTATTTTCGTATGTTTTTAGGCCCTAATGGCCAAAGGAGCAAGAAAGTGCATTTTGAGGCTATTTGGAGCATTTTTGGGCATGGATTGGATAGCTTAACCATGGAGCAAAGAGGATGGACGAAATTGAAGACAAGAAGGACTAGGAAAGGCTACAAATCTGGTGGAGGAAGTCCAAATGCAAAGAGGATAAGGAAGAAGCAAGAAACAAGGAACCTTATCCAACCTTATCTTATCCTATCCTAGAAACCTTATCCTATCCTAACTCTAACATTATCCTATTCTATCCTATCCAAATCAGGTTAGGACTTAAACCTAGCTAATTATAGGGAATTAATTACACAATTAAGCACCTAATTCAGTTTCTAGAAGCCTTATCCACTCAATTGCCGCAAGAACTCCATTCCTTGTAGGTTTAGGAATTGCAATCCTTCTCCTACACAAATATCAAGTATCCTTGGCCCTTTAGGTTTAGGAATCTGCCCTAAACCATCCCTTCTCAGCCCTATACACATGCCGCACCAAAACCTTCTAGAATCCCTAAATCCTAGCCGAACTCCCTATTCCAATTCCCATTTGATTTCTGCCTTGAATTAACCCTTTTTCAATGGGATTGTGCAATCCTTTTCCTTCACTAATTGTGCCTAATTAAGCCTATATAAACAGCCCTATGCCGCTGATAGGAGCATATTCATGCGACTTAAATGGCTTGTTCTCGTGCATTTACGTTATGTTTCTTTAGTTATTTTAGTACTTTAAGCTATTTTCGTGTGTTTGTAGGTCCAAAGGGCTAAAGGAGCAAAAAGATGCATTTTGGAGACTTTTGGAGCACTTTTGGGCTAAGGATGGATAGCTTATGCTTGGAGCCAAAGTGTTGGACGAAATTGAAGACCTAATTGAAGACCAAAGTGTTGGAACCTTGTTCCCTTTAGTTTTAGGACATTTAAACCTTTCCTATATCCTTAGCCGTGCATAACATTCCAACATTCCACTCCTTCATTTCAGCCACACTCCCACATATCATTACTTATCATCACCACTTATCACTTATCATAATCACATATCATTACTTATCATCACCACTTATCACTTATCATAATCACATATCATTACTTATCATCATCACTTATCACTTATCATAATCACATATCATACACTTATCATCACCACTTATCACTTATCATAAACCATTAGCAACTCCCTTTAATCACATGCATAAATCAGCCACATGCATCCCCCATCATCATTCCACTTTAACCCACATGCATTTCCACCCACATGCTCTCCCATTTCAGATTGCATTCCATTCATTCCACCCTTTAGCCACATGCATCTCCCATCATCATTCCACTTTAACCCACATGCATTTCCAACCTAGCTGTCATGTTTCCCCTTTCATCATTCCCTCACATTCTTTAATTCAGCCAACACATGCTTACACATGCATTTCCAACCCACATGCATCCTTTAATCATTCAAACATGCAGCCACATTCCCTCCTAGCTCTCATGTTCCCCCCATTTCGCCTATAAATAAGCATTCATTCCCATTCATTCTCATTCACTCTTCCATTTCAGAAAATCATCCACAAACACCAACCATTTCCTTGTTGCCGTGGCTCCCTATTAATCCAAACACCACCAGAAATCAGTCCTTGTGCCGTGGCTTCCTCCTTCCATTTTCACCACTCCCCAAACCATTCACACCATCAAACTATCCTTAGACCTTGTGCTACAACGAAGAGGAAGATAAGAGGGCCTAAACGTTCATACAATTCAAGTTTGAGTTGTTGGAATGTTTAGGTGTTTCTTTGATTTCAATATTTAATTTTAATACTCTTTGTTTTGTACGAATGAGGAATGGAAGAGAAGAGGGCCTAAATGTTCATACAATTCAAGTTTGAGTTGTTGGAATGTTTAGGTGTTTCTTTGATTCTCTTTGTTTTGTATCATGAGGAACTAAACCCCCCTTGGCTAGGGGGGGATTCGAAATATATGTTTATGCTTGCATTTTGATTTGATTACTTCTAATTGCGTTTCATAAGTTGTGGATTCAATTTGTTTAATTGTTTGATTGATAACTTATTTATGTATGTTTATTGAGAGTACACGCTTAATTTTCATGCATGAATATGACGCTAGAATATAAGTGAGTTTCACCTAATAGTTACGAACTTATATTCACAAGTAGTGGAGGTTGCTTATAAACAATCGCGTTAAACGAATTCTTGGCATAAGTTTCATGCAATCATAGTAACGAATGCCTCGTCAACACTTATAATTTTCATAGAGCGTAATGATTCTTGCTTGTATCTCTATTGTGCAATCATGTAGGGGACTTGTGGGGAATGTTTTGGGTTGTCGTATGCAATCATCCAATTCAATAACGTTAGGAAGATTTGAAGGTTAATTAGTGCATCACGGTTAACTTGGGGTGTAGAGAATTCATGGTTTATTGAAATGCAATTGGAAATCTTTTTATTATGCAAGTGTAACATGTGTGGAGATGAACCCCTTAGCTAGTCATCCCATCCATTCAAATCCATCACATTCATATTTACATTCTGTTTTTAATTAGAATCTGTGCATTTTAGTTAATTTCGTCAAAACTCAATCCCCCCTTACTTTAATGTCCAAATTAGTTAGAAATCAATTTAGTTTGTGTTTTTAAGAGTCTTGAGTCAAGTTACAACTTAATTTCGTCCAAATTTGGGTTTAAGGTCAGAAACTGCCTAGTTAGTGTTTTTAGGCAGTTTTGAGTCTTTTGAACTTGTTTTGAGTCCTTTGAGTCTTTGTATTGTTCAAATTAGTTAGAAAGTGTTTTGGTTTGTGTTTATAAGTGTTTTGAGTCAATTTGTTACCCAAATTCGTCCAAAGTACTCAAAGTGCTCAAAACTGCCCAGAAAGTGTTTTTAAGGCAGTTTTGAGTGTTTTGGTGCTGTTTTGAGTCTTTTAGGTTTGTTTAAGTGTTTTAACTTTTAGTTTTGCATTCTTTGAGTCGAGTTTAGTGTTTTAAACTTTGTTTTTGAGTTTTTAAGTCAGTTTCCAAGTGTTTAGCAATCCCTCCTAATCCCCGGTCTAGAACGATCCCTACTTACATCTTTACTACAATTTGACAAAAAGAGGGTTTAATTTGTGTGCGTATAATTCTCGCATCAAATTTTGGCGCCGTTGCCGGGGATTAGCAACTTTGCTAATCTCTTGGATTGTTTTATTTTCGTTTGTGTGTATATATTTTTAGTTTTATTTTGTTGATTTTAGAAGGACAACATGGCACTTGATAATGCTTCTCTTTTGTCACAGCTCATGGAAAGGTCCCAAATGCAAAGCGTTGATATATTTGATCTTCAATCAAGGAATAACGTGTTTTCCAATACTTACAATTCGGATTGGAGTGATCATTCAACTTCTATGTGGTGGGAACCTCAAAATGTTCAACAAGAAGAATATTGGCAGCCACCTCATATTCAATATGCCCAACCAAACTCAAGTTCGTCAATAGATTATAATCAAAAGCTTAATGAATTAATTTGTTTGGTGCAGGGCTCACAAAACCAAGTCGAGGAGGCTCAACAAGGAGAATATTGGCAACCATATGAGGAGTTCTATACAACACCTATGCAGCCACCACAACCTGCCCAAACAAATTCAAGAAAGTCTTTGTATGATGATATGGTTAGTGACTTACTCACCAATTTGTCTCAGGGGCAAGAAGATCAAAACAAAGCAAGGCAAAATCAAGACAAAAGGTTGGACAACTTGGAAAAGCAAATTGGGCAGATAGCGGAGTTCGTAGGACAATTTCAAGACCAAGGCAAACTCCCTATTTCAACCATTGCAAATCCGAAGGAAGGATTTGAAACTGCCAATGCTATCACGTTAAGAAGTGGCAAGGAGGTTGGAACGGACCCTAAACCATCCAACTCAAATTACAAGGAAGATGAAAGGTTGCAATTTGAGGAAGAGGAACACACGCAACCTATGGCAAGGGTGGAAACACCTTTGCCGCAGGCACCTATTGCTCCTACGCCATCCAATTCAGGTAAGGTTGTTCCTTAATTATTTCTAACCCCGTTCCACTGAATGTCCCTATTCCTTGCAGGATCATGCAATCCAAGGAAGAAGAGGGTGAGAAAGGCATCTTCGAATCCTTTCCAAAGAATCAAGAGCAAGATGTGACTGGGGAATGTCTAGAATTCATCAAAGAGGATATACTTGAGAAAAACAACCCCAAGGAAGTTGAAATTCATGAAACAGTACAAGGACCAATCATCACACCACATCTGGCCAAGTCCAATATCCCTGAAATTTTCCAGGGAGTGGTGTTTATTCTTGAGTTTATATCGGAGCACACAGGTAAGCCACCTCCCCGAATTTCAATTTTGTTTTATACTGATATGTTGTTAATGATCCAGGCACCCACTCTAGAATTTAAACCATTACCGGATCATCTCAAGTATCACCCCCCATTCAAAGATAAATTCCATGTCGTGGGTCCTAAGTGAGGAAAGAAGTTCCTCGTCCGGCTGCAAGACGTAAAAGAAAGCGCTACTTGGGAGGCAACCCAATACAGTGAATAAAACAAAGCTTGTTCATTAATTTTTGAGAAATTACAAATGTATCTAACAAAGAAAGAGAAAGATGGAGCTTCACAAAGGTTGTTTTTGTTTTTGTTTACGTGAAGCCCCACTACGTGGCAAAACTCTAGGAGCGGAAGGCGTCGGAGCAGGAGGCATCGGAGCAAGAGGCATCGGAGCGAGAGGCATAGGAGCGAGAGGCATAGGAGCGGAAGGCATCGGAGATAGAGCATTCCAGGCCCCAATACTTGGCGGAACGCTGGATGACCCAGGAAAAAGGTGCCCCTGGAAGAAAGACGCAAGCCTTTGACGGTCACTTTGCATTCGACCTTGAGATTCTTGCATCTCATCAAGCTTCCTCTTCATGCCCGACGAATAGTTATTTGCAAGCACATGCAAACTTCTATTCTCGTACTTAAGCTGTTTGATCTCCTGCTTAAGACTCTCCACCTCCGCCATCAATGATTCAACCTGACGGGAGCGAGCAAGAAGGCGTTGGCCCATGTTGGACACAGAGCCAGCGCATTGAACGCTGAGAGCCAGGGACTCTTGAACGGCCAACTCATCGGACCGTCCTGAAAGCAGCTGACTATCTCTGGGAGTAAGGAGGTTCCGAGCTACTATCGTAGCTATTGTGGCGTCCTGCATCACGGAGTCTTCACCTGTAAGAGGACTGTTAGAAGATAAGAAAGAAGGGCGCCATACGTTACCTTGACGCGGCACGCCCGTATCACTGCGGAGACTCAATTCTAAGCTAAGGTTCGATGGGTTTGCCATTTTTCAAAAGTGTTCAAAGAGAAGGGGTGGATGGAGTAAATTTTCAAAGGGCCGGAGACGATGTTTGGGAAATCTTCAAAGTGTGCATTGATAGAGGTGATCGATCACCTCTATTAAAAGAGAGGCGACACAATCACCAATTCAGAGTTGAAGAGACACCACTCTTCAAAGCCGGATTTCCCGGCGTAAAGATCGCCGACTCTTCAGACGCAATCCCGGCTTTTTCAGATAAAGCGCGCCACTTTGTCAAAAGCTCCCAGCTTTTCAGAAGACGCGTGGAGGCCGAGAAAGTAGCTGCACACTTTTGCCGACAAGCGTGTACAACTTTGTCAAAAGCTCCCGGCATTTCAGAAAGCGTATGCAACGTGTCGTTCAGAAATCGAAGGGGCGTCGTTCAGAAATCGAAGGGGCGCCTGCTCAGAAATCGAAGAGGCGTCTTCAAAGATCGAAGAGTCGTCACTATTTCAAAAAGCCGGATTTGCGGGATCAAAACGTTTGTCGACAAGGGTAAAAGAACAGTACCACCACTTGCTATTGGGAAATCCCTATATATGTCGACTTTCATCTTTTATGGCAAGGCAAACCTGAAGAAAATGCCCAACTCTTCCTCACCTCTGAGGGCGCACTCCCAGCAAAGCCTTTCGAAATACTCCATTCTTTCTTCTTCCCCAAAGATGATACCAGATGCCTGGAGTACAGATGACCCAGGAGGAAACAGCACCACAAATACATGTGCTGATTCATTCACCGCTTCTTCAAAAGCAAAGGTATCTCATATCATCAAGGTCAAAAGCAAAAGTATCTCATATCATGCTCTTTCCCTGTCTTTTCCTTTGTCTTTGTTATTACTTGCATGGCAAAGTAAAAGAAGCAATCAGCCGGCACTTGGAGTCTACCTGGACTCTATTCCCTGGTTGCTTACCTAGCGTTGCTCTCGAGTAGTCATCTTCAACGGTTGATACACTTCCAGAGAAGGGACCACTTCTGCAAAGGGGAGCAAGTAAGGCAAAGGAAAATGATACATTGAAGCATGAGGAGACAAGCATATGCTGAGCTATCCTCTAACCCTCTTCAATACGAATTGGAGAGATTGAACAAAGAAACAGATAAAAGGAGTAAGCTCAGACCTTCGGGGGAGACCAAAAGAATCCTGCTGCCCAGTTCAAGAGTAGCACAAAGGAAAATCAACGATCGGAGGAAACCAAAAGAATCTCCAGCTCAGTTCAAGATTAGCCTGTGGAAAAGCTCACGATCAAGCCTCAATGCAATCACCAAGAAGAAGATGGAATTTACACTCCATAACCAGATTTGCATCTCTAAACTCTTCTCTTTATTAGATACATTCTGACATGTTTAGTATGTTTAGTTGCTTTTTGTGTGTTTACTTATGTTTTGTGTGAATCTATGCTTAAAACATTGAGGACAATGTTTGATTTAAGTGTGGGGGGGGTAACTAAGTATATTTGATGCAAATTCGTGGGATTTTATCACCCATAACTTCAAATGTTGTTCCTTGCTGTTTTAAGGTGTTTTTAAGATGTTTTAGAGTGTTTTAATATGTGTTGTTTTTATAACTCCGAAAATCACATAAACATTTGAAAAACATGTTTTGAAAAGCCTAAAAAGAGTGTTTTGAGTTGTTTTTGTGTGTGTGTTTGTGTCTTAGGGTACCTTCCAACACAATGATAAGGATTTGGTGCATGACTGTTAAAAAGAGTTATAAACATAGAGAAAAGTTTGATTTACTCTTGGTATATGCTTGGTTATGGTTATAATGTATGACTTCACATGCAATCATAAAAGAAAAATTCGTTTTTGTAACATGCTTGAAGGAAGGAACTCAAACAAACGCTACAACCCTGAAAGACTTGAGCCTATAACGTTCTTTGGAGAGTATAATCTGTGATTTCTTGTTTTCTAAAGTCGTTGCATGATCTCATTATTCTTTGCTTGGTTACTACTTAGAAGGCGTTTCATCATATAGTTCCAAATGCTAGAACTCATGCCCATTTCATTCAAAGCATGTTATTGATTTGCATAACACATATTCAAGAAGAAGTTGCGTAGTGACCACCACCATAGCCAAATAGCCTTACTTCCCATATTTCGTATTTGTTGTAAGTTTTAACCCCGTTGAGCCTTGTTTAGCCTTTATTCTTTGTTTACCCACATTTTCCTCACCTAGCCTAGTTTAGGACAATCCCCACCCTTGTTCTTAAAAGATAGTGAGCATGACTTAATTGAATTATGAAAGAAAATGAGTGTGGGGGAGAGAATGTTTAAGTGTTTATGTATGTTTTGAGATTCAAAAGAAAAGAAAAAAGAAAAGAAAGAAAGAAAGAAAAAAGAGCTTGAAAAAAAAAAAAATGAAAGAATGAGTGATTGAAGAAAGGGTCCAAAACACCAATTCTGGCCGTAAATTGTCTAAATTCTCCCTTTTTGTTCAGAAGTTGAGTTTTCATTCAAAAGTGAATTCTAAGTTGATTCAAGTGCTTTGCTCACTATTTCTTTAAGAACCTTTGTTTTCCATATCCCTTCTTTGTTATCCACACGCCCCGAACCCCATTACAACCCGTGACTTCAATCTTGAGTGTTATGTGTTTCAATTTGTGGAGTTTGAACTTGGTATGAGCATATGGTGTCACTGGTTCTCGCGTCTAAGTAGTAGCATTCCATTCATGAGATCATATCTAAACATGCTTATTAACTCCAGAAATTGCATTCTTTGTGATACATATATGTGAGTGTTCGGTTTCATGTTTACATCAATCTTCTCACATATGACTAGATTAGGGTGTGTAGTTAGAAAATCTGAGTGAAAATCGAGTGCATATCTTGTAAGGAATTGAGCAAATTCTCTAAGGCATGTTACTACATTCAAAACATGGTTTTAAATGCTTAATTGTGAAATAGTATGTGGTGACTATGATTAAGAATGTACTTAAGTGTGAAGATGACTAAAATCTGTGGGAATGATGATTTTTAACATGTCATGCGCATTGGAAATCCCTAAGACGATTGTTGGAAGGTTTAGGTTGTGTTTTACTTGTTTTGTTTCGTTTCGTTTTGTTTTGTTTTTCTGTTTTGCTCGAGGACTAGCAAAAGATAAGTGTGGGGGTATTTGATAGGAGCATATTCATGCGACTTAAATGGCTTGTTCTCGTGCATTTACGTTATGTTTCTTTAGTTATTTTAGTACTTTAAGCTATTTTCGTGTGTTTGTAGGTCCAAAGGGCTAAAGGAGCAAAAAGATGCATTTTGGAGACTTTTGGAGCACTTTTGGGCTAAGGATGGATAGCTTATGCTTGGAGCCAAAGTGTTGGACGAAATTGAAGACCTAATTGAAGACCAAAGTGTTGGAACCTTGTTCCCTTTAGTTTTAGGACATTTAAACCTTTCCTATATCCTTAGCCGTGCATAACATTCCAACATTCCACTCCTTCATTTCAGCCACACTCCCACATATCATTACTTATCATCACCACTTATCACTTATCATAATCACATATCATTACTTATCATCATCACTTATCACTTATCATAATCACATATCATACACTTATCATCACCACTTATCACTTATCATAAACCATTAGCAACTCCCTTTAATCACATGCATAAATCAGCCACATGCATCTCCCATCATCATTCCACTTTAACCCACATGCATTTCTACCCACATGCTCTCCCATTTCAGATTGCATTCCATTCATTCCACCCTTTAGCCACATGCATCTCCCATCATCATTCCACTTTAACCCATATGCATTTCCAACCTAGCTGTCATGTTTCCCCTTTCATCATTCCCTCACATTCTTTAATTCAGCCAACACATGCTTACACATGCATTTCCAACCCACATGCATCCTTTAATCATTCAAACATGCAGCCACATTCCCTCCTAGCTGTCATGTTCCCCCCATTTCGCCTATAAATAAGCATTCATTCCCATTCATTCTCATTCACTCTTCCATTTCAGAAAATCATCCACAAACACCAACCATTTCCTTGTTGCCGTGGCTCCCTATTAATCCAAACACCACCAGAAATCAGTCCTTGTGCCGTGGCTTCCTCCTTCCATTTTCACCACTCCCCAAACCATTCACACCATCAAACTATCCTTAGACCTTGTGCTACAACGAAGAGGAAGATAAGAGGGCCTAAACGTTCATACAATTCAAGTTTGAGTTGTTGGAATGTTTAGGTGTTTCTTTGATTTCAATGTTTAATTTTAATACTCTTTGTTTTGTACGAATGAGGAATGGAAGAGAAGAGGGCCTAAACGTTCATACAATTCAAGTTTGAGTTGTTGGAATGTTTAGGTGTTTCTTTGATTCTCTTTGTTTTGTATCATGAGGAACTAAACCCCCCTTGGCTAGGGGGGGATTCGAAATATATGTTTATGCTTGCATTTTGATTTGATTACTTCTAATTGCGTTTCATAAGTTGTGGATTCAATTTGTTTAATTGTTTGATTGATAACTTATTTATGTATGTTTATTGAGAGTACACGCTTAATTTTCATGCATGAATATGACGCTAGAATATAAGTGAGTTTCACCTAATAGTTACGAACTTATATTCACAAGTAGTGGAGGTTGCTTATAAACAATCGCGTTAAACGAATTCTTGGCATAAGTTTCATGCAATCATAGTAACGAATGCCTCGTCAACACTTATAATTTTCATAGAGCGTAATGATTCTTGCTTGTATCTCTATTATGCAATCATGTAGGGGACTTGTGGGGAATGTTTTGGGTTGTCGTATGCAATCATCCAATTCAATAACGTTAGGAAGATTTGAAGGTTAATTAGTGCATCACGGTTAACTTGGGGTGTAGAGAATTCATGGTTTATTGAAATGCAATTGGAAATCTTTTTATTATGCAAGTGTAACATGTGTGGAGATGAACCCCTTAGCTAGTCATCCCATCCATTCAAATCCATCACATTCATATTTACATTCTGTTTTTAATTAGAATCTGTGCATTTTAGTTAATTTCGTCAAAACTCAATCCCCCCTTACTTTAATGTCCAAATTAGTTAGAAATCAATTTAGTTTGTGTTTTTAAGAGTCTTGAGTCAAGTTACAACTTAATTTCGTCCAAATTTGGGTTTAAGGTCAGAAACTGCCTAGTTAGTGTTTTTAGGCAGTTTTGAGTCTTTTGAACTTGTTTTGAGTCCTTTGAGTCTTTGTATTGTTCAAATTAGTTAGAAAGTGTTTTGGTTTGTGTTTATAAGTGTTTTGAGTCAATTTGTTACCCAAATTCGTCCAAAGTACTCAAAGTGCTCAAAACTGCCCAGAAAGTGTTTTTAAGGCAGTTTTGAGTGTTTTGGTGCTGTTTTGAGTCTTTTAGGTTTGTTTAAGTGTTTTAACTTTTAGTTTTGCATTCTTTGAGTCGAGTTTAGTGTTTTAAACTTTGTTTTTGAGTTTTTAAGTCAGTTTCCAAGTGTTTAGCAATCCCTCCTAATCCCCGGTCTAGAACGATCCCTACTTACATCTTTACTACAATTTGACAAAAAGAGGGTTTAATTTGTGTGCGTATAATTCTCGCATCAGCCACACCATTCATTCATCCACTCACACATTCATTCATTCATACTTTCATCCATCAAACACCACAATCCATTCTACAACACCCTAGTGCCGCAAGCAAGGAAGCAAGGAAAGGAGGACTTGTGCAATCTGCCATCCAAGGGAGTGCCGTGCATGCCATTGGAGTGTGGAGCATTTTTCTTGGTTCTTTCTATCCTTAGTCTTAGTTCAATGTTTAAATTTAATTATCTTTGTTTTGCGAACATGAGGAACTAACTTCTCTTTAGTTAGAGGAGAATTTGAAGCCATGATTATATGTTTTATATGAGTTGATTACGTCCGGTTATTATTACTTAAGGCATGAATGTGATTTGCTTATCTAAGTTATTAAAACTGGTTTATGTATGTGGGTTGGGGGTTGGTTAACACTTAATTTGCATGCATAAACTTGATGCTAGAATATAGGAGGGTTTCATGTAATTGTTATTCACTTATGTTCACAAGTAGTGGAGGTTGCTAGTCACAATCGCGTTAAGTAAATCCTTGGCACGATTCTCATGCGTTTCATAGTGATGAGTGCCTTGTCAACGCTTATAGTTTTCACAAAACTTAATGACTTTTGATATGTATCTTTGTTATGCATCTCATATAAAGAACTTGAAAATGATAATTTGGTTGTAATGCGTTTTCATTCAATTCAATGACATAAGGAAAACTTGAGGATTAGTTGTGCGATGCAACTAATTTGGGGCGTTGTCATTCATAGTCTAAAGGAGTAATAACTGGACATTGGTTCGTATGCATATATCATGTGTGGAAAAGGACCCTCTAACTAGCCTTTACCCATTTACCTAAATTCGTTTTTATAAAGTGTTTTCTACAATGTTTTGTTTTAAGTTTTATTTTCGTCAAAAACAATCCCCATGTTATTTAGTCTTCATATTTGAGTCAAAAACTTGTTTTCCTTGAGTCTTTTGAGTCTAGTCAAGTCCTATTTTCGTCCAAAACCCTTATTGAGTCTAAAAGTGAGTCTTTTTGAGTATTGGTTGCTGTTTTAAGTGTCTAAAGTTAGTTTTGAGTCCATAGAGTGTAATTTAGTGTTTTTGAGTCTTATTTACATAGATTAGCATCCCTAGTTAATCCCCGGTCTAGAACGATCCCTACTTACATATCTACTACAATTGTCACAAATAGGGTTTAATTTGTGTGTCAAGTTAATTTTCACATCACAACCCAATCTGCCGCAAGCAAGGGAAAGGAGACAGATTCACTCAATTGTTTGGCTCTTCATTCTGAGTTGTTGAACAATTTTAGGTGTATTCTATCTTATATTTCAATGTCTAATTCATGTAATCTTTGTTTTGCTTTGAGAATGATTGGCTAAATTCGTTTTGGCTAAGGGTGTATTCGAAACCATGATTATATATGTGAAATAAGTTGATTACTTCCAGTTATTGTTGCATAAGTCGTGAATACAATTTGCTTAACCGTTTGATTTAGAACTTATTCTTGTATGTTGATTGAGAGTGCACGCTTAATTTGCATGCTTGAATTTGGTGCTAGGAGATAAGTTTGTTTCACCTAATCGTTATGAATTTATATTGACAAGTAGTGAAGGTCGCTAGTCACGATCATGTTAAGTAGATTCCTGGCAAGAGTATCATGCTTTTCATAGTTACAAATGCCTTGTCGATGCTTATGATTTCCAAAGAACGTAATGATTCTAACTTGTATCTTTATCATGCTGTTCATATAGAGAACTTGTTAGGAATAATTTGTTTGCGATGCATATTCATCCAATTCAATGATTCTAGGGAAATCTGAAGGTTAATTTAAGCGGACCTAATTAACTTGGAGTGTCGAGGTTCATAACTTATTGAATTGATAACTGGAAATTGATTTACGTTGCATATATTTCATGTGTGGAGAAGAACCCCTTAGCTATTCCATCATCCATTGGTTTATCACAATTTGTCTTACAATCTGTTTTCTTTACAATCTGTCCATTTAATTTAATTTCGTCCAAACACAATCCCCCCATATTTTGTTAAGTCTTAGTCATTACAATCTGTCTTATTTTGTGTTTTTAAGTATTTGGAGTCATATACACCTTCAAATTCGTCCAAATCTGCCTAGTTTACATTATTGTTTTGTTTGTTTGATTTTCGTCCAAAACCAAATCCCCAATTGTCTTAGAGTGTCTAATTGGTTCAATTATGTTTTAGATTGTTTTTTTAAGAGTTTTGAGTCAAGTTAGAACCAATTTTCGTCCAAGTTTGTGTTTAGGCTCAAAACTGCCCAGTTTGTGTTTTTAGGCAGTTTTGAGTGTTTTTAGCTTATTTTGAGTCTTGTGAACTTGTTTTGAGTTTTTTTTAAGTGAGTTAAGTGTTTTAAAGGTTAGTTTTATTTATTTGAGTCAGTTTAAAGTGTTTAGCACCCCTAGTTAATCCCCGGTTAGAACGATCCCTACTTACATCATGACTACAATTGTCACAAATAGGGTCTAATTTGTGTGTCACATTCGTAACGCATCACTTACCTCATTCACTTGTTGTTGCCATGGGGGATCTCTTTGTCCAACTCCCTCGTATTGTTGTGCATTCAAGGCTCGATTTGCAATTAGGACCTTGGCAGCCACTGGTGTTTTGTCAACCAAAGCACCTCCCGCTGAAGCATCTAGCATTTGTCTCTCAATTGGAAGGAGCCCTTCGTAAAAGTATTGAATTAGAAGCTCTTCCTTCATTTGGTGTTGTGGGCAAGATGCAACAAGGGCTTTGAAACGCTCATAATATGCTGGAAAAGACTCCCCGTGGTTTTGTTGAATGCCACTAATTTTCTTTCTCAAAAGAATTACTTTTGAAGTTGGAAAGAATTTCTCCAAGAAGGCTCGTTTCATACTTTCCCAAGAAGTAATGGTTCTGGGCGCCAATTCGTATAGCCAATCTTTAGCCTTTTCCAAAAGAGAGAATGGAAAGGCTTTCATCTTCAAAATATTCCCATCCACATTAATGGGTGTCATGCTTGAGCATACAACTTCAAACTCCTTCAAATGCTTGTTTGGATCTTCCATGGACAGCCCATGGTATTTGGGAATATGATGCAGCAAGCTTGACTTTAATTCAAACTCATCGGTCTTGTTCGGGGCTGCCCTAGGATATTGAATGCAAATAGGCACGGCATTGTCCAACCCCGAGGCCGAAAGCTCTTTGATTGTTCGATTGTCCACCGCCATGCTTTCGTCTTCTTCAAATTCAGATTCGGACTCTGAACTCGAACTAGGTGGATTAGGTTCTGGTTGCTTCCTCTTTCTTATCAAAGTTCGTTCAAAATCGTCGTCAAAATCCAATATGTTTGCACGAATAGGTTGAGAACGACGAGTCATAAACTAGTACCTGAAAATAAAGAACACAACCAAATCAGCAATCTATTTAAAAGGCACGGCACACTTAAAAGAAAACACAAAGACACTACACAAACAAAAGGGATTAGCAAGTTTGCTAATCCCCGGCAACGGCGCCAAAATTTGATGTGCAAATTAACTTGACACACAAATTAAACCCTATTTGTGACAATTGTAGTAGATATGTAAGTAGGGATCGTTCTAGACCGGGG
Organism: Pyrus communis; assembly: GCF_041283825.1. NCBI lineage: Eukaryota > Viridiplantae > Streptophyta > Magnoliopsida > Rosales > Rosaceae > Pyrus > Pyrus communis. The sequence continues at coordinate 7,486,222 of NC_142577.1, forward strand.
ATTAACTAGGGATGTTAATCTATGTAAATAAGACTCAAAAACACTAAACTAGACTCTATGGACTCAAAACTAACTTTGGACACTTAACACAGCGACCAATACTCAAAAAGACTCAATTTTAGACTCAATAAAGGTTTTGGACGAAAATAGGACTTGACTTGACTCAAAAGACTCAAGGAAAACAAGTTTTGACTCAAATATGAAGACTAAGTAAAATGGGGATTGTTTTTGACGAAATTTAGACTCAAAACAAAAACTTTGTAGAAAACACTTTTGAAAAACGAATTCAAGTAAAATAAATGGGTGGAAGGCTAGTTAGAGGGTCCTTCTCCACACATGATATATGCATACGAACCAATGTCCAGTTATTACTCCTTTAGACTATGAATGACAACGCCAAGTTTTCCTTATTTCATTGAATTAGATGGAATACGCATCTAAACCAAATTATCTTTTTCAAGTTCTTTATATGAGACGCATAACAAAGATACATATCAAAAGTCATTAAGTTTTGTGAAAACTATAAGCATTGACAAGGCATTCATCACTATGAAACGCATGAGACTCATACCAAGGATTTACTTAACGCGATTGTGACTAGCAACCTCCACTACTTGTGAATATAAGTGAATAACAATTATATGAAACCCCCCTATACTCTAGCATCAAGTTTATGCATGCAAATTAAGTGTTAACCCCCAACCCACATACATAAACCAGTTTTAATAACTTAGATAAGCAAATCACATTCATGCCTTAAGAAATAATAACCAGACGTAATCAATTCATTTAAAACATATAATCATGGCTTCGAATTCTCCTCTAACTAAAAAGAAGTTAGTTCCTCATGTTCGCAAAACAAAGATAATTAAATTTAAACATTGAACTAAGACTAAGGATAGAATACACCTAGAAACTCTCCACACTCCAATGGCATGCACGGCACTCCCTTGGATGGCAGATTGCATAAGTCCTCCTCTCCTTGCTTCCTTGCTTGCGGCACTAGTGAAGGTATGAATGAATGAATGAGTGAGTGGATGGATTAAATGGTGAGGCATTGGCTGTTTATATAGGCTAATTATGCACACTTAGTGAAGGACAAGGATTGCACAATCCCATGGAAAAAGGGTTAAGTCTTTGTTGAAACCAAAAGGGAAAGAGATAGGGAATTTTCGCCAGAAATTAAGGGCTTCTAGAAACTAGGTATTTTTTGGCAGAATTTAGACTTCTAGATGGGGTAAAGGGTAGATTTCTGGACCTAAATGGATAAGGACTCATGATATAGGTGTAGAGGAAGGATTGCAACTCCTAAACCTACAAGGAATGGTCCACATGCGGCAAACAAATGGATAAGGCTTCTAGAAACTAAAATAGGTGTTTAAATGTGTAATTAATCCCCTCTAATTAGCTAGATTTAAGTCCTAACCTGATTTGGATAGGATAGGATAGGATAATGTTAGAGTTAGGAAGGAATAAGGTTTGTTAGGATCGGATAAGATAAGGTTGGATAAGGTTCCTTATTTCTTGCTTCTTCCTTATCTTCATTGCATTAGGACTTCATCCACCAGATTTGTAGCCTTTCCTAGCCCTTCTTGACTTCAATTTCGTCCATCCTCTTTGCTCCATGGTTAAGCTATCCAATCCATGCCCAAAAATGCTCCAATTAGCTTCAAAATGCTCTTTCTTGCTGCTTTTGCCATTAGGACCTAAAAACATACGAAAATAGCTTAAAAGACTAAAATAAATAGTAATTAACTCACTAAATGCAAGGAAACAACATAACTAAGTAGCATAAATATGCTCCTATCAGTGGTGATATGATTAACTTTAAAGTTTCTGAATCCATTGAGAATCCTAATGATGTTCGTTCTTGTTTTGCCATTGGTATAATTAAAAATATAGGGCAGGAACGTTCAGCACCAATCAAGAAGGATGCATCTAGAACCACCATCGAGGAAGGAATTGGAGTGGAGCACAAGGAGCACGCCACTACCCTAAAAACACACAATTTGGCCGTGCCTAGTGAAAAAATTGGTGAGATGGTGGCTGCCCTAGGGGCATTGCCACAACATCCTAGTAAGTCTCCAATCCCAATTCCAATTCCCATTTCAACTAATAGGTTGTTACCTTCTTTGGTGTAGGTACCCAGTCGATTTCAAGGTGGTGGGAGAATTTACATGGACTTTAGGAACCAAAACACCACAATCAGGGAGGATCACTACCCCCTACCATTCATAGAGCCATACGATGAGAATTTCGAGGAGCATGTTGTGGATGATGTACCCCTCCATGCCGTGGGTACTAGTGAAGGTTAGCATGGCATATTCGTCCGGCTGGAAGACGTTAAAGTGATGTGATAAAAGATAGCACACAAATTAAACCCTCTTTTTGACAATTGTAGTATAGATATAAGTAGGGATCGTTCTAGGCCGGGGATTAGGAGGGATTGCTAATCTAATGAAAATTGACTCAAACAAGTGAAAATAGGCTTTAAAACACTTTAAATAACTCACAAGACTCTTACTAACTTGTATGACTCAAAAACAAACTTTAAAGACTCAAAACAACTTAAAACACCCAAAAAGACTCAATTTAGACTCTAGGACTTAGTTTGGACGAAAATACACTTGGTTTTGACTCTAAAGACTCAAAACGACTCTTTTGGACAGATTTGGAACAAGTAAGAAAAGGGGTTTTGATTTTGGACGAATTTAAAGGAAAACAAGTAACTTAAAACTTTAAAATAGATTTTGGACGAAAATAAGAAAAACTAATGGATGATGGGATAGCCAAGGGATACTTCTCCACACATGATACTTTCTAACATAAATTGATTTCCAGTTGCTTTTTCGATAAACCATGAACCTCAACACCCCAGATTAACCGTGACATCACTAATTAACCCTCAGATTTCCCTTAAGTTAGTGGATTGGATGACATCATACGACAACCCAAAGCATTCTCCAAAACGTCCCCTACATGACATCATAATAGAGATACGGTCAAAGATCATTACGTTCAATGGAAATCATAAGTATTGACAAAGCACTTGTAACTATGACATCATGATACTCATGCTATGAATTTACTTAACATGATTGTGAAAACAACCTTAACTACTTGTGAATATTAGTTTGTGACGATTATGTGATCTAGCACCAAATTCAAGCATGCAAATTAAGTAGGCCTCCCTAATAAACATACAAGAATAAGTTATCCATGAAACGGTTAAGTAAATTGCGTTCACAATTTATGAAATCACAACTGGACTTAATCAACTCATATTATAAATGTAATCATGGTTTCAAAGCATCCCTAGGCTAAAACGAGTTTAGCCTCTCATGTTCATGACAAAACAAAGCAATATAGATTTAAACATTGATAATAAAAGATAGATTACACCTAGAAACGTCCAACACTCCAACTTGAATGCACAAACGCCCAAGGCTTGGTCTTCCTTCTCCTCTTCCTTGGTAAGTCACGGCAAAGGGTCTATGGTGGGTTTTTGGATGATTTTCTGGTTTTTGGATGGATTTAGGTATGTAGGGTGGTGCGGCAAGGGTCTAAAACTAAGGAGAAAGGTGGTTGGTGGCTGCGGCAAGGCTGTGAAGATGTTTTGACGAATTTATGGAATGAATGAATGTGTATGAGAGGTGGTGATCTGATCTAGGGGTTAACATGAGTATATATAGGCACTTAAAACCCTAGGGTAATCAGATATGGACTTGAATAACCCAAATCAACTAGGAAATAGGCTTAGAAATCAGAAATAGAGAGGGATAATGCTTCCTAGGTGCGGCAGGTATGGGATAAGGTGATAAGGTTTCTAGAATGCCTTGCAAGGCAAGGGAAATCAGATTTCTAGAAGGGTTTGGGCGTCACCTTTGTAGGAGATAAGATAAGGTTCCTAAAATCATGCTTTAAGTGCCAAATTTGTAGGGAAAAAGGGATAAGGGTGCGGCAAAGCTTAGGGATAATGTTTAGGGCTTCTAGAAAGCCCTAAAACTAAGGGGAATTGGATAAAACCCACGGCAAGGATAGGATAGGGTGTCCTAAGGCTTCTAGAAACCCTCCAAGATAAGGTAAAGTGCATGGCATCCCTATAGGATTAGGATAAGGTGTCCTAAATGGATAAGGACTCCTCATTGTACTTGAAAACTTTGCCTATTAGGATTAGGAAACCTTGTCTTCATCATTCCTTCTTCATCTTGGACTCCTTTTCCTTCTTGGACTTGGAAAACTTCTTTGTTGCTTCACTTGAGACCATTTGGATTTTGACTTTCCTACTTCAAGTAGGAAACCTTGTTTGAGTAGGAATCTTCATTCTTCTAGGAATCCTAATTCAACTAGGAAACCCATTTCCACTAGGGGCTTCCTTACTTCAACTAGGAAACCTTGTTCAAGTAGGAAACATCATCTTCAAATCTTCAATTTCGTCCATCCTCTTGGCTCCAAGCATATGATGTCCATTCCAAGCTCTAATTTGCTCCAAAAGGCTCCAAAATGCATCCTTTTGCATACTTTGCCCTTAAAACCTGAAAATACATAAAACTAGCTTAAAAGACTACTTTACTAAGGGAAAACTCTATAAATGCACAAGAACAAGCTAAACTAAGGTGCATAAATATGCTCCTATCATAAAGCAAGCGCTTCTTGGGAGGCAACCCACGCATTCAACAAGGAGAAGATGGAACTTCCACTCCAAACCCAGATTTGCATTTCTAAACCCTTCTCTTTGCTGCCTTATTTTATTATGCTTAGTTGTTTGTTATTTCTTTGCTTTGGTGTGAGTCTTTATGTGAAACATTGAGGACAATGTTTGATTTAAGTGTTGGGGGGGGGGGGCAAACAAGTGTTTTTATGCAAAATTCGTGGGATTCTATCACCTATCACGTCTAATGTTGTTTCTCACTGTTTTTAAGTGTTTTTAGTGCATTTTGAGCTGTTTTGGTGTGTTTTGAAGTAAAAATCCGAAAATTTGAAAAAAAAATTGAAAAAAGTGTTTTGAAAAAGCCAAAAAAGAGTTGTTTTTGTGTGTTTGTTTGTCTTAGGGTACCTTCCAACACAATGATGAGGATTTGGTTTTTAATGCATGACTGTTAAAGAGAGTTACAAACGTGGATGGAAGTTTGAGTTGCTCTTTGGTTTATGCTTGGTTATAGTTATAGTTTACGAATTCACATGTAATCACAAAGGATAAAATCAGTTTTTGTAACATGCTTGAAGGAAGGAACTCAAACAAACGCTACATCCCTGAGAGACTTGAGCTTAAACGTTTATTTGGAGAGTTATTAATCTGTGCATTCTTGTTTTCTAAAGTTGTTGCATGATCTCATTACTCTTTGCTTGGTTGCTACTTAGAATGCGTTTCATCACTATAGTTCCAAATACTAGAACTCATACCCGTTTCATTCAAAGCATGAAATTGATTAGCATAACAAATAATAAGATGAAGTTGTTTAGTAGTTGATGTGATAAATAATAGCACTCAAATTAAACCCTCTTTTTGACAATTGTAGTATAGATATAAGTAGGGATCGTTCTAGGCCGGGGATTAGGAGGGATTGCTAATCTAATGAAAATTGACTCAAAGATGTAAAAATATGCTTTAAAACACTTAAACACACTCAAAAGACTCTAACTCAACTTGTATGACTCAAAACAATCTTTAAAGACTCAATTTAGACTCTAAGACTCAATTTGGACGAAAATACAATTAATTTTGACTCAAAAGACTTAAAAAGACACTTTTGGACAGATTTAGAACAAGTAAGAAAAGGGGATTTGATTTTGGACGAATTTAAAAGAAAACAAGTAACTTAAAACTTAAAACAGATTTTTGGACGAATTCAAGAAAAACCAATGGATGATGGACTAGCCAAGGGATACTTCTCCACACATGATACATTCAAACATAAATTGATTTCCAGTTGCTTTTCCGATAAACCATGAACCTCAACACCCCAGATTAACCGTGACATCACTAATTAACCCTCAGATTTCCCTTAAGTTATTGGATTGGATGACATCGTACGACAACCCAAAGCATTCTTCAAAAGTCCCCTACATGACATCATAATAGAGATACAATCAAAGATCATTACGTTCAATGGAAATCATAAGTATTGACAAAGCACTTGTAACTATGACATCATGATACTCATGCTAGGAATTTACTTAACATGATTGTGAAAACAACCGTAACTACTTGTGAATATAAGTTTGTAACGATTATGTGAAACACCCTTATATTCTAGCATCAAATTCAATAATGCGAATTAAGTAGGCCTCCCTAATCAACATACAAGAATAAGTTATCCATCAAACGGTCAAGTAAATTGCATTCACAATTTATGAAATCACAACTGGAATTTATCAACTCATATTATAAACGTAATCATGGTTTCAAAGCATCCCTAGGCTAAAACGAGTTTAGCCTCTCATATTCATAACAAAACAAAGGAGAATAGAATTAAACATTGAAAATAAAAGATAGATTACACCTAAAAACGTTCCAACACTCCAACTTGAATGCATAAACGTCCAAGGCTTCGTCTTCCTTCTCCTCCTCCTTGCTAAGTCACGGCACAAGAGTCTAGGGTGGTTTTATGGATGATTTTCTGGGTTTTAGATGGGTTTAGGAAGGTATGGTGGTGCGGCAAGAGTTGATGGTGGTGTATGGAGGTTGGGATGAAGGTTTGGAAGTAGGGGAATGGTGGAAATTTGGATGGAAAGCTGCGGCAAGGGAATGAATTTCTGAATGAATGAAGGCAGGTTGTGTGGAAGGGGGATTAGGGATTTTAAGGGTGCGGCATAGGGGTTTATATAAGGGAGAAAGAGTCCTAAGTCTTTATTACTTAGTTTAGGAAAAGAATTAAAATCCAAATCCTTTTAGAATAGGAACACAAAGTTAGAATTTGAAGGGAAAAAGAAGTGATTTGCGGCAAAGGTTTGTAAGAAAAGGAATGCTCTTTATTTCTGAAATTAGGCAAGAATTTTGGAATAGAAAAGGGTATGTGAGTTATTGATGCAAGAATTATACGCACACAAATTAAACCCTCTTTTTGTCAATTGTAGTATAAGTATAAGTAGGGATCGTTCTAGACCGGGGATTAGGAGGGATTGTTAATCTCTTGGAAACTGACTCAAAAACGTAAAAACAATATAAAACACTAAACTAGACTCAAAGAATGTGAAACTAAACGTTAAAACACTAAGACAAACCAAAAGACTCGAAATGCTTTAAAAACACAAACTAAATTGATTTCTAACTAAATTGAACATTAAAGCAAAAGGGGGATTGAGGTTTGACGAAAATTGAAATAACGAAACAAGTTAATAAACTAGACAGAATGTAAATATGAAATTGATGAAATGGAATGAATGGATGCTAGCCAAGGGGTTCATCTCCACACATGTTACACTTGCATAATAAAAAGATTTCCAATTGCATTTCAATAAATTATGAATTCTCAACAATCCGGGTTAATTAGGTCCGCTTAAATTAACCGTCAAATTTTCCTTATGTTATTGAATTGGATGATTGCATACGACAACCCAAAACATTCCCCACAAGTCCCCTACATGATTCCATAATAGAGATACAAGCAAGAATCATTACGCTCTATGAAAATTATAAGTGTTGACGAGGCATTCGTTACTATGATTGCATGAAACTTATGCCAAGAATTCGTTTAACGCGAATGTTTATAAGCAACCTCCACTACTTGTGAATATAAGTTCGTAACTATTAGGTGAAACTCACTTATATTCTAGCGTCATATTCATGCATGAAAATTAAGCGTGCACTCTCAATAAACATACATAAATACGTTATCAATCAAACAGTTAAACAAATTGAATCCACAACTTATGAGACGCAATTAGAAGTAATCAAATCAAAATGCAAGCATAAACATATATTTCGAATCCCCCCCTAGCCAAGGGGGGGTTTAGTTCCTCATGATACAAAACAAAGAGAATCAAAGAAACACCTAAACATTCCAACAACTCAAACTTGAATTGTATGAACGTTTAGGCCCTCTTCTCTTCCATTCCTCATTCGTACAAAACAAAGAGTATTGAAATTAAGCATTGAAATCAAAGAAACACCTAAACATTCCAACAACTCAAACTTGAATTGTATGAACGTTTAGGCCCTCTTCTCTTCCTCTTCGTTGTAGCATAAGGTCTAGGGATAGTTGGTTGGGGGGATGGAAGTGTGGAATGGAGTGGGGAGTGATGGAAATGGAAGATGTTTTTTGGATTCTAAGGGAGACTCACGGCACAAGGGAGAAAGGGATGTGTTTGTGGTGTGTTGTGTATGAAATGAGGTGTGTTGTGTTGTGAATGGAATGAATGAATTGTGGCTGAAATGGATCCTTATTTATAGGTAAATAAGAGGGAACATGACAGCTAGGAAGTGGGTGGAAATGTGGCTGCAATGATGAAGGAATAATCTGAAAATGCAAGGTGAAATGAAGTGGAATGACAATGGCATGTGGAATGGCTGGAAAGTGTATGAAACTCACGGCAATGATGGTGATTTTCTGGTGGTGAATGGTAATGCAATGTGTTTGCATGTGAATTAAAGCTATGTGAATGATTAGGATGAATGTGCATGTGCTTTGACAGCTAGGATGAATTAATTAAAGGGAGTGCATGTGGCTTGGCTGGAATGAATGGAATGCAATCTGAAATGGGAGATGGAATGGGATGCACGGCAATGATGGTGTTTGTGTGAATGATGGCAGATTGTGTGGGTGAGTGATTAGGTTGGAAATGCATGTGAATGCAAGGTGTGAATGATTATGAGTGCATGTGGGTGAATTAAAGGATGGAATGCATGTGAATTAGGTTGGAAATCTGATGGGAACTCACGGCATTAAGTGGAGTGAAATGATTGAATGTTTAATGGTTGCATGTGGCTGAAATGAAGTGTGTATGCATGTGCACGGCACAAAGGGAAATGGTTTTGGTGAATGGCTGATTAGAATCTAGGGTGAATGGTGTGTACGGTTTTTGGGAGAGAAAGTGTGTTGGATGATTTATGGAGATGCATGTGGATTAAAGGAATGCATGTGCAATGGATATAGGAAAGGTTTAAATGTCCTAGAACTAAAGGGAACAAGGTTCCAACACTTTGGTCTTCAATTAGGTCTTCAATTTCGTCCAACACTTTGGCTCCAAGCATAAGCTATCCATCCTTAGCCCAAAAGTGCTCCAAAAGTCTCCAAAATGCATCTTTTTGCTCCTTTAGCCCTTTGGACCTACAAACACACGAAAATAGCTTAAAGTACTAAAATAACTAAAGAAACATAACGTAAATGCACGAGAACAAGCCATTTAAGTCGCATGAATATGCTCCTATCAGTTATGGCTGAGCTTGGTATGAAAAAGGAATGTGTTTAAATGGTTTAAAACAGGAAACAAGGCCCTTCCTTACACGGCAAGGAAGGGAAACACAAAGGGGGGACACGGCAAGGAAGGGAAACACAAAGGGGGAATACGGCAAGGATTATAGGTTGCATGGAAACTTTATTTTGTGACCTAGAATAGGTAGAAGCCTTTGATATTGCTGAAACATGGAGTCTTTAAGGATTAGGAAAGATTAAACCAAAATAGGAAACCTTGGCTTAACTTTCCTACTTCAAGTAGGAAACCTTCTTGGACTAGGATTCCTCATTTGATTAGGAATCCTCTTGTGATTAGGAATCCTAACTCAATTAGGTCTTCAATTTTGTCCATTCCTTTTGCTCCAAACATAAGCTATCCATTCCAAGTCCAATTTTGCTCCAAAATGCACTTTTTGCTTCCTTAGCCATGGGAACCTAAAAACACACGAAAATGGCTTAAACTACTAAAACAACTATGAACTAACAACATAAATGCACGAAAACAAGCTAAGTAAGTCGCCTAAATATGCTCCTATCAGTAGTCACCACCATAGCCAAATAGCCGAATCCACCCTTGTCATTTGTATTGTAGAATTAGCCCTTTGAGCCTTGTTTAGCCTATTTTCTTTGTTAACCACATCACCCTTACCTAGCCTAGAATAGGACTTTCCATACCCTTGTTCTTGAAGTATAGTGGAGCATAACTTAGAAGGAATTCCTTTTGAGTGACATTCTTGCAGAAAACAAGTGTGGGGGAAGGGATTTTTGTGTGTATGTGTGTGCCAAAGTCTTAAAGGAGGCACGGGAAAAAGAAGAAAAAAAAAAAACAAAGAAAGAAAAAAAAATGTGAAAAAGAAGAAAAGGAGTTGAAAATAAGTGAGAATGAACTCACAAGTGTTGATTGTTGAAGAAAGGTTCCAAAAAGTTTGAATATGGCCCTAAGGTTTGTGTGAATCCCCCTTGGTTGTTTAAAGTAGTTTTCTGCATTCTAAAGTGAATTCTAAGTGCCTAATTTATTACTTTGCTCACTATTGCTTTAAGAACATTTGTTTATCCTTTACCTTTCGTTGTTAGCCAATACCTTAGCCCCGTTACAACCCTTAGACTTCTATCTTGATTGTTATGTGTTTCAATATGTGGAGTTTAAAATTGGTTTGAGCATCTGGTATCCCTGGTTCTCGCGTCTAAGTAGTGGCATTCCATTCATGAGATCATATATATACATGTTAATAATTCCAGAAAATGCTCTCCTAGTTATAACATATGTGAGTGTTCGTCTACATGTTTACATCAATCTTCTCACATATACCTAGTGTAAAGAGTGTAGTCGGAAAATCTGAGTGAGAACAGAGAGTATATGATGCGAACTAAGTAAGCACACAAATTAAAACCCTCTTGTGACAATTGTAGTATATGAATAAGTAGGGATCGTTCTTAACCAGGGATTAGGAGGGATTGCAAAATCACTTGGAAACTGACTCAAAAACGTAAAATAAAGTTTGAAACACTAAACTAGACTCAAAGAATGCAAAACAAAACAATAAAAACACTAAAACAAATCAAAAGACTCAAAACAGCCCCAAAACACTCAAAACTGCCTTAAAATCACTTTCTGGGCAGTTTTGAGCACTTTGGTGAATTTGGACGAAATTGGGTAATAGAATGAATCAAAATGCTTAAAAACACAAACTAAGATACTTTCTAACTAAGTTGAACACAAAAGTAAAGGGGGATTGAATTTTTGACGAAAATAAATTAAATGCACAGATTGTAAAATTAAGGCAGATTGTAATGAAATGGATGAAATTATGGATGAATGCTAGCTAAGGGGTTCTTCTCCACACATGTCACACTTGCATACACTTTGATTTTCAGTTGTTCTTCCAATAAATTATAAATACTCAACGCCCCAAATTAACCGTGAATTGCACTAATTAACCCTCAGTTTTTCCACAAGTTATTAAGTTGGATGATTGCATACGACAACCCAAAACATTCCCTACAAGTTCCCTACATGAATTGCATAATAGAGATACAAGCAAGAATCAATAAGTTCTATGAAAAACATAAGCATTGACGAAGCATTCGTTACTATGAATTGCATGAAACTTATGCTAAGAATTCATTCAACGCGATCGTTTTCAAGCGACCTTCACTACTTGTGATTATAAGATTGTAACTATTAGGTGAAACTCCCTCATAATCTAGCATCATATTCATGCATGAAAACTAAGCGTGCACTCTCAATCAACATACACAAATAAGTTATCAATCAAATAGATGAACGAATTGAATCCACAATTTCTGAAATAACAACTGAATGTAATCAAATCATATTGCAAGCATGTACATGGTTTCGAATTACCCCCTAGCTAACTAGGGGGATTTAGCCTCTCATGTTCACAAAAAGAGAATTACAAATGAATTTAAACATAAAGCATAAAGGATTGATTACACCTAGAACGCCCAACGAATCCACGTGAATTGGTGCGCGTCGAAGCTCCTATTTCCTCTTCTCCTTCTGCGGCAGATTGGTTGTGGGTGGTTTTTGGGTGAATTTCTGGGTTAGAGATGGATTTAGGGAGGTTGGGTGGTGCGGCAAGGTTATGGGTTGGTGTAGGAAGGGTTGTATGGTGGCTGGAAGGGTGGAGGAAAGGTGCGGCTATGTTGGATGGTGTATGGAAGATGGCTGCAATGGAGGAATATGCACGGGCAGAGATGGTTTTGGGTTGAATGGGAGAGAATCCCTGATGGTGGCTGTGGATGGATGAATGGTGTGTGTGAATGGTTGAATATTTTATTTAGGGTTCATGGAATGCACGGCTTAGGGAAATTAGGGTGAATGATGAATGGAATTAAAAGTTGCGGCTGATTAGAATAATAGGAATATGGTGGCTACGGATGGAATAGAATATTGGAGATGGATGCTACGGCCTAGGGTTTAATATTGGGAGAGAATGGCTGAATGATATGGTGTATGAATGTGTGACGGCTTATGGGATTTTTGGGTGCATAGTGAATTAGGTTGAATGGATACGGTTTATGGAATAATAATTAAAATGGGATGGTGGCTGCATGGTAAATAGGGTTATTAGGGTGAATAATTAAATGGGGGGGCCACGGCTAGAAAGGCAAAATAGGTTTTGTGGCTGCATGATGTGAGAAAAAGGATGGGGTTTTGCGGCTAGGGTTATTAGAGTGATTAGGGTTTAGGGTTTAATGCATGAAATGAGACAAAACTACCCCCCCTTGCATAGCAAAGGGTTACAAAGTGGCTAGGGCCTTCGTTTTGTGTCCTAAAGCGCATACAAGGACTTCAAAGTGGCTAGAAAATACGGACGTTTAAGATTAGGAAAGGTTACCAAAACGGGAAACTTTGGGTTAACTTTCCTAAAATAGGAAACCTTATTTGAGTAGGATTCCTCGTTTTGGTAAGAATTCATCGTTGGAGTAGGAATTCGTCGTTTCTTCACGTCTTCAACTCATTCATTCCTCTTTCGCTCCAAAAAGCTCCAATTTGCATCTTCTTGCACACTTTGGCCTTATAATCTGAAAATACACAAAAATGGCCTTAAACACTAAAATAGCTAAATAAACACAACAAAAATGCACGAGAACAAGCTAATTAAGTCGCATGAATATGCTCCTATCAAATTCCCCCACACTTAAATTTTGCTAGTCCTCGAGCAAAACAAAACAACTAAAGTAAACAATATGAAACAAAACAAAGAAAACAACCTAAACCTTCCAACGTTTGCCTCAGGGATTTCCAATGAAACATGACATGTCAAAGATAATTACTCACATAGCTTTTAGTCTTACTTCCCCTTAAGCACATCCTTAATCATAGTCACCATTCACTAGTACGCATTTAATCAATTAAAACACATTTTGAATGTAGTAACATGCCTTAGAGAATTCCCTCAATTCCTCACTAGTTATGCACTCAATTTTCACTCAGATTTTCTGACTACACACCCTACACTAGTTATATGTGAGAAGATTGATGTAAACATGAAAAACTAGTACTCACATATGTTATAACAAAGAACGCAATTTCTGGAGTAATTAAACGTGTTTAGATATGATCTCATGAATGGAATGCTACTACTTAGATGCGAGAACCAGTGACACCATATGCTCATACCAAATTCAAACTCCACAATTGAAATACATAACACTCAAGATAGAAGTTAAGGGTTGAAATGGGGCTTGGGGTGTTCGCTAACAAGGAAAGGTAGGGATAAACAAAAGTTCTTTAAGCAATAGTAAGTAAAGTAATGAAATTAAGACCTAGAATTCCCTTAGAATGCAGAAATCAACTTTTAGACAAACAGGGGAGATTTAAACAACTCTTAGGGCCTAATTCATTGTTTTGGGCCCTTACTTCAACAACCAATACTTTGGAACTCTTTTTCACTTCTTTTTTTTTTTTTTTTTTTTTTTTTTTTTTTTTTTTTTGAACGATGCCTATGGCACATAAACTCACATCAATAATCCTTCCCCCACACTTATTTTCTGCAACACATTAATCAAAAGGGAATTCATTCATGCTTACTATGCTTCAAGAACAAGGGTAAGGATGGTCCTAATCTAGGCTAGGTGAGGATGATATGGGTTAACAAAGAACATGGGCTAACATAGCTCAATGGGGTTAAACTTAAACACAAAATGAATGAAGGGCACATGGTTGTTTGGCTTTGATGGTGGTCACTACACAACTTCATCTTGAATATGTGTTATGCAAATCAATAACATGCTTTGAATGAAATGGGCATGAGTTCTAGCATTTGGAACTAAGTGATGAAACGCCTTCTAAGTAGTAACCAAGCAAAGAGTAATGAGATCATGCAACGACTTTAGAAAACAATAATGCACAGATTTTTAACTCTCCAAATAACGTTTAGGCTCAAGTCTCACAGGGATGTAGCGTTTGTTTAAGTTCCTTCCTTCAAGCATGTTACAAAAACTGATTTTTATCATTTGTGATTACATGTGAATTTGTAAACTATAACTACAAACAAGCATAAACCAAGAGTATATCAAACGTCCATCCATGTTTGTAACTTTCTTTAACCATCATGCAATTAAAAACCAAATCCTCATCATTGTGTTGGAAGGTGACCTACGACACAAACAAACACACAAAAACAACTCTTTTTGGGTTTTTCAAAACAATTTTTCAAATTTTTATGGTATTTTCGGATTTTTAAGTCAACACACTCTAAAACACTCTAAAATAGCTTAAAAACACTTAAAAACAGCAAAGAACAAGTTTAGACATGTTAGGTGGTAATACCCTACGAATTTCATGCACAAATATCTCAAAACAGAATGTTACTCCCCCACACTTAAACTAAACATTGTCCTCAATGTTTTAGACACAATTAAAAACATTACACAAAACATAAGGTAAGCAACAAAGGAAAGGGTTTAGGGACGCAAATCTGAGTGTGGAGCGATTCCCAAGTTCTTCCTTTGTTGATTACATGGGTTGCCTCCCAAGTAGCGCTTGCTTTAACGTCTTCCAGCCGGACGAGACCTTCTTTTACTCTTCACTCTGGCTCACGGAATGGAGGGTTATGTCCTCCACGGTATACTCCTCGAAATTTCTCGTAGTATGGCTTAATGAATGGGAAGGGATAGTGATCCTCCCTGATTTTGGTGCTTGGGTTCCTAAAGTCCATGTTTTTCCCACCACCTTTAAATTGATTGGGTACCTGCACCAAAGAAGGTAACAACCTATTAGTGGAAATGGGAATTGGAATTGGGTGACTAGGGGGATTTAGCCTCTCATGTTCACAAAAAGAGAATTACAAATGAATTTAAACATAAAGCATAAAGGATTGATTACACCTAGAACGCCCAACGAATCCACGTGAATTGGTGCGAGTCGAAGCTCCTCTTTCCTCTTCTCCTTCTGCGGCAGATTGGTTGTGGGTGGTTTTTGGGTGAATTTCTGGGTTAGAGATGGATTTAGGGAGGTTAGGTGGTGCGGCAAGGTTATGGGTTGGTGTAGGAAGGGTTGTATGGTGGCTAGAAGGGTGGAGGAAAGGTGCGGCTATGTTGGATGGTGTATGGAAGATGGCTGCAATGGAGGAATATGCACGGGCAGAGATGGTTTTGGGTTGAATGGGAGAGAATCCCTGATGGTGGCTGTGGATGGATGAATGGTGTGTGTGAATGGCTGAATATTTTATTTAGGGTTCATGGAATGCACGGCTTAGGGAAATTAGGGTGAATGATGAATGGAATTAAAAGTTGCGGCTGATTAGAATAATAGGAATATGGTGGCTACGGATGGAATAGAATATTGGAGATGGATGCTACGGCCTAGGGTTTAATATTGGGAGAGAATGGCTGAATGATATGGTGTTTGAATGTGTGACGGCTTATGGGATTTTTGGGTGCATAGTGAATTAGGTTGAATGGATACGGTTTATGGAATAATAATTAAAATGGGATGGTGGCTGCATGGTAAATAGGGTTATTAGGGTGAATAATTAAATGGGGGGGGGGCCACGGCTAGAAAGGCAAAATAGGTTTTGTGGCTGCATGATGTGAGAAAAAGGATGGGGTTTTGCGGCTAGGGTTATTAGAGTGATTAGGGTTTAGGGTTTAATGCATGAAATGAGACAAAACTACCCCCCCTTGCACAGCAAAGGGTTACAAAGTGGCTAGGGCCTTCGTTTTGTGTCCTAAAGCGCATACAAGGACTTCAAAGTGGCTAGAAAATACGGACGTTTAAGATTAGGAAAGGTTACCAAAACGGGAAACTTTGGGTTAACTTTCCTAAAATAGGAAACCTTATTGAGTAGGATTCCTCGTTTTGGTAAGAATTCATCGTTGGAGTAGGAATTCGTCGTTTCTTCACGTCTTCAACTCATTCATTCCTCTTTCGCTCCAAAAAGCTCCAATTTGCATCTTCTTGCACACTTTGGCCTTATAATCTGAAAATACACAAAAATGGCCTTAAACACTAAAATAGCTAAATAAACACAACATAAATGCACGAGAACAAGCTAATTAAGTCGCATGAATATGCTCCTATCAGTATATCCGGTGAGGAATTGAGGGAATTCTCCAAGGCATGTTACTACATTCAAAATGTTGTTTTAATTGATTAAATGTGAGCTAGTGAATGGTGACTATTGATAGGAGCATATTCATGCGACTTAATTAGCTTGTTCTCGTGCATTTATGTTGTGTTTACTTAGTTATTTTAGTGTTTAAGGCCACTTTTGTGTATTTTCAGATTATAAGGCCAAAGTGTGCAAGAAGATGCAAATTGGAGCCTTTTGGAGCAAAAGAGGAATGAAGGAGTTGAAGACTTGAAGAAACGATGAAATCGTAGCAAAACGAGGATTCCTACTCAAACAAGGATTCCTACTTGAAGTAGGAAAGTTAACCCTAGGTTTCCCGTTTTGGTAACCTTTCCTAAACTTAAACGTCCGTATTTTCTAGCCACTTTGAAGGCCTTGTAGGCACTTTAGGACACAAAACCAAGGCCCTAGCCCAATTACACAATCTTGCCGTGCCTTAACCCTAATTCCCTTCCCTTGCCGTGCAAGGGGGGGCATTTTTGTCCAATGTTATGCACTTAAACCCTATTTCCCTCTCCTAACCTAACCCTAGCCGCCCCCTTTAATCATTCCCTCTTTAATTTCTGATTTTATTTCCTAAATTCTAGAAGCCTTTGAATTTATTTTAGTTAATAAAAATAAGCTAGGGTTAATTTTTGGAACCATACATATTTCAAACCCTAGGTGTACACACTTAGCCGCACCCTTCCATATTCCCCCTTGAATCCGTAGCCTTCCATTCATTCATCAAACCATCTCAGCCACACCTATCTTATTAACCCTAGAGCCTTCTCATTCATTCACTTCTGATTCTATCATTCAGCCACCATCATACACATATCCTCCCTAAGCCGTCACTCCCATCATCATTCACCCTAATCCGCAGCTTTCCCCCTTCATTCCAGCAACTCCCCACCATTGCGGCAGCCACCATAACCCTTCCAGCCACCTTCCACACCTCCATACACCTTCCTACTACCTTGCCGCACCACCAAACTTCCCTAAATCCATCCTAAACCCAAAATAACATCCAAACACACCATACACCTTCTCTGCCGCAGCAAGAAGAAAGGAGAAAGAGGGCTTGAAACGTGCAGAAATTCAAGTGGATTCGTTGGGCGTTTTAGGTGTAATCAATCCTTTGTTCTCTATGTTTAAGTTCAATTTTATTTCTCTTTCTGTGAACATGAGAGGCTAAATCCCTAGTTAGCTAGGGGGTGATTCGAAAATCATCTTGTATGCAAGTGTAACATGTGTGGAGAAGAACCTTCTAGTTAGCATTTCATCCATATTTTCATCACATTCATATTTACATTCTGCCCTTAATTACAATCTGTGCATTTAGTTTAATTTCGTCAAAACCTCAATCCCCCTTTACTTTAGTGTCCAATTTAGTTAGAAAGTGTCTTAGTTTGTGTTTTTAAGTGTTTTGATTCAACTTATTACCCAAATTCGTCCAAATTCACCAAAGTGCTCAAAACTGCCCAGATTGTGTTTTTAAGGCAGTTTTGAGTGTTTTGGGTGCTGTTTTGAGTTTTTGGTTTGTCTTAGTGTTTTAAGTGTTTAGTTTTGCATTCTTTGAGTCTAGTTTAGTGTTTTAAACTTTATTTTACGTTTTTGAGTCAGTTTCCAAGCGATTTAGTAATCCCTCCTAATCCCCGGGTTAGAACGATCCCTACTTATACATATACTACAATTGTCACAAGAGGGTTTTAATTTGTGTGTTAAGTTAATTTTCACATCAAATTTTTGGCGCCGTTGCTGGGGATTAGCAACTTTGCTAATCCCTTGGATTGTTACTTTCTGTTTAGTTTAGTTTGTTAAAGATTCTGACCTTGTTTTGTTTTTCTTGTTTTAGGTACTAGTGTATGACTCGGAGTTCTCAACCGATTCATGAGGATATCTTGGACTTTGACAGCGATTTTGAGAGGACTTTGAGACGAAGGAAGAAGCAACACGAATCAAATCCACCAAGCCCGGAACCTGACCTTGAAGAACAAGTCCTAGAAGAGGAAGAAGAGGCCACGGCAGGGATCTTTGAAGAAGCCACGGCAAGAGTATTTGAAGAACCACAAGGCAGGGCCGTGGACACCCGAACACTCAAGGAGCTTTCTGCTTCGGGATTGGATAATGCCGCACCCTTGTGTATCCAATATCCCCCACCGGCCGAAGGTAAGACCGAGGAGTTCGAGTTGAAGTCAAGTTTGCTTCACCACATTCCGAAATACCATGGGTTGTCCATGGAGGATCCGAACAAGCATCTGAAGGAATTCGAGGTGGTGTGTTCAAGCATGACTCCCGTCAACGTCGACGGAAGCATTTTGAAGATGAAGGCTTTTCCATTCTCTTTAGTGGACAAAGCCAAAGATTGGTTGTACGAATTAGCTCCCGAAACCGTCACATCATGGGAGAGTATGAAGAGGGCATTTCTGGAGAAGTTTTTCCCAACTTCTCGTATCATCCTTTTACGTAAAAGGATAAGTGGAATTCAGCAAGATGAAGGTGAGTCTTTTCCTTCGTATTATGAACGTTTTAAATCCCTTGTTGCTTCTTGTCCACATCATCAGATGAAGGAGGAGTTACTTCTGCAATACTTCTATGAGGGGCTCCTACCAATTGAACGTCAAATGCTCGATGCCTCGGCGGGTGGAGCATTGGTGGACAAGACACCCATGGCGGCCAAGGTCTTAATAGCTAATCGAGCGTTGAACGCTCAACAATACGAAGGAGTAGGCCAAAGAGGACCCCCACGGCAGCAAGTGCATGAGGTAAGTTCCACACCCGATATTCATTCACAATTAGCTAATCTTACTTCCATTGTGTCTCAGATGGCCGAAGGCATGAGGATGCAAGGACCAATTGTATGCGGGGTGTGTTCTATCCAAGGACATGCTTCTGAGAAGTGCCCACAACTCATTGAAAATGGTGGATGGGAAAGCGCAAATGCAATTGGATTTCAGGGCCAAAATCAACCAAGGAACGATCCGTATTCTAACACCTATAATCCAAGTTGGAGAGACCACCCAAACTTCAAATGGAGGGAGCCCCAACAACCACCACAACAAGGAGGCTTTAGGCAACAACCCCCGGGCTTCTTCACCAAGCCATACGCACCCACACATGCACTTCCACAATCTGCCCAAACAAGTTCAGGTAACACTTTAGACAATGATACACTTCTTAAATTACTAACTAATTTGTCTCAAGGGCAAGAGAATCAAGCCAAGGCCATGCAAAACCAGGACAAGAGGGTGGATCAATTGGAGAAGCAAATTGGGCAGATTGCGGAGTTTGTAGGGCAATTCCGAGACCAAGGCAAGCTCCCTAGCTCAACCATTCCAAACCCAAAGGGAGGCTTTGAAACCGCCAATGCAATCACCTTAAGAAGTGGCAAGGAAGTTGGAACCACCCCACAACCACCAAAATCAAGCCAAGAAGAGGATGAAAGGTTGTTGCAAGAGGAAGAGAGGAAGGGCAAAGCCACGGCAAGGGTGGAGCAACCTTTGCCGCAACCACTTCAAGCTCCTAGGCCGTCCAACAAATGTAAGGTAGGTCCAAACTCAATTGTTTCTAATGTGATTCCACCAAACGTGCCCTTTCCTAGCAGGTTTATGCAAGCCAAGATAGAGGAGGATGAAAAAGACATCTTGGAGACGTTTAGGAAGGTGCATGTCAATATCCAGCTCCTTGATGCAATAAAACAAATTCCAAAGTACGTTAAGTTTTTGAAGAAGATTTGTACAACAAGGAAATGAATTCGGGAAAAAAAGGTGGTACATGTAAGTGAGAATGTCTCTGCCATATTGCAAAGAAAGCTGCCACCTAAATGCAAAGATCCAGGTAGTTTCACTATCCCTTGTGTAATTGGTAATACAAGGTTCGAACATGCTATGCTAGATTTAGGTGCATCAATTAATGTCATGCCATACTCTGTTTATGTATCTATGAATCTAGGAGAGCTTAAAAATGATGGTGTTATTATACAATTAGCCGATCGATCTAATGCATACCCGAGAGGAGTTTTGGAAGATGTTTTGGTGCAGGTAGACCACTTGATTTTTCCTGCAGATTTCTATGTGCTTGACATGGAGGATTCAACCCACTCTCCACCATCGCCACTCTTACTTGGACGACCTTTCATGAAAACAGCCCACACCAAGATTGATGTGGCCAAGGGAGCCTTAACTATGGAGTTTGGTGGTGATACGATTAACTTTAAAGTTTCTGAATCCATTAAGAATACTAATGATGTTCGTTCTTGGTTTGCCATTGGTATAATTAAAAATTTAGGGCCGGAACGTTCAGCACCAATCAAGAAGGATGCATCTAGAACTACCATCGAGGAAGGAATTGGAGTGGAGCACAAGGAGCACGCCACTACCCTAAAAACACCCAATATGGCCGTGCCTAGTGATAAAATTGGCGAGATGGTGGCTGCCCTAGGGGCATTGCCACAACATCCTAGTAAGTCTCCAATCCCAATTCCAATTCCCATTTCAACTAATAGGTTGTTACCTTCTTTGGTGCAGGTACCCAATCAATTTCAAGGTGGTGGGAGCATTTATATGGATTTTAGGAACCCAACCACCAAAATCAGGGAGGATCACTATCTTCTCCCATTCATTGAGCCGTACTACGAGAACTTTGTTGAGCATGTTGTGGAGGAGATCCCATTGCATGCCGTGGGTCCTAAGTGAGAAAAGAAGGTCTCATCCGGCTGGAAGACGTTAAAGCAAGCGCTTCGTGGGAGGCAACCCATGCAATCAACAAGGAGAGGATGGCATTTACACTCCATAACCAGATTTGCGTCCCTAACCTCTTCTCTTTGTTATTTACATTCTGCCATGTTTGTGTGTTTGCTTGTGTTTAGTGTGATTTTAAGCTTGAAACATTGAGGACAATGTTTGATTTAAGTGTGGGGGGGTAACTAATTGTGTTGATGCAAATTCGTGGGATTTTATCACCCATAACTTGCAATGTTGTTCCTTGCTGTTTTTAAGTGTTTTTAAGCTATTTTAGAGTGTTTTAGAGTGTGTTGACTTAAAAATCCGAAAATCCCATAAAAATTTGAAAAATTGTTTTGAAAAACCCAAAAAGAGTTGTTTTTGAGTGTTTGTTTGTGTCGTAGGTTACCTTCCAACACAATGATGAGGATTTGGTTTTTAATTGCATGATGGTTAAAGAAAGTTACAAACATGGATGGACGTTTGATATACTCTTTGGTTTATGCTTGTTTGTAGTTATAGTTTACGAATTCACATGTAATCCCAAAGGAAAATTAGTTTTTGTAACATGCTTGAAGGAATGAACTCAAACTAACGCTACATCCCTGAGAGACTTGAGCCTAAACGTTTATTTGGAGAGTAATAATCTGTGCATCATTGTTTTCTAAAGTCGTTGCATGATCTCATTATTCTTTGCTTGGTTACTACTTAGAAGGCGTTTCATCACTTAGTTCCAAATGCTAGAACTCATGCCCATTTCATTCAAAGCATGTTATTGATTTGCATAACACATATTCAAGATGAAGTTGTGTAGTGACCACCATCAAAGCCAAATAAGCCGTGTGCCCTTCACTCATTTTGTGTTTAAGTTTAACCCCATTGAGCCGTGTTAGTGATAGGAGCATATTCATGCGACTTAAATGGCTTGTTCTCGTGCATTTACGTTATGTTTCTCTAGTTATTTTAGTCCTTTATGCTTCTTTTGTGTGTTTTCAGGTTCTAAGGGCAAGGTATGCAAAAGGATGCCTTTTGGAGCCTTTTGGAGCAAATTAGAGATTGGAATGGATATCATATGCTTGGAGCCAAGAGGATGGACGAAATTAAAGACTTGAAGTAGGAAAGTTAAATCCTAAAAGACCTCATGTTTAAGCATCATTGAAGACTCCTACGCATTTTAGAACACAAAAACAACATTCCTTGCAACCTTAGGACATTGTCGTGTGTTTCCTTGTGTCTCCCTTCCTTGCCATGCAAGGAAGGGCTTTGTTCCCTATTTTAAACACTTAAAGCATTCACTTATCATATCATTCACTTATCATATCATTCACTTAACATATCATTCACTTATCAGATCATACACTTATCACTTATCACTTCCATTCACTTATCACTTCCATTCACTTATCACTTAACATATCATTCATTTATCACTTAACATATCATTCACTTATCACTTATCATAACCATACACTTATCACTTATCATACTCATAATCATCTACACATTTCAACCATTTAAACATATGCATTCCAACTCACATGCACACCCACCTCTTTCCACCTAATCCACATGCATTCACACACATGCACATCATTCATTCTTCTTCCTAGCCGTGCATCCCCTTAGCCATTTCCAACCACATTCTTCCACTTACCACTTCATCATTACACCACCTAATCCACATGCACTCCCATCCATTTCATCATTGCATTCATCACCAAAGAACCAACAACAATGCCGTGCATTACTCATCAATTCCAGCCACATTCCACATGTTTTCACAACCTAATTCACATGCACATTCAGCCACCTTTCTCCCACACTCAGTGCACATGCATTCATTATTCATTCACTTTGCATTCCCTTTGCATTTACACCCCACATGTCCCCTTAATCATTCAACCACATTCCCATTAACCACAAAACAAACACACCAACACACATGCATCCTGAAATTCTTTGCCGTGCAATCACATGCATTTCCCTTGACATTTTCAGCCATCACACTTCATCATTACACCACCATTCATTCTTTAATCCACATACATTCATCATCATTCACCCTAAACATGCATTCACATGCATTTCCAACACAAAACACACTCAAAACCGTGGCCACCTTTGCATTTCAGCATTCCCATTTGCATTTTCAGATTTCCAGCTTTCCAACCTAGCCACATTCACATGCATTCACTCATAATCATTCACCAAACTTGCAGCCACATTTCCACCCACCTCCTAGCTGTCATGTTCCCTCCATTACTCCTATAAATACCCTTGCATTCATTCATTCAAAGATCATCTCATTTTCACAACACAACACCCCTCAAACACTTCCATTCCCTCTCCTAGCCGTGGCTTCCCATCTCTCCCTTATAATCCAAACACCAATCCTATTCCATTGCAGCCACTCCAACCATTCCCCACTCCATTCCACATACACCTAAAAGCCCTAAACATCTCCTTAGACCTTGTGCCACAACGAAGAGGAAGAGAAGAGTGCCTAAACGTTCATACAATTCAAGTTTGAGTTGTTGGAATGTTTAGGTGTTTCTTTGATTTCAAAGTTATGAGGAACTAAACCCCCCTTAGCTAGGGGGTGATTCGAAACTATGTTTATGTTTGTAATATGATTTGATTACTTTTAATTACGTTTCATAAGTTGTGAATTCAATTTGTTTAACTGTTTGATTGATAACCTATTTATGTATGTTTATTAAGAATGAACGCTTAATTTTCATGCATGAATTTGACGCTAGAATATAAGTGAGTTTCACGTAATAGTTATGAACTTATATTCACAAGTAGTGGAGGTTGCTTATAAACAATCGCGTTAAACAAATTCTTGGCATAAGTTTTATGCAATCATAGTAACGAATGCCTCGTCAACACTTATAGTTTTCATGTTGCTTAATGATTCTTGCTTGTATCTCTATTATGCAATTCATGTAGGGAACTTGTGAGGAATGCTTTGGGTTGTCGTATGCAATCATCCAATTCATTAACTTAAGGAAAACTTGACGGTTAATTTAAGCGGACCTAATCAACCCGGAGCGTTGAGAATTCATGGTTTATTGAAATGCAATTGGAAATCTTTTTATTATGCAAGTGTAACATGTGTGGAGATGAACCCCTTGGCTAGCATCCATTCATTCCATTTCATCAATTTCATATTTACATTCTGTCTAATTTATTAACTTGTTTCGTTATTTCAATTTTCGTCAAACCTAAATCCCCCTTTTTGCTTTAATGTTCAATTTAGTTAGAAATCAATTTAGTTTGTGTTTTTAAAGCATTTTGAGTCTTTTTGTTTGTCTTAGTGTTTTAACGTTTAATTTCACATTCTTTGAGTCTAGTTTAGTGTTTTATATTGTTTTTACGTTTTTGAGTCAGTTTCCAAGAGATTAACAATCCCTCCTAATCCCCGGTCCAGAACGATCCCTACTTACATCATTACTACAATTGTCAAGAAGAGGGTTTAATTTGTGCGCGTATAATTCTCGCATCAAATTTTGGCGCCGTTGCCGGGGATTAGCAACTTTGCTAATCTCTTGGATTGTTTTATTTTCGTTTGTGTGTATATATTTTTAGTTTTTGTTGATTTTAGAAGCAAGACATGGCACTTGATAATGCTTCTCTTTTGTCACAACTTATGGAAGAGTACCAAACGCAAAGAGTTGGTACATTTGATCATAATCAATCAAGGAACGACGTGTTTTCCAATACTTACAATTCGGATTGGAGTGATCATTCAAACTCTATGTGGTGGGAACCTCAACATATTCAACAAGAAGGATATTGGCAGCCCTATGAGGAGTTCTATTCAACGTCTATGCATCCACCACAACCTCATATACAATATGCCCAACCAAACTCAAGTTCGTCAATAGATTATAATCAAAAGCTTAATGAATTAATTTGTTTGGTGCAGGGCTCACAAAACCAAGTCGAGGAGGCTCAACAAGGAGAATATTGGCAACCATATGAGGAGTTCTATACAGCACCTATGCAGCCACCACAACCTGCCCAAAGCAATGTAAGTAATTCAAGTGATAATGATACGATTTTTCAATTACTTACTACTTTGACGCAGGAAGTCCAAACTCAAAACAAGGACGAACAAAATCAAGACAAGAGGTTGGACCACTTGGAAAAGCAAATTGGGCAGATTGCGGAGTTCGTAGGACAGTTTCGAGACCAAGGCGAACTCCCTAGTTCAACCATTGCAAATCCGAAGGGAGAATTTGAAACTGCCAAGGAAATCATGTTGAGAAGTGACAAGGAGGTTGGAACGGACCCTCAACCATCAAAATCAAATCACAAGGAAGAGGAATACACCCAACCCACGGCAAGAGTGGAAACACCTTTGCCGGAGGCACCTATTGCTCCTACGCCATCTAATTCAAGTAAGGTTGTTCCAAATTCAATTAGTTCTAACCCCATTCCACCTAATATCCCTATTCCTTGCAGGTTCATGAATTCCAAGGAAGAAGAAAGTGAAAAAGACACCTTGGAAGCCCTTCCAAAGGTGAAAAGTAGGGAATATCATGAATTCATCAAAGAGGACGTTCTTGAGATAAACAACCCCAAAGAAGTTGAATCTCATGACACAAGACAAGGACCAATCCTCACATGCAATCTGGCCAAGTCCAATATCCCTGAAACTTTCCAGGGAGTGGTGTTTATTCTTGAGTTTATGTCGGAGCACACAGGTAAGCCGTGTTGGTGTATAATTCCTTCCTAATGCTAGAATATGTTTAGTATAATGGCACAAGCAAGGGTGTCGAATCCACAGGGACTAATTGGACCTATGTAATTACTTGTTTTGCAAGAACTCTATGAAATGAATCAAACTAATCAAAATAGGCAGATTTGTTGTTGTAACTTGAAAGCATAAGAAAATGAAGTAAACACAAATAAATGAATCAACAACTAATAAAATGGGATAGTACCAATGGAAATGAAGCTAGGGATTCGGTTTCACCATTGCTCAACTAAGTCCATGTTTGTTAAGTTAGTTTATACTCAGCCATCTATCTATTTCTTGAGTTTGTTTCACTTGGATATGATCAACCATATGATGTGTGGATTTGATCAAATGTCTCTAATCATGAACCTAATTGTGATGTGCAACTTTGGTTCCTAATCAAGAGTATGTAGTGTTGGAAATGTGCCCTAAAACCAATCATATGATGATACTTTACGGACATTTCAAACTAATGTAGTTTAAATGTAAAGGGCAAAGATTATTGTTTGAGCCGTCTCATATAAATGTTATATGCTTAAACAATAAGTCCAAGGAATATGTGATTGGAAGAATGTGATCTAAAGAAGTTAGATTCATGAGACCATTCTTTCGTTGACACATCCTAAACGTTCCTGATCATAGGATTGTCAATTGGGCATTGACAGTCCGTTAAGATCAGTACGTGCTATGTCTTCTCTCAGGGAGAGTGACTAGTCTCGAGTCATTGGTGTGTGTGACATCAAGACAAGTACGTAGGTGCTCAATAGAGAATGAGTTCACTGAACACGATCAACGAAGAGTTCTCATATTCATGTCACATGAGAACTCATGGTTGGGATAATGCAAATTAGTCTTTTGACCTGAGGCATCACAGTTGTCTTGTTGTTAGGTCCTTAATCTTTGATTATGTCAAAGTCACTCCATCAGGAGGGTGTCCATGGCATCGTTGGGGTTAAGCCACTTAGCCATGGAGGCAAGTGAATGCGCAACAAGGGATCTCTAACCTTCAAACTGTTTGAGGGAGAATACTCTATGATATGATTGAGAATCTTTGGCCAAAGTATGAATGAGATTTAGGAATGTGTTCCAAATCACATTCAAGGTAATCATATAAGCACAAGACTCACATTGGATAGTAGACATGAATAAACTATCAAACCAAACAATGTGGTCAAGAGTATTGTATTAGAGAAAGACCGTATTGCATTTGTAATCCTAAAACTGAATAGGTTCTCCACCTCTTCTGATTAGCTTGGGTAACCATGACATGCTGCTAGGCGTCAACCATGGTTTGTGGAAGCCCTAAAAGTGTATTATCACTAACGGGAGAATTGAAAGTAAGTTTCAATTCACAATCGATTAGAAAGAGTTTTAATCGCCCACTGCCTCGCTAAAAGGAACCTAATGGATCGTTCACCGAGTAAGGTAGAGTTTGAAGAAACAACGGAGATGAGTAAGAATAATTAAATGGTTTAATTATTTATCTAAGGCTAGGATTAATTAATATGTTAATTAATCAAACGAATAAGTTCGTTAAAGACCTCGGGTTAGTTTTGGGCCGCAAGGCCCAATGGGATTTGAATGTCAAGCCCATTAACTCAAGTTGTATGACAACTTGAATAAACAAAGGGCTTGAAAGCCCAATAAACCTATAGGCCGGCCATGTGTAAAAGAATAGGGCTTTTGGTCCATTAGGTCACTTATTTGAAGGGACTATATAAAGGACTTTATAGCCTAAAATTTACTAAGGGTTATTTTTGGGGAAAGGATGAGAACACAAGCTCTCCTTTCTCTCTAAAATTTCGGCCACCTTGGAGGGATCATCTAGCAATCAAACTCCTCCAAGGTCACTCATTTCTTCTTCATTATGCCTTGGTGATGAATCATTAGAGGTTCTCAATTTTGGGAACTTGGAGAAACCTTTTCATCCATCCAAATCCATGGATCTAAGATGCAAGGAATGAAGGCCCTCTCTTTGGGTGATTAGCCTTTGCTTATGCAAAGAGGAATCTACAAAGGTATTGATTTCTCAACTCACTTTGTTTTGAGTTGAGTCTTGGTTCACCTATCTACTAGGCTTTGAATTTCATGGGTAAATGTTTTGTTTTTAAGTGCATACAAGCATGATTCCGCCTTTAATTGTTAATTGCATGCTATTGTTGTTGCTTAAATGAACATGTTAACAACAAATATTCCTTCAAGTGGTATCAGAGCCTAAGTCTAGTAGTTGGTGAATCCTTTTGGGTTTTGTAGTTCATAGTTTGTGATTTGAATGTTGTAATTGTTACAAGCTTTATTCTTGCTTCTTTGAATGTAAATTTTGTTAGAAAATTTGCCATCTCAAATGTTGTAGATGTAGTTCATATGAGCATGAATTTTGGAGCTAAAATTTGGTGCCATGTTTTTGGGGAAATTCTGCCAAATCCAAAGGGTGGATTTTTGGGTTCTTGTTTGACTTGTTAAAAGTGTTTTAAAGTGACTTTTGGAACCCCTATGTACCCTAGTATGGTTGTATGTTATTTCCCTTAAGTTTGAGTGGTTTTGGTATGTTTTTGGGTGAAGAATGTTCATGGAGCTCTTATGGGTTTTCATGGATGTTCTTCATTGTTCTTGATATGTTCTTGCCAAGAACAAAAGGTTTGGTGTTTTGATTCAAAGTTTTGATTTATTTCCTAAAGTTTTTGTTTTGAAATATTTCTTATGTTTAAATATATTAGATATTTATTTTGAAAAATTAAAGAAATTTTAGTGGGTAGGTGTGTAATGATTTATTCCATTTCACACACCCCACTTACAAAAACTTTGAAATTTTTTTTAATACTTTGCTTCAATGGCCGGCCACCCTACTCAATTAGGGTCTTTGTGGGGCTTTCATGCAATTACATAAAGTTTTGATACTTTTGTGTATTTGTACTTTGACCCAAAAGTTTACGTTTTTACGTAAAGGTCCAAAATCACTAAAAGGACAAATTGTTTTGCTCCTTTAATGAAGTTTTAGCTTTTGTGAAAATTTTTTGGGTTCTAGTTGTAATTACATGAAGTAGTGGACTTTTGTGTTTTTACAAAGTGACCCCAAAAGTTTAAGTTTTGCAAAATGGCCCAAAAGTTGAGGTCATAGCATTTTGGCCCAAATTAGGTAGAGAACAAAATTGTTTTGTCTCTTTAAATGAGAATTGGATTTTCATTTCATTTAGCTCCATTTAAATCAATTCTATGGATACAAAAACCAAATGAAAATGTTGCATTCAAGTTTAATTAGTTAAAGCGTTAATTAATTAAAGAAAGGGTGATTATGAACCTTAGCCTACGATAATTGAGCTATGTGAATGGCCGTTTCAAATTTGTTTGAACCATGGGAATGAGTAGATTAAATTTTGGTTGTAATTTGATATGATCAATTGTTGTAAAAGAGCATAAGCTCTTCTTTACTTTAAAGTAATTTGATTTGATCAATTGTTGTAAAAGAGCATAAGCTCTTATTTACTTTGAAGTACTCATTTCTTGTTTTATTCGATATGCATGAAATTGGAGTAGTTGGGTCCAACGCCCAATAAGACAACACGCCTTAATGTGATTAAACGCGTAACTAAAATCAATCACCATCCCTAGACCGAGATTCAACACTAGGCTCGTGTTGAATCGAATTAAAGGTTCATAGTCATCCTAAGGCCCTAAGGCAACTATATAGTCCATCAATGAATGCAAACCTTATGTTAGTAGTATCATATACTCTTGCTTTAAAAACCGTTTTAAAAGCTTAGTGGGAGTATTATATACAACTAAATCAATCAAATGGACCAATAGTTGTAATAGGACCAAAATTGTTTTAATTAGATTAAAATGAATATTTATGTGATGAGACCTAAAACCCTCAACCAAACCATTATTAAGTTGATAAGCGAGAGATGCTTTGAATATCTCTTCGTGGCCTTCCACCGTGGTAGGCTCCAATCGTTTGTGACTTGTACACCGGCTTCACCCTATCATGGGGGAGTACAAAGTGCATGCTTACACTCAGGAGGAGTCTATACGCATATGATGAGGTGAGTGTAGGCAACGAGGATGGCCAACATCATATCATTGTGAGGCTATTCTTGAACCCCTTCATGAACTAAGCATGGTGGGAATAACTTAACTAAGTGCAATGGCGCCGATATCATATCATTGTGAGGCAACATTCTCTAGAGGCCAAATAAGATGGGTACTTGCAAGAGATGCAAATGAGTAAGCGTACTCTCTCATTATTATTATTGCTAACCGACATCGTATCATCGTGAGGTGGGCTTGGTAATGGTGAGTCTCCCATACCCCGCTAAGAGTTCAACAAAAACTCTCGAATTCCGATGAGGGATATGGAATTTGCTAAAAATAGTGGGTGGTGCTATTTGATTTAAAGACCCGAATCAAATGGCTTAAAATCAATCAATTTATATTCGTTATGTATTTGTTTACCAATATATTTGCAAACGCTATCCAAAACTTGACAAAGAAAAGCCAAATGCTTTAATTTCCGGACTTAGTTCTACAATCCCATAGATTGTCTTTAATGGCTTGTAGATGTAACTAAGTAGTCTCATCCTCACAATCTTCCTATTGATAATGTATCATTGGAAGAATATGTTAGATAAGTCTAACATAAGAAGGACAACACTTTTAATGTCATAATTCTTCAAATACAAATTGTTGTATGAAGAAATAAGAGTTGCTTTGAACAACCCTTAATCAACACAAACTTTAGTGCTTGTCTCTTTGTTACACGAACAAGGAACTTGAGAAGTAAGCACAAGGGCATGGACACTTTATGTGCCATGATTCTTCACTTACAAATTGTTGTATGAAGAAATGAGAGTTGCCTTGAACAACTCTTGAAGGTTTGTTATTATGTTTAGAACATAATGGTTGGTTGACAAAAATAGTCCATTTATATGGACTTATGATGATTTTGAATCATTGAGTGTTGAAGTGTTAAACCACTTAACGAGACGGAAACTAGGCAAAGACTTCACCTTTGTGTCCCTATCCTAATGGTTCACTAAGTTTATTGTAAACTATATAGTGAACAATAACCGCACGCTCTCCAAATCGTTTGATGTGTATAACACATTTGAAATGAGTTTCAAGAGAGATAGTGGGAGTTTAGGGACCATGACTATTGTAATCAAAAGGGAAGTCAAATGAAGAAGGCAAAATAACTCCAAGGGAACAAACTTTCTTTATGAAAGGATGGACATTGGAAGGGGTATTTGCAAGAAATGTCTTGCAAGTGTCAAGAACACACCTTTTTGAAGGTGTTGTAAAATGTTCTTGAAAAGTTCATAACAGTTGGTTCTTCTACTTGAATGCATGATTCTGTATTAGTAACTATGTTTTACAATTGTTGTAAAAGTGTGCTAATAAGAAGTAGAAGATTAATGAGAGAAGAGAAAGTACTTCACATTCCAAACGTGAATCGAATATAGATCTCTGCGAAAGCGGATTGTACTTACTTCCTCATATGAACTACCAAAGAAATTGGAAAATACTAAAGATTGTCTTTACATTCCAATTTTAAGGAACTTAAATCCGTCACTATAGTAGAGATGGATGAATGTTTTGTTTGACAAAACATTGTTCTTTATTAATCAATAATTAGATTATTGTAATTGGTTGTCTCTATAGTAGAGATGATGTGGTAGTGTTAACTGTTTAAGAATATAACGATGCTTAAAACCCAAAAGGTTGCAAGGTAGTGACTAATCCCAACTGAGTTGTGATACCTCTAAAACATAAGTTACGAGTTGGTCATAGATGGATGCTTTGGATCGTTAGATCCGGATCCAATACCTTCTTGTTAAAATTGTATAGAGGCGAAATGTTCGAATCTTTATTCTTTTGGAAAGAAGAAAGAATCACAAAGTTGTTGAGGTTAATTCACTTAGATGTTAGTGGCACTTGTCCACAACATAATACTACTCATGTTGTATGACATTCACCGAAGATCACTCTCGGTTGGACTATAGTTTATTTTGAATAAACACAAGTCCGAATACTTTGCAAAAGGTTTCAAAGAATTCAAGAAATGTAAGTAGATGAGTAAGACGTCTAAAGTATTTACCTCCTTAGATTTGATCCAAGGAAAAAGTAACACTTTAGATTAATTTCCTTGAAAAATATCAAGGAAAGTAGCATCGTAAGATAATGAATTTCTCCATTAGGAGAAGAATGAACATGAATAAGATTTAGTTCGTTGGACATTATCAATTACCCATATATATATGATATATACTTCTAAGACAACCTAGTTCCTATACCACAAGCTCCAAGGTAGTCCAGAAGGATTTATAAACCGTCTCAGTTGAATGGTTTGGACATAATATGGGTTTCCGAAGCCATTATTAAGATAGTCTTGATAATATATGTCTAAAACAATAAATCACAAGACAGGTTAGTTGTAGAGATCCATCCATCATGGATCTTAGCAAGCTAGTGGGAGCTATAAGCGTCTTATGAGAAAAGATCAAATGTTTGATTTCTCATAAAGATGTAAATGAATCTTTTGTTTACTAGGTTTACAAAAGATTAGTGGGAGTTGATCATATTCCTAAATTTGAATATATATATATACATGATATATATTAATTTTGAAAATGAAAGGAATTCTTCATCGTTAAAGTTATGACTTTAAACATTCTATAATGATAGAATGTATATGGGAGACATAGTCTATATACATGGGATGGAAATCTATAATGATAGATTTCAAGATATAATTGGATTATATCAATCCCTAAAATAGACAATGAGATGCTAGGAAGTTTCTCATATGATGATAAACTTCAATTAGAATGACAATTCTAGTGAGACTAGGAAGTTGTTCTTCTCAAAGGGAATGTACCCTTTGACTCCCAAAGAAATAATGTGTAAATAGAATCCTTTATGCATACGCAGAAAGGTGATTTATGTATTTCATATTGTATGAAAACATTGATATAAGTTGTACCTAGAACGGTACAAGATGATATCAGTGCAAGCCCAGGATCAGAACCATGGCAACTGTCAAGTGAATCCTTAGGTATTTAAGAAATACTAAGGATGGATTCCTCAAGAATGAGGAAGAATTAGAGTAACGTAATGGAAGCGTAAATGTATTAAATTATGAATCTAATCCATCATAGAATATCTCTTCATTATGAATGAAGTGATAATGAGATATCTCTTTATTATGACTAAAGAGATATTTGGGTGGAAACGTTAAAAGTAAATGACTTTAATGTGTTCCATCATGTATGCAAAATATATTGCCATATAGAAGCTTACAACATTGTTGTTTGGATGGGAAAGTTCATTCATGAACTCTCCATTTGGTTCCAACCAGAAAGTGTATGACACTAATGGGGCGATAGCTCAAGCCAGGGAATCAAGGTCTCATCAAGGTCCGAACTCAAATGAGAGACTGAACCACATGATTGAGAATCATGTATAATGGTGACGTCGTTATTCTCAAGGTTGCTTCTATGGATAACATATAGATATCCATTGTTTAGGCCTACTACTCAGCCATTTATGAAATGAATTACAGAAGAGGTATCATCAATGATGACTAAGCTGATTGGCTCTAGTGCAAGTGGGAGATTGTTGGAAATGTGCCCTAAAACCAATCATATGATGATACTTTACGGACATTTCAAACTAATGTAGTTTAAATGTAATGGGCAAAGATTATTGTTTGAGCCGTCTCATATAAATGTTATATGCTTAAACGATAAGTCCAAGGAATATGTGATTGGAAGAATGCGATCTAAAGAAGTTAGATTCATGAGACCATTCTTTCGTTGACACATCCTAAACGTTCCTGATCATAGGATTGTCAATTGGGCATTGACAGTCCGTTAAGATCAGTACGTGCTATGTCTTCTCTCAGGGAGAGTGACTAGTCTCGAGTCATTGGTGTGTGTGACATCAAGACAAGTACGTAGGTGCTCAATAGAGAATGAGTTCACTGAACACGATCAACGAAGAGTTCTCATATTCATGTCACATGAGAACTCATGGTTGGGATAATGCAAATTAGTCTTTTGACCTGAGGCATCACAGTTGTCTTGTGGTTAGGTCCTTAATCTTTGATTATGTCAAAGTCACTCCATCAGGAGGGTGTCCATGGCATCGTTGGGGTTAAGCCACTTAGCCATGGAGGCAAGTGAATGCGCAACAAGGGATCTCTAACCTTCAAACTGTTTGAGGGAGAATACTCTATGATATGATTGAGAATCTTTGGCCAAAGTATGAATGAGATTTAGGAATGTGTTCCAAATCACATTCAAGGTAATCATATAAGCACAAGACTCACATTGGATAGTAGACATGAATAAACTATCAAACCAAACAATGTGGTCAAGAGTATTGTATTAGAGAAAGACCGTATTGCATTTGTAATCCTAAAACTGAATAGGTTCTCCACCTCTTCTGATTCGCTTGGGTAACCATGACATGCTGCTAGGCGTTAACCATGGTTTGTGGAAGCCCTAAAAGTGTATTATCACTAACTGGAGAATTGAAAGTAAGTTTCAATTCACAATCGATTAGAAAGAGTTTTAATCGCCCACTGCCTCGCTAAAAGGAACCTAATGGATCGTTCACCGAGTAAGGTAGAGTTTGAAGAAACAACGGAGATGAGTAAGAATAATTAAATGGTTTAATTATTTATCTAAGGCTAGGATTAATTAATATGTTAATTAATCAAACGAATAAGTTCGTTAAAGACCTCGGGTTAGTTTTGGGCCGCAAGGCCCAATGGGATTTGAATGTCAAGCCCATTAACTCAAGTTGTATGACAACTTGAATAAACAAAGGGCTTGAAAGCCCAATAAACCTATAGGGCGGCCATGTGTAAAAGAATAGGGCTTTTGGTCCATTAGGTCACTTATTTGAAGGGACTATATAAAGGACTTTATAGCCTAAAATTTACTAAGGGTTATTTTTGGGGAAAGGATGAGAACACAAGCTCTCCTTTCTCTCTAAAATTTCGGCCACCTTGGAGGGATCATCTAGCAATCAAACTCCTCCAAGGTCACTCATTTCTTCTTCATTATGCCTTGGTGATGAATCATTAGAGGTTCTCAATTTTGGGAACTTGGAGAAACCTTTTCATCCATCCAAATCCATGGATCTAAGATGCAAGGAATGAAGGCCCTCTCTTTGGGTGATTAGCCTTTGCTTATGCAAAGAGGAATCTACAAAGGTATTGATTTCTCAACTCACTTTGTTTTGAGTTGAGTCTTGGTTCACCTATCTACTAGGCTTTGAATTTCATGGGTAAATGTTTTGTTTTTAAGTGCATACAAGCATGATTCCGCCTTTAATTGTTAATTGCATGCTATTGTTGTTGCTTAAATGAACATGTTAACAACAAATATTCCTTCATGTAGTGCACAAGAAACTTTCATAAAACCAAAGGGAACACTCGGCATGATGTTTGCCAAACATTCCCTTCATTCATTCACAAATTCACCAAGATTATGCATGATGTATGCTTTAATCTTGGCTAAATAACCTGTGGTTAACTCAAATGGTGATCAAGCATACAAATCAACTCACAAATTCACAATTATATCAGAGAATGAAACAAGAATTAGATGGACAAACTGAGCATTCTAACTTGATTACATGGCAAACTTTGCAAGGCTACATCGAATCCCTAGGGAGAGATTAGTTACACTTCATGTTTACAAAAGATTTGACATAAAAATATAAAACATGAATGAACATAGAATTAATAAGAAGAAACCCTTGAAGCAAAACTGATGTTGAATTCCTTGAAGAGTGCCTTCGGTGTTGTTTCTCCAAATGTGATGTGAATGAGTGTAGTATGGCTATGGTTGGATGATTTCTGCCAATGGGACAGAAATAGACAGAAATGGAGTGGGAATGGAGTGGAAATGGAGCGGCTATATGTGTGAATAATGGACTGAATGAAGAACCCCTTTGATGTGTGAAGTGTGCCTAGTTTTATAGGAAGGAATGTGGCTGCATACATTCAGATTGGATCTCCTCTGCACAAGTGAGCTGGAAGAGCATAAAATGAGCTGGAATTGATGGGTTTCTGAGGTGGTGGACGCACGGCACTAAGGAATATGCATGAATGTTGTTTGTTTAATTGAGCTACATGTGCACTTGCTGCAACAAGTGAGTGGTAAATCTGGAAGTGGTTGTACAGGCTGGAAAGGGGAAGAAAGCACACGGCATGGACAAGGAGGAGCTGGAATCACATGGAATGATGGGATGAATGGATTTCTGGAATGATGGATGCAAGGAGTGGACATGATCTGCAGGTATGTGGTTTATTTAAACAAGATGCATGTGGATTTCTGCAAAGATGAAGTGGAGAAGGGTAATGGAATGCACGGTCAGATTGTGAATCATGCATGTGAATGTGGCTGAGTGGATTAAGTGATGGAAGTGGATGTTTTTGGCGCAAAAGGGAGATGGACAAGTAGTGGAATGCACGGCACAAGGTGTGAGGAATCTGATTTGGTGCTAGAAGTGCATAAAATGATGGGATGATATGGGAACACACAGCCAAGGTTGTGACATGCATGTGGATGCATGTTTTGGTGTTGGAACCACATAGCTGACTTCAATGTTTTTGCCTTGTTTAGAATCACCCAATATGGCCGAATTGCATCTCTTAACACTTCACATCTTTTATGGAATGTTTTTACTTCATTTGCCTTCCCATTGATCCAAATTCACACTTGGCTGCACACTAACACCAAATAATGTAAAATGCAACTAGTTTAATCCAAAACAATCACAAAGACGCCAAAAAAAAAAGATATAAATGTATGCAAAATGTGACTTATCAAATACCCCCAAACCTGGTTTTTGCTAGTCCTCGAGCAAACTTAAAACTAAAACACACAAAACACAAACATCTAACTAAACCACTTTCGCTGGCCAAACGATTGCACTGAGCATGTGCAACAAGCCTTTGAACCCCTAGGTGTCCCTAGTTGGAGGAGTTGTGTCTCCTGAGGGTTTACAGTGATGACACCCACAAACATCTACAAACAATGCAAACAATTTGGCTAATACATGCTTTAACAAACTAATAAGAACCAATGAAGATTTTGTCCTACATTCAACTCAAAAGTTTGCCACTTCAAAGAATCGTATCAATTGTACGTATAAAGATATTTCTCTATGTCTTACAACTTCAAGATCACCATACCCAAATGCTTAAGATAGAATTCGCCTCAACTCTACTCCTCACAGCTTCCACTCAAGTTCTCACTCAGATCTTAAGGTTTAGTCTCTCAACAACATATATGAGTGAAATTATGTAAAGGGAATCAAAATTCTCACATATGAAATCTGAAATGGAAGCACAGTTTCTGAGTAGATCTCATGAAATGAATCAAATGCTAAGAATATAGATAACACACACACTTACCATCACCCATGAATACATCCTCAATGATCAGCTAGGTCTTTCTCAAAATTGTAATGCAAGGCTTAGGGTATAGGTTATGAAAGACTTGATATGAAATACTAGAGTTTGGGGCATACCAAAGTGTCCTTGAGGATCATGCTCTTCACTGGCATTTGTCTTCTTTTGTTTTTGGCGTCCAGGCCCTATGCCTTATAATGCGGAAATTTGGGACTTGTATCCCCTTTAATTTTCTTCCTTCTTTTTTTTTTTTTTTTTTTATATAACTTTATTTTTGGAAACAACTTCAACATAGGTGCCCTCGGTACACGCCACAATCTTGTTCTATAACTCAATCTATCCTTAATCTTCATCACATTGGTATTCCCCAAACTATAAGGTATGGCTTGTAATGGGCTAGAATGGGTAGAGTATGGTGTGGTAAATGAAAGAATTAAGCTCAAGTGTTGGGTTGCAACAAGGGTGAATGGAGCACACAAATGGGTAGGATTTAAGCCTTGTAGTAGTTAAAACATGCATAGCCTAACATCATCTCATTGAGTTCATTCATGAATGATACTAAACACATGGTATCTGCAAAGAAGAGTGATTCTTAGTATTCAAACAAAATAGAAGTAATGAGATCATTTAGAGTGAAATTGAAAGAAAAAGATAGGAGTAGAAACACTTTAAACCCTCTCAAAGAAGCAATTAGGCTCAAAATAACTCACTAGGGTAGTCTCCACTATTCTTCTTTCAGAATTTGAGTATGGTACCTCCATGATCATAATTTCAAGAGTTAAAGCTTTATACATGACAACAAGATGCAACACTTTTTCATAGCAACCCAATCGTTTGTTTTCAAACATAGCCCTCATATACATTCCTATTAGCAAGCAAAACACACTTAACCAAACAAAAACACAAAAACAAACAACCCAAAAAAAAAACAAACCTACAAACCTTCCATCCCACAAATACCCCCAAACCTAACCTAAACATTGTCCTCGATGTTTTAAAATTGTATGCAATGCAAGTAGGCAAAAAATATGGGATGGTAACAAAATAAACACAACATAAAGAAAGAACACAAACCACACTAGGTTGCCTCCTAGCAAGCGCTTTATTTAATGTCTAGGCAAGACATGGTAGCTTGTTCATGGTGTTGTAAACTCAAGAAAATCTACAACTTGATACACTGGCTCTTCTTCCACTTTCTCCAAATATGGTTTCAATCGCTGCCCATTGACTTTAAAAGAGGTGCCATTCTTCATGTTCTCTATCTCCACAGCTCCGTGGGGAAATGTTTGTAACACTTTGAATGGTCCCACCCACTTAGACTTCAATTTACCTGGAAAAAGTCTCAAACGTGAGTCATACAAAAGTACTTTCATACCTTGGTGAAACTCCTTCCTTAGGATGGCCTTGTCTGAAGGAAGATTTGTGAAAAACATGTTCATTTAAGCAACATCAATAGCATGCAATTAACAATTAAAGGCGGAATCATGCTTGTATGCACTTAAAAACAAAACATTTACCCATGAAATTCAAAGCCTAGTAGATAGGTGAACCAAGACTCAACTCAAAACAAAATGAGTTGAGAAATCAATACCTTTGTAGATTCCTCTTTGCATAAGCAAAGGCTAATCACCCAAAGAGAGGGCCTTCATTCCTTGCATCTTAGATCCATGGATTTGGATGGATGAAAAGGTTTCTCCAAAGTTCCCAAAATTGAGAACCTCCAATGATTCATCACCAAGGCATAATGAAGAAGAAATGAGTGACCTTGGAGGAGTTTGATTGCTAGATGATCCCTCCAAGGTGGCCTAAATTTTAGAGAGAAAGGAGAGCTTGTGTTCTCATCCTTTCCCCAAAAATTACCATTTTTAAATTTTAGGCTATAAAGTCCTTTATATAGTCCCTTCAAATAAGTGACCTAATGGACCAAAAGCCCTATTCTTCTAACATGGCAAGCCTATAGGGTTTATTGGGCTTTCAAGCCCTTTGTTTATTCAAGTTGTCATACAACTTGAGTTAATGGGCTTGACATTCAAATCCCATTGGGCCTTGCGGCCCAAAACTAACCCGAGGTCTTTAACGAACTTATTCGTTTGATTAATTAACATATTAATTAATCCTAGCCTTAGATAAATAATTAAACCATTTAATTATTCTTACTCATCTCCATTGTTTCTTCAAACTCTACCTTACTCGGTGAACGATCCATTAGGTTCCTTTGAGCGAGGCAGTGGGCGATTAAAACTCTTTCTAATCGATTGTGAATTGAAACTTACTTTCAATTCTCCCGTTAGTGATAATACACTTTTAGGGCTTCCACAAACCATGGTTGACGCCTAGCAGCATGTCATGGTTACCCAAGCTAATCATAAGAGGTGGAGAACCTATTCAGTTTTAGGATTACAAATGCAATACGGTCTTTCTCTAATACAATACTCTTGACCACATTGTTTGGTTTGATAGTTTATTCATGTCTACTATCCAATGTGAGTCTTGTGCTTATATGATTACCTTGAATGTGATTTGGAACACATTCCTAAATCTCATTCATACTTTGGCCAAAGATTCTTAATCATATCATAGAGTATTCTCCCTCAAACAGTTTGAAGGTTAGAGATCCCTTGTTGCGCATTCACTTGCCTCCATGGCTAAGTGGCTTAACCCCAACGATGCCATGGACACCCTCCTGATGGAGTGACTTTGACATAATCAAAGATTAAGGACCTAACCACAAGACAACTGTGATGCCTCAGGTCAAAAGACTAATTTGCATTATCCCAACCATGAGTTCTCATGTGACATGAATATGAGAACTCTTCGTTGATCGTGTTCAGTGAACTCATTCTCTATTGAGCACCTACGTACTTGTCTTGATGTCACACATACCAATGACTCGAGACTAGTCACTCTCCCTGAGAGAAGACATAGCACGTACTGATCTTAACGGACTGTTAATGCCCAATTGACAATCCTATGATCAGGAACGTTTAGGATGTGTCAACGAAAGAATGGTCTCATGAATCTAACTTCTTTTGATCGCATTCTTCCAATCACATATTCCTTGGACTTATCGTTTAAGCATATAACATTTATATGAGACGGCTCAAACAATAATGTTTGCCCTTTACATTTAAACTACATTAGTTTGAAATGTCCGTAAAGTATCATCATATGATTGGTTTTAGGGCACATTTCCAACAATCTCCCACTTGCACTAGAGCCAATCAGCTTAGTCATCATTGATGATACCTCTTCTGTAATTCATTTCATAAATGGCTGAGTAGTAGGCCTAAACACTGGATATCTATATGTTATCCATAGAAGCAACCTTGAGAATAACGACATCACCATTATACATGATTCTCAATCATGTGGTTCAGTCTCTCATTTGAGTTCGGACCTTGATGAGACCTTGATTCCTTGGCTTGAGCTATCGCCCCATTAGTGTCATACACTTTCTGGTTGGAACCGAATGGAGAGTTCATGAATGAACTTTCCCATCCAAACAACAATGTTGTAAGCTTCTATATGGCAATATATTTTGCATACATGATGGAACACATTAAAGTCATTTACTTTTAACGTTTCCACCCAAATATCTCTTTAGTCATAATAAAGAGATATCTCATTATCACTTCATTCATAATGAAGAGATATTCTATGATGGATTAGATTCATAATCTAATACATTTACGCTTCCATTACGTTACTCTAATTCTTCCTCATTCTTGAGGAATCCATCCTTAGTATTTCTTAAATACCTAAGGATTCACTTGACAGTTGCCATGGTTCTGATCCTGGGCTTGCACTGATATCATCTTGTACCATTCTAGGTACAACTTATATCAATGTTTTCATACAATATGAAATACATAAATCACCTTTCTGCGTATGCATAAAGGATTCTATTTACGCATTATTTCTTTGGGAGTCAAAGGGTACATTCCCTTTGAGAAGAACAACTTCCTAGTCTTACTAGAATTGTCATTCTAATTGAAGTTTATCATCATATGAGAAACTTCCTAGCATCTCTTTGTCTATTTTAGGGATTGATATAATCCAATTATATCTTGAAATCTATCATTATAGATTTCCATCCCATGTATATAGACTATGTCTCCCATATACATTCTATCATTATAGAATGTTTAAAGTCATAACTTTAACGATGAAGAATTCCTTTCATTTTCAAAATTAATATATATCATGTATATATATTTAAATTTAAGAATATGATCAACTCCCACTAATCTTTTGTAAACCTAGTAAACAAAAGATTCATTTACATCTTTATGAGAAATCAAACAATTGATCTTTTCTCATAAGACGCTTATAGCTCCCACTAGCTTGCTAAGATCCATGATGGATGGATCTCTACAACTAACATGTATTAGAAGTATATATCATATATATATATGGGTAATTGATAATGTCCAACGAACTAAATCTTATTTATGTTCATTCTTCTCCTAATGGAGAAATACATTATCTTACGATGCTACTTTCCTTGATATTTTTCAAGGAAATTAATCTAAAGTGTTACTTTTTCCTTGGATCAAATCTAAGGAGGTAAATACTTTAGACGTCTTACTCATCTACTTACATTTCTTGAATTCTTTGAAACCTTTTGCAAAGTATTCGGACTTGTGTTTAATCAAAATAAACTATAGTCCAACCGAGAGTGATCTTCGGTGAATGTCATACAACATGAGTAGTATTATGTTGTGGACAAGTGCCACTAACATCTAAGTGAATCAACCTCAACAACTTTGTGATTCTTTCTTCTTTCCAAAAGAATAAAGATTCGAACATTTCGCCTCTATACAATTTTAACAAGAAGGTATTGGATCCGGATCTAACGATCCAAAGCATCCATCTATGACCAACTCGTAACTTATGTTTTAGAGGTATCACAACTCAGTTGGGATTAGTCACTACCTTGCAACCTTTTGGGTTTTAAGCATCGTTATATTCTTAAACAGTTAACACTACCACATCATCTCTACTATAGAGACAACCAATTAAATTACAATAATCTAATTATTGATTAATAAAGAACAATGTTTTGTCAAACAAAACATTCATCCATCTCTACTATAGTGACGGATTTAAGTTCCTTAAAATTGGAATGTAAAGACAATCTTTAGTATTTTCCAATTTCTTTGGTAGTTCATATGAGGAAGTAAGTACAATCCACTTTCGCAGAGATCTATATTCGATTCACGTTTGGATTGTGAAGTACTTTCTCTTCTCTCATTAATCTTCTACTTCTTATTAGCACACTTTTACAACAATTGTAAAACATAGTTACTAATACAGAATCATGCATTCAAGTAGAAGAACCAACTGTTATGAACTTTTCAAGAACATTTTACAATACCTTCGAAAGGTGTGTTCTTGACACTTGCAAGACATTTCTTGCAAATACCCCTTCCAATGTCCATCCTTTCATAAAGAAAGTTTGTTCCCTTGGAGTTATTTTGCCTTCTTCATTTGACTTCCCTTTTGATTACAATAGTCATGGTCCCTAAACTCCCACTATCTCTCTTGAAACTCATTTCAAATGTGTTATACACATCAAACGATTTGGAGAGCGTGCGGTTATTGTTCACTATATAGTTTACAATAAACTTAGTGAACCATTAGG
The DNA here is from genome assembly GCF_041283825.1 of Pyrus communis. Lineage (NCBI taxonomy): Eukaryota > Viridiplantae > Streptophyta > Magnoliopsida > Rosales > Rosaceae > Pyrus > Pyrus communis. The sequence continues at coordinate 7,529,239 of NC_142577.1, forward strand.
ATAGGGACACAAAGGTGAAGTCTTTGCCTAGTTTCCGTCTCGTTAAGTGGTTTAACACTTCAACACTCAATGATTCAAAATCATCATAAGTCCATATAAATGGACTATTTTTGTCAACCAACCATTATGTTCTAAACATAATAACAAACTTTCAAGAGTTGTTCAAGGCAACTCTCATTTCTTCATACAACAATTTGTAAGTGAAGAATCATGGCACATAAAGTGTCCATGCCCTTGTGCTGACTTCTCAAGTTCCTTGTTCGTGTAACAAAGAGACAAGCACTAAAGTTTGTGTTGATTAAGGGTTGTTCAAAGCAACTCTTATTTCTTCATACAACAATTTGTATTTGAAGAATTATGACATTAAAAGTGTTGTCCTTCTTATGTTAGACTTATCTAACATATTCTTCCAATGATACATTATCAATAGGAAGATTGTGAGGATGAGACTACTTAGTTACATCTACAAGCCATTAAAGACAATCTATGGGATTGTAGAACTAAGTCCGGAAATTAAAGCATTCGGCTTTTCTTTGTCAAGTTTTGGATAGCGTTTGCAAATATATTGGTAAACAAATACATAACGAATACAAATTGATTGATTTTAAGCCATTTGATTCGGGTCTTTAAATCAAATAGCACCACCCACTATTTTTGGCAAATTCCATATCCCTCATCGGAATTCGAGAGTTTTGTTGAACTCTTAGCAGGGTATGGGAGACTCACCATTACCAAGCCCACCTCAGAATTATATCATTTTGGTTAGCAAAAATAATGATGAGAGAATAACACTTTAGTCATTTACAACTCTTGTAATTACCCATCTAGTTTGGCCTCTAGAGAATGAATGCCTCAGAATTATATCATGTTGGCACCATTGCACTTAGTTAAGTTATTCCCACCATGCTTAGTTTATGTAGAGGTTCAAGCACCACCTCAGAATTATATCATGTTGGTCATACTCGTTGTCTACACTCACCTCATCATATGTTTATGGACTCCTCCTGGATGTAAGCACATACTTTGTACTTCCCCATTATAGGGTGAAGCCGGTGCATGAGTCACAAACGATTGGAGCCCACCACGGTGGAAGGCCTACGAAGAGATATTCAAAGCATCTCTCGCTTATCAACTTAATAATGGTTTGTTGAGGGTTTTAGGTCTCATCACATATAAACATACATTTTAATCCAATTAAAACATTTTGGTCCTATTACAACTATTGGTCCATATGATTGATTTAGTAGTATATAATACTCCCACTATGCTTTTAAAACGGTTTTTAAAGCAAGACTATATGGTACTACTAACATAAGATTTGCATTCATTGATGGACTATATAGTTGCCTTAGGGCCTTAGGATGACTATGAACCTTTGATTCGATTCAACACGAGCCTAGTGTTGAATCTCGGTCTAGGGATGGTGATTGATTTTAGTTACGCGTTTAATCACATTAAGGCGTGTTGTCTTATTAGGCGTTGGACCCAACTACTCCAATTTCATGCATATCGAATAAAACAAGAAAGGAGTACTTCAAAGTAAATAAGAGCTTATGCTCTTTTACAACAATTGATCAAATCAAATTACTTTAAAGTAAAGAAGAGCTTATGCTCTTTTACAACAATTGATCATATCAAATTACAACAAAAATTTAATCTACACATTCCCATGGTTCAAACAAATTTGAAACGGCCATTCACATAGCTCAATTATCGTAGGCTAAGGTTCATAATCACCCTTTCTTTAATTAATTAATGCTTTAACTAATTAAACTTGAATGCAACATTTTCATTTGGTTTTTGTATCCATAGAATTGATTTAAATGGAGCTAAATGAAATGAAAATCCAATTCTCATTTAAAGAGACAAAACAATTTTGTTCTCTACCTAATTTGGGCCAAAATGCTATGACCTCAACTTTTGGGCCATTTTGCAAAACTTAAACTTTTGGGGTCACTTTGTAAAAACACAAAAGTCCACTACTTCATGTAATTACAACTAGAACCCAAAAAATTTCCACAAAAGCTAAAACTTCATTAAAGGAGCAAAACAATTTGTCCTTTTAGTGATTTTGGACCTTTACGTAAAAACGTAAACTTTTGGGTCAAAGTACAAATACACAAAAGTATCAAAACTTTATGTAATTGCATGAAAGCCCCACAAAGACCCTAATTGAGTAGGGTGGCCAGCCATTTGAAACAAAGTATAAAAAAATTTCAAAGTTTTTGTAAGTGGGGTGTGTGAAATGGAATAAATCATTACACACCTACCCACTAAAATTTCTTTAATTTTTCAAAATAAATATCTAATATATTTAAACATAAGAAATATTTCAAAGCAAAAACTTTATGAAATAAATCAAAACTTTGAATCAAAACACCAAACCTTTTGTTCTTGGCAAGAACATATCAAGAACAATGAAGAACATCCATGAAAACCCATAAGAGCTCCATGAACATTCTTCACCCAAAAACATACCAAAACCACTCAAACTTAAGGGAAATAACATACAACCATACTAGGGTACATAGGGGTTCCAAAAGTCACTTTAAAACACTTTTAACAAGTCAAACAAGAACCCAAAAATCCACCCTTTGGATTTGGCCGAATTTCCCCAAAAACATGGCACCAAATTTTAGCTCCAAAATTCATGCTCATATGAACTACATCTACAACATTTGAGATGGCAAATTTTCTAACAAAATTTACATTCAAAGAAGCAAGAATAAAGCTTGTAACAATTACAACATTCAAATCACAAACTATGAACTACAAAACCCAAAAGGATTCACCAACTACTAGACTTAGGCTCTGATACCACTTGAAGGAAGATTTGTGAAAAACATGTTCATTTAAGCAACATCAATAGCATGCAATTAACAATTAAAGGCGGAATCATGCTTGTATGCACTTAAAAACAAAACATTTACCCATGAAATTCAAAGCCTAGTAGATAGGTGAACCAAGACTCAACTCAAAACAAAATGAGTTGAGAAATCAATACCTTTGTAGATTCCTCTTTGCATAAGCAAAGGCTAATCACCCAAAGAGAGGGCCTTCATTCCTTGCATCTTAGATCCATGGATTTGGATGGATGAAAAGGTTTCTCCAAAGTTCCCAAAATTGAGAACCTCCAATGATTCATCACCAAGGCATAATGAAGAAGAAATGAGTGACCTTGGAGGAGTTTGATTGCTAGATGATCCCTCCAAGGTGGCCTAAATTTTAGAGAGAAAGGAGAGCTTGTGTTCTCATCCTTTCCCCAAAAATTACCATTTTTAAATTTTAGGCTATAAAGTCCTTTATATAGTCCCTTCAAATAAGTGACCTAATGGACCAAAAGCCCTATTCTTCTAACATGGCAAGCCTATAGGGTTTATTGGGCTTTCAAGCCCTTTGTTTATTCAAGTTGTCATACAACTTGAGTTAATGGGCTTGACATTCAAATCCCATTGGGCCTTGCGGCCCAAAACTAACCCGAGGTCTTTAACGAACTTATTCGTTTGATTAATTAACATATTAATTAATCCTAGCCTTAGATAAATAATTAAACCATTTAATTATTCTTACTCATCTCCGTTGTTTCTTCAAACTCTACCTTACTCGGTGAACGATCCATTAGGTTCCTTTTAGCGAGGCAGTGGGCGATTAAAACTCTTTCTAATCGATTGTGAATTGAAACTTACTTTCAATTCTCCCGTTAGTGATAATACACTTTTAGGGCTTCCACAAACCATGGTTGACGCCTAGCAGCATGTCATGGTTACCCAAGCTAATCAGAAGAGGTGGAGAACCTATTCAGTTTTAGGATTACAAATGCAATACGGTCTTTCTCTAATACAATACTCTTGACCACATTGTTTGGTTTGATAGTTTATTCATGTCTACTATCCAATGTGAGTCTTGTGCTTATATGATTACCTTGAATGTGATTTGGAACACATTCCTAAATCTCATTCATACTTTGGCCAAAGATTCTTAATCATATCATAGAGTATTCTCCCTCAAACAGTTTGAAGGTTAGAGATCCCTTGTTGCGCATTCACTTGCCTCCATGGCTAAGTGGCTTAACCCCAACGATGCCATGGACACCCTCCTGATGGAGTGACTTTGACATAATCAAAGATTAAGGACCTAACCACAAGACAACTGTGATGCCTCAGGTCAAAAGACTAATTTGCATTATCCCAACCATGAGTTCTCATGTGACATGAATATGAGAACTCTTCGTTGATCGTGTTCAGTGAACTCATTCTCTATTGAGCACCTACGTACTTGTCTTGATGTCACACACACCAATGACTCGAGACTAGTCACTCTCCCTAAGAGAAGACATAGCACGTACTGATCTTAACGGACTGTTAATGCCCAATTGACAATCCTATGATCAGGAACGTTTAGGATGTGTCAACGAAAGAATGGTCTCATGAATCTAACTTCTTTAGATCGCATTCTTCCAATCACATATTCCTTGGACTTATCGTTTAAGCATATAACATTTATATGAGACGGCTCAAACAATAATGTTTGCCCTTTACATTTAAACTACATTAGTTTGAAATGTCCGTAAAGTATCATCATATGATTGGTTTTAGGGCACATTTCCAACATTGTCATGATAGAGCTTAGTCCGTTCCTTGTAGATTTTGGCATTCTCATATGCCTCATTTCTAGGTTCTTCCAACTCATTAAGTTGGAGCTTCCTTGCTATTCCAGCATCCTTGTAATCAAAGTTGAACTTCTTGATGGCCCAATATGCACGGTGTTCAAGCTCCATTGGCAAATGACAAGCTTTCCCAAACACAAGGCGATAAGGACTCATGCCAATGGGGGTCTTGTATGCTGTTCTATATGCCCATAGTGCATCATTCAACCTCAATGACCAATCCTTCCTTGTAGGGCTCACAGTCTTCATCAAAATGTTCTTGATCTCCCTATTGCTAATCTCCACTTGTCCTGAGCTTTGAGGATGGTATGGGGTTGCTACTTTGTGGTTGATGTTGTACTTCTTCATCAAGGATTCAAAGGGCTTGTTGCAGAAATGGCTGCCACCATCACTAATAATAGCTCTTGGGGTTCCAAACCTACAAAAAATCACATCTTTAAGAAAATTCAAAACAACCTTATGATCATTAGTTCTTGTAGCAATGGCTTCAACCCATTTGGATACATAATCTACTGCCACTAATATGTATAAGTGGCCAAAAGAGGATGGAAATGGTCCCATGAAATCGATTCCCCAAACATCAAAGAGCTCCACCACCAAAATGTTGTTCAATGGCATCTCATTTCTTCGGCTAATGTTCCCCATTTTCTGGCACCTATCACACTTAGAACAAAAATCAAAAGCATCTTTGAATAAAGTAGGCCAAAAGAAACCAGATTGTAAAACCTTTAGGGATGTCTTTTTGGCACCAAAATGTCCTCCACATGCCAATGTATGGCTAAATGTGAGAATGCTTTGTTGCTCACTCTCTGGGACACATCTCCTAATGATTTGGTCAGGGCAATATTTGAACAAATATGGTTTGTCCCAAACGTAGTGCTTTACCATGGCAAGGAACTTCTTTCTTTCCTGAAAAGAAAGGTCATTTCTCATTACACCACAAGCCAGATAATTAACAAAATCTGCATACCATGGTTCTTTTTCTTGAACAACAAGGAGTTGTTCATCTGGAAATGATTCATTTAGGGGCAAAGGTTGTCCAACTCCATGGTTTTCATTAAGCATGGACAAATGGTCAGCCACAACATTATCACTGCCCTTCTTATCTCGAATTTCCAAGTCAAACTCTTGTAGTAAGAGTATCCATCTAATCAAGCGTGGTTTAGCATCCTTCTTTGTCATCAAGTACCTAAGGGCTGCATGATCAGAAAACACAATAACTTTAGATCCCACAAGATATGACCTAAACTTTTCTAAGGCAAAAACAACAGCAAGCAACTCCTTTTCAGTTGTGGAATAGTTAAGTTGAGCATCATGCAGAGTCCTGCTTGCATAGTAGATCACATGTGGAAGCTTGTTCACCCTTTGCCCTAAAACTGCACCAATAGCATAGTCAGAGGCATCACACATTAATTCAAAAGGTAACGACCAATCTGGTGCCATAATAATAGGGGCCGAGGTTAGTTCATATTTCAACGTATTGAATGCATCCATACAAGCTTTATCAAAATGAAATGCAACATCTTTAGCTAATAGATTGCATAATGGACGAGTGATCATTGAAAAGTTCTTAATGAAACGACGATAAAAACCCGCATGTCCCAAAAAACTTCTTACTCCCTTCACAGTGGTGGGGGCTACCATATTGGTTATGACATCAATTTTGGCTTTGTCCACCTCCATTCCTTTGCTAGAAATTACATGCCCCAACACAATTCCTTGTTTCACCATAAATTGGCACTTTTCCCAATTGAGAACTGATAGGAGCATATTCATGCGACTTAATTAGCTTGTTCTCGTGCATTTATGTTGTGTTTATTTAGCTATTTTAGTGTTTAAGGCCACTTTTGTGTATTTTCAGATTACAAGGCCAAAGTGTGCAAGAAGATGCAAATTGGAGCCTTTTGGAGCGAAAGAGGAATGAATGAGTTGAAGACGTGAAGAAACGACGAATTCCTACTCCAACGTTGAATTCTTACCAAAACGAGGAATCCTACTCAAACAAGGTTTCCTATTTTAGGAAAGTTAACCCTAAGTTTCCCGTTTTGGTAACCTTTCCTAATCTTAAACGTCCGTATTTTCTAGCCACTTTGAAGTCCTTGTAGGCGCTTTAGGACACAAAACGAAGGCCCTAGGGCCCTTAACACCCTTTGCCGTGGGCTTTAGCCCAATTCCCTTCCCTTGCCGTGCAAGGGGGGGCATTTTAGGCCCATTCCATGCTTCTAAACCCTAATCCTTTTCCTTGCAGCCACATTCCCTTTAATTCCTGATTTAAATCCTTAATTCTAGCAGCCTTTAATTTTATTTTAGTTAATTATAATAAGCTAGGGTTAATTTTCTGAAACCCTACATATTTTACAACTTAGCCGCAAGTCCCCATCCATTTTTCACCCTAAGCATTCTAAATCCCATATCAGCCGCACCATATACTTCTCATTCTATTTTTCATTCAGCCATTTAACCTACTTCATCATTCACACTAATCAGCCACCATAACCCTAATTTTCTATTATTGCCGCAATCATTCTCTCCAATTTTTTATTCCCTAAGCCGTGGCCCCCCCATGGAATTATCCCATTTATTTTCTGACCTAAGCCGTAGCCTCCATAACACCATTCCATTCCATCCGCAAATGCCATTATTCTTTGTCCTTTAGCCGCAGCCACCTTTCCAAAATTCTCTCCCATTCTACAAACACTAATCATTCCATAACCCTAATTCATTCAGCCATTTTTTCCCATTCCTTCCCATAAACCCATGCATCATTCTCACCCTAATACTCCCATTCCCCTCTGATTTATCCATACACTTTCCACCACCATAACCTAATTTCACAAACAGCCGCAGCCACCATCTACATTTTCTTCCATTTTCCTTCCATAATCCGTGCATATCCCTTCCATTCTAGCCAATTTCCAGCCTTCCCCCATCATTGCCGCATCCATCTCCACCATTCCAGCCACCATACAACCCTTCCTCCATCACTCCACCACCTTGCCGCACCACCTTATCACCATAATCCATCCCCAACTCACCCCAAATCATCCAAAAACCAATCTGCCGCAACAAGGAGAAGAGGAAAGAGGAGCTTCGACGCGCACCAATTCACGTGGATTCGTTGGGCGTTCTAGGTGTAATCAATCCTTTGTGCTTTATGTTTAAATTCATTTGTAATTCTCTTTTTGTGAACATGAGAGGCTAAATCCCCCTAGTTAGCTAGGGGGTGATTCGAAACTATGTTTATGCTTGCAATATGAATTGATTACTTTTGGTTGGAATTTCATGAATGTTGGATTCAATTCATTTAACTGTTTGATTGATAACTTGTTTGTGTATGTTTATTGAGAGTGCACGCTTAATGTTCATGCATGAATTTGACGCTAGAATATAAGTGAGTTTCACCTAATAGTTATGAACTTATATTCACAAGTAGTGGAGGTTGCTTATAAACAATCGCGTTAATTGAATTCCTGGCAAGAGTATCATGCTTTTCATAGTTACAAATGCCTTGTCGATGCTTATAATTTCCAAAGAACGTAATGATTCTAACTTGTATCTTTATCATGCTGTTCATATAGAGAACTTGTTAGGAATAATTTGTTTGCGATGCATATTCATCCAATTCAATGATTCTAGGGAATTTGAAGGTTAATTTAAGCGGAACTAATTAACTTGGAGTGTCGAGTTCCATAATTCATCGAAAGACCAACTGAAAATCAAAGTGTATGCAAGTGTGACATGTGTGGAGAAAAACCCCTTAGCTATTCCATCATCCATATCTTCATCAAATTTATATTTAGAATCTGCCTAATTTACAATCTGTGCATTTTAATTAATTTCGTCAAAAACTCAATCCCCCTTTACTTTAGTGTCCAATTTAGTTAGAAAGTGTCTTAGTTTGTGTTTTTAAGCATTTTGATTCATTCTATTACCCAATTTCGTCCAAAGTTGTCAAAGTGCTCAAAACTGCCCAGAAAGTGATTTTAAGGCAGTTTTGAGTGTTTTGGGGCTGTTTTGAGTCTTTTGATTTGTTTGAGTGCTTTTATTGTTTAGTTTTGCATTCTTTGAGTCTAGTTTAGTGTTTCAAACTTTATTTTACGTTTTTGAGTCAGTTTCCAAGTGATTTTGCAATCCCTCCTAATCCCCGGTTAAGAACGATCCCTACTTATTCATATACTACAATTGTCACAAGAGGGTTTTAATTTGTGTGCTTACTTAGTTCGCATCAAATTTTTGGCGCCGTTGCCGGGGATTAGCAACTTTGCTAATCCCTTGGTTCTTTTCTTTTTGGTTTAGTTGTTTTCGTTTTAGTTTCTAACTTAGTGTTGTTTTCTTTGTTTGTTGTTACTTTTGATATTTGATTTAGTTCTCTTTCTTTGATTTTAGGTACTAGAGAAGTAAGATATGGATTTTGCTAGCATTCAAGCTCAATTGGCAAATCTTACTTCTCAATTGTCGCCGTATGCCGAAAGGACCACAATGCAGAGTGTCCCTACATTTGGTGCTTCATATAGGCAAGGATTTCAAGCCAATCAATGTCCACAAAGAGATTGGAGGGATCATTCAAACTCTATGTGGTGGGAAGCTCAACAAGTTCAACGTGAAGCATATTGGCAGCCATATGAGGAGTTCTATTCAAGACCTATGCAGCCACCACAACTTCATACGCAATATGCTCAATTAAATTCAAGTTCGTCAATAGATTATAATCAAATTCTTAATGAATTAAATTCTTTGGTGCAGGGGTCACAAAATCAAGCCAAGGAGGCTCAACAAGAAGCATATTGGCAACCATATGAGGAGTTCTATACAACACCTATGCAGCCACCACAACCTCCCCCACAACAATTCCAATCAAGTTCAAGTATGTCCATGGATAATGATAAAAAATTTCAATTACTAACCTCTTTGACGCAGGACGAACAAAATCAAGACAAGAAGTTGGGTAAATTGGAGGAGCAAATTGGGCAGATTATGGAGTTCATGAAACAAATTCAAGGGCAAAGTGAACTCTCCAACTCAACTATTGAAAACTCGAAGGAAGATTTTGAAATCCATAATGCTATCACTTTGGGAAGTGCTATGGAGGTTGGAGCTGACCTAAAAATGTCCAAACATAGCCTAGAAGTGGATGAGGAGCTGCTAATTGAGGAGGAGGAAGAAGACATGCACACGGCAAGGGTAGAACAACCTTTGCCGCAGCCCCCTAAGCCCTCTAAACCACCCACCACAAGTAAGGACGTCCCAATTCCATGTTATTCTGATGTTATTCCACCCAATGTCCCTTTTCCTAGCAGGTTTTTGATTCCCAACCAATAAGAGAGTAAAAAGGACATCGTGGAAGCCTTCCCAAAGGTGCAGAATGCTATTCCAATTCTTGGTGCAACACAGCAAGTTTTAGATGGTGTTGAATTCTTCAAAGGACTTTGTACACCAAGAAGAATGATTCAAGAGAAGGTAGTGGCTTGAGAAGATGTAGAAGGCATCAAAGAGGACATATTTGAAACCACAAAACCCAAAGAAGTTGAATTTGATGACATTGGACAAGTCATAACCATCACATGCAATCTGGCCAAGTCCAATATCCCTGAAACTTTCAAAGGAGTGGTGTTTGTCATTGAGTTCTTGTCGGACAAAACAAGTAAGTCATCTTCTCCAAATTCCATTACATTTTATACTAACTGGCTGATTTTGATGAATCAGGCACCTACACTAGAATTCAAACCAATGCCGGTTCACTTCAAGTATCACCTTCCATTCAAGGATCAATTCCATGCCGTGGGACCTAGGGAAGTTTGAATGGAAGTTTCGTCCGGCTGGAAGACGTTAAAGCAAGCGCTACTTGGGAGGCAACCCATGCAATCAACAAAGGAAGAACTTGGGAATCGCTCCACACTCAGATTTGCGTCCCTAAACCCTTTCCTTTGTTGTTTACTTTATGTTATGAGTAATGTGTTCAATTGTGTCTAAAACATTGAGGACAATGTTTAGTTTAAGTGTGGGGGGGTAACATTCTGTTTTGAGATATTTTTGCATGAAATTCGTAGGGTATTACCACCTAACATGTCTAAACTTGTTTCCCACTGTTTTTAAGTGTTTTTAAGCTATTTTAGAGTGTTTTAGCATCAGTTGACTTAAAAATCCGAAAATACCATAAAAATTTGAAAAATTGTTTTGAAAAACCCAAAAAGAGTTGTTTTTGTGTGTTTGTTTGTGTCGTAGGTCACCTTCCAATGCAATGATGAGGATTTGGTTTTTAATTGCATGATGGTTAAAGAAAGTTACAAACATGGATGGACGTTTGATATACTCTTTGGTTTATGCTTGTTTGTAGTTATAGTTTACGAATTCACACGTAATCACAAAAAAAAAAAAAAAAAAAATCAGTTTTTGTAACATGCTTGAAGGAAGGAACTTAAACAAACGCTACATCCCTGTGAGACTTGAGCCTAAACGTTATTTGGAGAGTTAAAATCTGTGCATTAATGTTTTCTAAGTCGTTGCATGATCTCATTATTCTTTGCTTGGTTACTACTTAGAAGGCGTTTCATCACTTAGTTCCAAATGCTAGAACTCATGCCCATTTCATTCAAAGCATGTCATTGAGTTGCATAACACATATTCAAGATGAAGTTGTGTAGTGACCACCATCAAAGCCAAATAGCCATGTGCCCTTAACTCATTTTTTGTTTAAGTTTAACCCCATTGAGCTATGTTAGCCCATGTTCTTTGTTAACCCATATCATCCTCACCTAGCCTAGATTAGGACCATCCGTACCCTTGTTCTTGAAGCATAGTAAGCATGAATGAATTCCTTTTGATTATGGTGTTGCAGAAAATAAGTGTGGGGGAAAGAGTATTTATGTGAGTTGATGTGCCATAGGCACGGCTAGAAAAAGAAAGAAAGGGCCCAAAACAATGAATTAGGCCCTAAGAGTTGTTTGAATCTCCCTTGTTTGTCTAAAAGTTGATTTCTGCATTTGAAGGGAATTCTAGGTCTTAATTTCATTACTTTACTTACTATTGCTTAAAGAACTTTTGTTTATCCCTACCTTTCCTTGTTAGCCAATACCCCAAGCCCCGTTACAACCTTTGACTTCTATCTTGAGTGTTGTGCATTTCAATTGTGGATTTTGAATTTGGTATGAGCATATGGTGTCACTGGTTCTCGCATCTAAGTAATAGCATTCCATTCATGAGATCATATCTAAACACATTTAATTACTCCAGAAATTGCGTTCTTTGTTATAACGTATGTGAGTACTAGTCTTTCATGTTTACATCAATCTTCTCACATATAACTAGTGTAGGGTGTGTAGTCAGAAAATCTGAGTGAAAATTGAGTGCATAACTAGTGAGGAATTGAGGGAATTCTCTAAGGCATGTTACTACATTCAAAATGTGTTTTAATTGATTAAATGCGAACTAGTGAATGGTGACTATGATTAAGTATGTGCTTAAGGGGAAGTAAGACTAAAAGCTATGTGAGTAATGATTTTTGACATGTCATGTTTCATTGGAAATCCCTGAGGCAAACGTTGGAAGGTTTAGGTTATGTTTTGTTTGTTTTGTTTCGTATTGTTTACTTTAGTTGTTTTGTTTTGCTCGAGGACTAGCAAAAGTTAAGTGTGGGGGAATTTGATAGGAGCATATTCATGCGACTTAATTAGCTTGTTCTCGTGCATTTATGTTGTGTTTATTTAGCTATTTTAGTGTTTAAGGCCACTTTTGTGTATTTTCAGATTACAAGGCCAAAGTGTGCAAGAAGATGCAAATTGGAGCCTTTTGGAGCGAAAGAGGAATGAATGAGTTGAAGACGTGAAGAAACGACGAATTCCTACTCCAACGATGAATTCTTACCAAAACGAGGAATCCTACTCAAACAAGGTTTCCTATTTTAGGAAAGTTAACCCTAAGTTTCCCGTTTTGGTAACCTTTCCTAATCTTAAACGTCCGTATTTTCTAGCCACTTTGAAGTCCTTGTAGGCGCTTTAGGACACAAAACGAAGGCCCTAGGGCCCTTAACACCCTTTGCCGTGGGCTTTAGCCCAATTCCCTTCCCTTGCCGTGCAAGGGGGGGCATTTTAGGCCCATTCCATGCTTCTAAACCCTAATCCTTTTCCTTGCAGCCACATTCCCTTTAATTCCTGATTTAAATCCTTAATTCTAGCAGCCTTTAATTTTATTTTAGTTAATTATAATAAGCTAGGGTTAATTTTCTGAAACCCTACATATTTTACAACTTAGCCGCAAGTCCCCATCCATTTTTCACCCTAAGCATTCTAAATCCCATATCAGCCGCACCATATAAGCCGTGGCCCCCCCATGGAATTATCCCATTTATTTTCTGACCTAAGCCGTAGCCTCCATAACACCATTCCATTCCATCCGAAAATGCCATTATTCTTTGTCCTTTAGCCGCAGCCACCTTTCCAAAATTCTCTCCCATTCTACAAACACTAATCATTCCATAACCCTAATTCATTTAGCCATTTTTTCCCATTCCTTCCCATAAACCCGTGCATCATTCTCACCCTAATACTCCCATTCCCCTCTGATTTATCCATACACTTTCCACCACCATAACCTAATTTCACAAACAGCCGCAGCCACCATCTACATTTTCTTCCATTTTCCTTCCATAATCCGTGCATATCCCTTCCATTCTAGCCAATTTCCAGCCTTCCCCCATCATTGCTGCATCCATCTCCACCATTCCAGCCACCATACAACCCTTCCTCCATCACTCCACCACCTTGCCGCACCACCTTATCACCATAATCCATCCCCAACTCACCCCAAATCATCCAAAAACCAATATGCCGCAGCAAGGAGAAGAGGAAAGAGGAGCTTCGACGCGCACCAATTCACGTGGATTCGTTGGGCGTTCTAGGTGTAATCAATCCTTTGTGCTTTATGTTTAAATTCATTTGTAATTCTCTTTTTGTGAACATGAGAGGCTAAATCCCCCTAGTTAGCTAGGGGGTGATTCGAAACTATGTTTATGCTTGCAATATGAATTGATTACTTTTGGTTGGAATTTCATGAATGTTGGATTCAATTCATTTAACTGTTTGATTGATAACTTGTTTGTGTATGTTTATTGAGAGTGCACGCTTAATGTTCATGCATGAATTTGACGCTAGAATATAAGTGAGTTTCACCTAATAGTTATGAACTTATATTCACAAGTAGTGGAGGTTGCTTATAAACAATCGCGTTAATTGAATTCCTGGCAAGAGTATCATGCTTTTCATAGTTACAAATGCCTTGTCGATGCTTATAATTTCCAAAGAACGTAATGATTCTAACTTGTATCTTTATCATGTTGTTCATATAGAGAACTTGTTAGGAATAATTTGTTTGCGATGCATATTCATCCAATTCAATGATTCTAGGGAAATTTGAAGGTTAATTTAAGCGGACCTAATTAACTTGGAGTGTCGAGTTCCATAATTCATCGAAAGACCAACTGAAAATCAAAGTGTATGCAAGTGTGACATGTGTGGAGAAAAACCCCTTAGCTATTCCATCATCCATATCTTCATCAAATTTATATTTAGAATCTGCCTAATTTACAATCTGTGCATTTTAATTAATTTCGTCAAAAACTCAATCCCCCTTTACTTTAGTGTCCAATTTAGATAGAAAGTGTCTTAGTTTGTGTTTTTAAGCATTTTGATTCATTCTATTACCCAATTTCGTCCAAAGTTGTCAAAGTGCTCAAAACTGCCCAGAAAGTGATTTTAAGGCAGTTTTGAGTGTTTTGGGGCTGTTTTGAGTCTTTTGATTTGTTTGAGTGCTTTTATTGTTTAGTTTTGCATTCTTTGAGTCTAGTTTAGTGTTTCAAACTTTATTTTACGTTTTTGAGTCAGTTTCCAAGTGATTTTGCAATCCCTCCTAATCCCCGGTTAAGAACGATCCCTACTTATTCATAAACTACAATTGTCACAAGAGGGTTTTAATTTGTGTGCTTACTTAGTTCGCATCAAGAACCAAATTTGTTTCCTGACATCTTTGAAGTACTAAAGAGAGATGGTTAAGACATTCATCAAAAGAGGAACCAAACACTGAGAAGTCATCCATAAATACCTCAATGAATCTTTCTACCATGTCAGAAAAGATGGCCAACATGCATCTTTGGAATGTTGCTGGAGCATTGCAAAGTCTAAAAGGCATTCTCCTATATGCAAATGTGCCAAAGGGGCAAGTAAAGGTTGTTTTCTCTTGATCCTCCGGAGCGATTGCAATTTGATTGTAACCTGAGTATCCATCCAGAAAACAATAATGTGAGTAACCTGCCAATCTCTCAAGCATTTGATCTATGAAAGGCATAGGAAAGTAATCTTTTCTAGTGCTAGAATTCAACTTCCTGTAATCGGTGCAAACACGCCAACTGGCCGTGGGCTTTGTGGGCACAAGCTCATTGTTTTCATTCCTCATCACAGTGATTCCCACCTTCTTAGGCACCACCTGAATAGCACTCACCCATTTGCTATCTGAAATGGGATATATGATCCCCACATCTAACAATTTCAACGCCTCATTCCTAACAACCTCCTTCATGTGTGGATTGAGTCTTCTTTGTGGCTCACGGGTTGACTTTGCCCCTTCCTCCAAAAGAATCATATGCATGCACATGGTAGGGCTTATTCCCTTGATATCTGCAATAGACCAACCAAAAACTGATTTGAACTCTTTTAACACCCTAATTAGTTTATCCTCTTCATTTGGGGTGAGATCAGAAGCTATAATAATTGGAAGAGTTTCAAATTCAGCTAGATATGCATATTTTAGATGTGGTGGAAGTGGTTTAAGTTCAAGTTTTGGTGCCTTAACAGTGGAAGGAGTTAGATGTGACATTGATGATTCTAAAGGCTCTAAAAGAGGTGAAACATTCAAAGGATACAATGCTAATGCTTCCAAGGCAGCTACTTCTTCCATGAGTGCATCTTCTTCATCAAACTCATCTTGAGATTGACTCAAAACAGTTTGTAATGGTTCATTCGATTGTGCCTGCAAGAACTTAGAGAATACAAGTGAATCAAGCACATCAATGGCATAACAATCAAGAGATGAAGAAGGATGAGAAAGAGATTCAAACACTTTGAATTGAACTGTCTCTCCTAACACTGTCATAGTGAGGAGTCCATTTTGCACATCAATGATGGTCTTGGCCGTGGCCATGAAAGGTCTCCCAAGCAATATAGGCAACTCACGATCATGTATAGGAGCTTCTTCCATGTCCAACACTACAAAATCTGCAGGCAAGATTAGTTTATCAACTTGGACTAGAATATCTTCTACTATACCTCTTGGATATTTCACGGATCTGTCTGCAAGTTGTAATGAAATGGTGGTTGCTTTCAAATCTCCCAAACCTAGTTGAAGGTACACGGAATAAGGCATTAAGTTGATGCTAGCACCCAAATCAAGCATAGCCTTCTCTACTTTCTTATCCCCTATGGTGATGTTGATAGAGAAACTTCCTGGATCCTTGAGCTTTGGTGGAAGTTTTCTTTGCAAAACTGCACTCACATTCTCAGACACCACTACCTTCTCATGTGGTCCATACTTCCTTTTGTAGCTGTTTAACTCCTTGAAGAACTTCCCATATGCCGGCATGTTCCTAATGACATCAAGCAAAGGTAAGTTAACATTCACTTTGCTTAGTATATCAAAAATCTCCTTAAATGACTTATCCTGCTTGCTCTTGGCAAGTCTTCCAGGGAATGGTATTGGTGGAGTGTAAGGTTTCTCGGCCTTGTGAAGATTTGGTGCTTCAAGTGAGGAAGTAGCATGGCTTGGTTCCTCATTTGGTTTCTCATTGTCTCCTTGAGTAACACCTGCATTCACATGATCATATTCATTAGTAACTTCATTGCCAACTCTATTATCAATAACCTTACCACTTCTAAGTGTAGTGATTGCTTTGGCTTGCTCTTGGTTCCTTTGGAGTATCACGGGTTGGCTTGGAAACTTCCCAACCTCTCTTTGGTTCAAGGCATCTGCAATCTGCCCCAATTGTGTCTCCATTTTGGTTAGGGCTGCCGAATGTTGTTGGAGAGTGCTATTTGTGGAATGTTGGAATTGCAAGGTGTTTTGGGCTAACAACTTAACTGTATCCTCAAGGGTAGTGGCAGGTTTTGGTTGGAAATTTTGGAATTGATTGTTGTTCTTCCATGAAAGGTTGGGATGATCTCTCCAACTTGAGTTATATGTATTGGAATACACATCATTCCTTGGCCTTTGATTGTAAGAATTCATGAGGTTCACTTGTTCTTGAACATACTCGGGGTAAGCCTCCCTAGATGGACATTGGTGAGTAGGATGGCTTGGTATGTTGCAAATGGCACACACTTCATTTGCTTTTGGCACCATGTTGAGCACGGATTCAATCTTCCTTTCTAGGTTAGCTACCTGCAACAAAAGCTCATGATTAGAACTTGTTTCATAGACTCCAACTTTCTTACCCCTTAAATCTTTGTGTTGAGCATTAGACCCCAACATCTCATAAATGTTATATGACTCTTGAGCATTCTTTTTCTTCAATGCTCCACCTGCTGCATTATCAACAGTTGATTGACAAGTTTGGGTTAGTCCATCATAGAAAATTTGCATTTGTAAGTGAAAAGGTAACCCATGGTGTGGACATTGCAACAAGAGGCCTTTAAAACGCTCCCAACACTCATTGAAAGGTTCTCCATCATCTTGTTTGAAGTTGAAGATTTGTCCCCTTAATGTGGCTGTCTTTTGAGTGGAAAAGAACTTCTCCAAGAACTTCTTAGCCACGGCATCCCATGTAGTGAGGGAACCTGGTGTTAGAGTCATCAACCAACTCTTGGCCTTATCTTTCAAGGTGTAAGGAAACACTCTCATCCTCAAATTTGCTTCACTTACTCCCTGCAAAGGTAAACCACTCACAACATTGTAAAACTCTTTAATATGAGCTAAAGGGTCTTCATTAGGTAAGCCATAAAATGAGGGAAACATATGGAAATGTGAAGATTTAAGATCATAGTTTCTAGCTTCTGTGGGCAGCAAGATGCATGAAGGTGAATTTGGTATGATTGGTTGAGCAAAGTCCTCCAAAGCTCGAAGTTCATCTTGGTTGCCCGCCATCTCTTCTTCTCTTTCCCAATTAAATTGCTCAGATCCTTTACTTGTTGAACTAGGTGAATTCCCTTCTTCTTCTTCACGGATAATGGAGGAACTTGATGGCACAAAGTTGTCCAAAGTGTGGCCCTTTAACCGTTCAATTCTTTGGCCTAACTCAACAAGTCTATTTGACATATACTACCTGAAACAAAGTAACACAAGTTTGAATGAAAATCAAGAATCTACCTATAATGAAAAGAACAAAGTTTAAATAACAAACAACAATGAAAAGAACAAAGTTTAAATAGCAAACAAGCAATTACAAGGGACTGAAATCAGTCCCCGGCAACGGCGCCATTTTTGTTGGTGTATAATTCCTTCCTAATGCTAGAATATGTTTAGTATAATGGCACAAGCAAGGGTGTCGAATCCACAGGGACTAATTGGACCTATGTAATTACTTGTTTTGCAAGAACTCTATGAAATGAATCAAACTAATCAAAATAGGCAGATTTGTTGTTGTAACTTGAAAGCATAAGAAAATGAAGTAAACACAAATAAATGAATCAACAACTAATAAAATGGGATAGTACCAATGGAAATGAAGCTAGGGATTCGGTTTCACCATTGCTCAACTAAGTCCATGTTTGTTAAGTTAGTTTATACTCAGCCATCTATCTATTTCTTGAGTTTGTTTCACTTGGATATGATCAACCATATGATGTGTGGATTTGATCAAATGTCTCTAATCATGAACCTAATTGTGATGTGCAACTTTGGTTCCTAATCAAGAGTATGTAGTGCACAAGAAACTTTCATAAAACCAAAGGGAACACTCGGCAGGATGTTTGCCAAACATTCCCTTCATTCATTCACAAATTCACCAAGATTATGCATGATGTATGCTTTAATCTTGGCTAAATAACCTGTGGTTAACTCAAATGGTGATCAAGCATACAAATCAACTCACAAATTCAGAATTATATCAGAGAATGAAACAAGAATTAGATGGACAAACTGAGCATTCTAACTTGATTACATGGCAAACTTTGCAAGGCTACATCGAATCCCTAGGGAGAGATTAGTTACACTTCATGTTTACAAAAGATTTGACATAAAAATATAAAACATGAATGAACATAGAATTAATAAGAAGAAACCCTTGAAGCAAAACTGATGTTGAATTCCTTGAAGAGTGCCTTCGGTGTTGTTTCTCCAAATGTGATGTGAATGAGTGTAGTATGGCTATGGTTGGATGATTTCTGCCAATGGGACAGAAATAGACAGAAATGGAGTGGGAATGGAGTGGAAATGGAGCGGCTATATGTGTGAATAATGGACTGAATGAAGAACCCCTTTGATGTGTGAAGTGTGCCTAGTTTTATAGGAAGGAATGTGGCTGCATACATTCAGATTGGATCTCTTCTGCACAAGTGAGCTGGAAGAGCATAAAATGAGCTGGAATTGATGGGTTTCTGAGGTGGTGGACGCACGGCACTAAGGAATATGCATGAATGTTGTTTGTTTAATTGAGCTACATGTGCACTTGCTGCAACAAGTGAGTGGTAAATCTGGAAGTGGTTGTACAGGCTGGAAAGGGGAAGAAAGCACACGGCATGGACAAGGAGGAGCTGGAATCACATGGAATGATGGGATGAATGGATTTCTGGAATGATGGATGCAAGGAGTGGACATGATCTGCAGGTATGTGGTTTATTTAAACAAGATGCATGTGGATTTCTGCAAAGATGAAGTGGAGAAGGGTAATGGAATGCACGGTCAGATTGTGAATCATGCATGTGAATGTGGCTGAGTGCATTAAGTGATGGAAGTGGATGTTTTTGGCGCAAAAGGGAGATGGACAAGTAGTGGAATGCACGGCACAAGGTGTGAGGAATCTGATTTGGTGCTAGAAGTGCATAAAATGATGGGATGATATGGGAACACACGGCCAAGGTTGTGACATGCATGTGAATGCATGTTTTGGTGTTGGAACCACATAGCTGACTTCAATGTTTTTGCCTTGTTTAGAATCACCCAATATGGCCGAATTGCATCTCTTAACACTTCACATCTTTTATGGAATGTTTTTACTTCATTTGCCTTCCCATTGATCCAAATTCACACTTGGCTGCACACTAACACCAAATAATGTAAAATGCAACTAGTTTAATCCAAAACAATCACAAAGACGCCAAAAAAAAAAGATATAAATGTATGCAAAATGTGACTTATCAAGCCGCCTCCCCGAATTTCAATTTTCTTTTATACTGATATGTTGTTAATGATCCAGGCACCCACTCTAGAATTTAAACCATTACCGGATCATCTCAAGTATCACCCCCCATTCAAAGATAAATTCTATATCGTAGGTCCTAAGTGAGGAAAGAAGTTCCTCGTCCGGCTACAAGACGTAAAAGAAAGCGCTACTTGGGAGGCAACCCAATACAGTGAATAAAACAAAGCTTGTCATTAATTTTCGAGAAATTACAAATGTATCTAACAAATGGAGCTTCACAAAGGTTGTTTTTGTTTTTGTTTACGTGAAGCCCCACTACGAGGCAAAACTCTAGAAGCGGAAGGCATCGGAGCAGGAGGCATCGGAGCGAGAGGCATGGGAGCGAGAGGCATAGGAGCGGAAGGCATCGGAGATAGAGCATTCCAGGCCCCAATACTTAGCGGAACGCTGGATGACCCAGGAAAAAGGTGCCCCTAGAAGAAAGACGCAAGCCGTTGACGGTCACTTTGCATCCGACCTTGAGATTCTTGCATCTCATCAAGCTTCCTCTTCATGCCCGACGAATAGTTATTGGCAAGCACATGCAAAGTTCTATTCTCGTACTTAAGTTGTTTGATCTCTTGCTTCAGGTTCTCCACCTCCGCCATCAATGATTCAACCTGACGGGAGCGAGCAAGGAGGCGTTGGCCCATGTTGGACACAGAACCAGCGCACTGAACGCTGAGAGCCAGGGACTCTTGAACGGCCAACTCATCGGACCATCCTGAAAGCAGCTGACTATCTCTGGGAGTGAGGAGGTTCCGAGCTACTATCGTAGCTGTTGTGGCGTCCTGCATCACGGAGTCTTCACCTGTAAGAGGACCGTTAGAAGATAAGAAAGAAGGGCGCCATACGTTACCTTGACGCGGCACGCCCGTATCACTGCGGAGACTCAATTCTAAGCTAAGGTTCGATGGGTTTGCCATTTTTCAAAAGTGTTCAAAGAGAAGGGGTGGACGGAGTAGATTTTCAAAGGGCCGGAGACGAGTTTCAAGAATGGGAAATCTTCAGAGTGTGTAAGTTGGCGGTGATCGATAGCTCTATAAAAAGCCAAGGCAACGCGTCCACCGATTCAAAAAGCCAGAATTTGAGGCGCAAAGTTCGGCGACGCTCCCTCGGCTTTTCAGAAAACGCGTTCAACACATGGAGGCCATCATCGCAGCTACACGTCTTTAGCCGACAAGCGCAAAGTGCGGCGACGCTTTCTCTGCCTTTCAGAAAGCGCATGCAGCTTTATCGAAGAGGCGTCTTCAAAGATCGAAGAGTCGTCACTATTTCAAAAAGCCGGATTTGCGGGATCAAAACGTTTGTCGACAAGGGTAAAAGAACAGTACCACCACTTGCTATTGGGAAATCCCTATATATGTCGACTTTCATCTTTTATGGCAAGGCAAACCTGAAGAAAATGCCCAACTCTTCCTCACCTCTGAGGGCGCACTCCCAGCAAAGCCTTTCGAAACACTCAATTCTCTCTTCTTCCCCAAAGATGATACCAGATGCCTGGAGTGCAGATGACCCAGGAGGAAGCAGCACAACAAATACATGTGCTGATTCATTCACCGCTTCTTCAAAAGCAAAGGTATCTCATATCATCAAGGTCAAAAGCAAAAGTATCTCATATCATGCTCTTTCCCTGTCTTTTCCTTTGTCTTTGTTATTACTCGCATAGCAAAGTGAAAGAAGCAATCAGCCGGCACTTAGAGTCTACCTGGACTCTATTCCCTGGTTGCTTACCTAGCGTGGCTCTTGAGTAGTCATCTTCAACGGTTGATACACTTCCAGAGAAGGGACCACTTCTGCAAAGGGGAGCAAGTAAGGCAAAGGAAAATGATACATTGAAGCATGAGGAGACAAGCATATGCTGAGCTATCCTCTAACCCTCTTCAATACGAATTGGAGAGATTGAACAAAGAAACAGATAAAAGGAGTAAGCTCAGACCTTCGGGGGAGACCAAAAGAATCCTGCTACCCAGTTCAAAAGTAGCACAAAGGAAAATCAACGATCGGAGGAAACCAAAAGAATCTCCAGCTCAGTTCAAGAGTAAGCCTGTGGTCTGTTGATGTATATTTCCTTCCTAATGCTAGAATATATTTAGTATAATGGCACAAGCAAGGGTGTCGAATCCACAGGGACTAATTGGACCTATGTAATTACTTGTTTTGCAAGAACTCTACGAAATGAATCAAACTAATCAAAGTAGGCAGATTTGTTGTTGTAACTTGAAAGTATAAGAAAGTGAAGTAAACACAAATAAATGACTCAACAACTAATACAATGAGATAGTGCCAATGGAGATGAAGCTAGGGATTCGGTTTCACCATTGCTCAACTAAGTCCATGTTTGTTAAGTTAGTTTGTACTCATTCATCTACCTATTTCTTGAGTTTGTTTCACTTGGACATGATCAACCATATGATGTGTGGATTTGATCAAATGTCTCTAATCATGAACCTAATTGTGATGTGCAACTTTGGTTCATAATCAAGAGTATGTAATGCACAAGAAACTTTCATAAAACCAAAGGGAATAACTCGGCAGGATGTTTGCTAAACATTCCCTTCATTCATTCACATATCTACCAAGATTATGCATGATGTGTGTTTTAATCTTGGCTACACAACTTTGTGATTAATTCAAATGATGATCAAACATTAAAATCAACACACTAAGTCACCATTAAATCAGAGAATGAAACAAGAAATAGATGGACAAACTGAGCATTCTAACTTAATTACATGGCAAACTTTGCAAGGTTACATCGAATCCCTAGAGGAAGATTAGTTACAATTCATGTTTACAAAAGATTTGACATAAAAATATAAAACATGAATGAACATAGAATTAATAAGAAGAAACCCTTGAATCAAAACTGATGTTGAATTCCTTGAAGAGTGCCTTCGGTGTTGGTTCTCCAAATGTGGTGCGGATGAAGGTAGATTGGTTATGGTTGAATGGTTTCTGCCCTTGGGACAGAAATGGACAGAAAATGAAATGAAATGGGAGAAGTTATGCGTGTGTAATGGACTGAATGAAGAAGAAAATGAGGAACCCCTTGTTGTGTGAAGTGAGCCTTGTTTTATAGAAAGGAATGTGGCTCCAACATTCAGATTGGATCTCAATCTGCACAAGTGAGATGGAATAGCATAAAATGAGCTGGAATTGATGGGTTTCTGAGGTAGTGGACGCATGGCATGGACAAGATCTGCAAGTATGTGTTAATGTATTCAAAGAAGCATGTGCCCTTGCTGCAACAAGTGAGTGGAACCTGCAAAGGTGAATTGGCCATTTGAAATTGTTTGTACAAATCTGGAAAGGGGAAGAAAGCACACGGCATGGACAAAGGGGGCTGGAATCACATGGAATGATGGGATGAAATGGATTTCTGAAATGATGAAATGGAGAAAGGTAATGGAATGCAAGGTCAGATTGTGAATCATGCATGTGAATGCATGTTTTGGTGTTAGAACATGGAATCTGCACGGTATGATTGTGTTTGTTGGTGTCAAGATGGCTGAGTGAATTAAGTGATGGAAGTGGATGTTTTTGGCGTAAAAGGGAGGTGGACAAGTAGTGGAATGCACGACACTAGGTGTGAGGAATTTGATTTGGTGCTAGAAGTGCATAAACTGATGGGATGATATGGGAACACACGGCCAAGGTTGTGACATGCATGTGAATGCATGTTTTGGTGTTGGAACCACATAGCTGACTTCAATGTTTTTGCCTTGTTTAGAATCACCCAATATGGCCGAATTGCATCTCTTAACACTTCACATCTTTTCTGGAATGTTTTTACTTCATTGGCCTTCCCATTGATCCAAATTCACACTTGGCTGCACACTAACACCAAATAATGTAAAATGCAACTAGTTTAATCCAAAACAATCCCAAAGACGCCAAATAATGAAGATATAAATGTATACAAAATGTGACTTATCATGGTCAACAAAGGAAGCCCGAGAAAGCACTCCAATTCCAGATTTGCATCCCTAAACTCTTCTCTTTGTTAGATACATTATGCCATGTTTAGTATGTTTAATTGCTGTTTATATGTTTGCTTGTGTTTAGTGTGGTTTTAAGCTTAAAACATTGAGGACAATGTTTGATTTAAGTGTGGGGGAGTTAAGTTACTAAAGTGTTTTGATGCAAATTCGTAGGGTTTTATCCACCATAACTTCAAATGTTGTTTCTTGCTGTTTTTAAGTGTGTTTTGACTTAAAAATTCGAAAATCACATAAAAATTTGAAAAACATGTTTTGAAAAGCCTAAAAAGAGTGTTTTGAGTCGTTTTTGTGTGTTTGTGTCTTAGGGTACCTTCCAACACAATGATAAGGATTTGGTTTGTAATTGCATGACTGTTAAAAAGAGTTATAAACAGGGAGAAAAGTTTGATTTACTCTTGGTATATGCTTGGTTATGGTTATAATGTATGACTTCACATGCAATCATAAAAGAAAAATTAGTTTTTGTAACATGCCTGAAGGAAGGAACTCAAACAAACGCTACAACCCTGAGAGACTTGAGCCTATAACGTTCTTTGGAGAGTATAATCTGTGATTTCTTGTTTTCTAAAGTCGTTGCATGATCTCATTATTCTTTGCTTGGTTGCTACTTAGAAGGCGTTTCATCATATAGTTCCAAATGCTAGAACTCATGCCCATTTCATTCAAAGCATGTTATTGATTTGCATAACATATATCAAGATGAAGTTGTGTAGTTGCCACCATAGCCAAATAGCCTCACTTCCCATATTTCGTATATGTTGTAAGTTTTACCCCCGTTGAGCCTTGTTTAGCCTCTATTCTTTGTTTACCCACATTTTCCTCACCTAGCCTAGTTTAGGACAATCCACACCCTTGTTCTTAAAAGATAGTGAGCATGACTTAAATGAATTCCTTTTGAGTTACATTATGCAAGAAAATGAGTGTGGGGGAAGGAATGCTTGTTCTTAAGTATGTTTGAGATTCAAAAGAAAAGAAAAACAGAAAAGAAAAGAAAAACAGAAAAGAAAAGAAAGATAGAAAGAAAAAAAAGAGAGCTTGAAAAAAATGAAAGAATGAGTGATTGAAGAAAGGGTCCAAAAAGTGAATATGGCCCTAAGTTTTGTGTGACTTTCCCTTGGGTGTTCAAAGTTGACTTCTGCGTTCTTAAGGGAATTCTAAGTGCCTGATTCAATACTTTGCTCACTATTGCTTTAAGAATGTTTGTTTATCCTTCACCTTTCATTGTTAGCCAATACCCTAGCCCCGTTACAACCCTTTGACTTCTATCTTGAGGGTTATGTGTTTCAATTTGTGGAGTTTGAACTTGGTATGAGCATATGGTGTCACTGGTTCTCGCATCTAAGTAGTAGCATTCCATTCATGAGATCATATCTAAACATGCTTATTAACTCCAGAAATTGCGTTCTTTGTGATACATATATGTGAGTGTTCGTTTTCATGTTTACATCAATCTTCTCACATATGACTAGATTAGGGTGTGTAGTTAGAAAATCTGAGTGAAAATCGAGTGCATATCTTGTAAGGAATTGAGCAAATTCTCTAAGGCATGTTACTACATTCAAAACATGGTTTTAAATGCTTAATTGTGAACTAGTATATGGTGACTATGATTAAGAATGTACTTAAGTGTGAAGATGACTAAAATCTGTGGGAATGATGATTTTTAACGTGTCATGTGCATTGGAAATCCCTAAGACAGTTGTTGGAAGGTTTAGGTTGTGTTTTACTTGTTTTGTTTCGTTTCGTTTTGTTTTGTTTTTCTTTCTGTTTTGCTCGAGGACTAGCAAAAGATAAGTGTGGGGGTATTTGATAGGAGCATATTCATGCGACTTAAATGGCTTGTTCTCGTGCATTTACGTTATGTTTCTCTAGTTATTTTAGTCCTTTATGCTTCTTTTGTGTGTTTTCAGGTTCTAAGGGCAAGGTATGCAAAAGGATGCCTTTTGGAGCAAATTAGAGATTGGAATGGATATCATATGCTTGGAGCCAAGAGGATGGACGAAATTAAAGACTTGAAGTAGGAAAGTTAAATCCTAAAAGACCTCATGTTTAAGCATCATTGAAGACTCCTACGCATTTTAGAACACAAAAACAACATTCCTTGCAACCTTAGGACATTGTCGTGTGTTTCCTTGTGTCTCCCTTCCTTGCCATGCAAGGAAGGGCTTTGTTCCCTATTTTAAACACTTAAAGAATTCACTTATCATATCATTCACTTATCATATCATTCACTTAACATATCATTCACTTATCATATCATACACTTATCACTTATCACTTCCATTCACTTATCACTTAACATATCATTCATTTATCACTTAACATATCATTCACTTATCACTTATCATAACCATACACTTATCACTTATCATACTCATAATCATCTACACATTTCAACCATTTAAACATATGCATTCCAACTCACATGCACACCCACCTCTTTCCACCTAATCCACATGCATTCACACACATGCACATCATTCATTCTTCTTCCTAGCCGTGCATCCCCTTAGCCATTTCCAACCACATTCTTCCACTTACCACTTCATCATTACACCACCTAATCCACATGCACTCCCATCCATTTCATCATTGCATTCATCACCAAAGAACCAACAACAATGCCGT
The DNA here is from genome assembly GCF_041283825.1 of Pyrus communis. Lineage (NCBI taxonomy): Eukaryota > Viridiplantae > Streptophyta > Magnoliopsida > Rosales > Rosaceae > Pyrus > Pyrus communis. Next base: position 7,555,913 of record NC_142577.1, read on the forward strand.
GCATTACTCATCAATTCCAGCCACATTCCACATGTTTTCACAACCTAATTCACATGCACATTCAGCCACCTTTCTCCCACACTCAGTGCACATGCATTCATTATTCATTCACTTTGCATTCCCTTTGCATTTACACCCCACATGTCCCCTTAATCATTCAACCACATTCCCATTAACCACAAAACAAACACACCAACACACATGCATCCTGAAATTCTTTGCCGTGCAATCACATGCATTTCCCTTGACATTTTCAGCCATCACACTTCATCATTACACCACCATTCATTCTTTAATCCACATACATTCATCATCATTCACCCTAAACATGCATTCACATGCATTTCCAACACAAAACACACTCAAAACCGTGGCCACCTTTGCATTTCAGCATTCCCATTTGCATTTTCAGATTTCCAGCTTTCCAACCTAGCCACATTCACATGCATTCACTCATAATCATTCACCAAACTTGCAGCCACATTTCCACCCACCTCCTAGCTGTCATGTTCCCTCCATTACTCCTATAAATACCCTTGCATTCATTCATTCAAAGATCATCTCATTTTCACAACACAACACCCCTCAAACACTTCTATTCCCTCTCCTAGCCGTGGCTTCCCATCTCTCCCTTATAATCCAAACACCAATCCTATTCCATTGCAGCCACTCCAACCATTCCCCACTCCATTCCACATACACCTAAAAGCCCTAAACATCTCCTTAGACCTTGTGCCACAACGAAGAGGAAGAGAAGAGTGCCTAAACGTTCATACAATTCAAGTTTGAGTTGTTGGAATGTTTAGGTGTTTCTTTGATTTCAAAGTTATGAGGAACTAAACCCCCCTTAGCTAGGGGGTGATTCGAAACTATGTTTATGTTTGTAATATGATTTGATTACTTTTAATTACGTTTCATAAGTTGTGAATTCAATTTGTTTAACTGTTTGATTGATAACCTATTTATGTATGTTTATTAAGAATGAACGCTTAATTTTCATGCATGAATTTGACGCTAGAATATAAGTGAGTTTCCCGTAATAGTTATGAACTTATATTCACAAGTAGTGGAGGTTGCTTATAAACAATCGCGTTCAACAAATTCTTGGCATAAGTTTCATGCAATCATAGTAACGAATGCCTCGTCAACACTTATAGTTTTCATGTTGCTTAATGATTCTTGCTTGTATCTCTATTATGCAATTTGATAGGAGCATATTCATGCGACTTAAATGGCTTGTTCTCGTGCATTTACGTTATGTTTTTTTAGTTATTTTAGTACTTTAAGCTATTTTCGTGTGTTTGTAGGTCCATAGGGCTAAAGGAGCAAAAAGATGCATTTTGGAGACTTTTGGAGCACTTTTGGGCTAAGGATGGATAGCTTATGCTTGGAGCCAAAGTGTTGGACGAAATTGAAGACCTAATTGAAGACCAAAGTGTTGGAACCTTGTTCTCTTTAGTTCTAGGACATTTAAACCTTTCCTATATCCATTGCACATGCATTCCTTTAATCCACATTCATCACCACTTCAACACATGCATCTATAATCATTTCTCCAACCTTGCCGTGCACATCATCATAAACAATCATGCACTCCACATGCATTTCCACCCTTACAAGACCCTAAACATATCATCCACACAAATCTGCCATCATTCACACAAAAACTACCCATGCCGTGCATCCCCTCACCAAGTAATCATTCACTCTTCCATTTCAGAATGTAGACATCAAACCACCCTTGCCGTGCTCTCCCTTACAATCCAAAAAACCATCTTCCATTTCCATCACTCCCCACTCCATTCCACACTTCCATCCCCCCAACTAACTATCCCTAGACCTTGTGCTACAACGAAGAGGAAGATAAGAGGGCCTAAACGTTCATACAATTCAAGTTTGAGTTGTTGGAATGTTTAGGTGTTTCTTTGATTTCAATGTTTAATGTCAATACTCTTTGTTTTGTACGAATGAGGAATGGAAGAGAAGAGGGCCTAAACGTTCATACAATTCAAGTTTGAGTTGTTGGAATGTTTAGGTGTTTCTTTGATTCTCTTTGTTTTGTATCATGAGGAACTAAACCCCCCCTTGGCTAGGGGGGGATTCGAAATATATGTTTATGCTTGCATTTTGATTTGATTACTTCTAATTGCGTTTCATAAGTTGTGGATTCAATTTGTTTAACTGTTTGATTGATAACTTATTTATGTATGTTTATTGAGAGTGCACGCTTAATTTTCATGCATGAATATGACGCTAGAATATAAGTGAGTTTCACCTAATAGTTACGAACTTATATTCATAAGTAGTGGAGGTTGCTTATAAACAATCGCGTTAAACGAATTCTTGGCATAAGTTTCATGCAATCATAGTAACGAATGCCTCGTCAACACTTATAATTTTCATAGAGCGTAATGATTCTTGCTTGTATCTCTATTATGCAATCATGTAGGGGACTTGTGGGGAATGTTTTGGGTTGTCGTATGCAATCATCCAATTCAATAACGTTAGGAAGATTTGAAGGTTAATTTAAGCGGACCTAATTAACCCGGGGTGATGAGTTTCATAATTTATTGAAATGCAATTGGAAATCGTTTTATTATGCAAGTGTAACATGTATGGAGATGAACCCCTTAGCTAGCCGTCCCATCCATTCTATTCCATCAAATTCGTTTTACAATTCTGCCTAGTTTATTAATTTGTTTTGTTATTTCAATTATCGTCAAATCAAAACCCCCCTTTACTTTCTTGTTCTTTAGTGCTTAGAATCAGTTTAGTTTATGTTTTAAAATGTTTTGAATCAAGCCATAATCTTAAATTCGTCCAAAATTAGGTTTAAGGTCAGAAACTGCCTAGTTAGTGTTTTTAGGCAGTTTTGAGTCTTTTGAACTTGTTTTGAGTCCTTTGAGTCTTTGTGAACGTTTTTAACCTTGTTTTTATGTTTTTGAGTCTTAGTTTGTGTTTATAAGTGTTTTGATTCAATTTGTTGCACAAATTCGTCCAAATTCACCAAAGTGCTCAAAACTGCCCAGAAAGTGTTTTTAAGGCAGTTTTGAGTGTTTTGGAAAAATTTGATGCGAGAATTATACGCACACAAATTAAACCCTCTTTTTGACAATTGTAGTAAGTATGTAAGTAGGGATCGTTCAGGACCGGGGATTAAGAGGGATTGTTAATCACTTGGATTTCACTCAAAAACGTAAAAACACAATATAAAACACTATACTAGATTCAAAGAATGCAAAACTAAACTTTAAAACACCAAAACAAACCAAAAGACTCAAAACAGCACCAAAACACTCAAAACTGCCTTAAAAACACTTTCTGGGCAGTTTTGAGCACTTTGAGTACTTTGGACGAATTTGGGTAATAACTTGAATCAAAACACTTAGAAACACAAACTAAGACACTTTCTAACTATATTGGACACTAAAGTAAAGGGGGATTGAGTTTTTGACGAAATTAACTAAAATGCACAGATTGTAATTAAAAACAGATTGTAAAGATGAATGTGATGGAATTGAATGGATGGGATGGCTAGCTAAGGGGTTCATCTCCACACATGTTACACTTGCATATAAAACGATTTCTAATTGCTTTTCAATAAACCATGAATTCTCAACGCCCCAGGTTAACCGTGATTGCACTAATTAACCCTCAGATTTTCCTAATGTTATTGAATTGGATGATTGCATACGACAACCCAAAACATTTCCCACAAGTCCCCTACATGATTGCATAATAGAGATACAAGCAAGAATCATTAAGTTCTTTGAAAACCATAAGCATTGACGAAGCACTTGTTACTATGATTGCATGAAACTTATGCCAAGAATTCATTTAACGCGATTGTTTATAAGCAACCTCCACTACTTGTGAATATAAGTTCATAACTATTAGGTGAAACTCACTTATATTCTAGCGTCATATTCATGCATGAAAATTAAGCGTGCAATCTCAATAAACATACATAAATAAGTTATCAATCAAACAGTTAAACAAATTGAATTCACAACTTATGAAACGTAATTAGAAGTAATCAAATCATATTGCAAGCATAAACATATATTTCGAATCCCCCCCTAGCCAAGGGGGGTTTAGTTCCTCATACGTACAAAACAAAGAGAATTGAAATTAAACATTGTAATCGAGGAAAAGAAACACCTAAACATTCCAACAACTCAAACTTGAATTGGATGAACGTTTAGGCACTCTTCTCCTCCTCTTCGTTGTAGCACAAGGTCTAAGGATAGTTTGATGGTGTGGATGTGTGGTTGAATGAATGAATTTCTGAAATGGAAGAGTGAATTGTGTATGAATGGGAATGAATGCTTATTTATAGGTGAAGAAGAGGGAACATGACAGCTAGGAACTTGGTGGAAATCTGAAATGGTGATGGGAGATGCATGTGGCTGATTTATGCATGTGATTAAAGGGTGGGAGTGCATGTGCTTTGACAGAAATGAAAGGAGAATGTGCAGGTTGTGTATGTGAATGATTAGGGTGAATGTGCATGTGCTTTGACAGTTAGGATGAATTAATTAAAGGGAGTGCATGTGGCTTGGCTGGAATGAATGATTATGGATGCATGTGCAATGTTTTAAAGGATGGAATGCATGTGAATATGATGGAAATCTGATGGGAACTCACAGCAAGGATGATTTCTGGTGGTGAATGGGTGTATGTGTGAATGATTAAAGGGACATGTGGGTTGGAAATGATGAAGGAAATGCATGTGAGTGACAACTAGATATGTTGATGAATGCATGTGGAATGTTTGTGGTGAGTGAATGTGCACGGCAATGAGTGATTTCTGGTGGTGAATGGGTGATGCAATTGCATGTGGATTAGGTTGTGAAAGCATGTGAATGCATGTGTTGATTTATGAAGATGCATGTGCAATGAAGTGGAATGACAGCTAGGTTGAATATGCATGTGGAATGGCTTCATTTCTGAAATGTTGAATGATTACTTGGTGAGGGGATGCACGGCATGGGTAGTTTTTGTGTGAATGATGGCAGATTTGTGTGGATGATATGTTTAGGGTCTTGTAAGGGTGGAAATGCATGTGGAGTGCATGATTGTTTATGATGATGTGCACGGCAAGGTTGGAGAAATGATTATGGATGCATGTGTTGAAGTGGTGATGAATGTGGATTAAAGGAATGCATGTGCAATGGATATAGGAAAGGTTTAAATGTCCTAGAACTAAAGAGAACAAGGTTCCAACACTTTGGTCTTCAATTAGGTCTTCAATTTCGTCCAACACTTTGGCTCCAAGCATAAGCTATCCATCCTTAGCCCAAAAGTGCTCCAAAAGTCTCCAAAATGCATCTTTTTGCTCCTTTAGCCCTATGGACCTACAAACACACGAAAATAGCTTAAAGTACTAAAATAACTAAAGAAACATAACGTAAATGCACGAGAACAAGCCATTTAAGTCGCATGAATATGCTCCTATCACAATTCATGTAGGGAACTTGTGAGGAATGCTTTGGGTTGTCGTATGCAATCATCCAATTCATTAACTTAAGGAAAACTTGACGGTTAATTTAAGCGGACCTAATTAACCCGGAGCGTTGAGAATTCATGGTTTATTGAAATGCAATTGGAAATCTTTTTATTATGCAAGTGTAACATGTGTGGAGATGAACCCCTTGGCTAGCATCCATTCATTCCATTTCATCAATTTCATATTTACATTCTGTCTAATTTATTAACTTGTTTCGTTATTTCAATTTTCGTCAAACCTAAATCCCCCTTTTTGCTTTAATGTTCAATTTAGTTAGAAATCAATTTAGTTTGTGTTTTTAAAGCATTTTGAGTCTTTTGGTTTGTCTTAGTGTTTTAACGTTTAATTTCACATTCTTTGAGTCTAGTTTAGTGTTTTATATTGTTTTTACGTTTTTGAGTCAGTTTCCAAGAGATTAACAATCCCTCCTAATCCCCGGTCCAGAACGATCCCTACTTACATCATTACTACAATTGTCAAAAAGAGGGTTTAATTTGTGCGCGTATAATTCTCGCATCAGTTAGCCCATGTTCTTTGTTAACCCACACTACCCTCACCTAGCCTAGATTAGGACCATCCTTACCCTTGTTCTTGAAGCATAGTAAGCACGACTAAAAATGAATTCCTTTTGATCAATGTGTTGCAGAAAATAAGTGTGGGGGAAGGATGATGGACGTGAGTTGATGTGCCATAGGCACGGCTAGAAAAAAAAAAAAAAAGAAAAGAAAAGAAAAAAAAAAAAGTGAAAAAAAAAAGAGAAGTGAAAAAGAGTTGAAAAGTATTGTTTGTTGAAGTAAGGGTCCAAAACAATGAATTAGGCCCTAAGAGTTGTTTGAATCTCCCCTATTTGTCTAAAAGTTGATTTCTGCAGTCTAAGTGAATTCTAAGTCTCAATTTCATTACTTTGCTTGCTATTGCTTAAAGAACTTTTGTTTATCCCTACCTTTCCTTGTTAGCCAATACCCCAAGCCCTGTTACAACCCTTGACTTCTATCTTGAGTGTTGTGCATTTCAATTGTGGAGTTTGAATTTGGTATGAGCATATGGTGTCATTGGTTCTCGCGTCTAAGTAGTAGCATTCCATTCATGAGATCATATCTTAACATGTTTAATTACTCCAGAAATTGCGTTCTTTGTTATAACATATGTGAGTACTAGTCTTTCATGTTTACATCAATCTTCTCACATATAACTATTGTAGGGTGTGTAGTCAGAAAATCTGAGTGAAAATTGAGTGCATAACTAGTGAGGAATTGAGGGAAGTCTCTAAGGCATGTTACTACATTCAAAATGTGTTTTAATTGATTAAATGCGAACTAGTGAAAGGTGACTATGATTAAGTATGTGCTCGAGGGGAAGAAAGACTAAAAGCTATGTGAGTAATGATCTTTGACATGTCATGTTTCATTGGAAATCCCTGAGGCAAACGTTGGAAGGTTTAGGTTATGTTTTGTTTGTTTTGTTTCGTCTTGTTTACTTTAGTTGTTTTGTTTTGCTCGAGGACTAGCAAAAGTTAAGTGTGGGGGAATTTGATAGGAGCATATTCATGCGACTTAATTAGCTTGTTCTCGTGCATTTATGTTGTGTTTACTTAGTTATTTTAGTGTTTAAGGCCACTTTTGTGTATTTTCAGATTATAAGGCCAAAGTGTGCAAGAAGATGCAAATTGGAGCCTTTTGGAGCAAAAGAGGAATGAAGGAGTTGAAGACTTGAAGAAACGATGAATTCCTACCAAAACGAGGATTCCTACTCAAACAAGGATTCCTACTTGAAGTAGGAAAGTTAACCCTAGGTTTCCCGTTTTGGTAACCTTTCCTAAACTTAAACGTCTGTATTTTCTAGCCACTTTGAAGGCCTTGTAGGCACTTTAGGACACAAAACCAAGGCCCTAGCCCAATTACACAATCTTGCCGTGCCTTAACCCTAATTCCCTTCCCTTGCCGTGCAAGGGGGGGCATTTTTGTCCAATGTTATGCACTTAAACCCTATTTCCCTCTCCTAACCTAACCCTAGCCGCACCCTTTAATCATTCCCACTTTAATTTCTGATTTTATTTCCTAAATTCTAGAAGCCTTTGAATTTATTTTAGTTAATAAAAATAAGCTAGGGTTAATTTCTGGAACCATACATATTTCAAACCCTAGGTGTACACACTTAGCCGCACCCTTCCTTATTCCCCCTTGAATCCGTAGCCTTCCATTCATTCATCAAACCATCTCAGCCGCACCTATCTTATTAACCCTAGAGCCTTCTCATTCATTCACTTCTGATTCTATCATTCAGCCACCATCATACACATATCCTCCCTAAGCTGTCACTCCCATCATCATTCACCCTAATCCGCAGCTTTCCCCCTTCATTCCAGCAACTCCCCACCATTGCGGCAGCCACCATAACCTTTCCAGCCACCTTCCACACCTCCATACACCTTCCTACTACCTTGCCGCACCACCAAACTTCCCTAAATCCATCCTAAACCCAAAATAACATCCAAACACACCATACACCTTCTCTGCCGCAGCAAGAAGAAAGGAGAAAGAGGGCTTGAAACGTGCAGAAATTCAAGTGGATTCGTTGGGCGTTTTAGGTGTAATCAATCCTTTGTTCTCTATGTTTAAGTTCGATTTTATTTCTCTTTCTGTGAACATGAGAGGCTAAATCCCTAGTTAGCTAGGGGGTGATTCGAAAATCATCTTGTATGCAAGTGTAACATGTGTGGAGAAGAACCTTCTAGTTAGCATTTCATCCATATTTTCATCACATTCATATTTACATTCTGCCCTTAATTACAATCTGTGCATTTAGTTTAATTTCGTCAAAACCTCAATCCCGCTTTACTTTAGTGTCCAATTTAGTTAGAAAGTGTCTTAGTTTGTGTTTTTAAGTGTTTTGATTCAACTTATTACCCAAATTCGTCCAAATTCACCAAAGTGCTCAAAACTGCCCAGATTGTGTTTTTAAGGCAGTTTTGAGTGTTTTGGGTGCTGTTTTGAGTTTTTGGTTTGTCTTAGTGTTTTAAGTGTTTAGTTTTGCATTCTTTGAGTCTAGTTTAGTGTTTTAAACTTTATTTTACGTTTTTGAGTCAGTTTCCAAGCGATTTAGTAATCCCTCCTAATCCCCGGTTTAGAACGATCCCTACTTATACATATACTACAATTGTCACAAGAGGGTTTTAATTTGTGTGCTTATTTAGTTCGCATCAACTATCATTAAGTATGCTCGTGGGTAAGGATTGCTTAAATCTATGTGAGTGGTGATCTTTGACATGTTATATTTCATTGGAAATCCCTGAGGCAAACGTTGGAAGGTTTAGATTATATGTTTTGTTTCTTTTGTTTGTTTGTTTTGCTCGAGGACTAGCAAAAGCTAAGTGTGGGGGAATTTGATAGGAGCATATTTAGGCGACTTAGCTAGCTTATTCTTGTGCATTTGTGTTATTATTTCTTAGTTAATGTAGTATTTCTTAGTTTGTAGGTCCAAAGGGTTAAGGTACCAAGAAAGTGCATTTTGGTGCATTTTGGAGCAGTTTTAGGCACTAAATGGATAGCACATGGATGGGCCAAGATGGATGGACGAATTTGGAGTTCAAAAGGCTAGGAATCTGATAAGAAGAGGAAGAAATTAAAGTCAAGACAAAGAGGATAAGGAATCAGCTCAAAAAAGGAAACATTATCCAAAACCTTATCTAACCTTATCCAACCTTATCCTATCTTATCCTAACCTAATCTTGTTCCACCTTAATCCTAGCTGCAAGTGGACCTAAAAACCTAATTTCTAGAAGCCTTATCTGACCCTAAAACGGTGCCACACCCTTCCCCCTTTTATTTCTTCTAGAAAACCCAAAATCAGCCACAAAACACTTAGTTTCTAGAAGGCCCAATTTTGGACGAATTTCCTAAACCTTTTTCCTTTTGGATTCTGATTTGTTAGGCCTTAATCCTTGTGGATTTGGGTATACAAATCCTTTTATGAAACTAATTGGGCCAAACCCTCTCCTAAGTGGATTTAACTTGCTTGTGCCGAACCCAAGGGCCCTAATCCATAAAATCTGCTAAGTTGTAACCCTAATCTAATTAACCCTAGGACTATATATACATATTTTCAGCCACAAATTTGTACCACCCCTTATGCTATACAGAAAACACCTTGCCGCAACACCCTAGCCTCCATTCTCCATTCTCCTTCATTCATTCACTCCCTACACCCCGAAATCCACCACCCACACCTTGTGCCGCAGCAAGGAGGAGGAAGAAAAGCCCTAGCCGTGCATCAAATTCATCTTGGAATTGCTGAAACGTTTAGGTGTAATCTTTCTTATGATTTCAATGTTTAAATTCAATAATCTTTGTTTTGCGAGTATGAGGAACTAATCCCCTTTTTGGCTAGGGGGAATTTCGAAACCATGGCTATATTTGCATGATGATTTGATTACGTTCAATTGTGTTTCTATGAATGGTGAATTCAATTTACTTATCTGTTTGAATTAAAACTTGTTTATGTATATGAATTGAGAGTGCACACTTAATTTGCATGCATAAATCTGATGCTAGAGTATAAGGAAACTTCACCTAATCGTTGGGAACGTATATTCATGAGTAGTTAAGGTTTTTAGTCACAATCATGTTAAGTAAATTCTTGGCATAAGTATCATGCGCTTTCATAGTTACGAATGCCTCGTCAACACTTATGATTTTCATAGAATCTAATGATCCTTGATCGTTTTTCTATTATGCGCTTTCATATAGAGAACTTTTGAGGAATAATTTGATTGCAATGCGCTAATTCCATTCAATTCAATGACCTAAGGGAAATCTGAGAGTTAATTTAAGCGTACCTAATTAACTTGGGGTGTTGAGGTTCATGATTCATTGAATAAGCAACTGGAGATTGTGTTGTATGCAAGTATGCCATGTGTGGAGAAAAACCTCCTAGCTAGCCCACCATCCACTTAATCCATCAAATTCGTCCAAATCTGCCAGTTTAAAGTCTTGTTTTGTTTATTTTATTTTCGTCCAAAATCAAATCCCCATTTATTCTAGAGTGTCTAAATAGTTTAAATATGTTTTAGATTGTGTTTTTGAGTGTTTTGAGTCAAGTTAGAACTAATTTTCGTCCAATTTGGTGAGTCAAATCTGGCCAGTTTGTGTTTTTTAGGCAGTTTTGAGTGTTTTTAGCTTATTTTGAGTCTTGTGAACTTGTTTTGAGTCTTTTAAGTTGAGTTAAGTGTTTTAAAGGTTAGTTCTATCTATTTGAGTCAGTTTAAAGTGTTTAGCAATCCCTCCTAATCCCCGGTTTAAGAATGATCCCTACTTACTTATATGCTACAATTGTCAAAAGAGGGTAAATTTGTGTGTTAAGTTAATTTTCACATCAAGTAGTTCCAAAGAAATCCGGAGTCACGGTGGTGAAGAATGAAGAGAATGATCACTTTCCTTTGCCATTCATTGATCAAACGCTTGATGTGATATATAATAGCACACAAATTAAACCCTCTTTTCGACAATTGTAGTATAGATATAAGTAGGGATCGTTCTAGGCCGGGGATTAGGAGGGATTGCTAATCTAATGAAAACTGACTCAAAGATACAAAAATATGCTTAAAAACACTTAAACAAACTCAAAGACTCTTAACCAAACCTATATGACTCAAAATAAGCTCAAAAGACTCAAAACAACACAAAACAATCAAAAAGACTCAAACTAGACTCTAGGACTCAATTTGGACGAAAATAGGTTTGGTTTTGACTCAAAACACTCAAAAACACTAATTAGGACAGATTTGACACAACTAAATAAAGGGGTTGGGTTTTTGACGAATTTAAGATAAAAACAAGTAACTAAAAGACTTAAATAGGATTTGGACGAATTTGAGAAAAACAATGGATGATTAGATAGCTAGAGGATCCTTCTCCACACATGACACACTTGCATACAAATTGATTTCCAGTTGCTTTCTCAATAAACCATGAACCTTAACACTCCAGATTAACCGTGACATCACTAATTAACCCTCAGATTTTCCTTTAGTTATTGGATTGGATGACATCATACGACAGCCCAAAGCATTCTTCAAAAGTTCCCTACATGACATCATAATAGAGATACAATCAAAGATCATTACGTTCTATGAAAATCATAAGTATTGATAAAGCACTTGTAACTATGACATCATGATACTCATGCTAGGAATTTACTTAACATGATTGTGAAAACAACCTTAACTACTTGGGAATATAAGTTTGTAACGATTATGTGAAACTCACTTATATTCTAGCACCAAATTCAAGCATGCAAATTAAGTGTGCACCCTTAATCAACAAACAAGAATAAGTTATCCATCAAACGGTTAAGTAAATTGCATTCACAATTTTTGAAATCACAACTGAAATTAATCAATTCATATTGCAAATATAATCATGGTTTCAAAGTCTCCTCTAGCCAAAACAAAATTAGTTCCTCATGTTTACAACAAAACAAAGAGAATATAAATTAAACATTGAAAACAAAGATTGAATACACCTAGAACGCTCCAACAATCCAAGCTTGAATGGCCAAAACGTCCAAGGTTTCTCCTCTCTTCTTTCTCCTTCTTTGTTGCGGCACAAGGGTGTTTGGGTTTGAATTATGGTGATGGATGGATAGGTTGGATGGTGGTAGAGGGTGGATGATGGCTGAATGAATGGGGAGAATGAAGAATAATTCGAATGGATGTGTATGGATGTCTAGAGTCCCTCATAAGTGCGGCAGATTGATGCGAAATATATAAGCACACAAATTAAAACCCTCTTTTGACAATTGTAGTATATGAATAAGTAGGGATCGTTCTAAACCGGGGATTAGGAGGGATTGCTAAATCACTTGAAAACTGACTCAAAAACGTAAAACAAAGGTTAAAACACTAAACTAGACTCAAAGAATGCAAAACTAAACACTTAAAACACTAAAACAAACCAAAAGACTCAAAACAGCACCAAAACACTCAAAACTGCCTTAAAAACACAATCTGGGCAGTTTTGAGTACTTTGACTAATTTGGACGAATTTGGGTAATAAATTGAATCAAAACACTTAGAAACACAAACTAAGACACTTTCTAACTAAATTGCACACTAAAGTAAAGGGGGATTTAGTTTTTGACGAAATTAAACGAAATGCACAGATTGTAATAAGGGCAGAATGTAAATACGAATTTGATGAAAATATGAATGGAAATGCTAGCTACAAGGTTCTTCTCCACACATGTCACACTTGCATACAAGATGATTTTCAGTTGGTCTTCCGATGAATCATGAAACTCAACACCCCGGGTTAATTAGGTCCGCTTAAATTAACCTTCAAGTTCTCCTTAAGTTAATGAATTGGATGGGACAGCGCATACTGATAGGAGCATATTTATGCGACTTAGTTTGCTTGTTTTCATGCATTTATGTTATTAATTCTTAGTTATTTTAGTTCTTGATAGGAGCATATTCATGCGACTTAATTAGCTTGTTCTCGTGCATTTATGTTGTGTTTACTTAGTTGTTTTAGTGTTTAAGGCCACTTTTGTGTATTTTCAGATTATAAGGCCAAAGTGTGCAAGAAGATGCAAATTGGAGTCTTTTGGAGCGAAAGAGGAATGAATGAGTTGAAGACTTGAAGAAACGACGAATTCCTACGCCAACGATAAATTTTTACCAAAACGAAGAATCCTACTCAAACAAGGCTTCCTATTTTTGGAAAGTTGACCCTAAGTTTCCCGTTTTGGTAACCTTTCCTAATCTTAAACGTCCGCATTTTCTAGCCACTTTGAAGTCCTTGTAGGCGCTTTAGGACACAAAACGAAGACCCTAGGGCCTTTAACACCCTTTGCCGTGGGCTTTAGCCCAATTCCCTTCCCTTGCCGTGCAAGGGGGGTTATTTTAGGCCCAAATCCATGTTTCTAAACCCTAGCCCTTTTTCCTTGCAGCCACTTTCCCTTCTATTTCTGAAACTTAAACCTATTTCCCTCTCAAATCAACCCTAGCCGCACCTTTTAGTGAATTCCCTTTTTAATTTCTGATTTAATTTCAGAATTTTGTGAGCCTTTGATTTAATAAGCTAGGGTTTTACTTTCTATAACCATATAAAAACAAAATTCCAGCCGCACCTTAGGAACTCTCATTCATTCTTTCAATTTTCAGCCACATTCAACCTAATTCACATCCAATCCGCAGCCTCCATTCCCTTCCCCTTTAATCTGTAACCATCCATTCATACTAATCAGCCACTTTCACACCAAAAACTACCCTAGCCGTCACTCCCATTTGGATTCAGCCATTTTACACACCCTAATCCCCTAACCCGTGCATCACACACCTCTCATTCCATACACTAATCCGCAGCCACCTTTACACTTTTTCAATCCGTGCATCCATAACCCTCCATTCCCTCCCATTCTACAAACCCTAACACATCTTTCATCCAACCCGCAGCCACCATCACCTATTCTCCCTTTGCCGCAGCAAACACCACCAATTCCAGCCACTTCCAAGCCTTGCCGTGCCATCTCCACCACTCTCCACCACCTTACAAACCTTCCTACACAACCACATAACCTTGCCGCATCATTAAACCACCATAAAACCATCCCTAACCCAGAAACTCATCCAAAAATCATCCAAAACCCAATCTGCCGCAGAAAGGAGAAGAGGAAAGAGGAGCTTCGACGCGCACCAATTCACGTGGATTCGTTGGGCGTTCTAGGTGCAATCAATCCTTTGTGCTTTATGTTTAAATTCATTTGTAATTCTCTTTTTGTGAGTATGAGGAACTAAACCCCCTTGGTTAGGGGGGAATTCGAAACCATGTACATGCTTGCACTATGATTTGATTACATTCAGTTGTTATTTCATAAGTTGTGGATTCAATTCGTTCATCTATTTGATTGATAACTTATTTGTGTATGTTGATTGAGAGTGCACGCTTAGTTTTCATGCATGAATATGATGCTAGATTATGAGGGAGTTTCACCTAATAGTTACAATCTTATAATCACAAGTAGTGAAGGTCGCTTGAAAACGATCGCGTTGAATGAATTCTTAGCATAAGTTTCATGCAATTCATAGTAACGAATGCTTCGTCAATGCTTATGTTTTTCATAGAACTTAATGATTCTTGCTTGTATCTCTATTATGCAATTCATGTAGGGAACTGATGCTAAATAGATAAGCACACAAATTAAAACCCTCTTGTGACAATTGTAGTATATGAATAAGTAGGGATCGTTCTTAACCGGGGATTAGGAGGGATTGCAAAATCACTTGGATACTGACTCAAAAACGTAAAATAAAGTTGAAACACTAACTAAGATACTTTCTAACTAAATTGGACACAAAAGTAAGGGGGGATTGAGTTTTTGACGAAATTAATTAAAATGCACAGATTGTAGAATTAAGGCAGATTGTAATGAATGTGGTGAACTATGGATGATGGAATAGCTAAGGGGTTTTTCTCCACACATGTCACACTTGCATACACTTTGATTTTCAGTTGTTCTTCCAATAAATTATAAATACTCAACGCCCCAAATTAACCGTGAATTGCACTAATTAACCCTCAGTTTTTCCACAAGTTATTAAGTTGGATGATTGCATACGACAACCCAAAACATTCCCTACAAGTTCCCTACATGAATTGCATAATAGAGATACAAGCAAGAATCATTAAGTTCTATGAAAAACATAAGCATTGACGAAGCATTCGTTACTATGAATTGCATGAAACTTATGCTAAGAATTCATTCAACGCGGTCGTTTTCAAGCGACCTTCACTACTTGTGATTATAAGATTGTAACTATTAGGTGAAACTCCCTCATAATCTAGCATCATATTCATGCATGAAAACTAAGCGTGCACTCTCAATCAACATACACAAATAAGTTATCAATCAAATAGATGAACGAATTGAATCCACAACTTATGAAATAACAACTGAATGTAATCAAATCATATTGCAAGCATGTACATGGTTTCGAATCACCCCCTAGCTAACTAGGGGGATTTAGCCTCTCATGTTCACAAAAAGAGAATTACAAATGAATTTAAACATAAAGCACAAAGGATTGATTACACCTAGAACGCCCAACGAATCCACGTGAATTGGTGCGCGTCGAAGCTCCTCTTTCCTCTTCTCCTTTCTGCGGCAGATTGGTTAAATGGTGTTTTTGGGTGATTTTCTGGTTTAGGGTTGGAGTTATGGTGATAAGGTGGTGCGGCAAGGTGGTGGAGTGATGGAGGAAGGTTTGTATGGTGGCTGGAATGGTGGAGATGGCTGCGGCAAGGTTGGATTGTATGTGCAAGGTTGGATTGTATGTGGAAGATGGCTGGAATGGAAGGTTTTTGGGTTATGGTGGCTGCGGCACTAGGGAGAGAATGGAGAGAATGGATCCTACGGCCTGAATGAATTAGGTTGTATATGTGGCTGAATGAATATTAGGTGCGGCTTAAGGTTATGGAATGAGAGGTGTATGGCTGAATAGAATTTAGGGTTAGTGGAATGCACGGTTTGAAGGAGGGAATTAGAGAGAATGGTGCTGAAAATTATGGGAGTGACGGCTAGGGTAGTTTTTGGTGTGAAAGTGGCTGATTAGTATGAATGGATGGCTACAGATTAAAGGGTGAATTAAAGGGTGTGGCTCAGATGGATTTAGAAAGCTTTAGGGTGAAATATGGATGGGGGCTTGCGGCTGCAAGGGAATTAGGTTAAATGGCTCATGGAATGCACGGTTTTAGGGAGGAGAATGGGAAAGAATCTGTGATGGTGGCTGATTAGTTTTTTAGAATGAAGGAGAGGGGGGTCACGGCTTAGGGTTTAGTTTAGGGTTTATGAGGATGAATGGCTAAGATGGTTTGATGAATCAATCAATGGGAGGCTACGGCTTAAGGGGGAGAATGTGAATATGTGGCTGAATGGGAGAATGAAAAGTGACGGCTAGGTTTGAATTTTGGGAGAGAAATAGGTTTAATTCAGAAATAAAAGGCAAGGTGGCTGCAAGGTTAAAGAGGCTAGGGTTTAAGTGCATCAATTGGGCCCAAAATGCCCTCCCTTGCACGGCAAGGGAAGGGAAGTAGGATTAAGGCACGGCAAAGGAAGGGAAATAGGGCTAGGGCCATGGTTTTGTGTCCTAAAGTGCCAACAAGGACTTCAAAGTGGCTAGAAAATACGGACGTTTAAGATTAGGAAAGGTTACCAAAACAGGAAACTTAGGGTCAACTTTCTGATAGGAGCATATTTATGCGACTTAATTGGCTTGTTCTCGTGCATTTACGTTGTGTTTCTTTAGTTATTTTAGTCCTATATGCCATTTTCGTGTGTTTCTAGGTTCATATGGCTAAGGAAGCAAAAAGGTGCATTTTGGAGCATTTTGGAGCAAAATTGGGCTTGGAATGGATAGCTTACGTTTGGAGCAAAAGGAATGGACGAAATTGAAGAGGATTCCTAATCAAATGAGTTACATCCTTTCCTAAACTAAGTAATAAAGCCTTAGGATATTTTCTGCCCAAAATTCCCACCATAGCTGCACCCACATGCTCTCCCATCATCATTCCACACCTCCATTGCAGCCACCAACCAACCTAGCTGTCACCCACATGCACTCATCATCATAACCTAGCTGTCATTCCACTTCATTGCACATGCACTCACTTAACCTAGCTGTCATGTTCCCTCTCCCATCCATTCATCTCCCTATAAAAACCATACACACTTCACACAATGGGGAGACTCTTCCATTTCAGAAATTCATTCATTCAAACACACATCCACACCATCAAACTATCCTTAGACCTTGTGCTACAACGAAGAGGAGGAGAAGAGTGCCTAAACGTTCATACAATTCAAGTTTGAGTTGTTGGAATGTTTAGGTGTTTCTTTTCCTCGATTACAATGTTTAATTTCAATTCTCTTTGTTTTGTACGTATGAGGAACTAAACCCCCCTTGGCTAGGGGGGGGATTCGAAATATATGTTTATGCTTGCAATATGATTTGATTACTTCTAATTACGTTTCATAAGTTGTGGATTCAATTTGTTTAACTGTTTGATTGATAACTTATTTATGTATGTTTATTGAGATTGCACGCTTAATTTTCATGCATGAATATGACGCTAGAATATAAGTGAGTTTCACCTAATAGTTATGAACTTATATTCACAAGTAGTGGAGGTTGCTTATAAACAATCGCGTTAAACAAATTCTTGGCATAAGTTTCATGCAATCATAGTAACAAGTGCTTCGTCAATGCTTATGGTTTTCAAAGAACTTAATGATTCTTGCTTGTATCTCTATTATGCAATCATGTAGGGGACTTGTGGGAAATGTTTTGGGTTGTCGTATGCAATCATCCAATTCAATAACGTTAGGAAAATCTGAGGGTTAATTAGTGCAATCACGGTTAACCTGGGGCGTTGAGAATTCATGGTTTATTGAAAAGCAATTAGAAATCGTTTTATATGCAAGTGTAACATGTGTTGAGATGAACCCCTTAGCTAGCCATCCCATCCATTCAATTCCATCACATTCATCTTTACAATCTGTTTTTAATTACAATCTGTGCATTTTATTTAATTTCGTCAAAAACTCAATCCCCCTTTACTTTAGTGTCCAATTTAGTTAGAAAGTGTCTTAGTTTGTGTTTATAAGTGTTTTGATTCAATTTATTACACAAATTCGTCCAAATTCACCAAAGTGCTCAAAACTGCCCAGATTGTGTTTTTAAGGCAGTTTTGAGTGTTTTGGTGCTGTTTTGAGTCTTTTGGTTTGTTTTGGTGTTTTAAAGTTTAGTTTTGCATTCTTTGAGTCTAGTATAGTGTTTTATATTGTGTTTTTACGTTTTTGAGTGAAATCCAAGTGATTAACAATCCCTCCTAATCCCCGGTCCTGAACGATCCCTACTTACATACTTACTACAATTGTCAAAAAGAGGGTTTAATTTGTGTGCGTATAATTCTCGCATCACTTTCCTAAAATAGGAAGCCTTGTTTGAGTAGGATTCTTCGTTTTGGTAAGAATTCATCGTTGGCGTAGGAATTCGTCGTTTCTTCAAGTGTTCAACTCATTCATTCCTCTTTCGCTCCAAAAGACTCCAATTTGCATCTTCTTGCACACTTTGGCCTTATAATCTGAAAATACACAAAAGTGGCCTTAAACACTGAAATAGATAAGTAAACACAACATAAATGCACGAAAACAAGCTAATTAAGTCGCATGAATATGCTCCTATCAAATTCCCCCACACTTAACTTTTGCTAGTCCTCGAGCAAAACAAAACAACTAAAGTAAACATGACGAAACAAAACAAACAAAACATAACCTAAACCTTCCAACATTTGCCTCAGGGATTTCCAATGAAACATGACATGTCAAAGATCAATACTCACATAGCTTTTAGTCCTCCTTCCCCTCAAGCACATCCTTAATCATAGTCACCATTCACTAGTTCGCATTTAATCAATTAAAACACATTTTGAATTTAGTAACATGCCTTAGAAAATTCCCTCAATTCCTCACTAGTTATGCACTCAATTTTCACTCAGATTTTCTGACTACACACCCTACACTAGTTTTATGTGAGAAGATTGATGTAAACATGAAAGACTAGTACTCACATATGTTATAACAAAGAACGCAATTTCTGGAGTAATTAAACGTGTTTGGATATGATCTCATGAATGGAATGCTACTACTTAGATGCGAGAACCATTGACACCATATGCTCATACCAAATTCAAACTCCACAATTGATATGCACAACACTCAAGATAGAAGTCAAGGGTTGTAACGGGGCTTGGGGTATTGGCTCACAAGGAAAGGTAGGGATACACAAAAGTTCTTTAAGCAATAGTAAGTAAAGTAATGAAATTAAGACCTAGAATTCCCTTAGAATGCAGAAATCAACTTTTAAACAAATAGGGAAGATTCAAACAACTCTTAGGGCCTAATTCATTGTTTTGGGCCCTTACTTCAACAACCAATACTTTGGAACTCTTTTTCACTTTTTTTTTTTTTTCAACTCTTTTTCACTTTTTTCTTTTCTTTTCTTCTCTTTTTTTTTTTTTTTTTTTTTTTTCTTTTTCTAACCGTGCCTATGGCACAAAAACTCACATCCATAATCTTTCCCCCACACTTATTTCCTGCAACACATTACTCAAAAGGATTTCATTGCTTACTATGCTTCAAGAACAAGGGTAAGGATGGTCCTAATCTAGGCTAGGTGGAGATAATGCGGGTTAACAAAGAATATGGGCTAACACGGCTCAATGGGGTTAAACTTAAACACAAAATGAGTGAAGGGCACATGGCTGTTTGGCTATGGTGATGGTCACTACACAACTTCATCTTGAATATGTGTTATGCAAATCAATGACATGCTTTGAATGAAATGGGCATGAGTTCTAGCATTTGGAACTAAGTGATGAAACGCCTTCTAAGTAGTAACCAAGCAAAGAGTAATGAGATCATGCAACGACTTTAGAAAACAATAATGCACAG
Source organism: Pyrus communis (assembly GCF_041283825.1). Taxonomy (NCBI): domain Eukaryota; kingdom Viridiplantae; phylum Streptophyta; class Magnoliopsida; order Rosales; family Rosaceae; genus Pyrus; species Pyrus communis. The sequence continues at coordinate 7,575,930 of NC_142577.1, forward strand.
ATTTTTAACTCTCCAAATAACGTTTAGGCTCAAGTCTCACAGGGATGTAGCGTTTGTTTAAGTTCCTTCCTTCAAGCATGTTACAAAAACTGATTTTTTTCATTTGTGATTACATGTGAATTCGTAAACTATAACTACAACCAAGCATAAACCAAAGAGTATATCAAACGTCCAACCATGTTTGTAACTTTCTTTAACCATCATGCAATTAAAAACCAAATCCTCATCATTGTGTTGGAAGGTGACCTACGACACAAACAAACACACAAAAACAACTCTTTTTGGGTTTTTCAAAACAATTTTTCAAATTTTTATGGGTTTTTCGGATTTTTAAGTCAACACACACTAAAACACTCTAAAATAGCTTAAAAACACCTAAAAACAGTGGGAAACAAGTTTAAACATGTTAGGTGGTAATACCCTACGAATTTCATGCACAAATATCTCAAAACAGAATGTTACCCCCCCACACTTAAACTAAACATTGTCCTCAATGTTTTAGACACAATTAAAAACATTACACAAAACATAAAGTAAGCAACAAAGGAAAGGGTTTAGGGACGCAAATTTGAGTGTGGCGCGATTCCCAAGTTCTTCCTTTGTTGATTGCATGGGTTGCCTCCCAAGTAGCGCTTGCTTTAACGTCTTCCAGCCGGACGAGACCTTATTCACTCCTTACTAGGGCCCACGGCTTCCAAGGGTATGTCATCCACGGCATGCTCCACAAAGGTGTCATAATAGGGCTTCAAACGATGCCCGTTCACCTTGAATTCATGTCCCGTTTTCAAGCTTTGGATTTGGACTGCACCATGAACAAAAACATTAGTAATAACAAATGGTCCAATCCACTTAGAACGTAACTTACCAGGAAACAAACGTAAACGGGAATTGAACAATAGCACTTTCTGCCCAATTGAGAATGATTTCCCACGGATCATGTTGTCATGGAAAGCTTTGGTCTTTTGCTTGTAAATGCTTGCATTGTCATACGCCTCGTGCCTTATCTCATCAAGCTCATTTAATTGCCATCTCCTTTGACTTCCTGCTTCATCGAGGTTCATGTTAAACTTCTTGATGGCCCAAAGTGCTTTGTGCTCCAATTCAACGGGAAGATGGCACGCCTTGCCATAGACAAGTCGAAAGGGGGACATCCCAATAGGAGTTTTGTACGCCGTACGATACGCCCAAAGTGCATCATCTAACCGTAAGCTCCAATCCTTCCTTGTTGGCCCAACGGTCTTCTCAAGTATTTGCTTGATCTCTCGGTTGGAAACCTCGGCTTGGCCATTCGTTTGAGGATGGTAAGGTGTAGAAACCTTATGGGTGACATGGTATTTCCTTAATAACGCTTCAATGGTCCGATTGCAAAAGTGTGACCCTCCATCACTAATGATCACTCGTGGCATTCCAAACCTTGCAAAAATGTTAGTTCTAATAAACTCTGCAACCACTTTAGAATCATTAGTCCGGGTGGCCTTGGTTTCCACCCATTTTGACACATAATCAACCGCAAGCAAAATATACATGAAACCATACGATGAAGGAAAGGGACCCATAAAATCAATACCCCAAACATCAAAAATTTCAACATTTAGGATAGAAACCTGCGGCATTTGGTCTTTTGCACTAATGCCACCCATTCTTTGGCATTTATCACATGTTAAGCAAAACGTTCTAGCATCCTTAAAAATACTAGGCCAATAAAATCCACATTGTAACACTTTGAGGGCCGTGCGTTGTGTGCCAAAGTGCCCTCCACATGCATATGTATGACAAAAACTCAAGATTGAATGACATTCAGAATCATGCACACAACGACGTATAATCTGATCGGGACAAAATTTCCATAAGTATGGATCATCCCACACATAAAACCGTGCATCATGCCTAAGTTTGTCACGTTGGTGCCTATTAAACTCACTTGGAATACGTTTTGACACCAAAAAATTAACTATATCGGCATACCAAGGTGTACTAACCTTTATGGACAGCAATTGTTCATCGGGGAATGTCTCTGCAATGGGTAGGGACTCCTCATTATGCACCATTCGGCTTAGGTGGTCAGCCACCACATTCTCCACACCCTTCTTATCCCGAATCTCAATGTCAAACTCTTGTAGAAGCAACAGCCATCGAATCAGTCTAGGCTTGGCCTCCTTTTTCGTGAGCAAATACTTGAGAGCTGCATGATCAGTAAAAATAATAACTTTAGTCCCAAGTAAGTATGACCGAAACTTATCTAATGCAAATACCACAGCAAGTAATTCTTTTTCAGTGGTTGAATAATTTAATTGAGCATCATTTAATGTTCTAGATGCATAATAAATAACATGAGGTTGTTTGTCCTTTCGCTGCCCCAAAACAGCACTAATCGCATAATCCGAAGCATCGCACATCAACTCGAATGGAAGGCTCCAATCTGGAGGTGTGATAATGGGAGCCGAAGTGAGAGCCTCCTTGAGGTGCTTGAAAGCCGTGGAGCATGCATCATCAAACTCAAACGCCACCTCTTTTTGCAGCAATCGGCATAGTGGCTGTGAAATCTTTGAGAAATCCTTTATGAACCGCCTATAAAAACCTGCGTGACCAAGAAACGAACGAACCTCTCTAACCGAAGTTGGAGAGGGTAAGTGACGAACAAGGTCTACCTTAGATTTATCTACTTCAATGCCTTTTTGATGCGGACTAAATAAGCACACAAATTAAAACCCTCTTGTGACAATTGTAGTAAGTATGTAAGTAGGGATCGTTCTGGACCGGGGATTAGGAGGGATTGTTAATCACTTGGATTTGACTCAAAAATGTAAAATAAAGTTTAAAACACTAAACTAATGCGAAACTAAATGCTTAAAACACTAAAACAAACCAAAAGACTCAAACATCACCCAAAACACTCAAAACTGCCTTAAAAACACTTTCTGGGCAGTTTTGAGCACTTTGGTGAATTTGGACGAATTTGTGCAACAAATTGAATCAAAACACTTATAAACACAAACTAAGACTCAAAAACATAAAAACAAGGTTAAAAACGTTCACAAAGACTCAAAGGACTCAAAACAAGTTCAAAAGACTCAAAACTGCCTAAAAACACTAACTAGGCAGTTTCTGACCTTAAACACAAATTTGGACGAATTTAAGATTATAGGTTGATTCAAAACACTTTAAAACACAAATTAAACAGATTCTAAACACTATAGAACAAGAAAGTAAAGGGGGGTTTTGTTTTGACGAAAATTGAAATAACAAAACAAAGTAACAAACTAGGCAGATTGTAAAACGAATTTGATGAAATGGAATGAATGGATGCTAGCCAAGGGGTTCATCTCCACACATGTTACACTTGCATAATAAAAAGATTTCCAATTGCATTTCAATAAATTATGAAACTCATCACCCCGGGTTAATTAGGTCCGCTTAAATTAACCTTCAAATCTTCCTAACGTTATTGAATTGGATGATTGCATACGACAACCCAAAACATTCCCCACAAGTCCCCTACATGATTGCATAATAGAGATACAAGCAAGAATCATTACGCTCTATGAAAATTATAAGTGTTGACGAGGCATTCGTTACTATGATTGCATGAAACTTATGCCAAGAATTCGTTTAACGCGATTGTTTATAAGCAACCTCCACTACTTGTGAATATAAGTTCGTAACTATTAGGTGAAACTCACTTATATTCTAGCGTCATATTCATGCATGAAAATTAAGCGTGCACTCTCAATAAACATACATAAATAAGTTATCAATCAAACAGTTAAACAAATTGAATTCACGACTTATGAAATGCAATTAGAAGTAATCAAATCAAAACGCAAGCATAAACATATATTTCGAATCCCCCCCTAGCCAAGGGGGGGTTTAGTTCCTCATGATACAAAACAAAGAGAATCAAAGAAACACCTAAACATTCCAACAACTCAAACTTGAATTGTATGAACGTTTAGGCCCTCTTCTCTTCCATTCCTCATTCGTACAAAACAAAGAGTATTGACATTAAACATTGAAATCAAAGAAACACCTAAACATTCCAACAACTCAAACTAGAATTGTATGAACGTTTAGGCCCTCTTATCTTCCTCTTCGTTGTAGCACAAGGTCTAAGGATAGTTTGATGGTGTGAATGGTTTGGGGAGTGGTGAAAATGGAAGGAGGAGGCCACGGCAATGGGATGATTTCTGGTGTGGTGTTTGGATTATTAGGGAGAGAGCAAGGCACAAGGGAATGGTTGGTGTTTGTGACTGAAATGTGTATGGAAGAATGAATGAGAATGTAGGTGTAATGGATGCTTATTTATAGGCGAAATGGGGGGAACATGACAGCTAGGAGGGAATGTGGCTGCATGTTTGAATGATTAAAGGATGCATGTGGGTTGGAAATGCATGTGTAAGCATGTGTTGGCTGAATTAAAGAATGTGAGGGAATGATGAAAGGGGAAACATGACAGCTAGGTTGGAAATGCATGTGGGTTAAAGTGGAATGATGATGGGAGATGCATGTGGCTAAAGGGTGGAATGAATGGAATGCAATCTGAAATGGGAGAGCATGTGGGTGGAAATGCATGTGGGTTAAAGTGGAATGATGATGGGAGATGCATGTGGCTGATTTATGCATGTGATTAAAGGGAGTGCATGTTTGAATGATTAAAGGTATGTTGCTAATGGTTTATGATAAGTGATAAGTGGTGATGATAAGTGTATGATATGTGATTATGATAAGTGATAAGTGATGATGATAAGTAATGATATGTGATTATGATAAGTGATAAGTGGTGATGATAAGTAATGATATGTGATTATGATAAGTGATAAGTGGTGATGATAAGTAATGATATGTGATTATGATAAGTGATAAGTGGTGATGATAAGTAATGATATGTGGGAGTGTGGCTGAAATGAAGGAGTGGAATGTTGGAATGTTATGCACGGCTAAGGATATAGGAAAGGTTTAAATGTCCTAAAACTAAAGGGAACAAGGTTCCAACACTTTGGTCTTCAATTAGGTCTTCAATTTCGTCCAACACTTTGGCTCCAAGCATAAGCTATCCATCCTTAGCCCAAAAGTGCTCCAAAAGGCTCCAAAATGCATCTTTTTGCTCCTTTAGCCCTTTGGACCTACAAACACACGAAAATAGCTTAAAGTACTAAAATAACTAAAGAAACATAACGTAAATGCACGAGAACAAGCCATTTAAGTCGCATGAATATGCTCCTATCAAATACCCCCACACTTAGCTTTTGCTAGTCCTCGAGCAAAACAAAACAAAAGAAACCAAAAACAAAACGACACTGAACAAGAAAAACACAATCTAAACCTTCCAACAATCGTCTCAGGGATTTCCAATGCACATGACAAGTTAAAAATCATTATTCCCACAGATTTTAGCCATCTTTACACTTAAGTGCATTCTTAATCATAGTCACCACATACTAGTTCACAATTAAGCATTTAAAACCATGATTTGAATGTAGTAACATGCCTTAGAGAATTTCCTCAATTCCTTACTAGAATGCACTCTATTTTCACACAGATTTTCTGACTACACACCCTACACTAGTTATATGTGAGAGATTGATGTAAACATGAAAGACTAGTATCTCACATATGTTATAACAAAGAAAGCATTTTCTGGATTTACGATAATGACATGAATATGATCTCATGAATGGAATGCTACTACTTAGAATGAGAACCAGTGATTCCATAAGCTCATATCAATTCCAAACTCCACATTTTGAAACACATAACACTCAAGATAGAAGTCAAAGGGTTGTAACGGGGCTAGGGTATTGGCTAACAATGAACGGTGAAGGATAAACAAACATTCTTAAAGCAATAGTGAGCAAAGTATCGAATTAGGCACTTAGAATTCCCTTAAGAACGCAGAAGTCAACTTTGAACACCCAAGGGAAAGTCACACAAAACTTAGGGCCATATTCAACTTTTTGGACCCTTTCTTCAACCATCAACGCTCGTGAGTTAATTCTTACTTATTTTCACTCCTTTTTTTTTCTTTTCTTCTTCTTTTTCTTTTGAATCTCAAAACATACATATAAACGTAAGAACAAACTTTTACTCCCCCACACTCATTTTCTTGCATAATGTAACTCAAAAGGAATTCATTTAAGTCATGCTCACTATACTTTAAGAACAAGGGTATAGGAAAGTCCTACTCTAGGCTAGGTAAGGGGTGATATGGTTAGCAAAGAAAATAGGCTAAACGAGGCTCAACGGGGTTAAAACTAATATATACGAAATATGGGAAGTAAGGCTATTTGGCTATGGTGGCACTACACAACTTCATCTTGATATATGTTATGCAAATCAATGTCATGCTTTGAATGAAACGGATATAAGTTCTAGCATTTAGTTCTATCATGATACAATTGCATTCTAAGTAGCAACCAAGCAAGGAATAATGAGATCATGCAACAACTTTAGAAAACAAAGAATCACAGAAAATAACTCTCCAAAGAACATTTAGGCTCAAGTCTCACAAGGTTGTAGCGTTTGTTTGAGTTCCTTCCTTCAAGCATGTTACAAAAACAATTTTTTTTTTCTTTTATGATTGCATGTGAAGTCATACATTATAACCATAACCAAGCATATACCAAGAGTAAATCAAACTTTCACCTATGTTTATAACTCTTTTTAACAGTCATGCAATTACAAACCAAATCCTTATCATTGTGTTGGAAGGTACCCTAAGACACAAACACACAAAAATGACTCAAAACACTCTTTTTAGGCTTTTTAAAACATGTTTTTCAAATTTTTATGTGATTTTCGGAGTTATAAAAACAAAACATACTAAAACACTTTAAAACAACTTAAAAACACCTTAAAATAGCAAGGAACAACATTTGAAGTTATGGGTGATAAAATCCCACGAATTTGCATAAATATACTTAGTTACCCCCCCACACTTAAATCAAACATTGTCCTCAATGTTTTAAGCATAGATTCACACAAAACATAAGTAAACACACAAAAAGCAACTAAACATACTAAACATGGTAGAATGTAACTAACAAAGAGAAGAGTTTAGAGACGCAAATCTGGTTATAGAGTGTAAATTCCATCTTCTCCTTGGTAATTGCATTGAGGCTTGGATCTTTGTGATTCCACAGACTTACTCTTGAACTGCGCTGCTCCCATCGTTGATTTTCCTTTGTGCTACTCTTGAACTGGGCAGCAGGCTTCCTTTGGTCTCCCCCGAAGGTCTGAGCTTACTCCTTTTATCTGTTTCTTTGTTCAATCTCTCCAATTCGTATTGAAGAGGGTTAGAGGATAGCTCAGCATATGCAGTTGTTGCTTGTCTCCACATGCTTCAATGTATCAATTTCACTTGCCTTACTTGCTCCCCTTTGCAGAAGTGGTCCCTTCTCTGGAAGTGTATCAACCGTTGAAGATGACTACTCGAGAGCAACGCTAGGTAAGCAATCAGGGAAGGGATTCCAGGCAGTTGGTTCCAGATCGAAAGACTGACTCCAAGTGCCGGCTGATTGCTTCTTTTACTTTGCCATGCAAGTAATATCAAAGACAAAGGAAAAGACAGGGAAAGAGCATGATATGAGATACTTTTGCTTTTGACCTTGATGATATGAGATACCTTTTGCTTTTGAAGAAGCGGTGAATGAATCAGCACATGTATTTGTGGTGCTGTTTCCTCCTAGGTCATCTGTACTCCAGGCATCTGGTATCATCTTTGGGGAAGAAGAAAGAATGGAGTATTTCGAAAGGCTTTGCTGGGAGTGCGCCCTCAGAGGTGAGGAAGAGTTGGGCATTTTCTTCAGGTTTGCCTTGCCATAAAAGATGAAGGTCGACATATATAGGGATTTCCCAATAGCAAGTGGTGGTATTGTTCTTTTACCCTTGTCGACAAACGTTTTGATCCCGCAAATCCGGCTTTTTGAAATAGTGACGCCTCTTCGATTTCTGAACGACGCCTCTTCGATTTCTGAGCAGGCGCCCCTTCGATTTCTGAGCGACGCCCCTTCGCTTTCTGAACGACACGTAGTAGTGCGGATGCGGCTCTTTTGACAAAGCTGCATGCGTTTTCTGAAAAGTAGAGAAAGCGTCGCCGAACTTTACGCTTGTCGGCTAAAGATGTGTAGTTGCGATGATGGCCTCCACGTGTTTTCACTTTGTCAGAGATCTTTTGAAAAAGTGAACGCGTTTTCTGAAAAGCCGAGAGATCGTCGCCGAACTTTGCGCAGGAAATTCCGGCTTTTTGAATTGGTGGACGCGTCGCCTTGGCTTTTTATAGAGCTACCGATCACCTCAAACATACACACTCTGAAGACTGCCCATTTTTGAAAATTGTCTCCGGCCCTTTGAAATTTAACTCCATCCACCCCTTCTCTTTGAACACTTTTGAAAAATGGCAAACCCATCGAACCTTAGCTTAGAATTGAGTCTCCGCAGTGATACGGGCGTGCCGCTTCAAGGTAACGTATGGCGCCCTTCTTTCTTATCTTCTAACGGTCCTCTTACAGGTGAAGACTCCGTGATGCAGGACGCCACAACAGCTACAATAGTAGCTAGGAACCTCCTCACTCCAAAAGATAGTAGGCTGCTGTCAGGACGGTCTGATGAGTTGGCCGTTCAAGAGTCCCTCGCTCTTAGTGTTCAGTGCGCGAGCTCGGTGTCCAACATGGGCCAACGCCTGCTTGCTCGGTCCCGCCAAGTGGAATCATTGATGGCGGAGGTGGAGAATCTTAAGCAGGAGATTAAACAGCTTAAGTACGAGAATAGAAGTTTGCATGTGCTTGCAAATAACTATTCGTCGGGCATGAAGAGGAAGCTTGATGAGATGCAAGAATCTCAAGGTCGAATGCAAAGTGACCGTCAAAGGCTTGCGTCTTTCTTCCAGAGGCACCTTTTTCCTGGGTCATCCAGCGTTCCGCCAAGTATTGAGGCCTGGATGCTCTATCTCCGATGCCTTCCGCTCCTATGCCTCTCGCTCCGATGCCTCTTGCTCCGATGCCTCTCGCTCCGATGCCTCTTGCTCCGATGACTTCCGCTCCCAGAGTTTTGACACGTAGTGGGGCTTCACGTAAACAAAAACAACCGTTGTGAAGGCTCCATCTTTCTCCATGTTTAGTATCTTTTTTTTTTTTTTTTTTTTTTTTTTTTTTTTTTTTATGAACATGCTTTGTTTTATTCAATGCATTGGGTTGCCTCCCAAGTAGCGCTTTCTTTTACGTCTTGCAGCCGGACGAAGAACCCAATCACTCCAGGATATGTTCACGAATCGGATGAGAACTCCGAGTCATGAACTAGTACCTAAAACAAGAAACAAAACAAGATTTAGAAATCTGGAATAAAATAAAAACAAACGAAAATAAAACAATCCAAGGGATTAGCAACGTTTGCTAATCCCCGGCAACGGCGCCAAAATTTTGATGCGGACTAAATAAGCACACAAATTAAAACCCTCTTGTGACAATTGTAGTAAGTATGTAAGTAGGGATCGTTCTGGACCGGGGATTAGGAGGGATTGTTAATCACTTGGATTTGACTCAAAAATGTAAAATAAAGTTTAAAACACTAAACTAATGCGAAACTAAATGCTTAAAACACTAAAACAAACCAAAAGACTCAAACATCACCCAAAACACTCAAAACTGCCTTAAAAACACTTTCTGGGCAGTTTTGAGCACTTTGGTGAATTTGGACGAATTTGTGCAACAAATTGAATCAAAACACTTATAAACACAAACTAAGACTCAAAAACATAAAAACAAGGTTAAAAACGTTCACAAAGACTCAAAGGACTCAAAACAAGTTCAAAAGACTCAAAACTGCCTAAAAACACTAACTAGGCAGTTTCTGACCTTAAACACAAATTTGGACGAATTTAAGATTATAGGTTGATTCAAAACACTTTAAAACACAAATTAAACAGATTCTAAACACTATAGAACAAGAAAGTAAAGGGGGGTTTTGTTTTGACGAAAATTGAAATAACAAAACAAAGTAACAAACTAGGCAGATTGTAAAACGAATTTGATGAAATGGAATGAATGGATGCTAGCCAAGGGGTTCATCTCCACACATGTTACACTTGCATAATAAAAAGATTTCCAATTGCATTTCAATAAATTATGAAACTCATCACCCCGGGTTAATTAGGTCCGCTTAAATTAACCTTCAAATCTTCCTAACGTTATTGAATTGGATGATTGCATACGACAACCCAAAACATTCCCCACAAGTCCCCTACATGATTGCATAATAGAGATACAAGCAAGAATCATTACGCTCTATGAAAATTATAAGTGTTGACGAGGCATTCGTTACTATGATTGCATGAAACTTATGCCAAGAATTCGTTTAACGCGATTGTTTATAAGCAACCTCCACTACTTGTGAATATAAGTTCGTAACTATTAGGTGAAACTCACTTATATTCTAGCGTCATATTCATGCATGAAAATTAAGCGTGCACTCTCAATAAACATACATAAATAAGTTATCAATCAAACAGTTAAACAAATTGAATTCACGACTTATGAAATGCAATTAGAAGTAATCAAATCAAAACGCAAGCATAAACATATATTTCGAATCCCCCCCTAGCCAAGGGGGGGGTTTAGTTCCTCATGATACAAAACAAAGAGAATCAAAGAAACACCTAAACATTCCAACAACTCAAACTTGAATTGTATGAACGTTTAGGCCCTCTTCTCTTCCATTCCTCATTCGTACAAAACAAAGAGTATTGACATTAAACATTGAAATCAAAGAAACACCTAAACATTCCAACAACTCAAACTTGAATTGTATGAACGTTTAGGCCCTCTTATCTTCCTCTTCGTTGTAGCACAAGGTCTAAGGATAGTTTGATGGTGTGAATGGTTTGGGGAGTGGTGAAAATGGAAGGAGGAGGCCACGGCAATGGGATGATTTCTGGTGTGGTGTTTGGATTATTAGGGAGAGAGCAAGGCACAAGGGAATGGTTGGTGTTTGTGACTGAAATGTGTATGGAAGAATGAATGAGAATGTAGGTGTAATGGATGCTTATTTATAGGCGAAATGGGGGGAACATGACAGCTAGGAGGGAATGTGGCTGCATGTTTGAATGATTAAAGGATGCATGTGGGTTGGAAATGCATGTGTAAGCATGTGTTGGCTGAATTAAAGAATGTGAGGGAATGATGAAAGGGGAAACATGACAGCTAGGTTGGAAATGCATGTGGGTTAAAGTGGAATGATGATGGGAGATGCATGTGGCTAAAGGGTGGAATGAATGGAATGCAATCTGAAATGGGAGAGCATGTGGGTGGAAATGCATGTGGGTTAAAGTGGAATGATGATGGGAGATGCATGTGGCTGATTTATGCATGTGATTAAAGGGAGTGCATGTTTGAATGATTAAAGGTATGTTGCTAATGGTTTATGATAAGTGATAAGTGGTGATGATAAGTGTATGATATGTGATTATGATAAGTGATAAGTGATGATGATAAGTAATGATATGTGATTATGATAAGTGATAAGTGGTGATGATAAGTAATGATATGTGATTATGATAAGTGATAAGTGGTGATGATAAGTAATGATATGTGGGAGTGTGGCTGAAATGAAGGAGTGGAATGTTGGAATGTTATGCACGGCTAAGGATATAGGAAAGGTTTAAATGTCCTAAAACTAAAGGGAACAAGGTTCCAACACTTTGGTCTTCAATTAGGTCTTCAATTTCGTCCAACACTTTGGCTCCAAGCATAAGCTATCCATCCTTAGCCCAAAAGTGCTCCAAAAGTCTCCAAAATGCATCTTTTTGCTCCTTTAGCCCTTTGGACCTACAAACACACGAAAATAGCTTAAAGTACTAAAATAACTAAAGAAACATAACGTAAATGCACGAGAACAAGCCATTTAAGTCGCATGAATATGCTCCTATCACTTTTTCAGAAATAATATGGCCTAGAACAATACCTTGTTTAACCATGAAGTGACATTTTTCCCAATTAAGCACAAGATTTGTTTCAACACAACGGTTCAAAATTAAACTAAGATTACTCAAACACCCATCAAATGAATTACCAAACACACTGAAATCATCCATAAAAACCTCAATAATTTTCTCGACATAATCAGAAAATATGCTCATCATGCATCTTTGAAATGTAGCAGGTGCATTACATAAACCAAATGGCATGCGACGATAAGCAAATGTACCAAAGGGACATGTAAAAGTAGTCTTTTCTTGATCATCCGGTGCAATAACAATTTGATTATACCCAGAGTATCCATCAAGAAAACTATAAAATGAATGACCCGCTAACCTTTCCAACATTTGATCTAGGAACGGCAATGGGAAGTGGTCCTTCCTCGTGGTGGCATTTATCTTCCTATAGTCCGTGCATACACGCCAACCGGTTTGGATTCGGGTAGGCACTAGCTCATTCTCTGCGTTCTCCACAACCGTCACTCCAGATTTCTTCGGCACGCATTGGATAGGCGAAACCCACTTACTATCCGAGATAGGATAGATAACTCGACAATCTAACAGCTTGATTATCTCCTTCTTCACAACTTCCATCATCGGAGGGTTAAGACGGCGTTGAGCCTCTCTAGTTGGTTTGGCCCCCTCCTCAAGAAATATATGATGCATGCATGTGGCGGGACTAATGCCTTTGATATCGGCCAACGTCCAACCGAGGGCAGATTTGAACTCCTTCAAAACTCGAAGCAACTTCTCCTCCTCTTGTGCCGTGAGGGAGGAGGAAATAATGGCAGGTAGTGTTTCATTTTCCCCCAAGAAAATGTACTTCAAATGGCTTGGCAAAGGCTTGAGTTCAAGGATAGGTGCCTGAATTATAGATGGAAGCAATTTGTTAGTCGAAATGGGAATGGACTCACGGTTAGTGTACTTACCATCAAGCTTAGGTGAGGACTCAAGGGCAGCAACCAACTCCATACATTCCTCACTAGGATGCACGGCATGGAGTAGAGAGTGTGTGCCGTGAGCATGCATGCAATCTGCCCCCTTTGTGTTGAGTTCCATGCCTCGTGTAATGACTTTTTCAAGCGCATCGTCATTCAAATCGTCGAGATATCCCTGAGCCAAAGAGTCAATTATATCAATAGAAAAGCATGAATGGTCCTCACTAGGGTATTTAATGGAATCAGAAAGACTAAAATTAACAACTTCCCCATTGAATTCCATGGACAAAGTTCCACTATACACGTCAATCTTCGTCTGGGCCGTCTTCATGAATGGCCTTCCAAGTAGAATGGGCAGCGAAGGAGCATGGTCCGATTCATCCATTTCGAGGACATAGAAATCTGCCGGGAAGACCAAATGATTAACCTGCACAAGAACATCTTCCAAAACTCCCTTTGGATAGGCGTTAGATCTATCGGCCAATTGTATTATTACCCCATCATTTTTCAATGCTCCTAAGTTCATAGATGCATAAATGGAATATGGCATAACATTTATAGAAGCACCTAAATCAAGCATGGCAGATTCAAATCTAGTATTCCCAATGACACAAGGAATGGTAAAGCTACCTGGATCCTTGCATTTGGGAGGTAGTTTGCGTTGCAAGATGGCGGACACATTCTCACCTACCTTTACCACTTCCTTACTCGACATCCTCTTCCTAGTGGTACACAACTCCTTCAAGAACTTAGCATACCTCGGAACTTGCTTGATTGCATCTAACAAAGGTATGTTAACTTGAACTTTCCTAAAGGTTTCAAGGATATCCTTTTCTGCCTCTTCTTTCTTCGTTTGCCTGAACCTACTAGGAAAAGGAACATTTGAAGGGAAAACATTAGTAGGAACTGAATTTAACACATTTTTACCTTTATTGGCCGAATTGGGCAGATTTGGGACCATAGGGACTTGCGGCAAAGGTGGAATCACCTTTGCCGTGGGTTGCCTTGATTCCTCCTCTTCAATTCTTCGTTTTTCCTCCTCTTCGGGGCTTGATGGTGATGGTGTAGGACCTGCCCCGACTTCTTTTCCACTTCTCAAAAGTATGGCCTTTGCGCTTTCGAAGCCTCCCTTGGGGTTTGGAATGGTGGAACTAGGGAATTGTCCGGGATCTCGAAACTTACCTACAAACTTGGCAATCTGCCCAATTTGTTTCTCAAGTTGATCCACCCTCTTATCTTGGTTTTGCATAGCCTTCGCTTGATCTTCCTGCCCATTAGACAACTTAGTTAGTATCTTCAGAAGTGCATCATTGTCAAGAGACGTACCTGAGGCACTTGGGCCGGATTGGGCTTGATTTTGGGGTGGGCCGTAGGTTTTGGGAAAGAACCCCGGGGGTTGTTGCCTAAAGCCTCCTTGGTTCTGAGGTTGCTGGGAATCCCTCCACTTGAAATTTGGGTGATCTCGCCACCCCGGATTATACGTGTTGGAGTATGGATCATGTCTTGACTGATTTTGGCTTTGAAACCCAATGGCATTCGCACTCTCCCATCCGCCATTCTCAATGAGTTGAGGACACTTTTCTGAGGCATGTCCTTGGATAGAACATACGCCACATACCACAGGTCCTTGCATCTTCATTCCCTCGGCCATCTGTGAAACAATAGAAGTAAGATTAGCCAATTGTGAATGAAGATCGGACGTTGCACTTACCTCATGTACTTGGTGCCGTGGAGGTCCTCTTTGACCTACTCCCTCATACTGTTGAGCATTCAATGCTCGGTTAGCGATCAAGACCTTGGCATCCCTGGGCGTTTTGTCCACCAATGCTCCACCTGCCGATGCGTCAAGCATTTGACGTTCTAGAGGTAGGAGACCCTCGTAGAAATATTGCAAGAGCAACTCCTCCTTCATCTGATGCTGTGGACAAGAAGCAACAAGTGATTTAAATCGTTCATAATACGTAGGAAAAGACTCACCTTCTTCTTGCTGGATTCCGCTTATCTTTTTGCGTAGGAGGATGATGCGAGAAGTTGGAAAGAACTTCTCCAAGTACGCTCTCTTCATACTCTCCCAAGAAGTGACAGTGCCGGGAGCTAGCTCGTACAACCAATCTTTGGCTTTGTCCATCAAAGAAAATGGAAAAGCCTTCATCTTCAAGATATTTCCGTCAACAGTGACGGGAGTCATACTAGAACAAACTACTTCAAATTCCTTCAAATGTTTGTTAGGATCTTCCATGGACAAGCCATGGTATTTAGGAATATGATGAAGCAAACTTGATTTTAATTCAAACTCATCCGTCTTACCTTGGGCAGCCGTGGGGTATTGAATGCACAAGGGTGCGGCATTATCCAAACCTGAGGCGGAAAGCTCCTTGAGTGTACGGTTGTCCACCGCCATGCCTTGGACTTCTTCAAATATCCCTGCCGTGGCTTCCTCCTCCTCTTCTTGTACGTTTTCTTCAAGGTCAGATTCGGAATTTGGTGGATGGTGTTCTTGCTGGTTTCTAGCTCTTCTCAACTTCCTCTCAAAATCGTCGTCAAAATCCAAGATGTTCGCACGAATCGGTTGAGAGCTTCTAGTCATACATTAGTACCTAAGAAACAAGACACAAAATTAGGTCAGAACTTAAACAAAATCAGAAACAAAGTGAAATAAAAGAAATAAAAACAATCCAAGGGATTAGCAAAATTGCTAATCCCCGGCAACGGCGCCAAAAATTTGATGCTAAATAGATAAGCACACAAATTAAAACCCTCTTGTGACAATTGTAGTATATGAATAAGTAGGGATCGTTCTTAACCGGGGATTAGGAGGGATTGCAAAATCACTTGGATACTGACTCAAAAACGTAAAATAAAGTTCGAAACACTAAACTAGACTCAAAGAATGCAAAACAAAACAATAAAAACACTAAAACAAATCAAAAGACTCAAAACAGCCCCAAAACACTCAAAACTGCCTTAAAATCACTTTCTGGGCAGTTTTGAGCACTTTGGTAACTTTGGACGAAATTGGGTAATAGAATGAATCAAAATGCTTAAAAACACAAACTAAGATACTTTCTAACTAAATTGGACACAAAAGTAAGGGGGGATTGAATTTTTGACGAAATTAATTAAAATGCACAGATTGTAGAATTAAGGCAGATTGTAATGAATGTGGTGAACTATGGATGATGGAATAGCTAAGGGGTTTTTCTCCACACATGTCACACTTGCATACACTTTGATTTTCAGTTGTTCTTCCAATAAATTATAAATACTCAACGCCCCAAATTAACCGTGAATTGCACTAATTAACCCTCAGTTTTTCCACAAGTTATTAAGTTGGATGATTGCATACGACAACCCAAAACATTCCCTACAAGTTCCCTACATGAATTGCATAATAGAGATACAAGCAAGAATCATTAAGTTCTATGAAAAACATAAGCATTGACGAAGCATTCGTTACTATGAATTGCATGAAACTTATGCTAAGAATTCATTCAACGCGGTCGTTTTCAAGCGACCTTCACTACTTGTGATTATAAGATTGTAACTATTAGGTGAAACTCCCTCATAATCTAGCATCATATTCATGCATGAAAACTAAGCGTGCACTCTCAATCAACATACACAAATAAGTTATCAATCAAATAGATGAACGAATTGAATCCACAACTTATGAAATAACAACTGAATGTAATCAAATCATATTGCAAGCATGTACATGGTTTCGAATCACCCCCTAGCTAACTAGGGGGATTTAGCCTCTCATGTTCACAAAAAGAGAATTACAAATGAATTTAAACATAAAGCACAAAGGATTGATTACACCTAGAACGCCCAACGAATCCACGTGAATTGGTGCGCGTCGAAGCTCCTCTTTCCTCTTCTCCTTTCTGCGGCAGATTGGTTAAATGGTGTTTTTGGGTGATTTTCTGGTTTAGGGTTGGAGTTATGGTGATAAGGTGGTGCGGCAAGGTGGTGGAGTGATGGAGGAAGGTTTGTATGGTGGCTGGAATGGTGGAGATGGCTGCGGCAAGGTTGGATTGTATGTGGAAGATGGTTGGAATGGAAGGTTTTTGGGTTATGGTGGCTGCGGCACTAGGGAGAGAATGGAGAGAATGGATCCTACGACCTGAATGAATTAGGTTGTATATGTGGCTGAATGAATATTAGGTGCGGCTTAAGGTTATGGAATGAGAGGTGTATGGCTGAATAGAATTTAGGGTTAGTGGAATGCACGGTTTGAAGGAGGGAATTAGAGAGAATGGTGCTGAAAATTATGGGAGTGACGGCTAGGGTAGTTTTTGGTGTGAAAGTGGCTGATTAATATGAATGGATGGCTACAGATTAAAGGGTGAATTAAAGGGTGTGGCTCAGATGGATTTAGAAAGCTTTAGGGTGAAATATGGATGGGGGCTTGCGGCTGCAAGGGAATTAGGTTAAATGGCTCATGGAATGCACGGTTTTAGGGAGGAGAATGGGAAAGAATCTGTGATGGTGGCTGATTAGTTTTTTAGAATGAAGGAGAGGGGGGTCACGGCTTAGGGTTTAGTTTAGGGTTTATGAGGATGAATGGCTAAGATGGTTTGATGAATCAATCAATGGGAGGCTACGGCTTAAGGGGGAGAATGTGAATATGTGGCTGAATGGGAGAATGAAAAGTGACGGCTAGGTTTGAATTTTGGGAGAGAAATAGGTTTAATTCAGAAATAAAAGGCAAGGTGGCTGCAAGGTTAAAGAGGCTAGGGTTTAAGTGCATCAATTGGGCCCAAAATGCCCTCCCTTGCACGGCAAGGGAAGGGAACTAGGATTAAGGCACGGCAAAGGAAGGGAAATAGGGTTAGGGCCATGGTTTTGTGTCCTAAAGTGCCAACAAGGACTTCAAAGTGGCTAGAAAATACGGACGTTTAAGATTAGGAAAGGTTACCAAAACGGGAAACTTAGGGTCAACTTTCCTAAAATAGGAAGCCTTGTTTGAGTAGGATTCTTCGTTTTGGTAAGAATTCATCGTTGGCGTAGGAATTCGTCGTTTCTTCAAGTCTTCAACTCATTCATTCCTCTTTCGCTCCAAAAGACTCCAATTTGCATCTTCTTGCACACTTTGGCCTTATAATCTGAAAATACACAAAAGTGGCCTTAAACACTGAAATAGATAAGTAAACACAACATAAATGCACGAGAACAAGCTAATTAAGTCGCATGAATATGCTCCTATCAGGAACTTGTAGGGAATGTTTTGGGTTGTCGTATGCAATCATCCAACTTAATAACTTGTGGAAAAACTGAGGGTTAATTAGTGCAATTCACGGTTAATTTGGGGCGTTGAGTATTTATAATTTATTGGAAGAACAACTGAAAATCGCTTTGTGTGCAAGTGTGACATGTGTGGAGAAGAACCTCCTAACTAGCCTTTTATCCATCCTTTTTATCCAAAAACATTCTACAATCTGTTTAGTTTAAGTTTCTGTGCATTTAATTTATTTTCGTCAAAAAATTAAATCCCCCTTTACTTTAGTGTCCAATTTAGTTAGAAAGTATCTTAGTTTGTGTTTTTAAGCATTTTGATTCATTCTATTACTCAATTTCGTCCAAAGTTACCAAAGTGCTCCAAACTGCCCAGAAAGTGATTTTAAGGCAGTTTTGAGTGTTTTGGGGCTGTTTGAGTCTTTTGATTTGTTTGAGTGTTTTTATTGTTAGTTTTGCATTCTTTGAGTCTAGTTTAGTGGTTCAAACTTTATTTTACGTTTTTGAGTCAGTTTCCAAGTGATTTTGCAATCCCTCCTAATCCCCGGTTAAGAACGATCCCTACTTGCATCTTTACTACAATTGTCAAAAGAGGGTTTTAATTTGTGTGCTTAATTAGTTAGCATCAGTTCTTTAAGCTTCTTTTGTGTGTTTTCAGGTTCATGAGACGTATTTGGCGAAAGGATGCATTTTGGAGCCTTTTGGAGCACTTTTGGGCACAAATTGGATAGCTTATGCTTGGAGCAAAAGGAATGGACGAAATTGAAGAGTTGATGTCGCAAGGATTCCTACTACGACAAGGATTCCTACTACGACAAGAATTCCTACTACGATGAGGATTCCAATTACGAGAAGGTTTCCAAATTGAAGGAGGTTTCCCACTCACATGAGGATTCCTAGTTGGACGAGGATTCCTAAACACACAAGGATTCCTACTTGAAGTAGGAAAGTTAAGCCAAAGTTTCCTATTTTGGTTGACCTTTCCTAAATCAAGAACGCTCTAAGTTTTAGCACTTAAGATGGCTCCCGAGCACCCTTGGACAACAAACAAAGGTTCTTTGCAAACTTTCCCTTCCTTGCCGTGCAAAGAAGGTTGTTTCCCTTTCTTTGTGTAAACTTCCCTATTTTCCATATGTGTTAGGACCTTTCCCTTATTCTAATACCTTTTCCTTTGTGCCTTACCTTTCCTTAAACTTTATGCCACACCTTCCCTTGTGTTTCCAGATTTTAATTTCTTATTTCCTAGTTTAATTCACTTTCCTAGTTCTAAAACTTTCCCTAAAGTCCTAATTTCTGATTTCTAGCATGGAATTGACTTTTCCTTCCTTCTTTTGCACCAATTTCGTTTCTTACCTTAAATTCCCTTTCCTTGCTGTGTAAGGGGTTTAATTTCTGATTCCTTGCAAGGCAAGGACATTCCTTATTTGTTTAAATTCGTGCATCCCCTTTTTCTGAAATTATTTGGACTTTATTCACTTACCTTTTCTATTTAGACTAGGAAATCTGAATTCAAACTTAATTAGGTATGTTATTAACTTCCTAAAACACATATATTCAGCCCTTGGCCGAACCCTAGAGTATCATTCACCAGAGAAATTCGTCCATTCTCTCCCACACACATCCATTCATCCCAAAACATCATAAAACAGCCCAGAAACACAACCAGCCGCACCACCTTCTTCCACCCTCTTTGCCGAGTTCTCCACCACCTTCCAACCATCAAACACTCATCCACACCCAACCTACACCCCTTGCCGTGCCTCTAACCACCCTAAAATCCATTCTACATCATCAAAACAGCCCAGTGATAGGAGCATATTCATGCGACTTAAATGGCTTGTTCTCGTGCATTTACGTTATGTTTCTTTAGTTATTTTAGTCCTTTATGCTTCTTTTGTGTGTTTTCAGGTTCTAAGGGCAAAGTATGCAAAAAGGTGCATTTTGGTGCATTTTGGAGTAGTTTGGGGCGTTAAATGGATTGCATATACTTGAAGCCAAGTAGATGGATGAAATTGAAGACCAAAGGAGGCCCTTTGTACCAGAAATTCACACCAACACATCCCATTTCATATTGCATTCCAATCATTCCAGCCAAGCCACATGCACTCCCTTTAATTTATTCAACCTAGCTGTCAAAGCACATGCACATTCACCCTAATCATTCAACCAACTTTGCACATGCATTCATCATCATAACCTAGCTGTCATTACCCTTTAATCACATGCATAAATCAGCCACATGCATCTCCCATCACCATTCCAGATTTCCACCAAGTTCCTAGCTGTCATATTCCCTCCTTTTCACCTATAAATAAGCATCCATTGCAGCCACAATTCATTCATTCCCATTCATACACAATTCACTCTTCCATTTCAGAAATTCATTCATTCAACCACACATCCACACCATCAAACTATCCTTAGACCTTGTGCTACAACGAAGAGGAGGAGAAGAGTGCCTAAACGTTCATACAATTCAAGTTTGAGTTGTTGGAATGTTTAGGTGTTTCTTTTCCTCGATTACAATGTTTAATTTCAATTCTCTTTGTTTTGTACGTATGAGCAACTAAACCCCCCTTCGCTAGGGGGGGATTCGAAATATATGTTTATGCTTGCATTTTGATTTGATTACTTCTAATTGCGTTTCATAAGTTGTGGATTCAATTTGTTTAACTATTTGATTGATAACTTATATATGTATGTTTATTGAGAGTGCACACTTAATTTTCATGCATGAATATGACGCTAGAATATAAGTGAGTTTCACCTAATAGTTACGAACTTATATTCACAAGTAGTGGAGGTTGCTTATAAACAATCGCGTTAAACGAATTCTTGGCATAAGTTTCATGCAATCATAGTAACGAATGCCTCGTCAACACTTATAATTTTCATAGAGCGTAATGATTCTTGCTTGTATCTCTATTATGCAATCATGTAGGGGACTTGTGGGGAATGTTTTGGGTTGTCGTATGCAATCATCCAATTCAATAACGTTAGGAAGATTTGAAGGTTAATTAGTGCATCACGGTTAACTTGGGGTGTTGAGAATTAATGGTTTATTGAAACGCAATTGGAAATCGTTTTATTATGCAAGTGTAACATGTATGGAGATGAACCCCTTAGCTAGCAATCCATCACATTCATACTTACAATCTGTTTTAATTAGAATCTGTGCAATTAGTTTAATTTCGTCCAAAACTCAATCCCCCCATACTTTAATGTCCAAATTAGTTAGAAAGTGTTTTAGTTTGTGTTTATAAGTGTTTTGATTCAAGTTATTACCCAAATTCGTCCAAAGTACTCAAAGTGCTCAAAACTGCCCAAAAAGTGTTTTTAAGGCAGTTTTGAGTGTTTTGGTGCTGTTTTGAGTCTTTTGGTTTGTTTTGGTGTTTTAAAGTTTAGTTTTGCATTCTTTGAGTTTAGTTTAGTGTTTTAAACTTTATTTTACGTTTTTAAGTTAGTTTCCAAGAGATTTGCAATCCCTCCTAATCCCCGGTTAAGAACGATCCCTACTTATATCTATACTACAATTGTCAAAAAGAGGGCTTAATTTGTGTGCGTATAATTCTCGCATCAAATTTTGGCGCCGTTGCCGGGGATTAGCATATTTGCTAATCCCTTGGATTGTTCGTT
This sequence comes from Pyrus communis, assembly GCF_041283825.1. Classification (NCBI taxonomy): domain Eukaryota; kingdom Viridiplantae; phylum Streptophyta; class Magnoliopsida; order Rosales; family Rosaceae; genus Pyrus; species Pyrus communis. The sequence continues at coordinate 7,597,704 of NC_142577.1, forward strand.
TCTGTTATGTATTTTAGTTTTAGTTTTTTTTTATTTGTGTTTTGTTTGTTGAATTCAAGTACTAGAGAAGCACAACATGGCACTTGATAATGCTTCTCTATTGTAACAGCTCATGGAAAGGTCCCAAATGCAAAGCGTTGATATATTTGATCTTCAATCAAGGAATAACGTGTTTTCCAATACTTACAATTCAGATTGGAGTGATCATTCAAACTCTATATGGTGGGAACCTCAACATATTCAACAAGAAGGATATTGGCAGCCCTATGAGGAGTTCTATTCAACGTCTATGCATCCACCACAACCTCATATACAATATGCCCAACCAAACTCAGGTTTGTCAATAGATTATAATCAAGCTCTTAATGAATTAATTTCTTTGGTGCAGGGCTCACAAAACCAACTCGAGGAGGCTCAACAAGGAGAATATTGGCAACCATATGAGGAGTTCTATACAACACCTATGCAGCCACCACAACCTGCCCAAACAAGTTCAAGTGAGTCTTTGTATAATGATACGGTTAGTACGTTACTCACCAATTTGTCTCAGGGGCAAGAAGATCAAAACAAAGCAAGGCAAAATCAAGACAAAAGGTTGGACAACTTGGAGGAGCAAATTGGGCAGATTATGGAGTTCATGAAACAAATTCAAGAGCAAAGTGAACTCTCCAACTCAACTATTGAAAACTCGAAGGAAGATTTTGAAATCCATAATGCTATCACTTTGGGAAGTGCTATGGAGGTTGGAGCTGACCTAAAAATGTCCAAACATAGCCTAGAAGTGGATGAGGAGCTGCTAATTGAGGAAGAGGAAACACCTTTGCCGCAGGCACCTATTGCTCCTACGCCATCCAATTCAGGTAAGGTTGTTCCAAAGTTAATTATTTCTAACCCCGTTCCACTGAATGTCCCTATTCCTTGCAGGATCATGCAATCCAAGGAAGAAGAGGGTGAGAAAGGCATCTTCGAATCCTTTCCAAAGAATCAAGAGCAAGATGTGACGGGGGAATATCAAGAATTCGTCAAAGAGGACATATTTGAAACCACAAAACCCAAAGAAGTTGAATTTGACGACATTGGACAAGTCATAACCATCACATGCAATCTGGCCAAGTCCAATATCCCTGAAACTTTCAAGGGAGTGGTGTTTGTCATTGAGTTCTTGTCGGAGCACACAGGTAAGCCGCCTCCCCGAATTTCAATTTTGTTTTATACTGATATGCTGTTAATGATCCAGGCACCCACTCTAGAATTTAAACCATTACCGGATCATCTCAAGTATCACCCCCCATTCAAAGATAAATTCCATGCCGTGGGTTCCAATTGAGCCTAAGAAGGCTTCGTCCGGCTGCAAGACGTAAAAGAAAGCGCTACTTGGGAGGCAACCCAATGCACTGAATAAAACAAAGCTTGTTCATTAATTTTCGAGAAATTACAAATGTATCTAACAAAGAAAGAGAAAGGTGGAGCCTGCACAAGGGTTGTGTACGTGAGGCCCCACTACGTGGCAACACTCTCGGAGCAGGAGGCATCGGAGCAGAAGGCATCGGAGCAAGAGGCATAGGAGCGGGAGGCACCGAAGATAGATCATTCAAGGCCCCAATCCTTGGTGGAACGCTGGATGACCCAGGGAAAAGGTGCCTCTGGAAGAAAGCCGCAAGCCTTTGACGGTCATCAAGCTCATCAAGCTTCCTCTTCATGCTTGTCGAATAATTGTTGGCAAGCACGTGCAAACTTCGGTTCTCGTACTTAAGCTGTTTGATCTCCTGCTTAAGACTCTCCACCTCCGCCATCAAGGATTCAACCTGACGGGAGCGAGCAAGTAGGCGTTGGCCCATGTTGGATGTTGAAGTAATTTCCTTCCTAGATGCTAAAATAGGTTTAGTATAATGGCACAAGCAAGGGTGTCGAATCCACAGGGACTAATTGGACCTATATAATCACTTGTTTTGCAAGAACTCTATGAAATGAATCAAACTAAGCAAATTAGGCAGATTTGTTGTTGTAACTTGAAAGCATAAGAAAATGATGTAAATACAAATAAATGAATCAACAACTAATAAAATGGGATAGTATCAATGGAGATGAAGCTAGGGATTCGGTTTCACCATTGCTTAAACCAAGTCCATGTTTGTTAAGTTAGTTTATACTCAGCTATCTACTTATTTCTTGAGTTTGTTTCACTTAGATATGATCAACCATATGATGTGTGGATTTGATCACATGTCCTTAATCATGAGCCTAGTTGTGATGTGCAACTTTGGTTTTTAATCAAGAAGGTGTTACGAACAAGAAACTTTCATAAAACCAAAGGTAACACTTGGCAGGTTGTTTGCAAAGTATTCCCTTCATTCATTCACATATCTACCAAGAATATGCATGATGTGTGCTCTAATCTTGGCTAAACAACCTGTGGTTAATTCAAATGGTGATCAAACATTATAATCAACTCACAAAGTCACAATTAAATCAGAGAATGAAACAAGAAATAGATGGACAAACTGAGCATTCTAACTTAATTACATGGCAAACTTTGCAAGGCTACATCGAATCCCTAGAGGGAGATTAGTTACACTTCATGTTTACAAAAGGTTTAACATAACAATATAAAACATGAGTGAACATAGAATTAATTAAGAAGAAACCCTTGAAGCAAAACTGATGTCGAAATCCCTTAAGAGTGCCTTCGGTGGTGGTTCTCCAAGTGTGATGTAAATGAAGGTAGATTGGCTATGGTTGAATGGTTTCTGCACTTGGGAGAACAAATGGACAGAGATGGAGTGAAATGGAGTGGTTATGCGTGTGAATCATGGAATGATGGAAGCCAACTTGTTGTGTGAAATGTGCATGGTTTTATAGAAGGGAAATGTCACTGCCATCATTAAGAATTGAGCTGGAATTGCACATGTGAGATGGGAGTGCATAAATGAGCTGGAATGAATGGGTTTCTGAGGTGGTGGACGCACGGCATGGGCAATGTCCAAGCATGTGGCTATTTTAATTGAATCATGCATGTGTATTGGCTGCAAAGCTGAAATGGACAACCTGGAATTGGTTGTCCAAATCTGGAAAGGACATGAAGGTGCACGGCATAGACAAGAGGGAGCTGGAATGGCATGGAATGGTTTATTTAATCAAAGATGCATGTGTGATATCTGCAACAAAGGAGTGGACAACCTGGAATTGGTTTCACCAAGCTGGAACAATGGATTTGCACGGCATGATTGTGTTTGTTGGTGTAAATATGGTTGAATGAATTAAGTAATGGAAGTGCATGTTCTTGGTGCAAAAGGGAGCTGGAAAGGCATGGAATGATGGGATGAATGGATTTCTGGAATGATGGATGCACGGCATGGGTGTGTGGAAGCTGTTTTAGAGTTAGAAGTGCATAAGTGAGCTGGAACCACATGGGAGTACACGGCAAGGTTGTAAACATGCATGTGAATGCATATTTTGGTGTTGGAACCACCTAATCTGACTTCAATGTTTCTTGCCTTGTTTAGAATCACCCAATATGGCCGAATTGCACCATTTAACACTTCCACATCATTTCCTGAAATTCCAGCAGTCAAATGTTTCCTAGATTCTTCATTTGAACTTCAATTTAACTCCCTAGAATCCTCTCCACGTTTGGAATAATGCTCAGCTACCAAAAGGAATGTTTTTAATTCATTTGCCTTCCCATTGATCCAAATTCACACTTGGCTGCACACTAACACCAAATAATGTAAAATGCACTAGTTTAATCCAAAAACATCACAAAGACGCCAAATAAGGAAGATATAAATGCATGCAACATGTGACTTATCATTGGACACAGAAGCCAGCGCACTGAACACTGAGAGCCAGGGACTCTTGAACGGCCAACTCATCGGACCGTCCTGAAAGCAGCTGACTATCTTTGGGAGTGAGGAGGTTCCGAGCTACTATCGTAGCCGTTGTTGCATCCGTCATCACAGAGTCCTCATCTCTAAGAGGGCCATGAGAAGATAAGAAAGACGGGCACCATACCTTATCCTGACGCGGCGCAACAGGATCATTGCTTAGACTCAAATCTAAGCAAATGTTCGATGGGTTAGATGAGCTAGCCATTTTTTTCAAGAAGTTAAAAGAGAAGGGTTGGATGGAGTGAAATCTCGACGGGCCGGAGACGAATTCTGGGCAATTTTCAAGTGTGCATGCTAGAGGTGATCGATCACCTCTATTAAAGGAGAGGCGTTCACCAATTCAGAAATGAAGAGACACCACTCTTCAAAACCGAAATTTCCGGCGTAAAGATCGCCAGCTCGTCAGACGCAATCCCGGCTTTTCAGAAAGCGTGTGTAACTTTGTCAAAAGCTCCCAGCTTTTCAGAAGACGCGTGGAAGGCGAGAAATCAGCTGCACACTTTTGCCGACAAGCGTGGGAGACAAAGCCGAAAGCTCCCGGCTTTTCAGAAAGCGTGTGCCACTTTGTCGAAAGCTCCCGGCTTTTCAGAAAACGCGTACCATTTTGTCAAAAGCTCTCTGACAAAGCTGAAGACGCGTGGAGGTAATTTCCGCATCCGCATTGCCACTTGCCATTACAATTCCTATATACATCAACATTCATGGCAGGGCATACACCCAGAAGCGCATGACTTTCCTTCTCGGCCGAGAATGTAAATGCAACCAACCCTCTCAAACATGCTCAGTTTTCTCCTTCTCTTGAGAACACACTTTCAACCATGGATGTATCCCCCAAAGAAGATACCAAATGCCTGGAGTACAAAGGAGGCAAGAGGAAACGGTGGATCGAAGCATGTGGATTCATTCGCTGCCTCTTCGAAAGCAAAGGTATCTCATATCATGCTCTTTCCCTGTCTTTTCCTTTGTCCTTGATATTACTTGCATGGCAAAGTGAAAGAAGCAATCAGCCAGCACTTGGAGTCTATCTAGACTCTATTCCCTGGTTGCTTACCTAGCGTTGCTCTCGAGTAGTCATCTTCAACGGTTGATACACTTCCAGAGAAGGGACCACTTCTGCAAAGGGGAGCAAGTAAGGCAAAGGAAAAAGATACATTGAAGCATGAGGAGACAAGCATATGCTGAGCTATCCTCTAACCCTCTTCAATACGAATTGGAGAGATTGAACAAAGAAACAGATAAAAGGAGTAAGCTCAGACCTTCGGGGGAGACCAAAAGAATCCTGCTGCCCAGTTCAAGAGTAGCACAAAGGAAAATCAACGATCGGAGGAAACCAAAAGAATCTCCAGCTCAGTTCAAGAGTAGCCTGTGGAAAAACTCACGATGAAGCCTCACTGCAATCACCAAGGAGAAGATGGAATTTACACTCCATAACCAGATTTGCATCCCTAAACTCTTCTCTTTGTTAGATACATTCTGCCATGTTTAGTATGTTTAGTTGCTGTTTATGTGTTTACTTTTGTTTGGTGTGTTTTAAGCTTAAAACATTGAGGACAATGTTTGATTTAAGTGTGGGGGGGGTAACTAAGTATATTTGATGCAAATTCGCGGGATTTTATCACCCATAACTTCTAGTGTTGTTCCTTGCTGTTTTAAAATGTTTTTAAACTGATTTGGAGTGTTTTAGCGTGTTTTGTGTTATAACTCCGAAAATCACATAAAAATTTGAAAAACATGTTTTGAAAAGCCTAAAAAGAGTGTTTTGAGTCGTTTTTGTGTCGTAGGTACCTTCCAACACTTGCCTCAGGATTTGGTTTTTAATTGCATGACTGTTAAAAAGAGTTATAAACATAGAGAAAAGTTTGATTTACTCTTGGTATATGCTTGGTTATGGTTATAATGTATGACTTCACATGCAATCATAAAAGAAAAATTAGTTTTTGTAACATGCCTGAAGGAAGGAACTCAAACAAACGCTACAACCCTGAGAGACTTGAGCCTATAACGTTCTTTGGAGAGTATAATCTGTGATTTCTTGTTTTCTAAAGTCGTTGCATGATCTCATTATTCTTTGCTTGGTTACTACTTAGAAGGCGTTTCATCATATAGTTCCAAATGCTAGAACTCATGCCCATTTCATTCAAAGCATGTTATTGATTTGCATAACACATATTCAAGAAGAAGTTGTGTAGTGACCACCACCATAGCCAAATAGCCTTACTTCCCATATTTCGTATATGTTGTAAGTTTTAACCCCGTTGAGCCTTGTTTAGCCTTTATTCTTTGTTTACCCACATTTTCCTCACCTAGCCTAGTTTAGGACAATCCCCACCCTTGTTCTTAAAAGATAGTGAGCATGACTTAATTGAATTCCTTTTGAGTTACATTATGAAAGAAAATAAGTGTGGGGGAGAGAATGTTTAAGTGTTTATGTATGTTTTGAGATTCAAAAGAAAAGAAAAAAAAAAAAAAAAAAAAAAAAAAGAAAAGAAAGAAAGAAAGAAAAAAGAGCTTGAAAAAAATGAAAGAATGAGTGATTGAAGAAAGGGTCCCAAACACCAATTCTGGCCGTAAATTGTCTAAATTCTCCCTTTTTGTTCAAAAGTTGAGTTTTCATTCAAAAGTGAATTCTAAGTTGATTCAAGTGCTTTGCTCACTATTTCTTTAAGAACCTTTGTTTTCCATATCCCTTCTTTGTTATCCACACGCCCCGAACCCCATTACAACCCGTGCTAAGAATATAGATAATACACACACTTACCATCACCCATGAATACATCCTCAATGATCAGCTAGGTCTTTCTCAAGATTGTAATGCAAGGCTTAGGGTATAGGTTACGAAAGAAGTGATATGAAATACTAGAGCTTGGGGCATACCAAAGTGTCTTTGAGGATCATGCTCTTCACTTGCGTTTGTCTTCTTTCTTCTTTGTTTTTGGCGTCCAGGCCCTATGTCTTATAATGAGGCGATTTGGAATTTGTATCCACTTTGATCCTCTTTTTTTTTTTTTTTTTTTTTTTTTTTTTTTTAGAAACATTTTCAACATAGGTGCCCTCGGTACACGCCACAATCTTGTTCTAAAGCTCAATTTACCTTTAGTCTTCATCACATTGGCATTCCCCAAACTATAAGGTATGGCTTGTAATGAGCTAGAATGGTAGAGTATGGTGTGGGTGATGAAAGAATTAGGCTAAAGTGTTTGGCTGCAACAAGGGTGAATGGAGCACACAAAGGGATAGGATTTAAGCCTTTTAGTAGTTAAAACATGCATAGCCTAACATCGTCTCATTGAGTTCATTCATAAATGATACTAAACACATGGTATCTGCAAAGGAGAGTGATTCTTAGTATCCAAACAAAATAGAAGTAATGAGATCATTTAGAGTGAAATTGAAAGAAAGAGATAGGAGTAGAAACACTTTAAACCCTCTCAAAGAAGCAATTAGGCTCAAAATAACTCACTAGGGTAGTCTCCACTATTCTTCTTTCAGAATTTGAGTATGGTACCTCTATCATCATAAATCCAAGAGTTACAGCTTTATAAAAGACAACAAGATGCAACACTTTTTATAGCAACCCATTTGTTTGTTTTCAAACATAGCCCTCATATACATTCGTATTAGTAAGCAAACACACTCTTAACCCAAAACAAACCCAAACAAACCAAACCTTCCATCCCATACCCCCAAACCTAACCTAAACATTGTCCTCGATGTTTAAAATTGTATGCAATGCAAGTAGGCAAAGAATATGGAATGGTAACAATATAAACACAACATAAAGAAAGAACACAAACCATACTAGGTTGCCTCCTAGCAAGCGCTTTATTTAATGTCTAGGCAAGACATGGTAGCTTGTTCATGGTGTTGTAAACTCAAGAAAATCTACAACTTGATACACTGGCTCTTCCGCCACTTTCTCCAAATATGGTTTCAATCGCTGCCCATTGACTTTAAAAGAGGTGCCATTCTTCATGTTCTCTATCTCCACAGCTCCGTGGGGAAATGTTTGTAGCACTTTGAATGGTCCCACCCACCTAGACTTCAATTTACCTGGAAAAAGTCTCAAACGTGAGTCATACAAAAGTACTTTCATACCTTGGTGAAACTCCTTCCTTAGGATGGCCTTGTCATGATAGAGCTTAGTCCGTTCCTTGTAGATTTTGGCATTCTCATATGCCTCATTTCTAAGTTCTTCCAACTCATTAAGTTGGAGCTTCCTTGCTATTCTAGCATCCTTGTAATCAAAGTTGAACTTCTTGATGGCCCAATATGCACGGTGTTCAAGCTCCATTGGCAAGTGACAAGCTTTCCCAAACACAAGGCGATAAGGGCTCATGCCAATGGGGGTCTTGTATGCTGTTCTATATGCCCATAGTGCATCATTCAACCTCAATGACCAATCCTTCCTTGTAGGGCTCACAGTCTTCATCAAAATGTTCTTGATCTCCCTGTTGCTAATCTCCACTTGTCTTGAGGTTTGAGGATGGTACGGGGTTGCCACTTTGTGGTTGATGTTGTACTTCTTCATTAAGGATTCAAAGGGTTTGTTGCAGAAATGGCTGCCACCATCACTAATAATAGCTCTTGGGGTTCCAAACCTACAAAAAATCACATCTTTAAGAAAATTCAAAACAACCTTATGATCATTAGTTCTTGTAGCAATGGCTTCAACCCATTTGGATACATAATCTACTGCCACTAATATGTATAAGTAACCAAAAGATGATGGAAATGGTCCCATGAAATCGATTCCCCAAACATCAAAGAGCTCCACCACCAAAATGTTGTTCAATGGCATCTCATTTCTTCGGCTAATGTTCCCCATTTTCTGGCACCTATCACACTTAGAACAAAAATCAAAAGCATCTTTGAATAAAGTAGGCCAAAAGAAACCAGATTGTAAAACCTTTAGAGATGTCTTTTTGGCACCAAAATGTCCTCCACATGCCAATGTATGGCTAAATGTTAGAATGCTTTGTTGCTCACTCTCTGGGACACATCTCCTAATGATTTGATCAGGGCAATATTTAAACAAATATGGTTCGTCCCAAACGTAGTGCTTTACCATGGCAAGGAACTTCTTTCTTTCCTGAAAAGAAAGGTCATTTCTAATTATACCACAAGCAAGATAATTAACAAAATCCGCATACCATGGTTCTTTTTCTTGAATGACAAGGAGTTGTTCATCTGGAAATGATTTATTTAGAGGCAACGGTTGTCCAACTCCATGGTTTTCATTAAGCCTTGACAAATGGTCAGCCACAACATTATCACTTCCCTTCTTATCTCGAATTTCCAAGTCAAACTCTTGTAGTAAGAGTATCCATCTAATTAAGCGTGGTTTAGCATCCTTCTTTGTCATCAAGTACCTAAGGGCTGCATGATCAGAAAACACAATAACTTTAGATCCCACAAGATATGATCTAAACTTTTCTAAGGCAAAAACAACAGCAAGCAACTCCTTTTCAGTTGTGGAATAGTTAAGTTGAGCATCATGCAGAGTCCGGCTTGCATAGTAGATCACATGTGGAAGCTTGTTCACCCTTTGCCCTAAAACTGCACCAATAGCATAGTCAGAGGCATCACACATCAATTCAAAAGGTAAAGACCAATCTGGTGCCATAATAATAGGGGCCGAGGTTAGTTCATATTTCAAAGTATTGAATGCATCCATACAAGCTTTATCAAAATGAAATACAACATCTTTAGCTAACAGATTGCATAATGGACGAGTGATCATTGAAAAGTTCTTAATGAAACGACGATAAAAACCGGCATGTCCCAAAAAACTTCTTACTCCCTTCACAGTGGTGGGGGCTACCATATTGGTGATGACGTCAATTTTGGCTTTGTCCACCTCCATTCCTTTGCTAGAGATTACATGTCCCAACACAATTCCTTGTTTCACCATAAATTGGCACTTTTCCCAATTGAGAACCAAATTTGTTTCCTGACATCTTTGAAGTACTAAAGAAAGATGGTTAAGACATTCATCAAAAGAGGAACCAAACACTGAGAAGTCATTGATGCGAGAATTATACGCACACAAATTAAACCCTCTTGTTGTCAAATTGTAGTAAGGATGCAAGTAGGGATCGTTCTAGACCGGGGATTAGGAGGGCTTGCTAAAACCTCTAAATTGACTCAAAAACATAAAAACAAAGTTAAAAACGTTCACAAAGACTCAAAGGACTCAAAACAGATTCAAAAGACTCAAAACTGCCTAAAAACACTCACTAGGCAGTTTCTGACCTTAAACACAAATTTGGACGAATTTAAGATTATAGGTTGATTCAAAACACTTTAAAACACAAATTAAGACACTTTAACACTAAACTAGACTCAAAGAATGCAAAACTAAAAGTTAAAACACTTAAACAAACCTAAAACCCAAAACAGCAACTAGAAGACTCAAAACTGCCTAAAAACCACTTTCTGGGCAGTTTTGAGCACCTACACTAATTTGGACGAAATTGGATGAAAACTTGAATCAAAATACTTAGAAACACAAATCAAAACACTTTCTAACTAATCTAAGACTTCAAATTAAAGGGGGATTTGTTTTGGACGAAAATTGAAATAACAAAACAAAGTAACAAACTAGGCAGATTGTAAAACGAATTCCTTGAAAACAAGATGATGGATGGATTAGCTAAGGGGTTCATCTCCACACATGTTACACTTGCATACAAAACGATTTCTAATTGCTTCTCAATAAACCATGAATTCTCAACGCCCCGGGTTAATTAGGTCCGCTTAAATTAACCGTCAAGTTTTCCTTAAGTTAATGAATTGGATGATTGCATACGACAACCCAAAGCATTCCTCACAAGTTCCCTACATGAATTGCATAATAGAGATACAAGCAAGAATCATTAAGCATCATGAAAACTATAAGTGTTGACGAGGCATTCGTTACTATGATTGCATGAAACTTATGCCAAGAATTTGTTTAACGCGATTGTTTATAAGCAACCTCCACTACTTGTGAATATAAGTTCATAACTATTACGTGAAACTCACTTATATTCTAGCGTCAAATTCATGCATGAAAATTAAGCGTGCACTCTCAATAAACATAAATAAATAGGTTATCAATCAAATAGTTAAACAAATTGAATCCACAACTTATGAAACGCAATTAGAAGTAATCAAATCAAAATGCAAGCATAAACATATATTTCGAATCCCCCCCTAGCCAAAGGGGGGTTTAGTTCCTCATGATACAAAACAAAGAGAATCAAAGAAACACCTAAACATTCCAACAACTCAAACTTGAATTGTATGAACGTTTAGGCCCTCTTCTCTTCCATTCCTCATTCGTACAAAACAAAGAGTATTGAAATTAAACATTGAAATCAAAGAAACACCTAAACATTCCAACAACTCAAACTTGAATTGTATGAACGTTTAGGCCCTCTTATCTTCCTCTTCGTTGTAGCACAAGGTCTAAGGATAGTTTGATGGTGTGAATGGTTTGGGGAGTTATGGATGGTGTAGAATGATGTGTTTAGGATAGGGATGGATGTAGGGGACCTCAAGGCTTATTTTTGAGCAGAAAATATGAAGAATGGTGAAGTATGGATGTGTTATAGAGAGGGGATGAATTTCTGGCGTGAATGGTGAATGAATTGTGTATGAATGGGAATGAATGCAATGGATGCTTATTTATAGGTGAATGAAGGAAGAAAAGAGGGAATATGACAGCTAGGTTGTGATGATGAATGCATGTGCAAAGTTGGTTGAATGATTATGGGTGCATGTGGCTGATTTATATGAAGGGAATGGGAGAGGGAACATGACAGCTAGGTAAAGTGAATGTGGCTGCATGTTTGAATGATTAAATGATGCATGTGGGTTGGAAATGCATGTGCAATGATTCTTTGGTGTTGAAAATGCATGTGTAAGCATGTGTTGGCTGATTTAAAGAATGTGAGGGAATGATGAAAGGGGAAACATGACAGCTAGGTTGGTTGGTGGCTGCCATGGATTAAAGGGTGAATGCATGTGGCTGATTTAAGTGAATGATTATGGGTGATTATGATAAGTGATAAGTGGTGATGATAAGTGTATGATATGTGATTATGATAAGTGATAAGTGGTGATGATAAGTAATGATATGTGATTATGATAAGTGATAGTGGTGATGATAAGTAATGATATGTGGGAGTGTGGCTGAAATGAAGGAGTGGAGTGTTGGAATGTTATGCACGGCTAAGGATATAGGAGAGGTTTAAATGTCCTAAAACTAAAGGGAACAAGGTTCGAACACTTTGGTCTTCAATTAGGTCTTCAATTTCGTCCAACACTTTGGCTCCAAGCATAGGCTATCCATCCTTAGCCCAAAAGTTCTCCAAAAGTCTCCAAAATGCATCTTTTTGCTCCTTTAGCCCTTTGGACCTACAAACCCACAAAAATAGCTTAAAGTACTAAAATAACTAAAGAAACATAACGTAAATGCACGAGAACAAGCCATTTAAGTCGCATGAATATGCTCCTATCAAATACCCCCACACTTAGCTTTTGCTAGTCCTCGAGCAAAACAAAACAAAAGAAACCAAAAACAAAACGACACTGAACAAGAAAAACACAACCTAAACCTTCCAACAATCGTCTCAGGGATTTCCAATGTACATGACAAGTTAAAAATCATTATTCCCACAGATTTTAGCCATCTTTACACTTAAGTACATTTTTAATCATAGTCACCACATACTAGTTCACAATTAAGCATTTAAAACCATGTTTTGAATGTAGTAACATGCCTTAGAGAATTTGCTCAATTCCTTACAAGATATGCACTCGATTTTCACTCAGATTTTCTAACTACACACCCTAATCTAGTCATATGTGAGAAGATTGATGTAAACATGAAACCGAACACTCACATATATGTATCACAAAGAATGCAATTTCTGGAGTTAATAAGCATGTTTAGATATGATCTCATGAATGGAATGCTACTATTTAGACGCGAGAACCAGTGACACCATATGCTCATACCAAGTTCAAACTCCACAAATTGAAACACATAACACTCAAGATTGAAGTCACGGGTTGTAATGGGGTTCGGGGCGTGTGGATAACAAAGAAGGGATATGGAAAACAAAGGTTCTTAAAGAAATAGTGAGCAAAGCACTTGAATCAACTTAGAATTCACTTTTGAATGAAAACTCAACTTTTGAACAAAAAGGGAGAATTTAGACAATTTACGGCCAGAATTGGTGTTTTGGACCCTTTCTTCAATCACTCATTCTTTCATTTTTTTTTTTTTCAAGCACTTTTTTCTTTCTTTCTTTCTTTTCTTTTTTCTTTTCTTTTGAATCTCAAAACATACATAAACACTTAAACATTCTCTCCCCCACACTCATTTTCTTTCATAATTCAATTAAGTCATGCTCACTATCTTTTAAGAACAAGGGTGGGGATTGTCCTAAACAAGACTAGGTGAGGAAAATGTGGGTAAACAAAGAATAAAGGCTAAACAAGGCTCAACGGGGTTAAAACTTACAACAAATACGAAATATGGGAAGTAAGGCTATTTGGCTATGGTGGTGGTCACTACGCAACTTCTTCTTGAATATGTGTTATGCAAATCAATAACATGCTTTGAATGAAATGGGCATGAGTTCTAGCATTTGGAACTATATGATGAAACGCCTTCTAAGTAGTAACCAAGCAAAGAATAATGAGATCATGCAACAACTTTAGAAAACAAAGAATCACAGAAAATAACTCTCCAAAGAACATTTAGGCTCAAGTCTCACAAGGTTGTAGCGTTTGTTTGAGTTCCTTCCTTCAAGCATGTTACAAAAACAATTTTTTTCTTTTATGATTGCATGTGAAGTCATACATTATAACCATAACCAAGCATATACCAAGAGTAAATCAAACTTTTCTCTATGTTCATAACTCTTTTTAACAGTCATGCAATTACAAACCAAATCCTTATCATTGTGTTGGAAGGTACCCTAAGACACAAACACACAAAAACGACTCAAAACACTCTTTTTAGGCTTTTCAAAACATGTTTTTCAAATTTTTATGTGATTTTCGGAGTTATAAAAACAAAACATATTAAAACACTCTAAAACATCTTAAAAACACCTTAAAACAGCAAGGAACAACATTTGAAGTTATGGGTGATAAAATCCCACGAATTTGCATCAAATATACTTAGTTACCCCCCCACACTTGAATCAAACATTGTCCTCAATGTTTTAAGCATAGATTCACACAAAACATAAGTAAACACACAAAAAGCAACTAAACATACTAAACATGGCAGAATGTAATTAACAAAGAGAAGAGTTTAGAGACGCAAATCTGGTTATAGAGTGTAAATTCCATCTTCTCCTTGGTAATTGCATTGAGGCTTGGATCTTTGTGATTCCACAGGCTTACTCTTGAACTGCGCTGCTCTCATCGTTGATTTTCCTTTGTGCTACTCTTGAACTGGGCAGCAGGCTTCCTTTGGTCTCCCCCGAAGGTCTGAGCTTCCTCCTTTTATCTGTTTCTTTGTTCAATCTCTCCAATTCGTATTGAAGAGGGTTAGAGGATAGCTCAGCATATGCAGTTGTTGCTTGTCTCCACATGCTTCAATGTGTCATTTTCACTTGCCTTACTTGCTCCCCTTTGCAGAAGTGGTCCCTTCTCTGGAAGTGTATCAACCGTTGAAGATGACTACTCGAGAGCAACGCTAGGTAAGCAATCAGGAAAGGGATTCCAGGCAGTCGGAAGACTGACTCCAAGTGCCGGCTGATTGCTTATTTTACTTTGCTATGCGAGTAATAACAAAGACAAAGGAAAAGACAGGGAAAGAGCATGATATGAGATACTTTTGCTTTTGACCTTGATGATATGAGATACCTTTGCTTTTGAAGAAGCGGTGAATGAATCAGCACATGTATTTGTTGTGCTGTTTCCTCCTGGGTCATCTGTACTCCAGGCATCTGGTATCATCTTTGGGGAAGAAGAAAGAATTGAGTATTTCGAAGGGCTTTGCTGGGAGTGCGCCCTCAGAGGTGAGGAAGAGTTGGGCATTTTCTTCAGGTTTGCCTTGCCATAAAAGATGAAGGTCGACATATATAGGGATTTCCCAATAGCAAGTGGTGGTATTGTTCTTTTACCCTTGTCGACAACCGTTTTGATCCCGCAAATCCGGCTTTTTGAAATAGTGACGCCTCTTCGATTTCTGAACGACGCCTCTTCGATTTCTGAGCAGGCGCCCCTTCGATTTCTGAGCGACACGTAGTAGTGCGGATGCGGCTCTTTTGACAAAGCTGCATGCGTTTTCTGAAAAGTAGAGAAAGCGTCGCCGAACTTTGCGCTTGTCGGCTAAAGATGTGTAGTTGCGATGATGGCCTCCACGTGTTTTCACTTTGTCGGAGATCTTTTGACAAAGTGAACGCGTTTTCTGAAAAGCCGAGAGATCGTCGCCGAACTTTGCGCAGGAAATTCCGGCTTTTTGAATTGGTGAACGCGTCGCCTTGGCTTTTTATAGAGCTATCGATCACCACCAACATACACACTCTGAAGATTTCCCCTTCTTGAAACTTGTCTCCGGCCCTTTGAAAATTTACTCCGTCCACCCCTTCTCTTGAACACCTTTGAAAAATGGCAAACCCATCGAACCTTAGCTTAGAATTGAGTCTCAGCAGTGATATGGGCGCGCCGCGTCAAGGTAACGTATGGCACCCTTCTTTCTTATCTTCTAACGGTCCTCTTACAGGTGAAGACTCAGTGATGCAGGACGCCACAACAGCTACAATAGTAGCTAGGAACCTCCTCACTCCCAAAGATAGTCAGCTGCTTTCAGGACGGTCTGATGAGTTGGCCGTTCAAGAGTCCCTGGCTCTCAGTGTTCAGTGCGCGGGCTCTGTGTCCAACATGGGCCAACGCCTGCTTGCTCGGTCCCGCCAAGTGGAATCATTGATGGCGGAGGTGGAGAATCTTAAGCAGGAGATTAAACAGCTTAAGTACGAGAATAGAAGTTTGCATGTGCTTGCAAATAACTATTCGTCGGGCATGAAGAGGAAGCTTGATGAGATGCAAGAATCTCAAGGTCGAATGCAAAGTGACCGTCAAAGGCTTGCGTCTTTCTTCCAGAGGCACCTTTTTCCTGGGTCATCCAGCGTTCCGCCAAGTATTGAGGCCTGGAATGCTTTATCTCCTATGCCTCTCGCTCCGATGCCTCCTGCTCCGATGCCTCTTGCTCCGATGCCTCTCGCTCCGATGCCTTCCGCTCCGATGACTTCCGCTCCCAGAGTTTTGCCACGTAGTGGGGCTTCACGTAAACAAAAACAACCGTTGTGAAGGCTCCATCTTTCTCTTTCTTTGTTAGATACATTATTATTATTTTTTTTTTTTTTTTTTTTTCGCATTTGTAATTCTCGAAAATAAATGAACATGCTTTGTTTTATTCAGTGCATTGGGTTGCCTCCCAAGTAGCGCTTTCTTTTACGTCTTGTAGCCGGACGAGGAACTTCTTTCCTCACTTAGGACCCACGACATGGAATTTATCTTTGAATGGGGGGTGATACTTGAGATGATCCGGTAATGGTTTAAATTCTAGAGTGGGTGCCTGGATCATTAACAACATATCAGTATAAAACAAAATTGAAATTCGGGGAGGTGGCTTACCTGTGTGCTCCGATATAAACTCAAGAATAAACACCACTCCCTGGAAAGTTTCAGGGATATTGGACTTGGCCAGATGTGGTGTCATGGTTATGACTTGTCCAATGTCATCAAATTCAACTTCTTTGGGTTTTGTGGTTTCAAATATGTCCTCTTTGATGCCTTCTACATCTTCTCCAGCCACTACCTTCTCTTGAATCATTCTTCTTGGTGTACAAAGTCCTTTGAAGAATTCAACACCATCTAAAACTTGCTGTGTTGCACCAAGAATTGGAATAGCATTTTGCACCTTTGGGAAGGCTTCCACGATGTCCTTTTTACTCTCTTCTTGGTTGGGAATCAAAAACCTGCTAGGAAAAGGGACATTGGGTGGAATAACATCAGAATAACATGGAATTGGGACGTCCTTACTTGTGGTGGGTGGTTTAGAGGGCTTAGGGGGCTGCGGCAAGGGTTGTTCTACCCTTGCCGTGTGCATGTCTTCTTCCTCCTCCTCAATTAGCAGCTCCTCATCCACTTCTAGGCTATGTTTGGACATTTTTAGGTCAGCTCCAACCTCCATAGCACTTCCCAAAGTGATAGCATTATGGATTTCAAAATCTTCCTTCGAGTTTTCAATAGTTGAGTTGGAGAGTTCACTTTGCTCTTGAATTTGTTTCATGAACTCCATAATCTGCCCAACTTGCTCCTCCAATTTACCCAACTTCTTGTCTTGATTTTGTTCGTCCTGCGTCAAAGTGGTTAGTAATTGAAAATTTTTATCATTATCCATGGACATACTTGAACTTGATTGGAATTGTTGTGGGGGAGGTTGTGGTGGCTGCACAGGTGTTGTATAGAACTCCTCATATGGTTGCCAATATGCTTCTTGTTGAGCCTCCTTGGCTTGATTTTGTGAGCCCTGCACCAACAAAATTAATTCATCAAGCTTTTGATTATAATCTATTGACGAACTTGAATTTAATTGAGCATATTGCATATGAAGTTGTGGTGGCTGCATAGGTCTTGAATAGAACTCCTCATATGGCTGCCAATCTGCTTCACGTTGAACTTGTTGAGCTTCCCACCACATAGAGTTTGAATGATCCCTCCAATCTCTTTGTGGACATTGATTGGCTTGAAATCCTTGCCTATATGAAGCACCAAATGTAGGGACACTCTACATTGTGGTCCTTTCGGCATACGGCGACAATTGAGAAGTAAGATTTGCCAATTGAGCTTGAATGCTAGCAAAATCCATATCTTACTTCTCTAGTACCTAAAATCAAAGAAAGAGAACTAAATCAAATATCAAAAGTAACAACAAACAAAGAAAACAACACTAAGTTAGAAACTAAAACGAAAACAACTAAACCAAAAAGAAAAGAACCAAGGGATTAGCAAAGTTGCTAATCCCCGGCAATGGCGCCAAAATTTGATGCGAGAATTATACGCACACAAATTAAACCCTCTTGTTGTCAAATTGTAGTAAGGATGCAAGTAGGGATCGTTCTAGACCGGGGATTAGGAGGGCTTGCTAAAACCTCTAAATTGACTCAAAAACATAAAAACAAAGTTAAAAACGTTCACAAAGGACTCAAAACAGATTCAAAAGACTCAAAACTGCCTAAAAACACTAACTAGGCAGTTTCTGACCTTAAACACAAATTTGGACGAATTTAAGATTATAGGTTGATTCAAAACACTTTAAAACACAAATTAAGACACTTTAACACTAAACTAGACTCAAAGAATGCAAAACTAAAAGTTAAAACACTTAAACAAACCTAAAACCCAAAACAGCAACTAGAAGACTCAAAACTGCCTAAAAACCACTTTCTGGGCAGTTTTGAGCACCTACACTAATTTGGACGAAATTGGATGAAAACTTGAATCAAAATACTTAGAAACACAAATCAAAACACTTTCTAACTAATCTAAGACTTCAAATTAAAGGGGGATTTGTTTTGGACGAAAATTGAAATAACAAAACAAAGTAACAAACTAGGCAGATTGTAAAACGAATTCCTTGAAAACAAGATGATGGATGGATTAGCTAAGGGGTTCATCTCCACACATGTTACACTTGCATACAAAACGATTTCTAATTGCTTCTCAATAAACCATGAATTCTCAACGCCCCGGGTTAATTAGGTCCGCTTAAATTAACCGTCAAGTTTTCCTTAAGTTAATGAATTGGATGATTGCATACGACAACCCAAAGCATTCCTCACAAGTTCCCTACATGAATTGCATAATAGAGATACAAGCAAGAATCATTAAGCATCATGAAAACTATAAGTGTTGACGAGGCATTCGTTACTATGATTGCATGAAACTTATGCCAAGAATTTGTTTAACGCGATTGTTTATAAGCAACCTCCACTACTTGTGAATATAAGTTCATAACTATTACGTGAAACTCACTTATATTCTAGCGTCAAATTCATGCATGAAAATTAAGCGTGCACTCTCAATAAACATAAATAAATAGGTTATCAATCAAATAGTTAAACAAATTGAATCCACAACTTATGAAACGCAATTAGAAGTAATCAAATCAAAATGCAAGCATAAACATATATTTCGAATCCCCCCCTAGCCAAAGGGGGGTTTAGTTCCTCATGATACAAAACAAAGAGAATCAAAGAAACACCTAAACATTCCAACAACTCAAACTTGAATTGTATGAACGTTTAGGCCCTCTTCTCTTCCATTCCTCATTCGTACAAAACAAAGAGTATTGAAATTAAACATTGAAATCAAAGAAACACCTAAACATTCCAACAACTCAAACTTGAATTGTATGAACGTTTAGGCCCTCTTATCTTCCTCTTCGTTGTAGCACAAGGTCTAAGGATAGTTTGATGGTGTGAATGGTTTGGGGAGTTATGGATGGTGTAGAATGATGTGTTTAGGATAGGGATGGATGTAGGGGACCTCAAGGCTTATTTTTGAGCAGAAAATATGAAGAATGGTGAAGTATGGATGTGTTATAGAGAGGGGATGAATTTCTGGCGTGAATGGTGAATGAATTGTGTATGAATGGGAATGAATGCAATGGATGCTTATTTATAGGTGAATGAAGGAAGAAAAGAGGGAATATGACAGCTAGGTTGTGATGATGAATGCATGTGCAAAGTTGGTTGAATGATTATGGGTGCATGTGGCTGATTTATATGAAGGGAATGGGAGAGGGAACATGACAGCTAGGTAAAGTGAATGTGGCTGCATGTTTGAATGATTAAATGATGCATGTGGGTTGGAAATGCATGTGCAATGATTCTTTGGTGTTGAAAATGCATGTGTAAGCATGTGTTGGCTGATTTAAAGAATGTGAGGGAATGATGAAAGGGGAAACATGACAGCTAGGTTGGTTGGTGGCTGCCATGGATTAAAGGGTGAATGCATGTGGCTGATTTAAGTGAATGATTATGGGTGATTATGATAAGTGATAAGTGGTGATGATAAGTGTATGATATGTGATTATGATAAGTGATAAGTGGTGATGATAAGTAATGATATGTGATTATGATAAGTGATAAGTGGTGATGATAAGTAATGATATGTGGGAGTGTGGCTGAAATGAAGGAGTGGAGTGTTGGAATGTTATGCACGGCTAAGGATATAGGAGAGGTTTAAATGTCCTAAAACTAAAGGGAACAAGGTTCCAACACTTTGGTCTTCAATTAGGTCTTCAATTTCGTCCAACACTTTGGCTCCAAGCATAGGCTATCCATCCTTAGCCCAAAAGTTCTCCAAAAGTCTCCAAAATGCATCTTTTTGCTCCTTTAGCCCTTTGGACCTACAAACCCACAAAAATAGCTTAAAGTACTAAAATAACTAAAGAAACATAACGTAAATGCACGAGAACAAGCCATTTAAGTCGCATGAATATGCTCCTATCAGTCATCCATAAATACCTCAATGAATCTTTCTACCATGTCAGAAAAGATGGCCAACATGCATCTTTGGAATGTTGCTGGAGCATTGCAAAGTCCAAAAGGCATTCTCCTATATGCAAATGTGCCAAATGGGCAAGTAAAGGTTGTTTTCTCTTGATCCTCCGGAGCAATTGCAATTTGATTGTAACCTGAGTAACCATCAAGAAAACAATAGTGTGAGTAACCTGCCAATCTCTCAAGCATTTGATCTATGAAAGGCATAGGAAAATAATCTTTTCTAGTGCTAGAATTCAACTTCCTGTAATCGGTGCAAACACGCCAACTAGCCGTGGGCTTTGTGGGCACAAGCTCATTGTTTTCATTCCTCATCACTGTGATTCCCACCTTCTTAGGTACCACTTGAATAGCACTGATAGGAGCATATTCATGCGACTTAAATGGCTTGTTCTCGTGCATTTACGTTATGTTTCTTTAGTTATTTTAGTACTTTGAGCTATTTTCGTGTGTTTGTAGGTCCAAAGGGCTAAAGGAGCAAAAAGATGCATTTTGGAGACTTTTGGAGCACTTTTGGGCTAAGGATGGATAGCTTATGCTTGGAGCCAAAGTGTTGGACGAAATTGAAGACCAAAGTGTTGGAACCTTGTTCCCTTTAGTTTTAGGACATTTAAACCTTTCCTATATCCTTAGCCGTGCATAACATTCCAACATTCCACTCCTTCATTTCAGCCACACTCCCACATATCATTACTTATCATCACCACTTATCACTTATCAAACCATTCACTTATCACTTATCATAACCATTCACTCATCACTTATCAAACCATTCACTTATCACTTATCATCAACATTCACTTATCACTTATCATAACCATAACCATACCTTCCTCCTTGCAATTCCACATGCATTCATCAACATATCTAGCTGTCATTCACATGCATTCCATTCATCATTTCCACCCCCACATGTCCCTTTAATCATTCAAACATGCACTCCCTTTAATCACATGCATAAATCAGCCACATGCACTCCCTTTAATCACATGCATAAATCAGCCACATGCATCTCCCATCATCATTCCACTTTAACCCACATGCATTTCCACCCACATGCTCTCCCATTTCAGATTACATTACCATTCACACACCAACAACACAAAACAACCAACACATGCTTGCACATGCATTTCCAACCCACATGCATCCTTTAATCATTCAAACATGCAGCCACATTCCCTCCTAGCTGTCATGTTCCCCCCATTTCGCCTATAAATAAGCATCCATTACACCTAAATTCTCATTCATTCTTCCATACACATTTCAGTCACAAACACCAACCATTCCCTTGTGCCTTGCTCTCTCCCTAATAATCCAAACACCACACCAGAAATCATCCCATTGCCGTGGCCTCCTCCTTCCATTTTCACCACTCCCCAAACCATTCACACCATCAAACTATCCTTAGACCTTGTGCTACAACGAAGAGGAAGATAAGAGGGCCTAAACGTTCATACAATTCAAGTTTGAGTTGTTGGAATGTTTAGGTGTTTCTTTGATTTCAATGTTTAATGTCAATACTCTTTGTTTTGTACGAATGAGGAATGGAAGAGAAGAGGGCCTAAACGTTCATACAATTCAAGTTTGAGTTGTTGGAATGTTTAGGTGTTTCTTTGATTCTCTTTGTTTTGTATCAAGAGGAACTAAACCCCCCCTTGGCTAGGGGGGGATTCGAAATATATGTTTATGCTTGCATTTTGATTTGATTACTTCTAATTGCGTTTCATAAGTTGTGGATTCAATTTGTTTAACTGTTTGATTGATAACTTATTTATGTATGTTTATTGAGAGTGCACGCTTAATTTTCATGCATGAATATGACGCTAGAATATAAGTGAGTTTCACCTAATAGTTACGAACTTATATTCATAAGTAGTGGAGGTTGCTTATAAACAATCGCGTTAAATGAATTCTTGGAATAAGTTTCATGCAATCATAGTAACGAATGCCTCGTCAACACTTATAATTTTCATAGAGCGTAATGATTCTTGCTTGTATCTCTATTATGCAATCATGTAGGGGACTTGTGGGGAATGTTTTGGGTTGTCGTATGCAATCATCCAATTCAATAACGTTAGGAAGATTTGAAGGTTAATTTAAGCGGACCTAATTAACCCGGGGTGATGAGTTTCATAATTTATTGAAATGCAATTGGAAATCGTTTTATTATGCAAGTGTAACATGTATGGAGATGAACCCCTTAGCTAGTCATCCCATCTATTCAAATCCATCACATTCATATTTACATTCTGTTTTTAATTAGAATCTGTGCAATTAGTTTAATTTCGTCCAAAACTCAATCCCCCCTTACTTTAATGTCCAAATTAGTTAGAAATCAATTTAGTTTGTGTTTTTAAGAGTCTTGAGTCAAGTTACAACTTAATTTCGTCCAAATTTGGGTTTAAGGTCAGAAACTGCCTAGTTAGTGTTTTTAGGCAGTTTTGAGTCTTTTGAACTTGTTTTGAGTCCTTTGAGTCTTTGTATTGTTCAAATTAGTTAGAAAGTGTTTTGGTTTGTGTTTATAAGTGTTTTGATTCAATTTGTTACCCAAATTCGTCCAAAGTACTCAAAGTGCTCAAAACTGCCCAGAAAGTGTTTTTAAGGCAGTTTTGAGTGTTTTGGTGCTGTTTTGAGTCTTTTAGGTTTGTTTAAGTGTTTTAACTTTTAGTTTTGCATTCTTTGAGTCGAGTTTAGTGTTTTAAACTTTGTTTTTGAGTTTTTAAGTCAGTTTCCAAGAGATTTGCAATCCCTCCTAATCCCCGGTTAAGAACGATCCCTACTTATATCTATACTACAATTGTCAAAAAGAGGGTTTAATTTGTGTGCGTATAAAATCTCGCATCAAATTTTGGCGCCGTTGCCGGGGATTAGCAACTTTGCTAATCCCTTGGATTGTTTTATTTTCGTTTGATTTTATTTTATTCCAGATTCTTAATCTTGTTTTGTTTCTTCTTTTAGGTACTAGTTTATGAATCGGAGTTCTCATCCGATTCGTGAACATATCATGGAGTGATTGGAGTCTTCGTCCGGCTGCAAGACGTAAAAGAAAGCACTACTTGGGAGGCAACCCAATACAGTGAATAAAACAAAGCTCGTTCATTGATTTTTCGAGAAATTACAATTGTATCTAAACATGGCAGAAAGATGGAGCCTTCACAAGGGTTGTGTACGTGAGGCCCCACTACGTGGCAACACTCTAGGAGCGAGAGGCATCGGAGCAGGAGGCATCGGAGCAGGAGGCATCGGAGCAGGAGGCATCGGAGCGAGAGGCATAGGAGCGGGAGGCATCAAAGCAAGATCATTCAAGGCCCCAATCCTTGGTGGAACGCTGGATGACCCAGGAAAAAGGTGCCTCTGGAAGAAAGCCGCAAGCCTTTGACGGTCATCAAGCTCATCAAGCTTCCTCTTCATGCCTGTCGAATAATTGTTGGCAAGCACGTGCAAACTTCGATTCTCGTGCTTAAGTTGTTTGATCTCCTGCTTGAGACTTTCCACCTCTGCCATCAACGATTCCACTTGGCGGGACCGAGCAAGCAGGCGTTGGCCCATGTTGGACACCGAGCTCGCACACTGAACACTAAGAGCGAGGGACTCTTGAACGGCCAACTCATCGGACCGTCCTGACAGCAGCCTACTATCTTTTGGAGTGAGGAGGTTCCTAGCTACTATTGTAGCTGTTGTGGCATCCTGCATCACGGAGTCTTCATCTGTAAGAGGACCGTTAGAAGATAAGAAAGAAGGGCGCCATATCTTTCAAGGTGTAAGGAAACACTCTCATCCTCAAATTTGCTTCACTTACTCCCTGCAAGGGCAAACCACTCACAACATTGTAAAACTCTTTAATATGAGCTAAAGGGTCTTCATTAGGTAAGCCATAAAAAGAGGGAAACATATGGAAATGTGAAGATTTAAGATCATAGTTTCTAGCTTCTGTGGGCAGCAAGATGCATGAAGGTGAATTTGGTATGATTGGTTGAGCAAAGTCCTCCAAAGCTCGAAGCTCATCTTGGTTGCCCGCCATCTCTTCTTCTCTTTCCCAATTAAATTGCTCAGATCCTTTACTTGTTGAACTAGGTGAATTCCCTTCCTCTTCTTCACGGATAATGGAGGAACTTGATGGCACAAAGTTGTCCAAAGTGTGGCCCTTTAACCGTTCAATTCTTTGGCCTAGCTCCACGAGTCTATTTGACATATACTACCTGAAACAAAATAACACAAGTTTGAATGAAAATCAAGAATCTACCTACAATGAAAAGAACAAAGTTTAAATAGCAAACAAGCAATTACAAGGGACTGAAATCAGTCCCCGGCAACGGCGCCATTGTCGTTGTAGTATAGTGGTAAGTATTCCCGCCTGTCACGCGGGTGACCCGGGTTCGATCCCCGGCAACGGCGCCAGTTTTGTTGAAGTAATTTCCTTCCTAGATGCTAAAATAGGTTTAGTATAATGGCACAAGCAAGGGTGTCGAATCCACAGGGACTAATTGGACCTATATAATCACTTGTTTTGCAAGAACTCTATGAAATGAATCAAACTAAGCAAATTAGGCAGATTTGTTGTTGTAACTTGAAAGCATAAGAAAATGATGTAAATACAAATAAATGAATCAACAACTAATAAAATGGGATAGTATCAATGGAGATGAAGCTAGGGATTCGGTTTCACCATTGCTTAAACCAAGTCCATGTTTGTTAAGTTAGTTTATACTCAGCTATCTACTTATTTCTTGAGTTTGTTTCACTTAGATATGATCAACCATATGATGTGTGGATTTGATCACATGTCCTTAATCATGAGCCTAGTTGTGATGTGCAACTTTGGTTTTTAATCAAGAAGGTGTTACGAACAAGAAACTTTCATAAAACCAAAGGTAACACTTGGCAGGTTGTTTGCAAAGTATTCCCTTCATTCATTCACATATCTACCAAGAATATGCATGATGTGTGCTCTAATCTTGGCTAAACAACCTGTGGTTAATTCAAATGGTGATCAAACATTATAATCAACTCACAAAGTCACAATTAAATCAGAGAATGAAACAAGAAATAGATGGACAAACTGAGCATTCTAACTTAATTACATGGCAAACTTTGCAAGGCTACATCGAATCCCTAGAGGGAGATTAGTTACACTTCATGTTTACAAAAGGTTTAACATAACAATATAAAACATGAGTGAACATAGAATTAATTAAGAAGAAACCCTTGAAGCAAAACTGATGTCGAAATCCCTTAAGAGTGCCTTCGGTGGTGGTTCTCCAAGTGTGATGTAAATGAAGGTAGATTGGCTATGGTTGAATGGTTTCTGCACTTGGGAGAACAAATGGACAGAGATGGAGTGAAATGGAGTGGTTATGCGTGTGAATCATGGAATGATGGAAGCCAACTTGTTGTGTGAAATGTGCATGGTTTTATAGAAGGGAAATGTCACTGCCATCATTAAGAATTGAGCTGGAATTGCACATGTGAGATGGGAGTGCATAAATGAGCTGGAATGAATGGGTTTCTGAGGTGGTGGACGCACGGCATGGGCAATGTCCAAGCATGTGGCTATTTTAATTGAATCATGCATGTGTATTGGCTGCAAAGCTGAAATGGACAACCTGGAATTGGTTGTCCAAATCTGGAAAGGACATGAAGGTGCACGGCATAGACAAGAGGGAGCTGGAATGGCATGGAATGGTTTATTTAATCAAAGATGCATGTGTGATATCTGCAACAAAGGAGTGGACAACCTGGAATTGGTTTCACCAAGCTGGAACAATGGATTTGCACGGCATGATTGTGTTTGTTGGTGTAAATATGGTTGAATGAATTAAGTAATGGAAGTGCATGTTCTTAGTGCAAAAGGGAGCTGGAAAGGCATGGAATGATGGGATGAATGGATTTCTGGAATGATGGATGCACGGCATGGGTGTGTGGAAGCTGTTTTAGAGTTAGAAGTGCATAAGTGAGCTGGAACCACATGGGAGTACACGGCAAGGTTGTAAACATGCATGTGAATGCATGTTTTGGTGTTGTGATAGGAGCATATTTATGCACCTTAGTTTAGCTTGTCTTGTGCATTTAAAGTGTTTCTCCTTAGTAAAGTAGTCTTTTAAGCTAGTTTTATGTATTTTCAGGATTTAAGGGCAAAGGATGCATTTTGGAGCATTTTGGAGCAAAATTGGGCTTAAAATGGATAGCATATGCTTGGAGCAAAAGGAATGGACGAAATTGAAAGCATTCACTCTTCATAATTCACTCACATGCTCTCCCATCATCATTCCACACCTCCATTGCAGCCACCAACCAACCTAGCTGTCACCCACATGCTCTCCCATCATCATTCCCTCTTTAACCCATTCAGCCACATGCACTTTGCCTTTAATCATTCACCCTAGCTGTCACTCCCATGCTCTCCCATTAATTAATTCAAGTCCATATCTGATTTCCCTAGGGTTCTATGTGCCTATATATACTCATATTAACCCCTAGATCAGATGACCACCTCTCATACACACTCTTCCATTTCAGAAATTCATTCATTCAAACACACATCCACACCATCAAACTATCCTTAGACCTTGTGCTACAACGAAGAGGAAGATAAGAGGGCCTAAACGTTCATACAATTCAAGTTTGAGTTGTTGGAATGTTTAGGTGTTTCTTTGATTTCAATGTTTAATTTCAATACTCTTTGTTTTGTACGAATGAGGAATGGAAGAGAAGAGGACCTAAACGTTCATACAATTCAAGTTTGAATTGTTGGAATGTTTAGGTGTTTCTTTGATTCTCTTTGTTTTGTATCATGAGGAACTAAACCCCCCCTTGGCTAGGGGGGGATTCGAAATATATGTTTATGCTTGCATTTTGATTTGATTACTTCTAATTGCGTTTCATAAGTTGTGGATTCAATTTGTTGAACTGTTTGATTGATAACTTATTTATGTATGTTTATTGAGAGTGCACGCTTAATTTTCATGCATGAATATGACGCTAGAATATAAGTGAGTTTCACCTAATAGTTACGAACTTATATTCACAAGTAGTGGAGGTTGCTTATAAACAATCGCGTTAAACGAATTCTTGGCATAAGTTTCATGCAATCATAGTAACGAATGCCTCGTCAACACTTATAATTTTCATAGAGCGTAATGATTCTTGCTTGTATCTCTATTATGCAATCATGTAGGGGACTTGTGGGGAATGTTTTGGGTTGTCGTATGCAATCATCCAATTCAATAACGTTAGGAAGATTTGAGGGTTAATTAGTGCAATCACGGTTAACCTGGGGCGTTGAGAATTCATGGTTTATTGAAAAGCAATTAGAAATCGTTTTATTATGCAAGTGTAACATGTATGGAGATGAACCCTTTAGCTAATCCATCCATCATCTTGTTTTCAAGGAATTCGTTTTACAATCTGCCTAGTTTGTTACTTTGTTTTGTTATTTCAATTTTCGTCAAAACAAAACCCCCCTTTACTTTCTTGTTCTATAGTGTTTAGAATCTGTTTAATTTGTGTTTTAAAGTGTTTTGAATCAACCTATAATCTTAAATTCGTCCAAATTTGTGTTTAAGGTCAGAAACTGCCTAGTTAGTGTTTTTAGGCAGTTTTGAGTCTTTTGAACCTGTTTTGAGTCCTTTGAGTCTTTGTATTGTCCAAATTAGTTAGAAAGTGTTTAAGTTTGTGTTTATAAGTGTTTTGATTCAATTTGTTACCCAAATTCGTCCAAAGTACTCAAAGTGCTCAAAACTGCCCAGAAAGTGTTTTCAAGGCAGTTTTGAGTGTTTTGGGTGCTGTTTTGGGTTTTAGGTTTGTTTAAGTGTTTTAACTTTTAGTTTTGCATTCTTTGAGTCGAGTTTAGTGTTTTAAACTTTGTTTTTGAGTTTTTAAGTCAGTTTCCAAGTGTTTAGCAATCCCTCCTAATCCCCGGTCTAGAACGATCCCTACTTACATCTTTACTACAATTTGACAAAAAGAGGGTTTAATTTGTGTGCTTATCTATTTCGCATCATGTTGGAACCACCTAATCTGACTTCAATGTTTCTTGCCTTGTTTAGAATCACCCAATATGGCCGAATTGCACCATTTAACACTTCCACATCATTTCCTGAAATTCCAGCAGTCAAATGTTTCCTAGATTCTTCATTTGAACTTCAATTTAACTCCCTAGAATCCTCTCCACGTTTGGAATAATGCTCAGCTACCAAAAGGAATGTTTTTAATTCATTTGCCTTCCCATTGATCCAAATTCACACTTGGCTGCACACTAACACCAAATAATGTAAAATGCACTAGTTTAATCCAAAAACATCACAAAGACGCCAAATAAGGAAGATATAAATGCATGCAACATGTGACTTATCATTGGACACAGAAGCCAGCGCACTGAACACTGAGAGCCAGGGACTCTTGAACGGCCAACTCATCGGACCGTCCTGAAAACAGCTGACTATCTTTGGGAGTGAGGAGGTTCCGAGCTACTATCGTAGCCGTTGTTACATCCGTCATCACAGAGTCCTCATCTGTAAGAGGGCCATGAGAAGATAAGAAAGACGGGCACCATACCTTATCCTGACGCGGCGCAACAAGATCATTGCTTAGACTCAAATCTAAGCAAATGTTCGATGGGTTAGATGAGCTAGCCATTTTTTTCAAGAAGTTAAAAGAGAAGGGTTGGATGGAGTGAAATCTCGACGGGCCGGAGACGAATTCTGGGCAATTTTCAAGTGTGCATGCTAGAGGTGATCGATCACCTCTATTAAAGGAGAGGCGTTCACCAATTCAGAAATGAAGAGACACCACTCTTCAAAACCGGAATTTCCGGCGTAAAGATCGCCAGCTCGTCAAACGCAATCCTGGCTTTTCAGAAAGCGTGTGTAACTTTGTCAAAAGCTCCCAGCTTTTCAGAAGACGCGTGGAAGGCGAGAAATCAGCTGCACACTTTTGCCGACAAGCGTGGGAGACAAAGCCGAAAGCTCCCGGCTTTTCAGAAAGCGTGTGCCACTTTGTCGAAAGCTCCCGGCTTTTCAGAAAACGCGTACCATTTTGTCAAAAGCTCTCTGACAAAGCTGAAGACGCGTGGAGGTAATTTCCGCATCCGCATTGCCACTTGCCATTACAATTCCTATATACATCAACATTCATGGCAGGGCATACACCCAGAAGCGCATTGATAGGAGCATATTTATACGACTTAGTTAGCTTGTTTTCTTGCATTTAATTAGCTAAATTATGTTAATTATAGTGTTTAAAGTTATTTTCGTGCAATTTCAGGTTTTAGTGTCAAAGTATGCAAAAAGAAGCAATTTGGAGCATTCTAGAGCATTTTTGGGCCAAGATTGGATAGTGCAAGCATGGAGGCATGAGGATGGACGAATTTGAAGGCTTGAATTCAGTTAGGGAGCTGCAAGGGGGCCTAAAAACCTTATTTCTAGAAGGCTTTATCTATTCACACATAGTGCCTAATTTCTGCCTAATTTCTGTATTGGAAGCACAAGCCGTCCTACCTTGTCTCCTAGCCGACCTACCTTGTCTCCTAGCCGTCCTAGCTTCCTACCTTGTCTCCTAGCCGTCCTAGCTTGTCTCCTAGCCGTCCTAGCTTCCTACCTTGTCTCCTAGCCGTCCTAGCTTGTCTCCTAGCCGTCCTACCTTGTCTCCTAGCCGTCCTACCTTGTCACAAGCCGTCCTAGCTTGTCTCCTAGCCGTCCTAGCTTGTCTCCTAGCCGTCCTGCCTTGTCTCCTAGCCGTCCTACCTTGTCACAAGCAGTCCTAGCTTGTCTCCTAGCCGTCCTACCTTGTCTCCTAGCCGTCCTAGCTTGTCACAAGCTCATATCTGATTACCCTAGGGTTTTAAGTGCTTATATATACTCATATTAACCCCTAGATCAGATCACCACCTCTCATACACATTCATTCACGCCAGAAATTCATTCCCTCTCTCTAACACAGCCATACTTCACCATTCTTCATATTTTCTTTCCAAAAACACTCCTTGCCTTCCCCTACATCCATCCCTACCCTAAACACATCATTCTACATCATCCATAACCCCCAAAACTCACCAAAACCCCTTGTGCCGCAGCAACTAGAGGAGAAGAGGCTTAAACGTTCATACAATTCAAGATTGAGTTGTTGGAATTTTTAGGTGTACTTCGATTCTTGTTTTCAATGTTTACTTTGTTATTACTCTCTAAGTTTGTTGTAATCATGAGTGGCTAAACCCCCTTGGTTAGGGGGGGAATTCGAAACCATGTACATGCTTGCAATATGATTTGATTACATTCAGTTGTTATTTCATAAGTTGTGGATTCAATTCGTTCATCTATTTGATTGATAACTTATTTGTGTATGTTGATTGAGAGTGCACGCTTAGTTTTCATGCATGAATATGATGCTAGATTATGAGGGAGTTTCACCTAATAGTTACAATCTTATAATCACAAGTAGTGAAGGTCGCTTGAAAACGATCGCGTTGAATGAATTCTTAGCATAAGTTTCATGCAATTCATAGTAACGAATGCTTCGTCAATGCTTATGTTTTTCATAGAACTTAATGATTCTTGCTTGTATCTCTATTATGCAATTCATGTAGGGAACTTGTAGGGAATGTTTTGGGTTGTCGTATGCAATCATCCAACTTAATAACTTGTGGAAAAACTGAGGATTAATTAGTGCAATTCACGGTTAATTTGGGGCGTTGAGTATTTATAATTTATTGGAAGAACAACTGAAAATCGTTTTGTTTGCAAGTGTGACATGTGTGGAGAAGAACCTCCTAACTAGCCTTTTATCCATCCTTTTTATCCAAAAACATTCTACAATCTGTTTAGTTTAAAGTTTCTGTTTTATGTTAAATTTTCGTCCAAAACAAATCCCCCTTTAATTTGAAGTCTTAGATTAGTTAGAAAGTGTTTTGATTTGTGTTTCTAAGTATTTGGATTCAAGTTTTCATCCAATTTCGTCCAAATTAGTGTAGGTGCTCAAAACTGCCCAGAAAGTGGTTTTTAGGCAGTTTTGAGTCTTCTAGTTGCTGTTTTGGGTTTTAGGTTTGTTTAAGTGTTTTAACTGTTAGTTTTGCATTCTTTGAGTCGAGTTTAGTGTTTTAAACTTTGTTTTTGAGTTTTTAAGTCAGTTTCCAAGTGTTTAGCAATCCCTCCTAATCCCCGGTCTAGAACGATCCCTACTTACATCTTTACTACAATTTGACAAAAAGAGGGTTTAATTTGTGTGCTTATCTATTTCGCATCACGCATGACTTTCCTTCTCGGCCGAGAATGTAAATGCAACCAACCCTCTCAAACATGCTCAGTTTTCTCCTTCTCTTGAGAACACACTTTCAACCATGGATGTATCCCCCAAAGAAGATACCAAATGCCTGGAGTACAAAGGAGGCAAGAGGAAACGGTGGATCGAAGCATGTGGATTCATTCGCTGCCTCTTCGAAAGCAAAGGTATCTCATATCATCAAGGGCGAAAACAAAGGTATCACATATCATGCTCTTTCCCTGTCTTTTCCTTTGTCCTTGATATTACTTGCATGGCAAAGTGAAAGAAGCAATCAGCCGGCACTTGGAGTCTATCTGGACTCTATTCCCTGGTTGCTTACCTAGCGTTGCTCTCGAGTAGTCATCTTCAACGGTTGATACACTTCCAGAGAAGGGACCACTTCTGCAAAGGGGAGCAAGTAAGGCAAAGGAAAAAGATACATTGAAGCATGAGGAGACAAGCATATGCTGAGCTATCCTCTAACCCTCTTCAATACGAATTGGAGAGATTGAACAAAGAAACAGATAAAAGGAGTAAGCTCAGACCTTCGGGGGAGACCAAAAGAATCCTGCTGCCCAGTTCAAGAGTAGCACAAAGGAAAATCAACGATCGGAGGAAACCAAAAGAATCTCCAGCTCAGTTCAAGAGTAGCCTGTGGAAAAACTCACGATGAAGCCTCACTGCAATCACCAAGGAGAAGATGGAATTTACACTCCATAACCAGATTTGCATCCCTAAACTCTTCTCTTTGTTAGATACATTCTGCCATGTTTAGTATGTTTAGTTGCTGTTTATGTGTTTACTTTTGTTTGGTGTGTTTTCAGCTTAAAACATTGAGGACAATGTTTGATTTAAGTGTGGGGGGGGGTAACTAAGTATATTTGATGCAAATTCGCGGGATTTTATCACCCATAACTTCTAGTGTTGTTCCTTGCTGTTTTAAAATGTTTTTAAACTGATTTGGAGTGTTTTAGTGTGTTTTGTGTTATAACTCCGAAAATCACATAAAAATTTGAAAAACATGTTTTGAAAAGCCTAAAAAGAGTGTTTTGAGTCGTTTTTGTGTCGTAGGTACCTTCCAACACTTGCCTCAGGATTTGGTTTTTAATTGCATGACTGTTAAAAAGAGTTATAAACATAGAGAAAAGTTTGATTTACTCTTGGTATATGCTTGGTTATGGTTATAATGTATGACTTCACATGCAATCATAAAAGAAAAATTAGTTTTTGTAACATGCCTGAAGGAAGGAACTCAAACAAACGCTACAACCCTGAGAGACTTGAGCCTATAACGTTCTTTGGAGAGTATAATCTGTGATTTCTTGTTTTCTAAAGTCGTTGCATGATCTCATTATTCTTTGCTTGGTTACTACTTAGAAGGCGTTTCATCATATAGTTCCAAATGCTAGAACTCATGCCCATTTCATTCAAAGCATGTTATTGATTTGCATAACACATATTCAAGAAGAAGTTGTGTAGTGACCACCACCATAGCCAAATAGCCTTACTTCCCATATTTCGTATATGCTGTAAGTTTTAACCCCGTTGAGCCTTGTTTAGCCTTTATTCTTTGTTTACCCACATTTTCCTCACCTAGCCTAGTTTAGGACAATCCCCACCCTTGTTCTTAAAAGATAGTGAGCATGACTTAATTGAATTCCTTTTGAGTTACATTATGAAAGAAAATAAGTGTGGGGGAGAGAATGTTTAAGTGTTTATGTATGTTTTGAGATTCAAAAGAAAAGAAAAAAAAAAAAAAAAAAAAAAAAAAAAAGAAAAGAAAGAAAGAAAGAAAAAAGAGCTTGAAAAAAATGAAAGAATGAGTGATTGAAGAAAGGGTCCAAAACACCAATTCTGGCCGTAAATTGTCTAAATTCTCCCTTTTTGTTCAAAAGTTGAGTTTTCATTCAAAAGTGAATTCTAAGTTGATTTAAGTGCTTTGCTCACTATTTCTTTAAGAACCTTTGTTTTCCATATCCCTTCTTTGTTATCCACACGCCCCGAACCCCATTACAACCCGTGACTTCAATCTTGAGTGTTATGTGTTTCAATTTGTGGAGTTTGAACTTGGTATGAGCATATGGTGTCACTGGTTCTCGCGTCTAAGTAGTAGCATTCCATTCATGAGATCATATCTAAACATGCTTATTAACTCCAGAAATTGCGTTCTTTGTTATAACATATGTGAGATACTAGTCTTTCATGTTTACATCAATCTCTCACATATAACTAGTGTAGGGTGTGTAGTCAGAAAATCTGTGTGAAAATAGAGTGCATTCTAGTAAGGAATTGAGGAAATTCTCTAAGGCATGTTACTACATTCAAATCATGGTTTTAAATGCTTAATTGTGAACTAGTATGTGGTGACTATGATTAAGAATGTACTTAAGTGTAAAGATGGCTAAAATCTGTGGGAATAATGATTTTTAACTTGTCATGTGCATTGGAAATCCCTGAGACGATTGTTGGAAGGTTTAGGTTGTGTTTTTCTTGTTCAGTGTCGTTTTGTTTTTGGTTTCTTTTGTTTTGTTTTGCTCGAGGACTAGCAAAAGCTAAGTGTGGGGGTATTTGATAGGAGCATATTCATGCGACTTAAATGGCTTGTTCTCGTGCATTTACGTTATGTTTCTTTAGTTATTTTAGTCCTTTATGCTTCTTTTGTGTGTTTTCAGGTTCTAAGGGCAAAGTATGCAAAAAGGTGCATTTTGGTGCATTTTGGAGTAGTTTGGGGCGTTAAATGGATTGCATATACTTGAAGCCAAGTAGATGGACGAAATTGAAGACCAAAGGAGGCCCTTTGTACCAGAAATTCACACCAACACATCCCATTTCAGATTGCATTCCAATCATTCCAGCCAAGCCACATGCACTCCCTTTAATTTATTCAACCTAGCTGTCAAAGCACATGCACATTCACCCTAATCATTCAACCAACTTTGCACATGCATTCATCATCATAACCTAGCTGTCATTACCCTTTAATCACATGCATAAATCAGCCACATGCATCTCCCATCACCATTCCAGATTTCCACCAAGTTCCTAGCTGTCATATTCCCTCCTTTTCACCTATAAATAAGCATCCATTGCAGCCACAATTCATTCATTCCCATTCATACACAATTCACTCTTCCATTTCAGAAATTCATTCATTCAACCACACATCCACACCATCAAACTATCCTTAGACCTTGTGCTACAATGAAGAGGAGGAGAAGAGTGCCTAAACGTTCATACAATTCAAGTTTGAGTTGTTGGAATGTTTAGGTGTTTCTTTTCCTCGATTACAATGTTTAATTTCAATTCTCTTTGTTTTGTACGTATGAGGAACTAAACCCCCCTTGGCTAGGGGGGGATTCGAAATATATGTTTATGCTTGCATTTTGATTTGATTACTTCTAATTGCGTTTCATAAGTTGTGGATTCAATTTGTTTAACTATTTGATTGATAACTTATATATGTATGTTTATTGAGAGTGCACACTTAATTTTCATGCATGAATATGACGCTAGAATATAAGTGAGTTTCACCTAATAGTTACGAACTTATATTCACAAGTAGTGGAGGTTGCTTATAAACAATCGCGTTAAACGAATTCTTGGCATAAGTTTCATGCAATCATAGTAACGAATGCCTCGTCAACACTTATAATTTTCATAGAGCGTAATGATTCTTGCTTGTATCTCTATTATGCAATCATGTAGGGGACTTGTGGGGAATGTTTTGGGTTGTCGTATGCAATCATCCAATTCAATAACGTTAGGAAGATTTGAAGGTTAATTAGTGCATCACGGTTAACTTGGGGTGTTGAGAAGTAATGGTTTATTGAAACGCAATTGGAAATCGTTTTATTATGCAAGTGTAACATGTATGGAAATGAACCCCTTAGCTAGCAATCCATCACATTCATACTTACAATCTGTTTTAATTAGAATCTGTGCAATTAGTTTAATTTCGTCCAAAACTCAATCCCCCCATACTTTAATGTCCAAATTAGTTAGAAAGTGTTTTAGTTTGTGTTTATAAGTGTTTTGATTCAAGTTATTACCCAAATTCGTCCAAAGTACTCAAAGTGCTCAAAACTGCCCAGAAAGTGTTTTTAAGGCAGTTTTGAGTGTTTTGGTGCTGTTTTGAGTCTTTTGGTTTGTTTTGGTGTTTTAAAGTTTAGTTTTGCATTCTTTGAGTTTAGTTTAGTGTTTTAAACTTTATTTTACGTTTTTAAGTTAGTTTCCAAGAGATTTGCAATCCCTCCTAATCCCCGGTTAAGAACGATCCCTACTTATATCTATACTACAATTGTTAAAAAGAGGGTTTAATTTGTGTGCGTATAATTCTCGCATCACCCAGAAACCACCACCATCCAATCTGCCGCAAGCAAGGGAAAGGAGACAGATTCACTCAATTGTTTGGCTCTTCATTCTGAGTTGTTGAACAATTTTAGGTGTATTCTCTCTTATATTTCAATGTCTAATTCATGTAATCTTTGTTTTGCTTTGAGAATGATTGGCTAAATTCGTTTTGGCTAAGGGTGTATTCGAAACCATGATTATATATGTGAAATAAGTTGATTACTTCCAGTTATCGTTGCATAAGTCGTGAATACAATTTGCTTAACCGTTTGATTTAGAACTTATTCTTGTATGTTGATTGAGAGTGCACGCTTAATTTGCATGCTTGAATTTGGTGCTAGGATATAAGTTTGTTTCACCTAATCGTTATGAATTTATATTCACAAGTAGTGAAGGTCGCTAGTCACGATCATGTTAAGTAGATTCCTGGCAAGAGTATCATGCTTTTCATAGTTACAAATGCCTTGTCGATGCTTATGATTTCCAAAGAACGTAATGATTCTAACTTGTATCTTTATCATGCCGTTCATATAGAGAACTTGTTAGGAATAATTTGGTTGCGATGCATATTCATCCAATTCAATGATTCTAGGGAAATCTGAAGGTTAATTGTTGATATATAATTCCTTCCTGATGCTAGAATATGTTTTAGTATAATGGCACAAGCAAGGGTGTCGAATCCACAGGGACTAATTGGACCTATGTAATTACTTGTTTTGCAAGAACTCTATGAAATGAATCAAACTAATCAAAATAGGCAGATTTGTTGTTGTAACTTGAAAGCATAAGAAAATGAAGTAAACACAAATAAATGAAAAGGTAACCCATGGTGTGGACATTGCAACAAGAGGCCTTTAAAACGCTCCCAACACTCATTGAAAGGTTCTCCATCATCTTGTTTGAAATTGAAGATTTGTCCCCTTAATGTGGCTGTCTTTTGAGTGGAAAAGAACTTCTCCAAGAACTTTTTAGCCACGGCATCCCATGTAGTGAGGGAACCTGGTGTTAGAGTCATCAACCAACTCTTGGCCCTATCTTTCAAGGTGTAAGGAAACACTCTCATCCTCAAATTTGCTTCACTTACTCCCTGCAAAGGTAAACCACTCACAACATTGTAAAACTCTTTAATATGAGCTAAAGGGTCTTCATTAGGTAAGCCATAAAAAGAGGGAAACATATGGAAATGTGAAGATTTAAGATCATAGTTTCTAGCTTCGGTGGGTAGCAAGATGCATGAAGGTGAATTTGGTATGATTGGTTGAGCAAAGTCCTCCAAAGCTCGAAGTTCATCTTGGTTGCCCGCCATCTCTTCTTCTCTTTCCCAATTAAATTGCTCAGATCCTTTACTTGTTGAACTAGGTGAATTCCCTTCCTCTTCCTCACGGATAATGGATGAACTTGATGGCACAAAGTTGTCCAAAGTGTGGCCCTTTAACCGTTCAATTCTTTGGCCTAACTCAACAAGTCTATTTGACATATACTACCTGAAACAAAGTAACACAAGTTTGAATGAAAATCAAGAATCTACCTACAATGAAAAGAACAAAGTTTAAATAACAATCAACAATGAAAAGAACAAAGTTTAAATAGCAAACAAGCAATTACAAGGGACTGAAATCAGTCCCCGGCAACGGCGCCATTTTTGTTGATATATAATTCCTTCCTGATGCTAGAATATGTTTTAGTATAATGGCACAAGCAAGGGTGTCGAATCCACAGGGACTAATTGGACCTATGTAATTACTTGTTTTGCAAGAACTCTATGAAATGAATCAAACTAATCAAAATAGGCAGATTTGTTGTTGTAACTTGAAAGCATAAGAAAATGAAGTAAACACAAATAAATGAATCAACAACTAATAAAATGGGATAGTACCAATGGAAATGAAGCTAGGGATTCGGTTTCACCATTGCTCAACTAAGTCCATGTTTGTTAAGTTAGTTTATACTCATTCATCTACCTATTTCTTGAGTTTGTTTCACTTGGATATGATCAACCATATGATGTGTGGATTTGATCAAATGTCTCTAATCATGAACCTAATTGTGATGTGCAACTTTGGTTCCTAATCAGAAGTATGTAGTGCACAAGAAACTTTCATAAAACCAAAGGGAACACTCGGCAGGATGTTTGCCAAACATTCCCTTCATTCATTCACAAATCCACCAAGATTAGGCATGATGTATGCTTTAATCTTGGCTAAATAACCTGTGGTTAATTCAAATGGTGATCAAGCATACAAATCAACTCACAAATTCACAATTATATCAGAGAATGAAACAAGAATTAGATGGACAAACTGAGCGTTCTAACTTGATTACATGGCAAACTTTGCAAGGCTACATCGAATCCCTAGGGAGGGCTTAGTTACACTTCATGTTTACAAAAGATTTGACATAAAAATATAAAACATGAATGAACATAGAATTAATAAGAAGAAACCCTTGAAGCAAAACTGATGTTGAATTCCTTGAAGAGTGCCTTCGGTGTTGGTTCTCCAAGTGTGGTGTAAATGAAGGTAGAATGGTTTCTGCACTTGGGAGAACAAATGGACAGAGATGGAGTGAAATGGAGTGGTTTTGCGTGTGTAAAGGACTGAATGAAGAACCCTTTGATGTGTGAAGTGTGCCTAGTTTTATAGGAAAGAATGTGGCTGCCAACATTCAGATTGGATCTCAATCTGCACAAGTGAGATGGAAGAGCATAAAATGAGCTGGAATTGATGGGTTTCTGAGGTAGTGGACGCACGGCACTAGGGAAGTATGCATGCATTTGGCTATTTTAGTTGAATCATGCATGTGTATTGGCTGCAAAGCTGAAATGACACCCTGGAAAGGGTATCAAAGTGCACGGCATAGACAAGGAGGAGCTGGAATCGCATGGAATGATGGGATGAAAGGATTTCTGAAATTGTTTGTACAAATCTGGAAAGGGGAAGAAAGCACACGGCATGGACAAAGGGGAAATGTGCAAGCATGTGGATTTCTGCAAAGATGAAATGGAGAAAGGTAATGGAATGCACGGCCATGATTGTGTTTGTTGGTGAGAATATGGTTGAATGAATTAAGTAATGGAATTGCATGTTCTTGGTGCAAAAGGGAGCTGGACAAGTAGTGGAATGCACGGCACAAGGTGTGAGGAATCTGATTTGGTGCTCGAAGTGCATAAAATGATGGGATGACATGGGAACGCACGGCCAAGGTTGTGAACATGCATGTGAATGCATGTTTTGGTGTTGGAACCACATAGCTGACTTCAATGTTTTTGCCTTGTTTAGAATCACCCAATATGGCCGAATTGCATCTCTTAACACTTCACATCTTTTCTGGAATGTTTTTACTTCATTTGCCTTCCCATTGATCCAAATTCACACTTGGCTGCACACTAACACCAAATAATGTAAAATGCAACTAGTTTAATCCAAAACAATCACAAAGACGCCAAATAAGGAAGATATAAATGCATGCAAAATGTGACTTATCATTAATTTAAGCGGACCTAATTAACTTGGAGTGTCGAGGTTCATAACTTATTGAATTGATAATTGGAAATTGATTTACGTTGCATATATTTCATGTATGGAGAAGAACCCCTTAGCTATTCCATCATCCATTGATTCATCACAATTTGTTTTACAATCTGTTTTCTTTACAATCTGCCCATTTAATTTAATTTCGTCCAAACACAATCCCCCCATATTTTGTTAAGTCTTAGTCTTTATAATCTGTCTTATTTTGTGTTTTTAAGTATTTGGAGTCACAAACACCTTCAAATTCGTCCAAATTTGCCTAGTTTACATTCTTGTTTTGTTTGTTTGATTTTCGTCCAAAACCAAATCCCCAATTGTCTTAGAGTGTCTAATTGGTTCAATTATGTTTTAGATTGTGTTTTTAAGAGTTTTGAGTCAAGTTAGAACCAATTTTCGTCCAAGTTTGTGTTTAGGCTCAAAACTGCCCAGTTTGTGTTTTTAGGCAGTTTTGAGTGTTTTTAGCTTATTTTGAGTCTTGTGAACTTGTTTTGAGTTTTTTTTTAAGTGAGTTAAGTGTTTTAAAGGTTAGTTTTATTTATTTGAGTTAGTTTAAAGTGTTTAGCACCCCTAGTTAATCCCGGTTAGAACGATCCCTACTTACATCATTACTACAATTGTCACAAATAGGGTTTAATTTGTGTGTCACATTCGTAACGCATCACATACACAATTCAAAACATTCTCCAAAAGTCCTTTACGTGAAAAGCACAATAAAGATACAATCAAAGATCATTAAGCAACATGAAAACTATAAGTGTTGACGAGGCATTCGTTACTATGATGAGCATGAAACTAGTGCCAAGAATTCATTTAACGCGATCGTTTATAAGCGACCTCCATTACTTGTGAATATAAGTTTGTAACTATTAGGTGAAACTCACTTATATTCTAGCATCATATTCATGCATGAAAACTAAACGTGCACTCTCAATAAACATACACAAATAAGTTATCAATCAAGCAGTTAAACAAATTGAATCCACAACTCATGAAATTCCAACCAAAGGTAATCAATTTATATTGCAAGCATAAACATGGTTTTGAATCACCCCCTAGCTAACTAGGGATTTAGCCTCTCATGTTCCCAGAAAGAGAAATAAAATTGAATTTAAACATAGAGAACAAAAGATTGATTACACCTAAAACGCCCAACGAATCCACTTTGAATTTCTGCACGTTTCAAGCTCCTCTTTCTCCTTTCTTCTTGCTGCGGCAGAGAGGGTTTGGGGTGGTTTTGGATGATTTTCTGGGTTGTAGATGGGTTTAGGGTGGTAAAGGGTTGCGCCAAGAGGTGTAGGTGGTGTATGGAGGTGTGGAATGGAGTGGGGAATGGATGGTGGTGCTGCGGCAAGGTTGGATGGTGGCTGGAATTGGATGGAAGTTGCGGATGGAAGGTGGAATGATGAATGGTGGCTGCGGCAGAAAAGGGTTTTGGGTGAATGAAAAATTATGAATGAATAGAGAGAATAGGGTGCGGCTAGGGTTTAAAATATATATGGTTTCAGAAAACAAAACCCTAGCTTATTTTGGTTAATTAAAATTAAATCAAAGGCTTTTAGAATTAGGAAATAAAATCAGAAATTAAAGAGGGAATGGCTGCAAGGTGCGGCTAGGGTTTTAAATTAGGAGAGGAGCATGTGTTTAATTGCCTAACCTAGGACAAAACTACCCCCGTTGCACAGCAAGGGAAGGAAAGAAAGGGAGAGGCCACGGCAAAGGGGTTTAAGGGCCCTAGGACCTTTGTTTCGTGTCCTAAAGTGCCTACAAGGCCTTCAAAGTGGCTAGAAAATACGGACGTTTAAGATTAGGAAAGGTTACCAAAACGGGAAACCTAGGGTTAACTTTCTGATAGGAGCATATTTATGCACCTTAGTTTAGCTTGTCTTGTGCATTTAAAGTGTTTTTCCTTAGTAAAGTAGTCTTTTAAGCTAGTTTTATGTATTTTCAGGATTTAAGGGCAAAGTATGCAAAAGGATGCATTTTGGAGCATTTTGGAGCAAAATTGGGCTTGAAATGGATAGCATATGCTTGGAACAAAAGGAATGGACGAAATTGAAAGCATTCACTCTTCATAATTCACTCACATGCTCTCCCATCATCATTCCACACCTCCATTGCAGCCACCAACCAACCTAGCTGTCACCCACATGCTCTCCCATCATCATTCCCTCTTTAACCCATTCAGCCACATGCACTTTGCCTTTAATCATTCACCCTAGCTGTCACTCCCATGCTCTCCCATTAATTAATTCAAGTCCATATCTGATTTCCCTAGGGTTCTAAGTGCCTATATATACTCATATTAACCCCTAGATCAGATCACCACCTCTCATACACATTCATTCACGCCAGAAATTCATCCCCTCTCTATAACACATCCATACTTCACCATTCTTCATACTTTCTGCCCAAAAATAAGCCTTGAAGTCCCCTACATCCATCCATATCCTAAACACATCATTCTACACCATCCATAACCCCCAAAACTCACAACAAACCCTTATGCCGCAACAAAGAGGAGGAGAAAAGGGCTTAAACGTTCATACAATTCAAGTTTGAGTTGTTGGAATTTTTAGGTGTTTTCCCCTCCTTGATTTCAATGTTTAAATTCAATTCTCTTTGTTTTGTACGTATGAGGAACTAAACCCCCCCTTGGCTAGGGGGGGATTCGAAATATATGTTTATGCTTGCAATATGATTTGATTACTTCTAATTACGTTTCATAAGTTGTGGATTCAATTTGTTTAACTATTTGATTGATAACCTATTTATGTATGTTTATTGAGAGTGTACGCTTAATCTTCATGCATGAATATGACGCTAGAATATAAGTGAGTTTCACCTAATAGTTATGAACTTATATTCACAAGTAGTGGAGGTTGCTTATAAACAATCGCGTTAAATAAATTCTTGGCATAAGTTTCATGCAATCATAGTAACAAGTGCTTCGTCAATGCTTATGGTTTTCAAAGAACCTAATGATTCTTGCTTGTATCTCTATTATGCAATCATGTAGGGGACTTGTGGGAAATGTTTTGGGTTGTCGTATGCAATCATCCAATTCAATAACGTTAGGAAAATCTGAGGGTTAATTAGTGCAATCACGGTTAACCTGGGGCGTTGAGAATTCATGGTTTATTGAAAAGCAATTAGAAATCATTTAGTATGCAAGTATAACATGTGTGGAGATGAACCCCTTAGCTAGCCATCCCATCCATTCAATTCCATCACATTCATACTTACAATCTGTTTTAATTAGAATCTGTGCAATTAGTTTAATTTCGTCCAAAACTCAATCCCCCCTTACTTTAATGTCCAAATTAGTTAGAAAGTGTCTTAGTTTGTGTTTCTAAGTGTTTTGATTCAAGTTATTACCCAAATTCGTCCAAAGTACTCAAAGTGCTCAAAACTGCCCAGAAAGTGTTTTTAAGGCAGTTTTGAGTGTTTTGGTGCTGTTTTGAGTCTTTTGGTTTGTTTTGGTGTTTTAAAGTTTAGTTTTGCATTCTTTGAGTCTAGTATAGTGTTTTATATTGTGTTTTTACGTTTTTCAGTGAAATCCAAGTGATTAACAATCCCTCCTAATCCCCGGTCCTGAACGATCCCTACTTACATACTTACTACAATTGTCAAAAAGAGGGTTTAATTTGTGTGCGTATAATTCTCGCATCACTTTCCTACGTCAAGTAGGAACCTTGTTGGAGTAGGAATCCTCGTTGGAGTAGGAATTCATCGTTGGAGTAGGAATTCATCGTTTCTTCAAGTCTTCAACTCATTCATTC
Organism: Pyrus communis; assembly: GCF_041283825.1. Taxonomy (NCBI): domain Eukaryota; kingdom Viridiplantae; phylum Streptophyta; class Magnoliopsida; order Rosales; family Rosaceae; genus Pyrus; species Pyrus communis. The sequence goes on from NC_142577.1 coordinate 7,641,083, forward strand.
CTCTTTTGCTCCAAAAGGCTCCAATTTGCATCTTCTTGCACACTTTGGCCTTATAATCTGAAAATACACAAAAGTGACTTTAAACACTAAAGTAACTAAGGAAACACAACATAAATGCACGAGAACAAGCTAATTAAGTCGCATGAAAATGCTCATATCAAATTCCCCCACACTTAGCTTTTGCTAGTCTTCGAGCAAAACAAAACAACTAAAGAAAACAAAACGAAACAAAACAATCAAAACATAACCTAAACCTTCCAACGTTTGCCTCAGGGATTTCCAATGAAACATGACATGTCAAAGATCATTACTCACATAGCTTTTAGTCTTCCTTCCCCTCGAGCACATACTTAATCATAGTCACCATTCACTAGTTTGCATTTAATCAATTAAAACACATTTTGAATGCAGTAACATGCCTTAGAGAATTCCCTCAATTCCTCCCTAGTTATGCACTCAATTTTCACTCAGATTTTCTGACTACACACCCTACAATAGTTATATGTGAGAAGATTGATGTAAACATGAAAAACTAGTACTCACATACGTTATAACAAAGAAAGCAATTTCTGGAGTAATTAAACGTGTTTAGATATGAGCTCATGAATGGAATGCTACTACTTAGATGTGAGAACCAGTGACACCATATGCTCATACCAAATTCAAACTCCACAATTGAAATACACAACACTCAAGATAGAAGTCAAGGGTTGTAACGGGGCTTGGGGTATTGGCTAACAAGGAAAGATAGGGATAAACAAAAGTTCCTTAAGCAATAGCAAGCAAAGTAATGAAATTGAGACATAGAATTCACTTAGAATGCAGAAATCAACTTTTAGACAAATAGGGGAGATTCAAACAACTCTTAGGGCCTAATTCATCACTTTTTTTTTTTTTTTTTTCTTTTTTTTCTTTTTTTTTTTTTCACAACTTTTTTTTTTTCTTTTTTCTTCTTCTAGCCGTGCCTATGACACATAAACTCACATAAATACTCCTTCCCCCACACTTATTTTCTGCAACACATTAATCAAAAGGAATTCATTTTCAGTCATGCTTACTATGCTTCAAGAACAAGGGTATGGATGGTCCTAATCTAGGCTAGGTGAGGATAATATGGGTTAACAAAGAACATGGGCTAACACGGCTCAATGGGGTTAAACTTAAACACAAAATGAGTTAAGGGTACACGGCTATTTGGCTTTGATGGTGGTCACTACACAACTTCATCTTGAATATGTGTTATGCAATTCAATAACATGCTTTGAATGAAATGGGCATGAGTTCTAGCATTTGGAACTAAGTGATGAAACGCCTTCTAAGTAGTAACCAAGCAAAGAATAATGAGATCATGCAACGACTTAAGAAAACAATGATGCACAGATTATTACTCTCCAAATGACGTTTAGGCTCAAGTCTCACAGGGATGTAGCGTTAGTTTGAGTTCATTCCTTCAAGCTTGTTACAAAAACTAATTTTCCTTTGTGATTACATGTGAATTCGTAAACTATAACTACAACCAAGCATAAACCAAAGAGTATATCAAACGTCCATCCATGTTTGTAACTTTCTTTAACCATCATGCAATTAAAAACCAAATCCTCATCATTGTGTTGGAAGGTGACCTACGACACAAACAAACACACAAAAACAACTCTTTTTGGGTTTTTCAAAACAATTTTTCAAAATTTTATGGGTTTTTTTTTATTTTTAAGTCAACACACACTAAAACACTCTAAAATAGCTTAAAAACACTTAAAAACAGCAAGGAACAACATTGGAAGTTATGGGTGATAAAATCCTACGAATTTGCATCAACAACATTAGTTACCCCCCCCCCCCCCACACTTAAATCAAACATTGTCCTCAATGTTTTAAGCCTAAAATCACACCAAACACAAGTAAACACACAAACAGCAACTAAACACACTAAACATGGCAGAATGTAAATAACAAAGAGAAGAGGTTAGGGACGCAAATCTGGTTATGGAGTGTAAATGCCATCCTCTCCTTGGTGATTGCATGGGTTGCCTCCCACGAAGCGCTTGCTTTAACGTCTTGCAGCCGGACGAGGGTATGCTCATTCCTCATTACTTAGAACCCACGGCATGGAGTGGGATCTCCTCCACAACATGCTCAACAAAGTTCTCGTAGTAGGGTTTCAACCTATGGCCATTCACCTTGAATTCTTGTCCAGTTTTCAAACTCTGTATTTGAACTGCACCATGCACAAAAACATTAGTGATAACAAATGGACCAACCCACTTGGAACGTACCTTACCGGGGAATAACCGAAGACGGGAATTGAATAACAACACTTTCTGCCCGATTGAGAAGGTTTTGCCTCTAATCATCTTGTCATGGACGGCCTTGGTCTTCTCCTTGTAAATCCGGGCATTCTCATACGCCTCATGCCTAATCTCTTCAAGCTCGCTCAATTGTAGCTTCCTATGGTTTCCAGCCGTGTCCACATCCATATTGAAGGTCTTGACCGCCCAATGTGCCTTGTGTTCAAGCTCCACGGGTAGATGGCACGGCTTGCCATAGACTAGCCGAAATGGGGACATACCAATGGGCGTTTTGTAAGCCGTTCGATAGGCCCACAGTGCATCCTCCAAACGCAAGCTCCAATCTTTTCTATTCGGCCCAACGGTCTTTTCCAGGATTTGCTTTATTTCTCGATTTGAAACCTCGGCTTGGCCACTTGTTTGGGGGTGATAAGGTGTGGAAACCTTATGCATCACGTTGTACTTCTTGAGCAATGCCGCAATGGTGCGGTTGCAAAAATGAGACCCACCATCGCTTATGAGCACTCGAGGCATCCCAAATCTAGAGAAAATGTTAGATTTTACAAAATCTGCAACAACTCTAGAATAGTTAGTTCGGGTGGCTTTAGCTTCCACCCACTTTGACACATAATCAACGGCAAGTAAAATGTAAGTAAAACCAAAAAGGGAAAGGACCCATAAAATCAATACCCCAAACATCAAAGATTTCAACAACAAGGATTGGGGTTTGCGGCATTTGGTCTCTTTGGCCTAAACTTCCGGTCTTTTGACATCGATCACATGTTAAGCAAAAAGCCCTAGCATCTCTAAACAATGTAGGCCAATAAAAACCACTTTCAAGAACCTTAAACGCTGTGCGTTGTGTGCCAAAGTGTCCACCACATGCATATGTATGGCAAAAACTCAAAATGGAATTAAATTCAGATTCATGAACACAACGACGCACAATCTGATCCGGGAATATTTTCCACAAATAAGGGTCGTCCCAAACATAAAAACGTGCATCCTTTTTTAATTTATCACGTTGAGCCTTGCTTAAGGTGTTAGGAACTTGCTTAGACACCAAAAAATTAACCAAATCGGCATACCAAGGGGTACTTACCTCAACGGACAGAAGTTGTTCATCCAGAAACGTTTCTAAAATGGGAAGGTCCTCTTCTTCACGCACCATTCGACTTAGGTGGTCAGCCACCACGTTTTCACATCCCTTCTTGTCCCTAATTTCAAAGTCAAATTCTTGAAGTAGGAGCATCCAACGAATGAGCCTTGGTTTGGCCTCCTTTTTGGTGAGAAGATACTTCAAGGCTGCGTGGTTGATAGGAGCATATTCATGCGACTTAAATGGCTTGTTCTCGTACATTTACGTTATGTTTCTTTAGTTATTTTAGTCCTTTATGCTTCTTTTGTGTGTTTTCAGGTTCTAAGGGCAAAGTATGCAAAAGGGTGCATTTTGGTGCATTTTGGAGTAGTTTGGGGCGTTAAATGGATTGCATATACTTGAAGCCAAGTAGATGGACGAAATTGAAGACCAAAGGAGGCCCTTTGTACCAGAAATTCACACCAACACATCCCATTTCAGATTGCATTCCAATCATTCCAGCCAAGCCACATGCACTCCCTTTAATTTATTCAACCTAGCTGTCAAAGCACACGCACTCCCATCCATTTCATCATTGCAGCCACATATAGCTTTAATTCACATGTAAACAATCATGCATTCCCTTCATATAAATCAGCCACATGCACCCATAATCATTCAACCAACTTTGCACATGCATTCATCATCATAACCTAGCTGTCATTACCCTTTAATCACATGCATAAATCAGCCACATGCATCTCCCATCACCATTCCAGATTTCCACCAAGTTCCTAGCTGTCATATTCCCTCCTTTTCACCTATAAATAAGCATCCATTGCAGCCACAATTGATTCATTCCCATTCATTCTCATACACTCTTCCATTTCAGAAATTCATTCATTCAAACACACATCCACACCATCAAACTATCCTTAGACCTTGTGCTACAACGAAGAGGAGGGGAAGAGTGCCTAAACGTTCATACAATTCAAGTTTGAGTTGTTGGAATGTTTAGGTGTTTCTTTTCCTCGATTACAATGTTTAATTTCAATTCTCTTTGTTTTGTACGTATGAGGAACTAAACCCCCCCTTGGCTAGGGGGGGATTCGAAATATATGTTTATGCTTGCATTTTGATTTGATTACTTCTAATTGCGTTTCATAAGTTGTGGATTCAATTTGTTTAACTGTTTGATTGATAACTTATTTATGTATGTTTATTGAGAGCACACGCTTAATTTTCATGCATGAATATGACGCTAGAATATAAGTGAGATTCACCTAATAGTTACGAACTTATATTCACAAGTAGTGGAGGTTGCTTATAAACAATCGCGTTAAACGATTTCTTGGCATAAGTTTCATGCAATCATAGTAACGAATGCCTCGTCAACACTTATAATTTTCATAGAGCGTAATGATTCTTGCTTGTATCTCTATTATGCAATCATGTAGGGGACTTGTGGGGAATGTTTTGGGTTGTCGTATGCAATCATCCAATTCAATAACGTTAGGAAGACTTGAAGGTTAATTAGTGCATCACGGTTAACTTGGGGTGTTGAGAATTCATGGTTTATTGAAATGCAATTGGGAATCTTTTTATTATGCAAGTGTAACATGTGTGGAGATGAACCCCTTAGCTAGCCATCCCATCCATTCAATTCCATCACATTCATACTTACAATCTGTTTTAATTAGAATCTGTGCAATTAGTTTAATTTCATCCAAAAGTCAATCCCCCCTTACTTTAATGTCCAAATTAGTTAGAAAGTGTTTTAGTTTGTGTTTATAAGTGTTTTGATTCAATTTGTTACCCAAATTCGTCCAAAGTACTCAAAGTGCTCAAAACTGCCCAGAAAGTGTTTTTAAGGCAGTTTTGAGTGTTTTGGTGCTGTTTTGAGTCTTTTGATTTGTTTTAGTGTTTTAAAGTTTAGTTTTGCATTCTTTGAGTCTAGTATAGTGTTTTATATTGTGTTTTTACGTTTTTGAGTCAAATCCAAGTGATTAACAATCCCTCCTAATCCCCGGTCAAAAAGAGGGTTTAATTTGTGTGCGTATAATTCTCGCATCAAATTTTGGCGCCGTTGCCGGGGATTAGCAACTTTGCTAATCTCTTGGATTGTTTTATTTTCGTTTGTGTGTATATATTTTTAGTTTTATTTTGTTGATTTTAGAAGGACAACATGGCACTTGATAATGCTTCTCTTTTGTCACAGCTCATGGAAAGGTCCCAAATGCAAAGCGTTGATATATTTGATCTTCAATCAAGGAATAACGTGTTTTCCAATACTTACAATTCGGATTGGAGTGATCATTCAACTTCTATGTGGTGGGAACCTCAAAATGTTCAACAAGAAGAATATTGGCAGCCACCTCATATTCAATATGCCCAACCAAACTCAAGTTCGTCAATAGATTATAATCAAAAGCTTAATGAATTAATTTGTTTGGTGCAGGGCTCACAAAACCAAGTCGAGGAGGCTCAACAAGGAGAATATTGGCAACCATATGAGGAGTTCTATACAACACCTATGCAGCCACCACAACCTGCCCAAACAAATTCAAGTAAGTCTTTGTATAATGATATGGTTAGTGAGTTACTCACCAATTTGTCTCAGGGGCAAGAAGATCAAAACAAAGCAAGGCAAAATCAAGACAAAAGGTTGGACAACTTGGAAAAGCAAATTGGGCAAATAGCGGAGTTCGTAGGACAATTTCAAGACCAAGGCAAACTCCCTATTTCAACCATTGCAAATCCGAAGGAAGGATTTGAAACTGCCAATGCTATCACGTTAAGAAGTGGCAAGGAGGTTGGAACGGACCCTAAACCATCCAACTCAAATTACAAGGAAGATGAAAGGTTGCAATTTGAGGAAGAGGAACACACGCAACCTATGGCAAGGGTGGAAACACCTTTGCCGCAGGCACCTATTGCTCCTACGCCATCCAATTCAGGTAAGGTTGTTCCAAAGTTAATTATTTCTAACCCCGTTCCACTGAATGTCCCTATTCCTTGCAGGATCATGCAATCCAAGGAAGAAGAGGGTGAGAAAGGCATCTTCGAATCCTTTCCAAAGAATCAAGAGCAAGATGTGACTGGGGAATGTCTAGAATTCATCAAAGAGGATATACTTGAGAAAAACAACCCCAAGGAAGTTGAAATTCATGAAACAGTACAAGGACCAATCATCACACCACATCTGGCCAAGTCCAATATCCCTGAAACTTTCCAGGGAGTGGTGTTTATTCTTGAGTTTATATCGGAGCACACAGGTAAGCCACCTCCCCGAATTTCAATTTTGTTTTATACTGATATGTTGTTAATAATCCAGGCACCCACTCTAGAATTTAAACCATTACCGGATCATCTCAAGTATCACCCCCCATTCAAAGATAAATTCCATGTCGTGGGTCGTAAGTGAGGAAAGAAGTTCCTCGTCCGGCTGCAAGACGTAAAAGAAAGCGCTACTTGGGAGGCAACCCAATACAGAGAATAAAACAAAGCTTGTTCATTAATTTTCGAGAAATTACAAATGTATCTAACAAAGAAAGAGAAAGATGGAGCTTTACAAAGGTTGTTTTTGTTTTTGTTTATGTGAAGCCCCACTACGCGGCAAAACTCTGGGAGCGGAAGGCGTCGGAGCAAGAGGCATCGGAGCAAGAGGCATCGGAGCGAGAGGCATAGGAGCGAGAGGCATAGGAGCGGAAGGCATCGGAGATAGAGCATTCCAGGCCCCAATACTTGGCGGAACGCTGGATGACCCAGGAAAAAGGTGCCCCTGGAAGAAAGACGCAAGCCTTTGACGGTCACTTTGCATTCGACCTTGAGATTCTTGCATCTCATCAAGCTTCCTCTTCATGCCCGACGAATAGTTATTTGCAAGCACATGCAAACTTCTATTCTCGTACTTAAGTTGTTTGATCTCCTGCTTAAGACTCTCCACCTCCGCCATCAATGATTCAACCTGACGGGAGCGAGCAAGAAGGCGTTGGCCCATGTTGGACACAGAACCAGCGCATTGAACGCTGAAAGCCAGGGACTCTTGAACGGCCAACTCATCGGACCGTCCTGAAAGCAGCTGACTATCTCTGGCAGTGAGGAGGTTCCGAGCTACTATCGTAGCTGTTGTGGCGTCCTGCATCACGGAGTCTTCACCTGTAAGATGACCGTTAGAAGATAAGAAAGAAGGGCGCCATACGTTACCTTGACGCGGCACGCCCGTATCACTGCGGAGACTCAATTCTAAGCTAAGGTTCGATGGGTTTGCCATTTTTCAAAAGTGTTCAAAGAGAAGGGGTGGATGGAGTAAATTTTCAATGGGCCGGAGACGATGTTTGGGAAATCTTCAAAGTGTGCATTGATAGAGGTGATCGATCACCTCTATTAAAAGAGAGGCGACACAATCACCAATTCAGAGTTGAAGAGACACCACTCTTCAAAGCCGGATTTCCCGGCGTAAAGATCGCCGACTTTTCAGACGCAATCTCGGCTTTTTCAGATAAAGCGCGCCACTTTGTCAAAAGCTCCCAGCTTTTCAGAAGACGCGTGGAGGCCGAGAAAGCAGCTGCACACTTTTGCCGACAAGCGTGTACAACTTTGTCAAAAGCTCCCGGCTTTTCAGAAAGCGTATGCAACGTGTCGTTCAGAAATCGAAGGGCCGTCGTTCAGAAATCGAAGGGGCGCCTGCTCAGAAATCGAAGAGGCGTCTTCAAAGATCGAAGAGTCGTCACTATTTCAAAAAGCCGGATTTGCGGGATCAAAACGTTTGTCGACAAGGGTAAAAGAACAGTACCACCACTTGCTATTGGGAAATCCCTATATATGTCGACTTTCATCTTTTATGGCAAGGCAAACCTGAAGAAAATGCCCAACTCTTCCTCACCTCTGAGGGCGCACTCCCAGCAAAGCCTTTCGAAATACTCCATTCTTTCTTCTTCCCCAAAGATGATACCAGATGCCTGGAGTACAGATGACCCAAGAGGAAACAGCACCACAAATACATGTGCTGATTCATTCACCGCTTCTTCAAAAGCAAAGGTATCTCATATCATCAAGGTCAAAAGCAAAAGTATCTCATATCATGCTCTTTCCCTGTCTTTTCCTTTGTCTTTGTTATTACTTGCATGGCAAAGTAAAAGAAGCAATCAGCCGGCACTTGGAGTCTACCTGGACTCTATTCCCTGGTTGCTTACCTAGCGTTGCTCTCGAGTAGTCATCTTCAACGGTTGATACACTTCCAGAGAAGGGACCACTTCTGCAAAGGGAAGCAAGTAAGGCAAAGGAAAATGATACATTGAAGCATGAGGAGACAAGCATATGCTGAGCTATCCTCTAACCCTCTTCAATACGAATTGGAGAGATTGAACAAAGAAACAGATAAAAGGAGTAAGCTCAGACCTTCGGGGGAGACCAAAAGAATCCTGCTGCCCAGTTCAAGAGTAGCACAAAGGAAAATCAACGATCGGAGGAAACCAAAAGAATCTCCAGCCCAGCCCAGTTGAAGATCACCAAGGAGAAAATGGAATTCACACTCCAATAACCAGATTTGCATCTCTAAACTCTTCTCTTTATTAGATACATTCTGACATGTTTAGTATGTTTATTTGCGGTTTATATGTTTGCTTGTGTTTAGTGTGGTTTTAAGCTTAAAACATTGAGGACAATGTTTGATTGAAGTGTGGGGGGGTAACTAAAGTGTTTTGATGCAAATTCGTAGGGTTTTATCCACCATAACTTCAAATGTTGTTTCTTGCTGTTTTTAAGTGTGTTTAAACTGTTTTAGTGTGTTTTGACTTAAAAATTCGAAAATCCCATAAAAATTTGAAAAATTGTTTTGAAAAACCCAAAAAGAGTCGTTTTTGTGTGTTTGTGTCTTAGGGTACCTTCCAACACAATGATAAGGATTTGGTTTGTAATTACAAGACTGTTAAAAAGAGTTATAAACATAGAGAAAAGTTTGATTTACTCTTGGTATATGCTTGGTTATGGTTATAATGTATGACTTCACATGCAATCATAAAAGAAAAATTCATTTTTGTAACATGCTTGAAGGATGGAACTCAAACAAACGCTACAACCCTGAGAGACTTGAGCCTATAACGTTCTTTGGAGAGTATAATCTGTGATTTCTTGTTTTCTAAAGTCGTTGCATGATCTCATTATTCTTTGCTTGGTTACTACTTAGAAGGCGTTTTATCATATAGTTCCAAATGCTAGAACTCATGCCCATTTCATTCAAAGCATGTTATTGATTTGCATAACATATATCAAGATAAAGTTGTGTAGTTGCCACCATAGCCAAATAGCCTCATGATGCGAACTAAGTAAGCACACAAATTAAAACCCTCTTGTGACAATTGTAGTGTATGAATAAGTAGGGATCGTTCTAGACCGGGGATTAGGAGGGATTGCTAAACACTTGGAAACTGACTTAAAAACTCAAAAACAAAGTTTGAAACACTAAACTAGACTCAAAGAATGCAAAACTAACAATAAAAACACTCAAACAAAGCAAAAGACTCAAAACAGCCCCAAAACACTCAAAACTGCCTTAAAATCACTTTCTGGGCAGTTTTAAGCACTTTGGTAACTTTGGACGAATTTGTGTAATCAAATGAATCAAAACACTTAAAAACACAAACTAAGACACTTCCTAACTAAATTGGACACTAAAGTAAAGGGGGATTGAATTTTTGACGAAATTAATTAAAATGCACAGAATGTAGAATTAAGGCAGATTCTAATGAATGTGATGAACTATGGATGATGGAATAGCTAAGGGGTTCTTCTCCACACATGTCACACTTGCATACAATTTGATTTTCAATTGGTCTTTCGATGAATTAAGGAACTCGATACTCCAAGTTAATTAGGTCCGCTTAAATTAACCTTCAAATTTCCCTAGAATCATTGAATTGGATGAATATGCATCGCAAACAAATTATTCCTAACAAGTTCTCTATATGAACAGCATGATAAAGATACAAGTTAGAATCATTACGTTCTTTGGAAATTATAAGCATCGACAAGGCATTTGTAACTATGAAAAGCATGATACTCGTGCCAGGAATTCAATTAACGCGATTGTTTATAAGCAACCTCCACTACTTGTGAATATAAGTTCATAACTATTAGGTGAAACTCACTTATATTCTAGCGTCAAATTCATGCATGAACATTAAGCGTGCACTCTCAATAAACATACACAAACAAGTTATCAATCAAACAGTTAAATGAATTGAATCCAAAATTCATGAAATTCCAACCAAAAGTAATCAATTCATATTACAAGCATAAACATGGTTTCGAATCACCCCCTAGCTAACTAGGGGGATTTAGCCTCTCATGGTCACAAAAAGAGAATTACAATTGAATTTAAACATAAAGCACAAAGGAATGATTACACCTAGAACGCCCAACGAATCCACTTGAATTGGTGCGCGACGAAGCTCCTCTTTCCTCTTCTCCTTCTGCGGCAGATTGGTTGTGGGTGGTTTTTTGGTTGAATTTCTGGGTTAGGGATGGATTTAGGATGGTTGGGTGGTGCGGCAAGGTTGGTAGATGGTGTGTGAAGGTTTGTATGGTGGTGGAAGGTGGTGGAAATGGCACGGCAATGGTGGAAAGTGTATGGAATTGGTGGTGTTTTGGTTATGGTGGCTGCGGCACTAGGGAGAGAGTGGGGTTATGGAGGCTACGGCTGATGAGTGTATGGGAGAATTAGGGTGTATGATGAAGGGGTCACGGCTTAGAGAGAATTAGGGGAAGGAATTAAGTGATATGTGGCTGATTAGAATTAATTGGAAGTGACGGCTACAAGATTATGGTTTAGGGTTTATGAATGAATGGCTAAGATGATTTTGAATGAATGAAAGGCTATGGATTCAAGGGGGAGTATGAGAGGGTGCGGCTAGAGTGGGAAAAAGGGATTGTGGCTGAAAATTAAAAGAATGAATGGGAAAAGGGTGCGGCTGCATGTAATTAGGATGATTAGGTTTTAGGGTTAGGGTTTAAAGCATGAATTGGGCCAGAAATACCCCCCCTTGCACGGCAAGGAAAGGGAGTTGGGTTAAAGCCCACGGCAAAGGGTTTTAGGGGCCCTATGGCCTTCGTTTTGTGTCCTAAAGCGCCTACAAGGACATCAAAGTATCTAGAAAATGCGGACGTTTAAGATTAGGAAAGGTTACCAAAACGGGAAACTTAGGGTCAACTTTCCTAAAATAGGAAACCTTGTTTGAGTAGGATTCCTCGTTTTGGTAAGAATTCATCGTTGGCGTAGGAATTCGTCGTTTCTTCAAGTCTTCAACTCATTCATTCCTCTTTCGCTCCAAAAGACTCCAATTTGCATCTTCTTGCACATTTTGGCCTTATACTCTGAAAATACACAAAAGTGGCCTTAAACACTAAAATAGATAAGTAAACACAACATAAATGGACGAGAACAAGCTAATTAAGTCGCATGAATATGCTCCTATCAAATTCCCCCACACTTAACTTTTGCTAGTCCTCGAGCAAAACAAAACAAAACAAAGAAAACAACCTAAACCTTCCAACGTTTGCCTCAGGGATTTCCAATGCAACATGACATGTCAAAGATCATTACTCACATAGCTTTTAGTCTTCCTTCCCCTCAAGCACATACTTAATCATAGTCACCATTCACTAGTTCGCATTTAATCAAATAAAACACATTTTGAATGTAGTAACATGCCTTAGAGAATTCCCTCAATTCCTCACTAGTTATGCACTCAATTTTCACTCAGATTTTCTGACTACACACCCTACACTAGTTATATGTGAGAAGATTGATGTAAACATGAAAGACTAGTACTCACATATGTTATAACAAAGAACGCAATTTCTGGAGTAATTAAACATGTTTAGATATGATCTCATGAATGGAATGCTACTACTTAGATGCGAGAACCAGTGACACCATATGCTCATACCAAATTCAAACTCCACAATTGAAAGGCACAACACTCAAGATAGAAGTAGAGGGTTGTACGGGGCTTAGGGTGTTGGCTAACAAAGAAAGGTAGGGATACACAAAAGTTCTTTAAGCAATAGTAAGTAAAGTAATGAAATTAAGACCTAGAATTCCCTTAGAATGCAGAAATCAACTTTTAGACAAATGGGGAAGATTCAAACAACTCTTAGGGCCTAATTCATTGTTTTGGGCCCTTACTTCAACAACCAATACTTTGGAACTCTTTTTCACTTCTTTTCTTTTCTTTTTTTTTTTTTTTTTTTTTTTTTTTTTTTTTTTTTCTTTTTCTAACCGTGCCTATGGCACATAAACTCACATCAATAATCCTTCCCCCACACTTATTTTCTGCAACACATTAATCAAAGGGAATTCATTCATGCTTACTATGCTTCAAGAACAAGGGTACGGATGATCCTAATCTAGGCTAGGTGAGGATGATATGGGTTAACAAAGAACATGGGCTAACATAGCTCAATGGGGTTAAACTTAAACACAAAATGAATGAAGGGCACATGGTTGTTTGGCTTTGATGGTGGTCACTACACAACTTCATCTTGAATATGTGTTATGCAAATCAATGACATGCTTTGAATGAAATGGGCATGAGTTCTAGCATTTGGAACTAAGTGATAAAACGCCTTCTAAGTAGTAACCAAGCAAAGAATAATGAGATCATGCAACGACTTTAGAAAACAATGACGCACAGATTATTACTCTCCAAATAACGTTTAGGCTCAAGTCTCACAGGGATGTAGCGTTTGTTTAAGTTCCTTCCTTCAAGCATGTTACAAAAACTAATTTTTATCATTTGTGATTACATGTGAATTCGTAAACTATAACGACAACCAAGCATAAACCAAAGAGTATATCAAACTTCCAACCATGTTTGTAACTTTCTTTAACCATCATGCAATTAAAAACCAAATCCTCATCATTGTGTTGGAAGGTGACCTATGACACAAACAAACACACAAAAACAACTCTTTTTGGGTTTTTCAACACAATTTTTCAAATTTTTATGGTATTTTCGGATTTTTAAGTCAACACACACTAAAACACTCTAAAATAGCTTAAAAACACTTAAAAACAGCAAAGAACAAGTTTAAACATGTTAGGTGGTAATACCCTACGAATTTCATGCACAAATATCTCAAAACAGAATGTTACCCCCCCACACTTAAACTAAACATTGTCCTCAATGTTTTAAACACAATTAAAAACATTACACAAAACATAAAGTAAGCAACAAAGAGAAGGGTTTAGGGACGCAAATCTGAGTGTGGAGCGATTCCCAAGTTCTTCCTTTGTTGATTGCATGGGTTGCCTCCCACGAAGCGCTTGCTTTAACGTCTTCCAGCTGGACGAAACTTTCTTTTACTCCTCATTCTGGCTCACGGAATGGAAGGTTATGTCCTCCACGGTATAGAGGGGTGCAACTACAATCTGTCCGACGAACCACTTCATGCTTTGGGTCCTTGAATGGAGTGGGATAATGATCCTTTCTTATTGTCGTGTTTTTCTTTTCTACATCAACACGAATTCTCCCACGACGTTTAATTCGATTAGGTACCTGCACCACACGAGGTAACAACCTATTAGTTGAAATGGGAATCGAATTTGGAATAGGTGGCTTACCTTTGTATGGCAAAGAAGTGGTAGCACAATGGACGGATGCACAAGGGTTGCTCATGGCCAATTGTGGTCCTTTCAAGATTGGAGCCGTGCACTCCTTGTTCTCTACTCCAAGTTCCTTCTCGGTGGTAGTTCGAGAAACATCCTTCTTGATCTTTGTTGAACACTCCGTCCCTATGTGTTCAATTACATTAATGGCACAACAAGAACGAACATCATTAGTAGTCTCAATCGATTCAGGAATCTTAAAGTTAATCATATCACCACCAAAGGCCATAGTGACTGCTCCCTTGGCCACATCAATCTTGGTTTGAGCTGTTTTCATGAAAGGTCGTCCAAGTAAGAGTGGTGATGATGGAGAGTGTGCCGAATCTTCCATGTCAAGCACATAGAAATCTGCAGGAAAAATCAAATGGTCTACCTGCACCAAAACATCCTCCAAAACTCCTTTCGGGTATGCATTAGATCTATCAGCTAATTGAATAATAACACCATCCTTTTTAAGCTCTCCTAGATTCATAGATGCATAAACAGAATATGGCATGACATTAATTGAGGCACCTAAATCTAGCATGGCATGTTCGAACTTTGTATTTCCAATTACACAAGGAATAGTGAAACTACCTGGATCTTTGCATTTGGGAGGTAATTTGCGTTGCAAGATGGCAGAGACATTCTCACTTACATGAACCACCTCTTTTTCTTGAATCCGTTTCCTTGTTGTACAAAGCTTTTTCAAGAACTTCGCATACTTCGGGATTTGCTTGATTGCATCCAAAAGGGGTATGTTGACTTGAACTTTTCTAAATGTCTCTAGAACATCTTTTTCCTCCTCTTCTTTCGTGGATTGCAAAAATCTGCTAGGAAAAGGAACATTGGGTGGAACAAAGTTAGAATTAATCAATTTTGACCCCAACTTACCTTTGGTGGCCGAATGAGATGAGTTGGGTGCATTAATGTCCCTTGGTAGTTGCGGCAAGGGTGTTTGTACGCTTGCCGTGGGCTTGCTTGCTTCCTCCTCTTCATGTTGCAGCTTTTCATCCTCGTTATGACCTGTTTTTGATGTAGGACCTGCCCCAACTTCCTTACCACTTCTTAGGGTGATTGCTTTAGCTGATTCGAACCCTCCCTTCGGATTTGGAATGGTGGAACTAGGGAGTTGTCCGGGATCTCGAAACTTACCTACAAACTCGGCAATCTGCCCAATTTGTTTCTCTAGTTGATCCACCCTCTTATCTTGGTTTTGCATAGCCTTCGCTTGATCTTCCTGCCCATTAGACAACTTAGTTAGTATTTTAAGAAGTGCATCATTGTCAAGAGACGTACCTGAGGCACTTGGGCCGGATTGGGCTTGATTTTGGGGTGGACCGTAGGGTTTGGGAAAGAACCCCGGGGGTTGTTGCCGGAAGCCTCCTTGATTCTGAGGTTGCTGGGAATCCCTCCACTTGAAATTTGGGTGATCTCGCCACCCCGGATTATACGTGTTGGAGTAGGGATCATGTCTTGACTGATTTTGGCTTTGAAACCCAATGGCATTCGCACTCTCCCATCCGCCATTCTCAATGAGTTGAGGACACTTTTCGGAGGCATGTCCTTGGATAGAACATACGCCACATACCACAGGTCCTTGCATCTTCATTCCCTCGGCCATCTGTGAAACAATAGAAGTAAGATTAGCCAATTGTGAATGAAGATCGGACGTTGAACTTACCTCATGTACTTGTTGCCGTGGGGGTCCTCTTTGACCTACACCCTCGTACTGTTGAGCATTCAATGCTCGGTTCGCGATCAAGACCTTGGCCGCCATGGGTGTCTTGTCCACCAATGCTCCACCCGCCGATGCGTCAAGCATTTGTCGTTCGATTGGTAGGAGCCCCTCGTAGAAGTATTGCAGAAGCAACTCCTCCTTCATCTGATGCTGTGGACAAGAAGCAACAAGAGATTTAAAACGTTCGTAATACGTAGGAAAAGACTCACCATCTTCTTGCTGTATACCACTTATCCTTTTTCGTAAAAGGATGATTCGAGAAGTTGGGAAGAACTTCTCCAGAAAAGCCCTCTTCATGCTCTCCCAAGAAGTGACAGTGCCGGGAGCTAACTCATATAACCAATCTTTGGCTTTATCCATCAAAGAGAATGGAAAAGCCTTCATCTTCAATATGCTTCCATCGACGTTGACGGGAGTCATACTAGAGCAAACTACTTCAAATTCTTTCAAATGTTTGTTAGGATCTTCCATGGACAAGCCATGGTATTTAGGAATATGATGAAGTAAACTTGACTTTAATTCAAACTCATCCGTCTTACCTTGGGCAGGTGGGGGGTATTGAATGCACAAGGGTGTGGCATTATCCAAACCTGAGGCGGAAAGCTCCTTAAGTGTCCGGGTGTCTACGGCCATGTCTTGTGGCTCTTCAAATACCCTTGCCGTGGGTTCCTCAAAGATCCCTGCCGTGGCCTCTTCTTCCTCTTCTAGGCCTTGTTCTTCAAACTCAGGTTCCGGGCTTGGCGGATAGTGTTCTTGCTGGTTTCTAGCTCTTCTCAACTTCCTCTCAAAATCGTCGTCAAAATCCAAGATGTTCGCACGAATCGATTGAGAGCTTCTAGTCATACATTAGTACCTAAGAAACAAGAAACAAAATTAGGTCAGAAACTTAAACAAAATCAGAAACAAAATGAAATAAAAGAAACAAAAACAATCCAAGGGATTAGCAAAATTGCTAATCCCCGGCAACGGCGCCAAAAATTTGATGCTGTCTAAGTAAGCACACAAATTAAAACCCTCTTGTGACAATTGTAGTGTATGAATAAGTAGGGATCGTTCTAGACCGGGGATTAGGAGGGATTGCTAAACACTTGGAAACTGACTTAAAAACTCAAAAACAAAGTTTGAAACACTAAACTAGACTCAAAGAATGCAAAACTAACAATAAAAACACTCAAACAAAGCAAAAGACTCAAAACAGCCCCAAAACACTCAAAACTGCCTTAAAATCACTTTCTGGGCAGTTTTAAGCACTTTGGTAACTTTGGACGAATTTGTGTAATCAAATGAATCAAAACACTTAAAAACACAAACTAAGACACTTCCTAACTAAATTGGACACTAAAGTAAAGGGGGATTGAATTTTTGACGAAATTAATTAAAATGCACAGAATGTAGAATTAAGGCAGATTCTAATGAATGTGATGAACTATGGATGATGGAATAGCTAAGGGGTTCTTCTCCACACATGTCACACTTGCATACAATTTGATTTTCAATTGGTCTTTCGATGAATTAAGGAACTCGATACTCCAAGTTAATTAGGTCCGCTTAAATTAACCTTCAAATTTCCCTAGAATCATTGAATTGGATGAATATGCATCGCAAACAAATTATTCCTAACAAGTTCTCTATATGAACAGCATGATAAAGATACAAGTTAGAATCATTACGTTCTTTGGAAATTATAAGCATCGACAAGGCATTTGTAACTATGAAAAGCATGATACTCGTGCCAGGAATTCAATTAACGCGATTGTTTATAAGCAACCTCCACTACTTGTGAATATAAGTTCATAACTATTAGGTGAAACTCACTTATATTCTAGCGTCAAATTCATGCATGAACATTAAGCGTGCACTCTCAATAAACATACACAAACAAGTTATCAATCAAACAGTTAAATGAATTGAATCCAAAATTCATGAAATTCCAACCAAAAGTAATCAATTCATATTACAAGCATAAACATGGTTTCGAATCACCCCCTAGCTAACTAGGGGGATTTAGCCTCTCATAGTCACAAAAAGAGAATTACAATTGAATTTAAACATAAAGCACAAAGGAATGATTACACCTAGAACGCCCAACGAATCCACTTGAATTGGTGCGCGACGAAGCTCCTCTTTCCTCTTCTCCTTCTGCGGCAGATTGGTTGTGGGTGGTTTTTTGGTTGAATTTCTGGGTTAGGGATGGATTTAGGATGGTTGGGTGGTGCGGCAAGGTTGGTAGATGGTGTGTGAAGGTTTGTATGGTGGTGGAAGGTGGTGGAAATGGCACGGCAATGGTGGAAAGTGTATGGAATTGGTGGTGTTTTGGTTATGGTGGCTGCGGCACTAGGGAGAGAGTGGGGTTATGGAGGCTACGGCTGATGAGTGTATGGGAGAATTAGGGTGTATGATGAAGGGGTCACGGCTTAGAGAGAATTAGGGGAAGGAATTAAGTGATATGTGGCTGATTAGAATTAATTGGAAGTGACGGCTACAAGATTATGGTTTAGGGTTTATGAATGAATGGCTAAGATGATTTTGAATGAATGAAAGGCTATGGATTCAAGGGGGAGTATGAGAGGGTTCGGCTAGAGTGGGAAAAAGGGATTGTGGCTGAAAATTAAAAGAATGAATGGGAAAAGGGTGCGGCTGCATGTAATTAGGATGATTAGGTTTTAGGGTTAGGGTTTAAAGCATGAATTGGGCCAGAAATACCCCCCCCTTGCACGGCAAGGAAAGGGAGTTGGGTTAAAGCCCACGGCAAAGGGTTTTAGGGGCCCTATGGCCTTCGTTTTGTGTCCTAAAGCGCCTACAAGGACATCAAAGTATCTAGAAAATGCGGACGTTTAAGATTAGGAAAGGTTACCAAAACGGGAAACTTAGGGTCAACTTTCCTAAAATAGGAAACCTTGTTTGAGTAGGATTCCTCGTTTTGGTAAGAATTCATCGTTGGCGTAGGAATTCGTCGTTTCTTCAAGTCTTCAACTCATTCATTCCTCTTTCGCTCCAAAAGACTCCAATTTGCATCTTCTTGCACATTTTGGCCTTATACTCTGAAAATACACAAAAGTGGCCTTAAACACTAAAATAGATAAGTAAACACAACATAAATGGACGAGAACAAGCTAATTAAGTCGCATGAATATGCTCCTATCACCTCACTTCCCATATTTCGTATATGTTGTAAGTTTTACCCCCGTTGAGTTTTGTTTAGCCTTTATTCTTTGTTAACCCACATTATCCTCACCTAGCCTAGTTTAGGACAATCCACACCCTTGTTCTTAAAAGATAGTGAGCATGACTTAAATGAATTCCTTTTGAGTTACATTATGCAAGAAAATGAGTGTGGGGGAAGGAATGCTTGTTCTTAAGTATGTTTTGAGACAGAAAAGAAAAGAAAAACAGAAAAGAAAAGAAAGAAAGAAAGAAAAAAGAGCTTGAAAAAAAAAATAAAAGAATGAGTGATTGAAGAAAGGGTTCAAAACACCAATTCTGGCCCTAAATTGTCTAAATTCTCCCTTTTTGTTCAAAAGTTGAGTTTTCATTCAAAAGTGAATTCTAAGTTGATTCAAGTGCTTTGCTCACTATTTCTTTAAAAACCTTTGTTTTCCATATCCCTTCTTTGTTATCCACACGCCCCGAACCCCATTACAACCCGTGACTTCAATCTTGAGTGTTATGTGTTTCAATTTGTGGAGTTTGAACTTGGTATGAGCATATGGTGTCACTGGTTCTCGCGTCTAAGTAGTAGCATTCCATTCATGAGATCATATCTAAACATGCTTATTAACTCCAGAAATTGCGTTCTTTGTGATACATATATGTGAGTGTTCGGTTTCATGTTTACGTCAATCTTCTCACATATACTTAGTGTAGGGTGTGTAGTCAGAAAATCTGAGTAAAAATTGAGTGCATATCTTGTGAGGAATTGAGCAAATTCTCTAAGGCATGTTACTACATTCAAAACATGGTTTTAAATGCTTAATTGTGAAATAGTATGTGGTGACTGTGATTAAGAATGTAATTAAGTGTGAAGATGACTAAAATCTGTGGGAATGATGATTTTTAACATGTCATGTGCATTGGAAATCCCTAAGACGATTGTTGGAAGGTTTAGGTTGTGTTTTACTTGTTTTGTTTCGTTTCGTTTTGTTTTGTTTTTCTTTTTGTTTTGCTCGAGGACTAGCAAAAGATAAGTGTGGGGGTATTTGATAGGAGCATATTCATGCGACTTAAATGGCTTGTTCTCGTACATTTACGTTATGTTTCTTTAGTTATTTTAGTCCTTTATGCTTCTTTTGTGTGTTTTCAGGTTCTAAGGGCAAAGTATGCAAAAGGGTGCATTTTGGTGCATTTTGGAGTAGTTTGGGGCGTTAAATGGATTGCATATACTTGAAGCCAAGTAGATGGACGAAATTGAAGACCAAAGGAGGCCCTTTGTACCAGAAATTCACACCAACACATCCCATTTCAGATTGCATTCCAATCATTCCAGCCAAGCCACATGCACTCCCTTTAATTTATTCAACCTAGCTGTCAAAGCACACGCACTCCCATCCATTTCATCATTGCAGCCACATATAGCTTTAATTCACATGTAAACAATCATGCATTCCCTTCATATAAATCAGCCACATGCACCCATAATCATTCAACCAACTTTGCACATGCATTCATCATCATAACCTAGCTGTCATTACCCTTTAATCACATGCATAAATCAGCCACATGCATCTCCCATCACCATTCCAGATTTCCACCAAGTTCCTAGCTGTCATATTCCCTCCTTTTCACCTATAAATAAGCATCCATTGCAGCCACAATTGATTCATTCCCATTCATTCTCATACACTCTTCCATTTCAGAAATTCATTCATTCAAACACACATCCACACCATCAAACTATCCTTAGACCTTGTGCTACAACGAAGAGGAGGGGAAGAGTGCCTAAACGTTCATACAATTCAAGTTTGAGTTGTTGGAATGTTTAGGTGTTTCTTTTCCTCGATTACAATGTTTAATTTCAATTCTCTTTGTTTTGTACGTATGAGGAACTAAACCCCCCCTTGGCTAGGGGGGGATTCGAAATATATGTTTATGCTTGCATTTTGATTTGATTACTTCTAATTGCGTTTCATAAGTTGTGGATTCAATTTGTTTAACTGTTTGATTGATAACTTATTTATGTATGTTTATTGAGAGCACACGCTTAATTTTCATGCATGAATATGACGCTAGAATATAAGTGAGATTCACCTAATAGTTACGAACTTATATTCACAAGTAGTGGAGGTTGCTTATAAACAATCGCGTTAAACGATTTCTTGGCATAAGTTTCATGCAATCATAGTAACGAATGCCTCGTCAACACTTATAATTTTCATAGAGCGTAATGATTCTTGCTTGTATCTCTATTATGCAATCATGTAGGGGACTTGTGGGGAATGTTTTGGGTTGTCGTATGCAATCATCCAATTCAATAACGTTAGGAAGATTTGAAGGTTAATTAGTGCATCACGGTTAACTTGGGGTGTTGAGAATTCATGGTTTATTGAAATGCAATTGGGAATCTTTTTATTATGCAAGTGTAACATGTGTGGAGATGAACCCCTTAGCTAGCCATCCCATCCATTCAATTCCATCACATTCATACTTACAATCTGTTTTAATTAGAATCTGTGCAATTAGTTTAATTTCGTCCAAAACTTAATCCCCCCTTACTTTAATGTCCAAATTAGTTAGAAAGTGTTTTAGTTTGTGTTTATAAGTGTTTTGATTCAATTTGTTACCCAAATTCGTCCAAAGTACTCAAAGTGCTCAAAACTGCCCAGAAAGTGTTTTTAAGGCAGTTTTGAGTGTTTTGGTGCTGTTTTGAGTCTTTTGATTTGTTTTAGTGTTTTAAAGTTTAGTTTTGCATTCTTTGAGTCTAGTATAGTGTTTTATATTGTGTTTTTACGTTTTTGAGTCAAATCCAAGTGATTAACAATCCCTCCTAATCCCCGGTCCAGAACGATCCCTACTTACATACTTACTACAATTGTCAAAAAGAGGGTTTAATTTGTGTGCGTATAATTCTCGCATCAGTGGTCAGTGAAAACAATTACTTTAGTACCAATTAAATATGATCTAAACTTATCTAATGCAAATACAACCGCCAAAAGTTCTTTTTCAGTTGTAGAATAATTCAATTGAGCATCATTTAAAGTGCGTGAAGCATAATAAATAACATGTGGCTGTTTGTTTCTCCTTTGGCCCAAAACAGCTCCAAGGGCATAATCCGATGCATCACACATCAACTCAAAGGGAATGGACCAATCTGGTGGAGTGATGATTGGTGCCGTGGTGAGGAGGTCCTTGAGGTGGTTGAATGCTTTCTCACACGCCTCGTTGAACTCGAAAACCACCTCTTTTTGAAGCAATCGGCATAGTGGCTGCGCAATCTTGGAGAAATCCTTTATGAAACGCCTATAAAAACCTGCATGACCAAGAAACGAACGAACCTCTCTAACCGAAGTTGGAGAGGGTAAGTGACGAACAAGGTCTACCTTAGATTTATCTACTTCAATGCCTTTTTCAAAAATAATATGTCCTAGAACAATACCTTGCTTAACCATGAAGTGACATTTTTCCCAATTAAGCACAAGATTTGTTTCAACACAATGCTTCAAAATTAAGGTCAGATTATGTAAACAATGATCAAAAGAATCCCCAAACACACTAAAGTCATCCATGAATATTTCAATAATCCTTTCAACATAATTAGAAAATATGCTAACCATACACCTTTGAAACGTGGCAGGAGCATTGCACAAACCGAATGGCATGCGTCGATATGCAAACGTTCCAAAGGGACAAGTAAAAGTGGTATTTTCTTGATCATTCGGGGCAATAACAATTTGATTATAACCAGAATATCCATCAAGAAAACAATAAAATAAATGACCCGCTAACCTTTCAAGCATTTGATCTAGGAACGGCAATGGGAAGTGGTCCTTCCTTGTAGTGGCGTTTATCTTCCTATAATCAATGCATACACGCCAACCGGTTTGGATTCGGGTGGGCACCAGCTCGTTCTCCGCATTCTCCACAACCGTCACTCCAGATTTCTTGGGAACACATTGGATAGGTGAAACCCAACGACTATCGGAGATGGGGCAAATCACTCCACAATCAAGGAGTTTGATTATCTCCTTTTTCACTACTTCCATCATCGGAGGGTTGAGACGGCGTTGAGCCTCTCTAGTTGGTTTGGCCCCCTCCTCAAGAAATATGTGATGCATACATGTGGCGGGACTAATACCTTTGATATCGGCCAAGGTCCAACCTAGCGCAAATTTGTACTCCTTCAAAACAAGCACTAGTTTCTCTTCTTCTTGTGCCGTGAGTGATGAAGAAATAATGGCAGGTAAGGTCTCATCTTCCCCCAAGAAAATGTACTTCAAATGGCGAGGTAGTGGTTTGAGATCAAGGGTAGGTGCCTGAACTATGGATGGAAGCAACTTGTTAGTCGAAATGGGAATTGACTCAAAGTTAGAAGACTTACCCTCGTGCTTAGGCAATGACTCAAGGGCAGCAACCAACTCAATACATTCCTCACTAGGATGCACGGCATGCAATGGAGTGTGTGTGCCGTGGGTTATCAACAATCCCCCTCCCTTGGTTTTGAGTTCCATGCTCCTTGTAATGACGTTTCCAAGTGCATTGGCGTTCAAATCTTCAAGGTATCCCTGCGCCAACGAGTCAATTATGTCAATGGAGAAACATGAATGATCCTCACTAGGATACTTAATAGAATCAGAAAGACTAAAATTAACAACTTCCCCATCAAATTCCATGGACAAAGTTCCATTAAACACATCAATCTTCGTCCGAGCCGTCTTCATGAATGGCCGTCCAAGGAGGATTGGCAACGAAGGGGCATGGTCAGATTCATCCATCTCGAGCACATAGAAGTCCGCCGGAAAGTTTAAATGATTTACCTGCACTAACACATCTTCCAAAACTCCCTTTGGATAGGCATTAGATCTATCGGCCAATTGTATGATTACACCATCATTTTTCAATACACCTAGGTTCATAGATGCATAAATTGAATATGGCATGACATTTATAGAGGCACCTAGGTCTAACATGGCAGATTCAAAACGAGTATTACCTATCACACAAGGAATGGTAAAACTACCCGGATCTTTGCATTTGGGGGGTAGTTTGCGTTGCAAGATGGCGGAGACATTTTCACCTACCTTTACCACTTCTTTGGTCGACATCCTCTTCCTAGTGGTGCAAAGCTCCTTTAGAAACTTGGCGTACCTCGGGACTTGCTTGATTGCATCCAAAAGGGGTATGTTAACTTGAACTTTTCGAAATGTCTCAAGGATGTCCTTCTCGGCTTCTTCTTTCTTTGTTTGCATGAACCTACTAGGAAAAGGCACATTCGAAGGAAAAACATTAGTAGGAACCAAATTTGACACATTCTTACCCTTTTTGGACAAATTGGACGATTTGGGGTCACTTAAAGCTTGCGGCAAAGGTGTTTCCACCTTTGCCGTGGGTTGGCTTGATTCCTCCTCTTCAATTCTCAGTTTTTCGTCCTCGTTAGGACCTGATGGTGATGGTGTAGGACCTGCCCCAACTTCTTTTCCACTTCTCAAGAGTATGGCCTTTGCACTTTCGAAGCCTCCCTTGGGGTTTGGAATGGTAGAACTAGGAAGTTGGCCTTGATCACGAAACTTCCCTACAAAATCTGCAATCTGCCCAATTTGTTTCTCCAATTGCTCCACCCTCTTATCTTGGTTTTGCATGGCTTTGGCTTGATTTTCTTGCCCCTGAGACAAATTAGTTAGTAACTTAAGAAGTGTTTGGGGCAGATTGTTGTGGAGCATGTGTGGGTGCGTATGGCTTTGTGAAGAACCCCGGGGGTTGTTGTCTAAAGCCTCCTTGTTGTGGTGGTTGTTGGGGCTCCCTCCATTTGAAGTTTGGGTGGTCTCTCCAACCTGGATTATAGGTGTTAGAATACGGATCGTTCCTTGGTTGGTTTTGGCCTTGAAATCCAATTGCATTTGCTCTTTCCCATCCACCATTTTCAATGAGTTGTGGGCACTTCTCAGAAGCATGTCCTTGGATAGAACACACCCCGCATACAATTGGTCCTTGCATCCTCATTCCTTTGGCCATCTGAGACATAATGGAAGTAAGATTAGCTAATTGTGAATGAATGTCGGGTGTGGAACTTACCTCATGAACTTGCTGCCGTGGGGGTCATCTTTGGCCTACTCCTTCGTATTGTTGAGCGTTCAATGCTCGGTTAGCAATCAAGACCTTGGCTGCCATGGGTGTCTTGTCCACCAATGCTCCACCCGCCGAGGCATCGAGCATTTGACGTTCAATTGGTAGGAGCCCCTCGTAGATGTATTGTAGAAGTAACTCCTCCTTCATCTGATGCTGTGGACAAGAAGCAACAAGGGATTTAAAACGTTCATAATACGTAGGAAAAGACTCACCTTCTTCTTGCTGAATTCAACTTATCCTTTTACGTAAAAGGATGATTCGAGAAGTTGGGAAAAACTTCTCCAGAAATGCCCTGTTCATACTCTCCCATGATGTGACGGTTCCGGGAGCTAATTCGTACAACCAATCTTTGGCTTTGTCCATTAAAACCCTCTTTTGACAATTGTAGTATATGAATAAGTAGGGATTGCTAAATCACTTGGAAACTGACTCAAAAACGTAAAACAAAGGTTAAAACACTAAACTAGACTCAAAGAATGCAAAACTAAACAATAAAAACACTAAAACAAACCAAAAGACTCAAAACAGCACCAAAACACTCAAAACTGCCTTAAAAACACTTTCTGGGCAGTTTTGAGCACTTTCACTAATTTGGACGAATTTGGGTAATAACTTGAATCAAAACACTTAGAAACACAAACTAAGACACTTTCTCACTAAATTGGACACTAAAGTAAAGGGGGATTTAGTTTTTGACGAAATTAAATAAAATGCACAGATTGTAATTAAAACAGATTGTAAAGATGAATTGGATGAAAATATGGATGGAATGCTAGCTAGGAGGTTCTTCTCCACACATGTCACACTTGCATACAAGATGATTTTCAGTTGGTCTTTCGATGAATTATGAAACTCAACACCCCGGGTTAATTAGGTCCGCTTAAATGAACCTTCAAGTTCTCCTTAAGTTAATGAATTGGATGGGACAGCGCATACACAATTCAAAACATTCTCCAAAAGTCCTTTACGTGAAAAGCACAATAAAGATACAATCAAAGATCATTAAGCAACATGAAAACTATAAGTGTTGACGAGGCATTCGTAACTATGATGAGCATGAAACTAGTGCCAATAATTCATTTAACGCGATTGTTTATAAGCAACCTCCACTACTTGTGAATATAAGTTTGTAACTATTAGGTGAAACTCACTTATATTCTAGCATCATATTCATGCATGAAAACTAAGCGTGCACTCTCAATAAACATACACAAATAAGTTATCAATCAAACAGTTAAACGAATTGAATCCACAACTCATGAAATTCCAACCAAAGGTAATCAATTCATATTGCAAGCATAAACATGGTTTTGAATCACCCCCCTAGCTAACTAGGGATTTAGCCTCTCATGTTCACAGAAAGAGAAATAAAATTGAATTTAAACATAGAGAACAAAGGATTGATTACACCTAAAACGCCAAACGAATCCACTTTGAATTTCTGCACGTTTCAAGCTCCTCTTTCTTCTTCTCCTTGCTGCGGCAGAGAGGGTTTGGGGTGTTTTTGGATGATTTTCTGGGTTGTAGATGGGTTTAGGGTGGTAAAGGGTTGCGGCAAGGGGTGTGGTTGGTGTATGGAGGTGTGGAATGGTGGGGGGAATGGATGGGAGGCTGCGGCAAGGAGGTGGAAGGGGCTGCAATGGATGGATGTTGCGGCTTGAAGGGAGAAGATGAATGGGTGGCTGCGGCTGAAAGGTTTTTGAATGAATGGCTGAATGATAATTCAATTCTAGGGTGCGGCATTAGATGTAGAATATATAGGGTTTCAGAAAATAAAACCCTAAGTTATTTTGGTTAATTAAAATTAAGTTAAAAGCTTCTAGAATTAGGAAATAAAATCAGAAATTAAAAGGGACATGGCTGCAAGGTGCGGCTAGGGTTTAGTTTAGGAAGGGAAATAGGGTTTAAGTGCATAACTTTGGACCTAAATACCCCCCCTTGCACGGCAAGGGAAGGAAAGAAGGGGAAAGGCACGGCAAGGGCTTTAAAGTGGGCTAGGGCCTTTGTTTTGTGTCCTAAAGTGCATACAAGGCCTTCAAAGTGGCTAGAAAATACGGACGTTTAAGATTAGGAAAGGTTACCAAAACAGGAAACCTAGGGTTAACTTTCCTACTTCAAGTAGGAATCCTTGTTTGAGTAGGAATTCATCGTTGGAGTAGGAATTCATCGTTTCTTCAAGTCTTCAACTCATTCATTCCTCTTTTGCTCCAAAAGACTCCAATTTGCATCTTCTTGCACACTTTGGCCTTATAATCTGAAAATACACAAAAGTGACTTTAAACACTAAAATAACTAAGGAAACACAACATAAATGCACGAGAACAAGCTAATTAAGTCGCATGAATATGCTCCTATCATTAGCAAAGTTGCTAATCCCTGGCAACGGCGCCAAAAATTTGATGCGAAATATATAAGCAAACAAATTAAAACCCTCTGTTGACAATTGTAGTATATGAATAAGTAGGGATCATTCTAAACCGAGGATTAGGAGGGATTGCTAAATCACTTGAAAACTGACTCAAAAACGTAAAACAAAGGTTAAAACACTAAACTAGACTCAAAGAATACAAAACTAAACAATAAAAACACTAAAACAAACCAAAAGACTCAAAACTGCACCAAAACACTCAAAACTGCCTTAAAAACACTTTCTGGGCAGTTTTGAGCACTTTCACTAATTTGGACGAATTTGGGTAGTAAATTGAATCAAAACACTTAGAAACACAAACTAAGACACTTTCTAACTAAATTGAACACTAAAGTAAAGGGGGATTTAGTTTTTAACGAAATTAAACGAAATGCACAGATTGTAATAAGGGCAGAATGTAAATACGAATTTGATGAAAATATGGATGGAAATGCTAGCTAGAAGGTTCTTCTCCATACATGTCACACTTGCATACAAGATGATTTTTAGTTGGTCTTCCGATGAATCATGAAACTCAACACCCCGGGTTAATTAGGTCCGCTTAAATTAACCTTCAAGTTCTCCTTAAGTTAATGAATTGGATGGGACAGCGCATACACAATTCAAAACATTCTCCAAAAGTCCTTTACGTGAAAAGCACAATAAAGATACAATCAAAGATCATTAAGCAACATGAAAACTATAAGTGTTGACGAGGCATTCGTTACTATGATGAGCATGAAACTAGTGCCAAGAATTCATTTAACGCGATCGTTTATAAGCGACCTCCACTACTTGTGAATATAAGTTTGTAACTATTAGGTGAAACTCACTTATATTCTAGCATCATATTCATGCATGAAAACTAAGCGTGCACTCTCAATAAACATACACAAATAAGTTATCAATCAAGCAGTTAAACAAATTGAATCCACAACTCATGAAATTCCAACCAAAGGTAATTAATTTATATTGCAAGCATAAACATGGTTTTGAATCACCCCCTAGCTAACTAGGGATTTAGCCTCTCATGTTCACAGAAAGAGAAATAAAATTGAATTTAAACATAGAGAACAAAAGATTGATTACACCTAAAACGCCCAACGAATCCACTTTGAATTTCTGCACGTTTCAAGCTCCTCTTTCTCCTTTCTTCTTGCTGCGGCAGACAGGGTTTGGGGTGTTTTTGGATGATTTTCTGGGTTGTAGATGGGTTTAGGGTGGTAAAGGGTTGCGGCAAGAGGTGTGGGTGGTGTATGGAGGTGTGGAATGGAGTGGGGAATGGATGGTGGTGCTGCGGCAAGGTTGGATGGTGGCTGGAATTGGATGGAAGTTGCGGATGGAAGGTGGAATGATGAATGGTGGCTGTGGCAGAAAAGGGTTTTGGGTGAATGAAAAATTATGAATGAATAGAGAGAATAGGGTGCGGCTAGGGTTTAAAATATATATGGTTTCAGAAAACAAAACCCTAGCTTATTTTGCTTAATTAAAATTAAATCAAAGGCTTTTAGAATTAGGAAATAAAATCAGAAATTAAAGAGGGAATGGCTGCAAGGTTCGGCTAGGGTTTTAAATTAGGAGAGGAGCATGTGTTTAATTGCCTAACCTAGGACAAAACTACCCCCGTTGCACGGCAAGGGAAGGAAAGAAAGGGAGAGGCCACGGCAAAGGGGTTTAAGGGCCCTAGGACCTTTGTTTCGTGTCCTAAAGTGCCTACAAGGCCTTCAAAGTGGCTAGGGTTAACTTTCCTACGTCAAGTAGGAATCCTTGTTGGAGTAGGAATCCTCGTTGGAGTAGGAATTCATCGTTTCTTCAAGTCTTCAACTCATTCATTCCTCTTTTGCTCCAAAAGGCTCCAATTTGCATCTTCTTGCACACTTTGGCCTTATAATCTGAAAATACACAAAAGTGACTTTAAACACTAAAATAACTAAGGAAACACAACATAAATGCACGAGAACAAGCTAATTAAGTCGCATGAATATGCTCCTATCACAGATTATGTATATATAGAGGAAGAAAGGTTAAGGCAATAAGTAATTAATTTGGGAAGGTTTTTAGCTCCAAATCCTCAAGGAAAAAGGGTAACAAATCATAATCCCAATGGAAAAGGGAAGGAAAGTTGCGGCATTGACTAGAATAAAAAGGGAAAGAAGATATATGGCAGATTTTGGAAGAAAAGGGTAAGAAAGGTGCGGCTCCATCTTGGATTGGGATTAGAGCCTTTAGGACATATATTTAAGTGTCCCAAATTGATTAGGAACCCCTTTTGATAGCTGGAAATTAAGTAGGAAAGATTAGGATTAGGAAAGGTCAAACAAAAATAGGAAACCTTGGCTTAACTTTCCTACTTCAAATAGGAAACCTTCTTTGACTAGGATTCCTTCTTTGATTAGGAATCCTTCTTTGATTAGGAATCCTTCTTAGATTAGGAATCCTTCTTTGATTAGGAATCCTTGGTGCGAAAATTAACTTAACACACAAATTAACCCTCTTTTGACAATTGTAGCATATAAATAAGTAGGGATCGTTCTTACACCGGGGATTAGGAGGGATTGCTAAACACTCTAAACTGACTCAAATAACTAAAATTAACCTTTCAAACACTTAAACTCACGTAAAAAGACTCAAATATGTTCACAAGACTCAAAATAGGCTGAAAACACTCAAAACTGCCTTAAAAACACAATCTGGGCAGTTTTGAGCCTAAACACAAACTTGGACGAAAATTGGTTCTAACTTGACTCAAAACTCTTAAAAACACAATCTAAAACATATTTGGACCAATTAGACACTCTAAGACAATTGGGGATTTGGTTTTGGACGAAAATAAACAAAACAAAACAAATATGTAAACTAGGCAGATTTGGACGAATTTGATGAAATTAAGTGGATGGTGAGATGGCTAGGAGGTTTTTCTCCACACATGGCATACTTGCACATAATACAATTTCCAGTTGCTTAATCAATGAATTCATGAACTTCAACACCCCAAGTTAATTAGGTACGCTTAAATTAACTCTCAGATTTCCCTTAGGTTATCGAATTGAATGGAATTAGCGCATTGCAATCAAATTATTCCTTAAAAGTTTTCTATATGAAAGCGCATAAAAGAAAGACAATCAAAGATCATTAGATTCTATGGAAATCATAGGTGTTGACGAGGCATTCGTAACTATGAAAGCGCATGATACTTATGCCAAGAATTCACTTATCATAATTGTGACCAACAATCTTAACTACTCATGAATATAAGTTCCCAACGATTAGGTGAAGTTCCCTCATACCCTAGCATCATGTTTATGCATGCAAATCAAGCGTGCACTCTCAATTCATATACATAAGCAAGTTTTAATTAAAATAGATAAGCAAATTGAATTCATCATTCATGAAATCACAACTGAAAGTAATCAAATCATCATGCAAATATAACCATGGTTTCGAAATTCCCCCTAGCCAAAGGGGGGATTAGTTCCTCATGCTTGCACAACAAAAAGTATTGAATTTAAACATTGAAATCATAAGAAAGAGTACACCTAAATGCTCAGCAATTCCAAGATGGATTCGATGCACAGATTGGCTCTTCTTCCTCCTCCTTGCTGCGGCACAAAGTGGGGTTGCTGGAATTGGTGGTTTTGGATGGTGTTCCCTTGTTTAGAGGGATGGAGGATGGTTGATTATGGTGGGGAAGGTGCGGCAGGTGTGTATGGATGTGTAGGGAGGTTTATGGAGGCTTAGAATGGAGAATGGAGGTGCGGCACAAGGGTTTCTGAATAGCATAAGGTGTGGTACGAATTTGTGGCTCAAAATATGTTTATATAGTCCTAGGGTTAATTAGATTAGGGTTACACTTAGCAGATTTTATGGATTAGGGCCCTAGGGTTTAGCACAAGCAAGTTAAATCCACTTAGGAGAGGGTTTGGCCCAATTCGTTTCATAAAAGGATTTATATAACCCAAATCCACAATGAATAAGGCCTAATAAATCAGAATCCAAAAGGGAAAAGGTTTAGGAAATTCGTCCAAAATTGGGCCTTCTAGAAACTAGGTGTTTTGTGGCTGATTTTGGGTTTTCTAGAAGAAATAAAAGGGGGAAGGGTGTGGCACCCTTTTAGGGTTAGATAAGGCTTCTAGAAATTAGGTTTTTAGGTCCACATGCAGCTAGGATTAAGGTGGAACAAGATTAGGTTAGGATAAGATAGGATAAGGTTGGATAAGGTTAGATAAGGTTTTGGATAATGTTTCCTCTTTTGAGCTAATTCCTTATCCACTTTGTCTTGAGTTTAATTTCTTCATCTTCTTATCATATTTCTAGCCTCTTGAACTCCAAATTCGTCCATCCATGTTGGCCCATATGCAAGCTATCCACATAGTGTCCAAAATCGCTCCAAAATGCACCAAAATGCCATTTCTTGATACTTTACCCCATAGGACCTACAAACACACGAAATTGAGTTGTAATGCGACATTAACTAAGAAATAATAGCATAAATGCACAAGAATAAGCTAGTTAAGTCGCCTAAATATGCTCCTATCAAATTCCCCCACACTTATCTTTTGCTAGTCCTCGAGCAAAACAAATAAACAAAAGAAACAAAACATAACTCTAAACCTTCCAATGTTCGCCTCAGGGATTTCCAATGAAACATGACATGTCAAAGATCACCACTCACATAGATTTAAGCAATCCTTACCCTCGAGCATACTTAATCATAGTCACCATTCACTAGCACGCATTTAATCAATTAAAACAACATTTTGAATGTAGTAACATGCCTTAGAGAATTCCCTCAATTCCTCACCAGATATGCTCTCTGTTTTCACTCAGATTTTCTGACTACACTCCCTACACTAGGTATATGTGAGGAGATTGATGTAAACATGTAGACGAACA
The DNA here is from genome assembly GCF_041283825.1 of Pyrus communis. Classification (NCBI taxonomy): domain Eukaryota; kingdom Viridiplantae; phylum Streptophyta; class Magnoliopsida; order Rosales; family Rosaceae; genus Pyrus; species Pyrus communis. The sequence continues at coordinate 7,673,411 of NC_142577.1, forward strand.
CTCACATATGTTATAACAAGGAAAGCATTTTCTAGAATTATGACATGTATATGATCTCATGAATGGAATGCTACTACTTAGTGATAGGAGCATATTTATGCGACTTAATTAGCTTGTTCTCGTGCATTTATGTTGTGTTTACTTATCTATTTCAGTGTTTAAGGCCACTTTTGTGTATTTTCAGATTATAAGGCCAAAGTGGGCAAGAAGATGCAAATTGGAGTCTTTTGGAGCGAAAGAGGAATGAATGAGTTGAAGACTTGAAGAAACGACGAATTCCTACGCCAACGATGAATTCTTACCAAAACGAAGAATCCTACTCAAACAAGGCTTCCTATTTTAGGAAAGTTGACCCTAAGTTTCCCGTTTTGGTAACCTTTCCTAATCTTAAACGTCCGCATTTTCTAGCCACTTTGAAGTCCTTGTAGGCGCTTTAGGACACAAAACGAAGGCCCTAGGGCCCTTAACACCCAATGCCGTGGGCTTTAGCCCAGGTCCCTTCCCTTGCCGTGCAAGGGGGGGCATTTTAGGCCCTTTTGTGCATTTAAACCCTAACCCTAATCACCCTAATTACAAGTAGCCGCACCCTATTCATCCATTCTTTCAGATTTTCAAACCATTTCAGCCACAAAAATCCCCTTAAGCCGTGACCATTGGATTCATTCATTCAAAACCATCTCAGCCATTCATTCATAAACCCTAAACCATAACCCTAGCCGTCACTCCCATTTTGATTCAGCCATTCACACCCTAATTCATTCCCAAGCCGTAGCTCCCCTCCATTGATCCATCCGCACACACTCATCAGCCACCTTCATCTCCCATTCATTCATACACCCCATTCATCCTCTAATCCGGGCAACACACATCCCCCATACATAAAATCCGCAGCCCCTTACACACACATATTCCTCTCTAGCCATCACCCTAATTCTACACATTCTCTCCATTAATCCGCAGCCACCATCACCCAAAACCATCTCTGCCCGTGCAATCCCCCTCCATTCCAAGCTTTGCCGCAGCCTCTCCACCACTCTCCACCACCTTACACACCTCCCTACACCACCCCACAACCTTGCCGCACCATTATATCATCATTAAACCATCCCTAAACCAGAAACACATCCAAAAATCACTCACAACCAATCTGCCGCAGAAGGAGAAGAGGAAAGAGGAGCTTCGACGCGCACCAATTCACGTGGATTCGTTTGGCGTTCTAGGTGTAATCAATCCTTTATGCTTTATGTTTAAACTCATTTGTAATTCTCTTTTTGTGACCATGAGAGGCTAAATCCCCCTAGTTAGCTAGGGGGTGATTCGAAACCATGTTTATGCTTGCAATATGAATTGATTACTTTTGGTTGGAATTTCATAAGTTGTGGATTCAATTCGTTCATCTATTTGATTGATAACTTATTTGTGTATGTTGATTGAGAGTGCACGCTTAGTTTTCATGCATGAATATGATGCTAGATTATGAGGGAGTTTCACCTAATAGTTACAATCTTATAATCACAAGTAGTGAAGGTCGCTTGAAAACGATCGCGTTGAATGAATTCTTAGCATAAGTTTCATGCAATTCATAGTAACGAATGCTTCGTCAATGCTTATGTTTTTCATAGAACTTAATGATTCTTGCTTGTATCTCTATTATGCAATTCATGTACGGAAATTGTAGGGAATGTTTTGGGTTGTCGTATGCAATCATCCAACTTAATAACTTGTGGAAAAACTGAGGGTTAATTAGTGCAATTCACGGTTAATTTGGGGCGTTGAGTTTCATAATTTATCGAAAGACCAACTGAAAGTCAAAGTATATGCAAGTGTGACATGTGTGGAGAAGAACCTTCTAGCTAGCATTCATCCATATTTTCATCCAATTCATTACAATCTGCCTTAATTTTACATTCTGTGCATTTTAATTAATTTCGTCAAAAATTCAATCACCCTTTACTTTAGTGTCCAAATTAGTTAGAAAGTGTCTTAGTTTGTGTTTTTAAGTGTTTTGATTCATTTGATTACACAAATTCGTCCAAAGTTGTCAAAGTGCTCAAAACTGCCCAGAAAGTGATTTTAAGGCAGTTTTGAGTGTTTTGGGGCTGTTTTGAGTCTTTTGATTTGTTTTAGTGTTTTTATTGTTTTGTTTTGCATTCTTTGAGTCTAGTTTAGTGTTTCAAACTTTATTTTACGTTTTTAAGTCAGTTTCCAAGTGATTTTGCAATCCCTCCTAATCCCCGGTTAAGAACGATCCCTACTTATTCATATACTACAATTGTCACAAGAGGGTTTTAATTTGTGTGCTTACTTAGTTCGCATCAAATTTTTGGCGCCGTTGCCGGGGATTAGCAATTTTGCTAATCCCTTGGATTGTTATTTCATTTTGTTTCTGATTTTGTTTAAGTTTCTGACCTAATTTTGTTTCTTGTTTCTTAGGTACTAATGTATGACTAGAAGCTCTCAACCGATTCGTGCGAACATCTTGGATTTTGACGACGATTTTGAGAGGAAGTTGAGAAGAGCTAGAAACCAGCAAGAACACCATCCACCAAACTCCGAATCTGACCTTGAAGAAAACGTACAAGAAGAGGAGGAGGAAGCCACGGCAGGGATATTTGAAGAAGTCCAAGGCATGGCGGTGGACAACCGTACACTCAAGGAGCTTTCCGCCTCAGGTTTGGATAATGCCACGCCCTTGTGCATTCAATACCCCACGGCTGCCCAAGGTAAGACGGATGAGTTTGAATTAAAGTCAAGTTTGCTTCATCATATTCCTAAATACCATGGCTTGTCCATGGAAGATCCTAACAAACATTTGAAAGAATTTGAAGTTGTTTGCTCTAGTATGACTCCCGTCATTGTTGACGGAAATATCTTGAAGATGAAGGCTTTTCCATTCTCTTTAATGGACAAAGCCAAGGACTGGTTATACGACTTAGCTCCCGGAACCGTTACATCGTGGGAGAGCATGAAGAGGGCCTTTCTGGAGAAGTTTTTCCCAACTTCTCGAATCATCCTTTTACGAAAAAGGATAAGTGGAATCCAGCAAGAAGATGGTGAGTCTTTTCCTACGTACTATGAACGTTTTAAATCTCTTGTTGCTTCTTGTCCATAGCACCAGATGAAGGAGGAGTTGCTTCTGCAATACTTCTACGAGGGCTCCTGCCAATTGAACGACAAATGCTTGACGCATCGGCGGGTGGAGCATTGGTGGACAAGACGCCCAGGGATGCCAAGGTCTTGATCGCGAACCGAGCGTTGAACGCTCAACAATATGAAGGAGTGGGACAAAGAGGACCCCCACGGCACCAAGTACATGAGGTAAGTTCAACGTCCGATCTTCATTCACAATTGGCTAATCTTACTTCTATTGTTTCACAGATGGCCGAGGGAATGAAGATGCAAGGACCGGTGGTATGTGGCGTATGTTCTATCCAAGGACATGCCTCCGAAAAGTGTCCTCAACTCATCGAGAATGGCGGATGGGAGAGTGCGAATGCCATTGGGTTTCAAAGCCAAAATCAGTCAAGACATGATCCGTACTCCAACACGTATAATCCGGGGTGGCGAGATCACCCAAATTTCAAGTGGAGGGATTCCCAGCAACCTCATTATCAAGGAGGCTTTAGGCAACAACCCCCGGGGTTCTTTCCCAAAACCTACGGCCCACCCCAAAATCAAGCCCAAACCGGCCCAAGTGCCTCAGGTACGTCTCTTGACAATGATGCACTTCTTAAGATACTAACTAAGTTGTCTAATGGGCAGGAAGATCAAGCGAAGGCTATGCAAAACCAAGATAAGAGGGTGGATCAACTGGAGAAACAAATTGGACAGATTGCCGAGTTTGTAGGTAAGTTTCGAGATCCCGGACAACTCCCTAGTTCCACCATTCCAAATCCGAAGGGAGGCTTCGAAAGCGCGAAGGCCATACTATTGAGGAGTGGAAAAGAAGTCGGGGCAGGTCCTACACCATCACCATCAAGCCCCGAAGAGGAGGAAAAACGAAGAATTGAAGAGGAGGAATCAAGGCAACCCACGGCAAAGGTGCTTCCACCTTTGCCGCAAGTCCCTATGGTCCCAAATCTGCCCAATTCGGCCAATAAAGGTAAAAATGTGTTAAATTCAGTTCCTACTAATGCTTTCCCTTCGAATGTTCCTTTTCCTAGTAGGTTCAGGCAAACGAAGAAAGAAGAAGCCGAAAAGGACATCCTTGAGACGTTCCGGAAAGTGCAAGTTAACATACCTTTGTTAGATGCAATCAAGCAAGTTCCGAGGTATGCTAAGTTCTTGAAGGAGTTGTGTACCACTAGGAAGAGGATGTCGAGTAAGGAAGTGGTAAAGGTAGGTGAGAATGTGTCCGCCATCTTGCAACGCAAACTACCTCCCAAATGCAAGGATCCAGGTAGCTTCACCATTCCTTGTGTCATTGGGAATACTAGATTTGAATCTGCCATGCTTGATTTAGGTGCTTCTATAAATGTTATGCGATATTCCATTTATGCATCTATGAACTTAGGAGCATTGAAAAATGATGGGGTAATAATACAATTGGCCGATAGATCTAACGCCTATCCAAAGGGAGTTTTGGAAGATGTGCTTGTGCAGGTTAATCATTTGGTCTTCCCGGCGGATTTCTATGTCCTCGAAATGGATGAATCGGACCATGCTCCTTCGCTGCCCATTCTACTTGGAAGGCCATTCATGAAGACGGCCCGGACGAAGATTGACGTGTACAGTGGAACTTTGTCCATGGAATTCGATGGGGAAGTTGTTAATTTTAATCTTTCTGATTCCATTAAATACCCTAGTGAGGACCATTCATGCTTTTCTATTGATATAATTGACTCTTTCGCGTAGGGATATCTCGACGATTTGAATGACGATGCGCTTGAAAAAGTCATTACACGAGGCATGGAACTCGAAACAAAGGAGGCAGATTGCATGCATGCCCACGGCACACACTCTCTACTCCATGCCGTGCCCCCTAGTCAGGAATTACTTGAAGTTGTGGCCGCCCTTGAGTCCTCACCTAAGCTTGATGGTAAGTATACTAACCGTGAGTCCATTCCCATTTCGACTAACAAATTGCTTCCATCTATAATTCAGGCACCCACCCTTGATCTCAAACCATTACCGGGACATTTGAAGTACATTTTCTTGGGGGAAGAGGAGACATTACCGGCCATCATTTCTTCATCACTCACGGCACAAGAAGAGGAGAAACTAGTGCGTGTTTTGAAGGAGTTCAAATCTGCCCTAGGTTGGACGCTGGCCGATATCAAGGGTATTAGTCCCGCTACATGCATGCATCACATATTTCTTGAGGAGGGGGCCAAACCAACTAGAGAGGCTCAACGCCGTCTTAACCCTCCGATGATGGAAGTTGTGAAGAAGGAGATAATCAAGCTGTTAGATTGTGGAGTTATCTATCCTATCTCGGATAGTAAGTGGGTTTCGCCTATCCAATGCGTGCCGAAGAAATCTGGAGTGACGGTTGTGGAGAACGCAGAGAATGAGCTAGTGCCCACTCGAGTCCAAACCGGTTGGCGCGTATGCACGGACTATAGGAAGATAAATGCTACCACGAGGAAGGACCACTTCCCATTGCCGTTCCTAGATCAAATGTTGGAAAGGTTAGCAGGTCATTCATTTTATTGTTTTCTTGATGGATATTCTGGGTATAATCAAATTGTTATTGCACCGGATGATCAAGAAAAGACCACTTTTACATGCCCCTTTGGTACATTTGCTTATCGTCGCATGCCATTTGGTTTATGTAATGCACCTGCTACATTTCAAAGATGCATGATGAGCATATTTTCTGATTATGTCGAGAAAATTATTGAGGTTTTTATGGACGATTTCAGTGTGTTTGGTAATTCATTTGATGGTTGTTTGAGTAATCTTAGTTTAATTTTGAACCGTTGTGTTGAAACAAATCTTGTGCTTAATTGGGAAAAATGTCACTTCATGGTTAAACAAGGTATTGTTCTAGGCCATATTATTTCTGAAAAAGGCATTGAAGTAGATAAATCTAAGGTAGACCTTGTTCGTCACTTACCCTCTCCAACTTCGGTTAGAGAGGTTCGTTCGTTTCTTGGTCACGCAGGTTTTTATAGGCGGTTCATAAAGGATTTCTCAAAGATTTCACAGCCACTATGCCGATTGCTGCAAAAAGAGGTGGTGTTTGAGTTTGATGATGCATGCTCCACGGCTTTCAAGCACCTCAAGGAGGCTCTCACTTCGGCTCCCATTATCACACCTCCAGATTGGAGCCTTCCATTCGAGTTGATGTGCGATGCTTCGGACTATGCGATTGGTGCTGTTTTGGGGCAGCGGAAGGACAAACAACCTCATGTTATTTATTATGCATCTAGAACATTAAATGATGCTCAATTAAATTACTCAACCACTGAAAAAGAATTACTTGCTGTGGTATTTGCATTAGATAAGTTTCGGTCATACTTACTTGGGACTAAAGTTATTATTTTTACTGATCATGCAGCTCTCAAGTATTTGCTCACGAAAAAGGAGGCCAAGCCTAGACTGATTCGATGGCTGTTGCTTCTACAAGAGTTTGACATTGAGATTCGGGATAAGAAGGGTGTGGAGAATGTGGTGGCTGACCACCTAAGCCGAATGGTGCATAATGAGGAGTCCCTACCCATTGCAGAGACATTCCCCGATGAACAATTGCTGTCCATAAAGGTTAGTACACCTTGGTATGCCGATATAGTTAATTTTTTGGTGTCAAAACGTATTCCAAGTGAGTTCAATAGGCACCAACGTGACAAACTTAGGCATGATGCACGGTTTTATGTGTGGGATGATCCATACTTATGGAAATTTTGTCCCGATCAGATTATACGTCGTTGTGTGCATGATTCTGAATGTCATTCAATCTTGAGTTTTTGTCATACATATGCATGTGGAGGTCACTTTGGCACACAACGCACGGCCCTCAAAGTGTTACAATGTGGATTTTATTGGCCTAGTATTTTTAAGGATGCTAGGACGTTTTGCTTAACATGTGATAAATGCCAAAGAATGGGTGGCATTAGTGCAAAGGACCAAATGCCGCAGGTCTCTATCCTAAATGTTGAAATTTTTGATGTTTGGGGTATTGATTTTATGGGTCCCTTCCCTTCATCGTATGGTTTCATGTATATTTTGCTTGCGGTTGATTATGTGTCAAAATGGGTGGAAGCCAAGGCCACCCGGACTAATGATTCTAAAGTGGTTGCAGAGTTTATTAGAACTAACATTTTTGCAAGGTTTGGAATGCCACGAGTGATCATTAGTGATGGAGGGTCACACTTCTGCAATCGGACCATTGAAGCGTTATTGAGGAAATACCATGTCACCCATAAGGTTTCTACACCTTACCATCCTCAAACGAATGGCCAAGCCGAGGTTTCCAACCGAGAGATCAAGCAAATACTCGAGAAGACTGTTGGGCCAACAAGGAAGGATTGGAGCTTACGGTTAGATGATGCACTTTGGGCGTATCGTACGGCGTACAAAACCCCCATTGGGATGTCCCCCTTCCGACTTGTCTATGGCAAGGCGTGCCATCTTCCTGTTGAATTGGAGCACAAAGCACTTTGGGCCATCAAGAAGTTTAACATGAACCTCGAGGAAGCAGGAAGTCAAAGGAGATGGCAATTAAATGAGCTTGATGAGATAAGGCACGAGGCGTATGATAATGCAAGCATTTACAAGCAAAAGACCAAAGCTTTCCATGACAACATGATCCGTGGGAAATCATTCTCAATTGGGCAGAAAGTGCTATTGTTCAATTCCCGTTTACGTTTGTTTCCTGGTAAGTTGCATTCTAAGTGGATTGGACCATTTGTTATTACTAATGTTTTTGTTCATGGTGCAGTCCAAATCCAAAGCTTGAAAACGGGACATGAATTCAAGGTGAACGGGCATCGTTTGAAGCCCTATTATGACACCTTTGTGGAGCATGCCGTGGATGACATACCCATGGAAACCGTGGGCCCTAGTAAGGAGTGAATAAGGTTTCGTCCGGCTGGAAGACGTTAAAGCAAGCGCTTCTTGGGAGGCAACCCATGTATTCGACAAGGAGAAGATGGAACTTTCACTCCAAACCCAGATTTGCGTTTCTAAACCCTTCTCCTTGCTGTTTATTTTATCATGCTTAGTTGATTGTTATTTGTTTGCTTTTATGTCAGTCTTTGTGTGAAACATTGAGGACAATGTTTGATTTAAGTGTGGGGGGGGTAAACAAGTGTTTTTATGCAAAATTCGTGGGATTCTATCACCTATCACTTCTAATGTTGTTTCTCACTGTTTTTAAGTGTTTTTAGTGCATTTTGAGCTGTTTTGGTGTGTGTTGAAGTAAAAATCCGAAAATTTGAAAAAAATTGAAAAAAAAATGTTTTGAAAAAGCCAAAAAGAGTTGTTTTGTGTGTTTGTTGTGTCTTAGGGTACCTTCCAACACAATGATGAGGATTTGGTTTTTAATTGCATGATGGTTAAAGAAAGTTACAAACATGGTTGGACGTTTGATATACTCTTTGGTTTATGCTTGGTTGTAGTTATAGTTTATGAATTCACATGTAATCACAAAAGAAAAAATTAGTTTTTGTAACATGCTTGAAGGAAGGAACTTAAACAAACGCTACATCCCTGTGAGACTTGAGCCTAAACGTTATTTGGAGAGTTGTAATCTGTTCATCATTGTTTTCTAAGTCGTTGCATGATCTCATTATTCTTTGCTTGGTTACTACTTAGAAGGCGTTTTATCACTTAGTTCCAAATGCTAGAACTCATGCCCATTTCATTCAAAGCACGTCATTGATTTGCATAACACATATTCAAGATGAAGTTGTGTAGTGAACACCATAGCCAAATTGCCATATTTCCCTTTTCATTTGTTTTGTAGGATTTAACCCCGTTGAGCCTTGTGTAGCCTACTTCCTTTGTTAACCCACATTATCCTCACCTAGCCTAGATTAGGACCATCCTTACTGATAGGAGCATATTCATGCGACTTAAATGGCTTGTTCTCGTGCATTTACGTTATGTTTCTTTAGTTATTTTAGTCCTTTATGCTTCTTTTGTGTGTTTTCAAGTTCTAAGGGCAAAGTATGCAAAATGGTGCATTTTGGTGCATTTTGGAGTAGTTTGGGGCGTTAAATGGATTGCATATACTTGAAGCCAAGTAGATGGACGAAATTGAAGACCAAAGGAGGCCCTTTGTACCAGAAATTCACACCAACACATCCCATTTCAGATTGCATTCCAATCATTCTAGCCAAGCCACATGCACTCCCTTTAATTTATTCAACCTAGCTGTCAAAGCACATGCACATTCACCCTAATCATTCACATACACAATCTGCCATCATTCACACATTCATTCCACATGCATTCCCTTCACAAATCAGCCACATGCACTTTGCCTTTCATCATTGCACCATAAATCAGCCACATGCACCCATAATCATTCAACCAACTTTGCACATGCATTCATCATCATAACCTAGCTGTCATTACCCTTTAATCACATGCATAAATCAGCCACATGCATCTCCCATCACCATTCCAGATTTCCACCAAGTTCCTAGCTGTCATATTCCCTCCTTTTCACCTATAAATAAGCATCCATTGCAGCCACAATTCATTCATTCCCATTCATACACAATTCATTCACCATTCACGCCAGAAATTCATCCCCTCTCTATAACACATCCATACTTCACCATTCTTCATATTTTCTGCCCAAAAAGAAGCCTTGAGGTCCCTTACATCCATCCCTATCCTAAACACATCATTCTACACCATCCATAACTCCCCATCCCTCCAAACCTATCCTTAGACCTTGTGCTACAACGAAGAGGAGGAGAAGAGTGCCTAAACGTTCATACAATTCAAGTTTGAGTTGTTGGAATGTTTAGGTGTTTCTTTTCCTCGATTCCAATGTTTAATTTCAATTCTCTTTGTTTTGTACGTATGAGGAACTAAACCCCCCCCTTGGCTAGGGGGGGATTCGAAATATATGTTTATGCTTGCATTTTGATTTGATTACTTCTAATTGCGTTTCATATGTTGTGGATTCAATTTGTTTAACTGTTTGATTGATAACTTATTTATGTATGTTTATTGAGAGTATACGCTTAATTTTCATGCATGAATATGACGCTAGAATATAAGTGAGTTTCACCTAATAGTTACGAACTTATATTCACAAGTAGTGGAGGTTGCTTATAAACAATCGCGTTAAACGAATTCTTGGCATAAGTTTCATGCAATCATAGTAACGAATGCCTCGTCAACACTTATAATTTTCATAGAGCGTAATGATTCTTGCTTGTATCTCTATTATGCAATCATGTAGGGGACTTGTGGGGAATGTTTTGGGTTGTCGTATGCAATTATCCAATTCAATAACGTTAGGAAGATTTGAAGGTTAATTAGTGCATCACGGTTAACTTGGGGTGTTGAGAATTCATGGTTTTTTGAAATGCAATTGGAAATCGTTTTATATGCAAGTGTAACATATGTGGAGATGAACCCCTTAGCTAGCTTTTCATCCCATCCATTCAAATGCATCACATTCATATTTACATTCTGTTTTTAATTAGAATCTGTGCAATTAGTTTAATTTCGTCCAAAACTCAATCCCCCCTTACTTTAATGTCCAAATTAGTTAGAAATCAATTTAGTTTGTGTTTTTAAGAGTCTTGAGTCAAGTTACAACTTAATTTCGTCCAAATTTGGGTTTAAGGTCAGAAACTGCCTAGTTAGTGTTTTTAGGCAGTTTTGAGTCTTTTGAACTTGTTTTGAGTCCTTTGAGTCTTTGTATTGTTCAAATTAGTTAGAAAGTGTTTTAGTTTGTGTTTATAAGTGTTTTGATTCAATTTGTTACCCAAATTCGTCCAAAGTACTCAAAGTGCTCAAAACTGCCCAGAAAGTGTTTTTAAGGCAGTTTTGAGTGTTTTGGTGCTGTTTTGAGTCTTTTGGTTTGTTTTAGTGTTTTAAAGTTTAGTTTTGCGTTCTTTGAGTCTAGTAGAGTGTTTTATATTGTGTTTTTACGTTTTTGAGTGAAATCCAAGTGATTAACAATCCCTCCTAATCCCCGGTCCAGAACGATCCCTACTTACATACTTACTACAATTGATAAAAAGAGGGTTTAATTTGTGTGCGTATAATTATCGCATCAAATTTTGGCGCCGTTGCCGGGGATTAGCAACTTTGCTAATCTCTTGGATTGTTTTATTTTCGTTTGTGTGTATATATTTTTAGTTTTATTTTGTTGATTTTAGAAGCAAGACATGGCACTTGATAATGCTTTTCTTTTGTCACAGCTCATGGAAAGGTCCCAAATGCAAAGCGTTGATATATTTGATCTTCAATCAAGGAATAACGTGTTTTCCAATACTTACAATTCGGATTGGAGTGATCATTCAACTTCTATGTGGTGGGAACCTCAAAATGTTCAACAAGAAGGATATTGGGAGCCACCTCATATTCAATATGCCCAACCAAACTCAAATTCGTCAATAGATTATAATCAAAAGCTTAATGAATTAATTTGTTTGGTGCAGGGCTCACAAAACCAAGTCGAGGAGGCTCAACAAGGAGAATATTGGCAACCATATGAGGAGTTCTATACAACACCTATGCAGCCACCACAACCTGCCCAAACAAATTCAAGTAAGTCTTTGTATAATGATACGGTTAGTGAGTTACTCACCAATTTGTCTCAGGGGCAAGAAGATCAAAACAAAGCAATGCAAAATCAAGACAAAAGGTTGGACAACTTGGAAAAGCAAATTGGGCAGATAGCGGAGTTCGTAGGACAATTTCAAGACCAAGGCAAACTCCCTATTTCAACCATTGCAAATCCGAAGGAAGGATTTGAAACTGCCAAGGAAATCATCTTGAAAAGTAGCACGGAGGTTGGAACAGATGAAAGATTGCAATTTGAGGAAGAGGAACACACGCAACCTATGGCAAGGGTGGAAACACCTTTGTTGCAGGCACCTATTGCTCGTACGCCATCCAATTCAGGTAAGGTTGTTCCAAAGTTAATTATTTCTAACCCCGTTCCACTGAATGTCCCTATTTCTTGCAGGATCATGCAATCCAAAGAAGAAGAGGGTGAGAAAGGCATCTTCGAATCCTTTCCAAAGAATCAAGAGCAAGATGTGACTGGGGAATGTCTAGAATTCATCAAAGAGGACATATTTGAAACCATAAACAACCCCAAAGAAGTTGAATTTTATGACACAAGACAAGGACCAATCCTCACATGCAATCTGGCCAAGTCCAATATCCCTGAAACTTTCCAGGGAGTGGTGTTTATTCTTGAGTTTATATCGGAGCACACAGGTAAGCCACCTCCCCGAATTTCAATTTTGTTTTATACTGATATGTTGTTAATGATCCAGGCACCCACTCTAGAATTTAAACCATTACCGGATCATCTCAAGTATCACCCCCCATTCAAAGATAAATTCCATGTCGTGGGTCCTAAGTGAGGAAAGAAGTTCCTCGTCCGGCTGCAAGACGTAAAAGAAAAGCGCTACTTGGGAGGCAACCCAATACAGTGAATAAAACAAAGCTTGTTCATTAATTTTCGAGAAATTACAAATGTATCTAACAAAGAAAGAGAAAGATGGAGCTTCACAAAGGTTGTTTTTGTTTTTGTTTACGTGAAGCCCCACTACGTGGCAAAACTCTGGGAGCGGAAGGCGTCGGAGCAGGAGGCATCGGAGCAAGAGGCATCGGAGCGAGAGGCATAGGAGCGAGAGGCATAGGAGCGGAAGGCATCGGAGATAGAGCATTCCAGGCCCCAATACTTGGCGGAACGCTGGATGACCCAGGAAAAAGGTGCCCCTGGAAGAAAGACGCAAGCCTTTGATGGTCACTTTGCATTCGACCTTGAGATTCTTGCATCTCATCAAGCTTCCTCTTCATGCCCGACGAATAGTTATTTGCAAGCACATGCAAACTTCTATTCTCGTACTTAAGCTGTTTGATCTCCTGCTTAAGACTCTCCACCTCCGCCATCAATGATTCAACCTGACGGGAGCGAGCAAGAAGGCGTTGGCCCATGTTGGACACAGAACCAGCGCATTGAACGCTGAGAGCCAGGGACTCTTGAACGGCCAACTCATCGGACCGTCCTGAAAGCAGCTGACTATCTCTGGGAGTGAGGAGGTTCCGAGCTACTATCGTAGCTGTTGTGGCGTCCTGCATCACGGAGTCTTCACCTGTAAGAGGACCGTTAGAAGATAAGAAAGAAGGGCGCCATACGTTACCTTGACGCGGCACGCCCGTATCACTGCGGAGACTCAATTCTAAGCTAAGGTTCGATGGGTTTGCCATTTTTCAAAAGTGTTCAAAGAGAAGGGGTGGATGGAGTAAATTTTCAATGGGCCGGAGACGATGTTTGGGAAATCTTCAAAGTGTGCATTGATAGAGGTGATCGATCACCTCTATTAAAAGAGAGGCGACACAATCACCAATTCAGAGTTGAAGAGACACCACTCTTCAAAGCCGGATTTCCCGGCGTAAAGATCGCCGACTCTTCAGACGCAATCCCGGCTTTTTCAGATAAAGCGCGCCACTTTGTCAAAAGCTCCCAGCTTTTCAGAAGACGCGTGGAGGCCGAGAAAGCAGCTGCACACTTTTGCCGACAAGCGTGTACAACTTTGTCAAAAGCTCCCGGCTCTTCAGAAAGCGTATGCAACGTGTCGTTTAGAAATCGAAGGGGCGTCGTTCAGAAATCGAAGGGGCGCCTGCTCAGAAATCGAAGAGGCGTCTTCAAAGATCGAAGAGTCGTCACTATTTCAAAAAGCCGGATTTGCGGGATCAAAACGTTTGTCGACAAGGGTAAAAGAACAATACCACCACTTGCTATTGGGAAATCCCTATATATGTCGACTTTCATCTTTTATGGCAAGGCAAACCTGAAGAAAATGCCCAACTCTTCCTCACCTCTAAGGGCGCACTCCCAGCAAAGCCTTTCGAAATACTCTATTCTTTCTTCTTCCCCAAAGATGATACCAGATGCCTGGAGTACAGATGACCCAGGAGGAAACAACACCACAAATACATGTGCTGATTCATTCACCGCTTCTTCAAAAGCAAAGGTATCTCATATCATCAAGGTCAAAAGCAAAAGTATCTCATATCATGCTCTTTCCCTGTCTTTTCCTTTGTCTTTGTTATTACTTGCATGGCAAAGTAAAAGAAGCAATCAGCCGGCACTTGGAGTCTACCTGGACTCTATTCCCTGGTTGCTTACCTAGCGTTGCTCTCGAGTAGTCATCTTCAACGGTTGATACACTTCCAGAGAAGGGACCACTTCTGCAAAGGGGAGCAAGTAAGGCAAAGGAAAATGATACATTGAAGCATGAGGAGACAAGCATATGCTGAGCTATCCTCTAACCCTCTTCAATACGAATTGGAGAGATTAAACAAAGAAACAGATAAAAGGAGTAAGCTCAGACCTTCGGGGGAGACCAAAAGAATCCTGCTGCCCAGTTCAAGAGTAGCACAAAGGAAAATCAACGAGTGGAGGAGACCAAAAGAATCCTCCAGCCCAGTTCAAGAGTAGCACAAAGGAAAATCAACGATCGGAGGAAACCAAAAGAATCTCCAGCTCAGTTCAAGAGTAGCCTGTGGAAAAACTCACGATGAAGCCTCACTGCAATCACCAAGGAGAAGATGGAATTTACACTCCATAACCAGATTTGCATCCCTAAACTCTTCTCTTTGTTAGATACATTCTGCCATGTTTAGTATGTTTAGTTGCTGTTTATGTGTTTACTTTTGTTTGGTGTGTTTTAAGCTTAAAACATTGAGGACAATGTTTGATTTAAGTGTGGGGGGGGTAACTAAGTATATTTGATGCAAATTCGCGGGATTTTATCACCCATAACTTCTAGTGTTGTTCCTTGCTGTTTTAAAATGTTTTTAAACTGATTTGGAGTGTTTTAGTGTGTTTTGTGTTATAACTCCGAAAATCACATAAAAATTTGAAAAACATGTTTTGAAAAGCCTAAAAAGAGTGTTTTGAGTCGTTTTTGTGTCGTAGGTACCTTCCAACACTTGCCTCAGGATTTGGTTTTTAATTGCATGACTGTTAAAAAGAGTTATAAACATAGAGAAAAGTTTGATTTACTCTTGGTATATGCTTGGTTATGGTTATAATGTATGACTTCACATGCAATCATAAAAGAAAAATTAGTTTTTGTAACATGCCTGAAGGAAGGAACTCAAACAAACGCTACAACCCTGAGAGACTTGAGCCTATAACGTTCTTTGGAGAGTATAATCTGTGATTTCTTGTTTTCTAAAGTCGTTGCATGATCTCATTATTCTTTGCTTGGTTACTACTTAGAAGGCGTTTCATCATATAGTTCCAAATGCTAGAACTCATGCCCATTTCATTCAAAGCATGTTATTGATTTGCATAACACATATTCAAGAAGAAGTTGTGTAGTGACCACCACCATAGCCAAATAGCCTTACTTCCCATATTTCGTATATGTTGTAAGTTTTAACCCCGTTGAGCCTTGTTTAGCCTTTATTCTTTGTTTACCCACATTTTCTTCACCTAGCCTAGTTTAGGACAATCCCCACCCTTGTTCTTAAAAGATAGTGAGCATGACTTAATTGAATTCCTTTTGAGTTACATTATGAAAGAAAATGAGTGTGGGGGAGAGAATGTTTAAGTGTTTATGTATGTTTTGAGATTCAAAAGAAAAGAAAAAGAAAAAAGAAAAGAAAGAAAGAAAGAGAAAAAAAAAAAAAACTTGAAAAAAAAAATGAAAGAATGAGTGATTGAAGAAAGGGTCCAAAACACCAATTCTGGCCGTAAATTGTCTAAATTCTCCCTTTTTGTTCAAAAGTTGAGTTTTCATTCAAAAGTGAATTCTAAGTTGATTCAAGTGCTTTGCTCACTATTTCTTTAAGAACCTTTGTTTTCCATATCCCTTCTTTGTTATCCACACGCCCCGAACCCCATTACAACCCGTGACTTCAATCTTGAGTGTTATGTGTTTCAATTTGTGGAGTTTGAACTTGGTATGAGCATATGGTGTCACTGGTTCTCGCGTCTAAGTAGTAGCATTCCATTCATGAGATCATATCTAAACATGCTTATTAACTCCAGAAATTGCGTTCTTTGTGATACATATATGTGAGTGTTCGGTTTCATGTTTACATCAATCTTCTCACATATACTTAGTGTAGGGTGTGTAGTCAGAAAATCTGAGTAAAAATTGAGTGCATATCTTGTGAGGAATTGAGCAAATTCTCTAAGGCATGTTACTACATTCAAAACATGGTTTTAAATGCTTAATTGTGAAATAGTATGTGGTGACTGTGATTAAGAATGTAATTAAGTGTGAAGATGACTAAAATCTGTGGGAATGATGATTTTTAACATGTCATGTGCATTGGAAATCCCTAAGACGATTGTTGGAAGGTTTAGGTTGTGTTTTACTTGTTTTGTTTCGTTTCGTTTTGTTTTGTTTTTCTTTCTGTTTTGCTCGAGGACTAGCAAAAGATAAGTGTGGGGGTATTTGATAGGAGCATATTCATGCGACTTAAATGGCTTGTTCTCGTGCATTTACGTTATGTTTCTTTAGTTATTTTAGTCCTTTATGCTTCTTTTGTGTGTTTTCAGGTTCTAAGGGCAAAGTATGCAAAATGGTGCATTTTGGTGCATTTTGGAGTAGTTTGGGGCGTTAAATGGATTGCATATACTTGAAGCCAAGTAGATGGACGAAATTGAAGACCAAAGGAGGCCCTTTGTACCAGAAATTCACACCAACACATCCCATTTCAGATTGCATTCCAATCATTCTAGCCAAGCCACATGCACTCCCTTTAATTTATTCAACCTAGCTGTCAAAGCACATGCACATTCACCCTAATCATTCACATACACAATCTGCCATCATTCACACATTCATTCCACATGCATTCCCTTCACAAATCAGCCACATGCACTTTGCCTTTCATCATTGCACCATAAATCAGCCACATGCACCCATAATCATTCAACCAACTTTGCACATGCATTCATCATCATAACCTAGCTGTCATTACCCTTTAATCACATGCATAAATCAGCCACATACATCTCCCATCACCATTCCAGATTTCCACCAAGTTCCTAGCTGTCATATTCCCTCCTTTTCACCTATAAATAAGCATCCATTGCAGCCACAATTCATTCATTCCCATTCATACACAATTCATTCACCATTCACGCCAGAAATTCATCCCCTCTCTATAACACATCCATACTTCACCATTCTTCATATTTTCTGCCCAAAAAGAAGCCTTGAGGTCCCCTACATCCATCCCTATCCTAAACACATCATTCTACACCATCCATAACTCCCCATCCCTCCAAACCTATCCTTAGACCTTGTGCTACAACGAAGAGGAGGAGAAGAGTGCCTAAACGTTCATACAATTCAAGTTTGAGTTGTTGGAATGTTTAGGTGTTTCTTTTCCTCGATTCCAATGTTTAATTTCAATTCTCTTTGTTTTGTACGTATGAGGAACTAAACCCCCCCTTGGCTAGGGGGGGATTCGAAATATATGTTTATGCTTGCATTTTGATTTGATTACTTCTAATTGCGTTTCATAAGTTGTGGATTCAATTTGTTTAACTGTTTGATTGATAACTTATTTATGTATGTTTATTGAGAGTATACGCTTAATTTTCATGCATGAATATGACGCTAGAATATAAGTGAGTTTCACCTAATAGTTACGAACTTATATTCACAAGTAGTGGAGGTTGCTTATAAACAATCGCGTTAAACGAATTCTTGGCATAAGTTTCATGCAATCATAGTAACGAATGCCTCGTCAACACTTATAATTTTCATAGAGCGTAATGATTCTCGCTTGTATCTCTATTATGCAATCATGTAGGGGACTTGTGGGGAATGTTTTGGGTTGTCGTATGCAATCATCCAATTCAATAACGTTAGGAAGATTTGAAGGTTAATTAGTGCATCACGGTTAACTTGGGGTGTTGAGAATTCATGGTTTTTTGAAATGCAATTGGAAATCGTTTTATATGCAAGTGTAACATATGTGGAGATGAACCCCTTAGCTAGCTTTTCATCCCATCCATTCAAATCCATCACATTCATATTTACATTCTGTTTTTAATTAGAATCTGTGCAATTAGTTTAATTTCGTCCAAAACTCAATCCCCCCTTACTTTAATGTCCAAATTAGTTAGAAATCAATTTAGTTTGTGTTTTTAAGAGTCTTGAGTCAAGTTACAACTTAATTTCGTCCAAATTTGGGTTTAAGGTCAGAAACTGCCTAGTTAGTGTTTTTAGGCAGTTTTGAGTCTTTTGAACTTGTTTTAAGTCCTTTGAGTCTTTGTATTGTTCAAATTAGTTAGAAAGTGTTTTAGTTTGTGTTTATAAGTGTTTTGATTCAATTTGTTACCCAAATTCGTCCAAAGTACTCAAAGTGCTCAAAACTGCCCAGAAAGTGTTTTTAAGGCAGTTTTGAGTGTTTTGGTGCTGTTTTGAGTCTTTTGGTTTGTTTTAGTGTTTTAAAGTTTAGTTTTGCGTTCTTTGAGTCTAGTAGAGTGTTTTATATTGTGTTTTTACGTTTTTGAGTGAAATCCAAGTGATTAACAATCCCTCCTAATCCCCGGTCCAGAACGATCCCTACTTACATACTTACTACAATTGATAAAAAGAGGGTTTAATTTGTGTGCGTATAATTATCGCATCAAATTTTGGCGCCGTTGCCGGGGATTAGCAACTTTGCTAATCTCTTGGATTGTTTTATTTTCGTTTGTGTGTATATATTTTTAGTTTTATTTTGTTGATTTTAGAAGCAAGACATGGCACTTGATAATGCTTTTCTTTTGTCACAGCTCATGGAAAGGTCCCAAATGCAAAGCGTTGATATATTTGATCTTCAATCAAGGAATAACGTGTTTTCCAATACTTACAATTCGGATTGGAGTGATCATTCAACTTCTATGTGGTGGGAACCTCAAAATGTTCAACAAGAAGGATATTGGGAGCCACCTCATATTCAATATGCCCAACCAAACTCAAATTCGTCAATAGATTATAATCAAAAGCTTAATGAATTAATTTGTTTGGTGCAGGGCTCACAAAAAAGGATAAGTGGAATCCAGCAAGAAGATGGTGAGTCTTTTCCTACGTACTATGAACGTTTTAAATCTCTTGTTGCTTCTTGTCCACAGCACCAGATGAAGGAGGAGTTGCTTCTGCAATACTTCTACGAGGGGCTCCTGCCAATTGAACGACAAATGCTTGACGCATCGGCGGGTGGAGCATTGGTGGACAAGACGCCCAGGGATGCCAAGGTCTTGATCGCGAACCGAGCGTTGAACGCTCAACAATATGAAGGAGTGGGACAAAGAGGACCCCCACGGCACCAAGTACATGAGGTAAGTTCAACGTCCGATCTTCATTCACAATTGGCTAATCTTACTTCTATTGTTTCACAGATGGCCGAGGGAATGAAGATGCAAGGACCGGTGGTATGTGGCGTATGTTCTATCCAAGGACATGCCTCCGAAAAGTGTCCTCAACTCATCGAGAATGGCGGATGGGAGAGTGCGAATGCCATTGGGTTTCAAAGCCAAAATCAGTCAAGACATGATCCGTACTCCAACACGTATAATCCGGGGTGGCGAGATCACCCAAATTTCAAGTGGAGGGATTCCCAGCAACCTCAGAATCAAGGAGGCTTTAGGCAACAACCCCCGGGGTTCTTTCCCAAAACCTACGGCCCACCCCAAAATCAAGCCCAAACCGGCCCAAGTGCCTCAGGTACGTCTCTTGACAATGATGCACTTCTTAAGATACTAACTAAGTTGTCTAATGGGCAGGAAGATCAAGCGAAGGCTATGCAAAACCAAGATAAGAGGGTGGATCAACTGGAGAAACAAATTGGGCAGATTGCCGAGTTTGTAGGTAAGTTTCGAGATCCCGGACAACTCCCTAGTTCCACCATTCCAAATCCGAAGGGAGGCTTCGAAAGCGCGAAGGCCATACTATTGAGGAGTGGAAAAGAAGTCGGGGCAGGTCCTACACCATCACCATCAAGCCCCGAAGAGGAGGAAAAACGAAGAATTGAAGAGGAGGAATCAAGGCAACCCACGGCAAAGGTGCTTCCACCTTTGCTGCAAGTCCCTAGGGTCCCAAATCTGCCCAATTCGGCCAATAAAGGTAAAAATGTGTTAAATTCAGTTCCTACTAATGCTTTCCCTTCGAATGTTCCTTTTCCTAGTAGGTTCAGGCAAACGAAGAAAGAAGAAGCCGAAAAGGACATCCTTGAGACGTTCCGGAAAGTGCAAGTTAACATACCTTTGTTAGATGCAATCAAGCAAGTTCCGAGGTATGCTAAGTTCTTGAAGGAGTTGTGTACCACTAGGAAGAGGATGTCGAGTAAGGAAGTGGTAAAGGTAGGTGAGAATGTGTCCGCCATCTTGCAACGCAAACTACCTCCCAAATGCAAGGATCCAGGTAGCTTCACCATTCCTTGTGTCATTGGGAATACTAGATTTGAATCTGCCATGCTTGATTTAGGTGCTTCTATAAATGTTATGCCATATTCCATTTATGCATCTATGAACTTAGGAGCATTGAAAAATGATGGGGTAATAATACAATTGGCCGATAGATCTAACGCCTATCCAAAGGGAGTTTTGGAAGATGTGCTTGTGCAGGTTAATCATTTGGTCTTCCCGGCGGATTTCTATGTCCTCGAAATGGATGAATCGGACCATGCTCCTTCGCTGCCCATTCTACTTGGAAGGCCATTCATGAAGACGGCCCGGACGAAGATTGACGTGTACAGTGGAACTTTGTCCATGGAATTCGATGGGGAAGTTGTTAATTTTAATCTTTCTGATTCCATTAAATACCCTAGTGAGGACCATTCATGCTTTTCTATTGATATAATTGACTCTTTCGCGCAGGGATATCTCGACGATTTGAATGACGATGCGCTTGAAAAAGTCATTACACGAGGCATGGAACTCGAAACAAAGGAGGCAGATTGCATGCATGCCCACGGCACACACTCTCTACTCCATGCCGTGCCCCCTAGTCAGGAATTACTTGAAGTTGTGGCCGCCCTTGAGTCCTCACCTAAGCTTGATGGTAAGTATACTAACCGTGAGTCCATTCCCATTTCGACTAACAAATTGCTTCCATCTATAATTCAGGCACCCACCCTTGATCTCAAACCATTACCGGGACATTTGAAGTACATTTTCTTGGGGGAAGAGGAGACATTACCGGCCATCATTTCTTCATCACTCACGGCACAAGAAGAGGAGAAACTAGTGCGTGTTTTGAAGGAGTTCAAATCTGCCCTAGGTTGGACGCTGGCCGATATCAAGGGTATTAGTCCCGCTACATGCATGCATCACATATTTCTTGAGGAGGGGGCCAAACCAACTAGAGAGGCTCAACGCCGTCTTAACCCTCCGATGATGGAAGTTGTGAAGAAGGAGATAATCAAGCTGTTAGATTGTGGAGTTATCTATCCTATCTCGGATAGTAAGTGGGTTTCGCCTATCCAATGCGTGCCGAAGAAATCTGGAGTGACGGTTGTGGAGAACGCAGAGAATGAGCTAGTGCCCACTCGAGTCCAAACCGGTTGGCGCGTATGCACGGACTATAGGAAGATAAATGCTACCACGAGGAAGGACCACTTCCCATTGCCGTTCCTAGATCAAATGTTGGAAAGGTTAGCAGGTCATTCATTTTATTGTTTTCTTGATGGATATTCTGGGTATAATCAAATTGTTATTGCACCGGATGATCAAGAAAAGACCACTTTTACATGCCCCTTTGGTACATTTGCTTATCGTCGCATGCCATTTGGTTTATGTAATGCACCTGCTACATTTCAAAGATGCATGATGAGCATATTTTCTGATTATGTCGAGAAAATTATTGAGGTTTTTATGGACGATTTCAGTGTGTTTGGTAATTCATTTGATGGTTGTTTGAGTAATCTTAGTTTAATTTTGAACCGTTGTGTTGAAACAAATCTTGTGCTTAATTGGGAAAAATGTCACTTCATGGTTAAACAAGGTATTGTTCTAGGCCATATTATTTCTGAAAAAGGCATTGAAGTAGATAAATCTAAGGTAGACCTTGTTCGTCACTTACCCTCTCCAACTTCGGTTAGAGAGGTTCGTTCGTTTCTTGGTCACGCAGGTTTTTATAGGCGGTTCATAAAGGATTTCTCAAAGATTTCACAGCCACTATGCCGATTGCTGCAAAAAGAGGTGGTGTTTGAGTTTGATGATGCATGCTCCACGGCTTTCAAGCACCTCAAGGAGGCTCTCACTTCGGCTCCCATTATCACACCTCCAGATTGGAGCCTTCCATTCGAGTTGATGTGCGATGCTTCGGACTATGCGATTGGTGCTGTTTTGGGGCAGCGGAAGGACAAACAACCTCATGTTATTTATTATGCATCTAGAACATTAAATGATGCTCAATTAAATTACTCAACCACTGAAAAAGAATTACTTGCTGTGGTATTTGCATTAGATAAGTTTCGGTCATACTTACTTGGGACTAAAGTTATTATTTTTACTGATCATGCAGCTCTCAAGTATTTGCTCACGAAAAAGGAGGCCAAGCCTAGACTGATTCGATGGCTGTTGCTTCTACAAGAGTTTGACATTGAGATTCGGGATAAGAAGGGTGTGGAGAATGTGGTGGCTGACCACCTAAGCCGAATGGTGCATAATGAGGAGTCCCTACCCATTGCAGAGACATTCCCCGATGAACAATTGCTGTCCATAAAGGTTAGTACACCTTGGTATGCCGATATAGTTAATTTTTTGGTGTCAAAACGTATTCCAAGTGAGTTCAATAGGCACCAACGTGACAAACTTAGGCATGATGCACGGTTTTATGTGTGGGATGATCCATACTTATGGAAATTTTGTCCCGATCAGATTATACGTCGTTGTGTGCATGATTCTGAATGTCATTCAATCTTGAGTTTTTGTCATACATATGCATGTGGAGGTCACTTTGGCACACAACGCACGGCCCTCAAAGTGTTACAATGTGGATTTTATTGGCCTAGTATTTTTAAGGATGCTAGGACGTTTTGCTTAACATGTGATAAATGCCAAAGAATGGGTGGCATTAGTGCAAAGGACCAAATGCCGCAGGTCTCTATCCTAAATGTTGAAATTTTTGATGTTTGGGGTATTGATTTTATGGGTCCCTTCCCTTCATCGTATGGTTTCATGTATATTTTGCTTGCGGTTGATTATGTGTCAAAATGGGTGGAAGCCAAGGCCACCCGGACTAATGATTCTAAAGTGGTTGCAGAGTTTATTAGAACTAACATTTTTGCAAGGTTTGGAATGCCACGAGTGATCATTAGTGATGGAGGGTCACACTTCTGCAATCGGACCATTGAAGCGTTATTGAGGAAATACCATGTCACCCATAAGGTTTCTACACCTTACCATCCTCAAACGAATGGCCAAGCCGAGGTTTCCAACCGAGAGATCAAGCAAATACTCGAGAAGACTGTTGGGCCAACAAGGAAGGATTGGAGCTTACGGTTAGATGATGCACTTTGGGCGTATCGTACGGCGTACAAAACCCCCATTGGGATGTCCCCCTTCCGACTTGTCTATGGCAAGGCGTGCCATCTTCCTGTTGAATTGGAGCACAAAGCACTTTGGGCCATCAAGAAGTTTAACATGAACCTCGAGGAAGCAGGAAGTCAAAGGAGATGGCAATTAAATGAGCTTGATGAGATAAGGCACGAGGCGTATGATAATGCAAGCATTTACAAGCAAAAGACCAAAGCTTTCCATGACAACATGATCCGTGGGAAATCATTCTCAATTGGGCAGAAAGTGCTATTGTTCAATTCCCGTTTACGTTTGTTTCCTGGTAAGTTGCGTTCTAAGTGGATTGGACCATTTGTTATTACTAATGTTTTTGTTCATGGTGCAGTCCAAATCCAAAGCTTGAAAACGGGACATGAATTCAAGGTGAACGGGCATCGTTTGAAGCCCTATTATGACACCTTTGTGGAGCATGCCGTGGATGACATACCCTTGGAAACCGTGGGCCCTAGTAAGGAGTGAATAAGGTTTCGTCCGGCTGGAAGACGTTAAAGCAAGCGCTTCTTGGGAGGCAACCCATGTATTCGACAAGGAGAAGATGGAACTTTCACTCCAAACCCAGATTTGCGTTTCTAAACCCTTCTCCTTGCTGTTTATTTTATCATGCTTAGTTGATTGTTATTTGTTTGCTTTTATGTCAGTCTTTGTGTGAAACATTGAGGACAATGTTTGATTTAAGTGTGGGGGGGGTAAACAAGTGTTTTTATGCAAAATTCGTGGGATTCTATCACCTATCACTTCTAATGTTGTTTCTCACTGTTTTTAAGTGTTTTTAGTGCATTTTGAGCTGTTTTGGTGTGTGTTGAAGTAAAAATCCGAAAATTTGAAAAAAATTGAAAAAAAAATGTTTTGAAAAAGCCAAAAAGAGTTGTTTTGTGTGTTTGTTGTGTCTTAGGGTACCTTCCAACACAATGATGAGGATTTGGTTTTTAATTGCATGATGGTTAAAGAAAGTTACAAACATGGTTGGACGTTTGATATACTCTTTGGTTTATGCTTGGTTGTAGTTATAGTTTATGAATTCACATGTAATCACAAAAGAAAAAATTAGTTTTTGTAACATGCTTGAAGGAAGGAACTTAAACAAACGCTACATCCCTGTGAGACTTGAGCCTAAACGTTATTTGGAGAGTTGTAATCTGTTCATCATTGTTTTCTAAGTCGTTGCATGATCTCATTATTCTTTGCTTGGTTACTACTTAGAAGGCGTTTTATCACTTAGTTCCAAATGCTAGAACTCATGCCCATTTCATTCAAAGCACGTCATTGATTTGCATAACACATATTCAAGATGAAGTTGTGTAGTGAACACCATAGCCAAATTGCCATATTTCCCTTTTCATTTGTTTTGTAGGATTTAACCCCGTTGAGCCTTGTGTAGCCTACTTCCTTTGTTAACCCACATTATCCTCACCTAGCCTAGATTAGGACCATCCTTACTGATAGGAGCATATTCATGCGACTTAAATGGCTTGTTCTCGTGCATTTACGTTATGTTTCTTTAGTTATTTTAGTCCTTTATGCTTCTTTTGTGTGTTTTCAAGTTCTAAGGGCAAAGTATGCAAAATGGTGCATTTTGGTGCATTTTGGAGTAGTTTGGGGCGTTAAATGGATTGCATATACTTGAAGCCAAGTAGATGGACGAAATTGAAGACCAAAGGAGGCCCTTTGTACCAGAAATTCACACCAACACATCCCATTTCAGATTGCATTCCAATCATTCTAGCCAAGCCACATGCACTCCCTTTAATTTATTCAACCTAGCTGTCAAAGCACATGCACATTCACCCTAATCATTCACATACACAATCTGCCATCATTCACACATTCATTCCACATGCATTCCCTTCACAAATCAGCCACATGCACTTTGCCTTTCATCATTGCACCATAAATCAGCCACATGCACCCATAATCATTCAACCAACTTTGCACATGCATTCATCATCATAACCTAGCTGTCATTACCCTTTAATCACATGCATAAATCAGCCACATGCATCTCCCATCACCATTCCAGATTTCCACCAAGTTCCTAGCTGTCATATTCCCTCCTTTTCACCTATAAATAAGCATCCATTGCAGCCACAATTCATTCATTCCCATTCATACACAATTCATTCACCATTCACGCCAGAAATTCATCCCCTCTCTATAACACATCCATACTTCACCATTCTTCATATTTTCTGCCCAAAAAGAAGCCTTGAGGTCCCTTACATCCATCCCTATCCTAAACACATGTTACTACATTCAAAATGTGTTTTAATTGATTAAATGCGAACTAGTGAATGGTGACTATGATTAAGTATGTGCTTGAGGGGAAGGAAGACTAAAAGCTATGTGAGTAATGATCTTTGACATGTCATGTTTCATTGGAAATCCCTGAGGCAAACGTTGGAAGGTTTAGGTTATGTGTTGTTTGTTTTGTTGCGTTTTGTTTACTTTAGTTGTTTTGTTTTGCTCGAGGACTAGCAAAAGTTAAGTGTGGGGGAATTTGATAGGAGCATATTTATGCGACTTAATTAGCTTGTTCTCGTGCATTTATGTTGTGTTTACTTATCTATTTCAGTGTTTAAGGCCACTTTTGTGTATTTTCAGATTATAAGGCCAAAGTGGGCAAGAAGATGCAAATTGGAGTCTTTTGGAGCGAAAGAGGAATGAATGAGTTGAAGACTTGAAGAAACGACGAATTCCTACGCCAACGATGAATTCTTACCAAAACGAAGAATCCTACTCAAACAAGGCTTCCTATTTTAGGAAAGTTGACCCTAAGTTTCCCGTTTTGGTAACCTTTCCTAATCTTAAACGTCCGCATTTTCTAGCCACTTTGAAGTCCTTGTAGGCGCTTTAGGACACAAAACGAAGGCCCTAGGGCCCTTAACACCCAATGCCGTGGGCTTTAGCCCAAGTCCCTTCCCTTGCCGTGCAAGGGGGGGCATTTTAGGCCCTTTTGTGCATTTAAACCCTAACCCTAATCACCCTAATTACAAGTAGCCGCACCCTATTCATCCATTCTTTCAGATTTTCAAACCATTTCAGCCACAAAAATCCCCTTAAGCCGTGACCATTGGATTCATTCATTCAAAACCATCTCAGCCATTCATTCATAAACCCTAAACCATAACCCTAGCCGTCACTCCCATTTTGATTCAGCCATTCACACCCTAATTCATTCCCAAGCCGTAGCTCCCCTCCATTGATCCATCCGCACACACTCATCAGCCACCTTCATCTCCCATTCATTCATACACCCCATTCATCCTCTAATCCGGGCAACACACATCCCCCATACATAAAATCCGCAGCCCCTTACACACACATATTCCTCTCTAGCCATCACCCTCATTCTACACATTCTCTCCATTAATCCGCAGCCACCATCACCCAAAACCATCTCTGCCCGTGCAATCCCCCTCCATTCCAAGCTTTGCCGCAGCCTCTCCACCACTCTCCACCACCTTACACACCTCCCTACACCACCCCACAACCTTGCCGCACCATTATATCATCATTAAACCATCCCTAAACCAGAAACACATCCAAAAATCACTCACAACCAATCTGCCGCAGAAGGAGAAGAGGAAAGAGGAGCTTCGACGCGCACCAATTCACGTGGATTCGTTTGGCGTTCTAGGTGTAATCAATCCTTTATGCTTTATGTTTAAACTCATTTGTAATTCTCTTTTTGTGACCATGAGAGGCTAAATCCCCCTAGTTAGCTAGGGGGTGATTCGAAACCATGTTTATGCTTGCAATATGAATTGATTACTTTTGGTTGGAATTTCATAAGTTGTGGATTCAATTCGTTCATCTATTTGATTGATAACTTATTTGTGTATGTTGATTGAGAGTGCACGCTTAGTTTTCATGCATGAATATGATGCTAGATTATGAGGGAGTTTCACCTAATAGTTACAATCTTATAATCACAAGTAGTGAAGGTCGCTTGAAAACGATCGCGTTGAATGAATTCTTAGCATAAGTTTCATGCAATTCATAGTAACGAATGCTTCGTCAATGCTTATGTTTTTCATAGAACTTAATGATTCTTGCTTGTATCTCTATTATGCAATTCATGTAGGGAAATTGTAGGGAATGTTTTGGGTTGTCGTATGCAATCATCCAACTTATTAACTTGTGGAAAAACTGAGGGTTAATTAGTGCAATTCACGGTTAATTTGGGGCGTTGAGTTTCATAATTTATCGAAAGACCAACTGAAAATCAAAGTATATGCAAGTGTGACATGTGTGGAGAAGAACCTTCTAGCTAGCATTCATCCATATTTTCATCCAATTCATTACAATCTGCCTTAATTTTACATTCTGTGCATTTTAATTAATTTCGTCAAAAATTCAATCCCCCTTTACTTTAGTGTCCAAATTAGTTAGAAAGTGTCTTAGTTTGTGTTTTTAAGTGTTTTGATTCATTTGATTACACAAATTCGTCCAAAGTTGTCAAAGTGCTCAAAACTGCCCAGAAAGTGATTTTAAGGCAGTTTTGAGTGTTTTGGGGCTGTTTTGAGTCTTTTGATTTGTTTTAGTGTTTTTATTGTTTTGTTTTGCATTCTTTGAGTCTAGTTTAGTGTTTCAAACTTTATTTTACGTTTTTAAGTCAGTTTCCAAGTGATTTTGCAATCCCTCGTAATCCCCGGTTAAGAACGATCCCTACTTATTCATATACTACAATTGTCACAAGAGGATTTTAATTTGTGTGCTTACTTAGTTCGCATCACTTAGACGCGAGAACCAGGGATACCATATGCTCAAACCAATTCTAAACTCCACATATTGAAACACATAACAATCAAGACGGAAGTCAAAGGGTTGTAACGGGGCTAGGGTATTGGCTAACAAGAAAAGGTAGAGGAAACAAACGTTCTTAAAACAATAGTGAGCAAAGTAATGAATTAGGCACTTAGAAATCCCTTTAGAATGCAGAAAACTACCTTTTAAACACAAGGGGAGATTCATGCAATACTTAGGGTCAAATTCAACTTTTTGGACCCTTTCTTCAACAATCAATACACGTGAGTTCATTCTCACTTATTTTCAACTCCTTTTCTTTCTTTTCTTCTTCTTTTTCTTCTTTTTCACATTTTTTTTTTCTTTCTGTTTTTTTTTCCTTCTTTTTCCCTTGCCTCCTTTAAGACTTTGGCACACACACACTCACAAAATCCCTTCCCCCACACTTGTTTTCTGCACAAATGCCACTCAAAAGGAATTCCTTCTAAGTTATGCTCCACTATGCTTCAAAAACAAGGGTATGGAAAGTCCTATTCTAGGCTAGGTAAGGGTGATGTGGTTAACAAGAAAATAGGCTAAATAAGGCTCAAAGGGGTTTAAACCTACAATACAAATGACAAGAGTGGATTCGGCTATTTGGCTATGGTGGTGACTACTACACAACTTCATCTTGTTATTTGTTATGCTAATCAATTTCATGCTTTGAATAAAACGGGTATGAGTTCTAGTATTTGGAACTATAGTGATGAAACGCATTCTAAGTAGCAACCAAGCAAAGAATAATGAGATCATGCAACGACTTTAGAAAACAAGAATGCACAGATTAATAACTCTCCAAATAAACGTTTAGGCTCAAGTCTCTCAAGGATGTAGCGTTTGTTTGAGTTCCTTCCTTCAAGCATGTTACAAAAACTGATTTTATCCTTTGTGATTACATGTGAATTCGTAAACTATAACTACAACCAAGCATAAACCAAAAAGCAAATCACACATCCATCATTGTTTGTAACTCTCTTTAACAGTCATGCATTAAAAACCAAATCCTCATCATTGTGTTGGAAGGTACCCTAAGACACAAACAAACACACAAAAACAACTCTTTTTGGCTTTTTCTAAACACTTTTTCAATTTTTTTCAAATTTTCGGATTTTTACTTCAACACACACCAAAACAGCTCAAAATGCATTCAAAACACCTAAAAACAGTGAGAAACAACATTAGAAGTGATAGGTGATAGAATCCCACGAATTTTGCATAAAAACACTTGTTTACCCCCCCACACTTAAATCAAACATTGTCCTCAATGTTTCACACAAAGACTCACATAAAAGCAAACAAATAATAAACAACTAAGCATGATAAAATAAACAGCAAGGAGAAGGGTTTAGAAACGCAAATCTGGGTTTGGAGTGAAAGTTCCATCTTCTCCTTGTCGAATACATGGGTTGCCTCCCAAGAAGCGCTTGCTTTAATGTCGTACAGCCGGACGATGCTCCCTTGAAGGTTTATGGAACCCCACGGCATGGAGGGGTGCAACTACAATCTGTCCGACGAACCACTTCATGCTTTGGGTCCTTGAATGGAGTGGGATAATGATCCTTTCTTATTGTCGTGTATTGCTTTTCTACATCAACACAAATTCTCCCACGACGTTGAATTCGATTAGGTACCTGCACCACACGAGGTAACAACCTATTAGTTGAAATGGGAATCGAATTTGGAATAGGTGGCTTACCTTTGTACGGCAAAGAAGTGGTAGCACAATGGACGGATGCACAAGGGTTGCTCATGGCCAATTGTGGTGCTTTCAAGGTTGGAGCCGTGCACTCCTTGTGCTCTACTCCAAGTTCCTTCTCGGTGGTAGTTCGAGAAACATCCTTCTTGATCTTTGTTGAATACTCCGTCCCTATGTGTTCAATTACATTAATGGCACAACAAGAACGAACATCATTAGTATTCTCAATCGATTCAGGAATCTTAAAGTTAATCATATCACCACCAAAGGCCATAGTGACTGCTCCCTTAGCCACATCAATCTTGGTTTGAGCTGTTTTCATGAAAGGTCGTCTAAGTAAGAGTGGTGATGATGGAGAGTGTGCCGAATCTTCCATGTCAAGCACATAGAAATCTGCAGGAAAAATCAAATGGTCTACCTGCACCAAAACATCCTCCAAAACTCCTTTCGGATATGCATTAGATCGATCGGCTAATTGGATAATAACACCATCATTTTTAAGCTCTCCTAGATTCATCGATGCATAAACAGAATATGGCATGACATTAATTGAAGCACCTAAATCTAGCATGGCATGTTCAAACCTTGTATTACCAATTACGCAAGGGATGGTGAAACTACCTGGATCTTTGCATTTAGGTGGTAGCTTTCTTTGCAACAGTGCAGAGACATTCTCACTTACATGTACTACCTCTTTCTCCCGAATCCGTTTCCTTGTTGTACAAAGCTTTTTCAAGAACTTCGCATACTTCGGGATTTGCTTGATTGCATCCAAAAGGGGTATGTTGACTTGAACTTTCCTAAATGTCTCTAGAACATCTTTTTCCTCCTCTTCTTTCTTGGATTGCAAAAACCTGCCAGGAAAGGGCACATTTAGTGGAAAGGAACTAGAAGAATTCGAATTTGGACTTACCTTGACGGGTTGAGATGGTTTAGGGGCATGTTGTGGTTGTGGCAAGGGTGTTTCTACCCTTTCCGTGGGTTGGGCTCCATGTTCTTCTTCTTGCAGCAGCTTTTCATCCTTTATTTGACTTGATTTTGATGAGTTTGGATCAGCCCCAACTTGCCTACCACTTCTCAACGTGATGGCCTTGGCGGTTTCAAATCCTCCTTTTGGATTAACGATGGTTGAACTAGGCAATCTGCCTTGCTCTCTAATTTGCCCCATGAATTCCGCTATTTGCCCTATTTGCTTTTCCAAATTGTCCACCCTTTTGTCTTGGATTTGCCTCTCTTTGTTTTGAGTTTGTACCTCCTGCGTCAAAGTAGTTAGTAACTTAACAACTTGATCATTGTCCAAAGACATACCTGAATTGGTTGGGGCAGTTTGCATTTGGGTTTGATTTGGTACGAATGGCTTCGTATAAAAACCCGGGGGTTGTTGCCTAAATCCTCCTTGTTGTTGGGGTTGTTGAGGCTCCCTCCACTTGAAATTTGGATGATCCCTCCAACCCGGATTGTAAGTATTTGAGTATGGATCATTGCGTGGCTGATTTTGGCTCCCAAATCCCACGGCATTAGCACTCTCCCATCCTCCATTTTCTATTAGTTGAGGACATTGATCATTGCGGTGGCCTTGCATAGAACATACGCCACAAACAATTGGTCCTTGTATCTTCATCCCTTCGGTCATCTGTGACACAATGGAAGTGAGGTTAGCTAATTGAGATTGAATGTCGAATGGAGAACTTACCTCATTAACTTGCTGCCGTGCGAAGTCTCTTTGCCCAAGTCCTTCATATTGTTGTGCATTTAGCGCTCGGTTGGCAATTAGGGTCTTTGCAGCCACCGGGGTTTTGTCTACCAAAGCACCTCCCGCTGAAGCATCTAGCATTTGTCTCTCAAGTGGAAGTAGTCCTTCATAGAAATATTGAATCAAAAGCTCTTCCTTCATTTGATGTTGTGGGCATGATGCAACTAGAGCCTTGAAACGTTCATAGTATGCTGGGAATGATTCGCCTTGGCCTTGTTCAATTCCACTAATTTTCTTCCTCAAAAGAATAACTCTCGAAGTGGGGAAGAACTTCTCTAAAAATGCTCTCTTCATACTTTCCCACGAAGTGACCGTTCCAGGTGCTAATTCATAAAGCCAATCTTTAGCCTTTTCCAAAAGAGAGAATGGAAAAACTTTCATCTTCAAAATACTCTCATCTACGTTGATGGGTGTCATGCTTGATGATAGGAGCATATTCATGCGACTTAAATGGCTTGTTCTCGTGCATTTACGTTATGTTTCTTTAGTTATTTTAGTACTTTAAGCTATTTTCGTGTGTTTGTAGGTCCAAAGGGCTAAAGGAGCAAAAAGATGCATTTTGGAGACTTTTGGAGCACTTTTGGGCTAAGGATGGATAGCTTATGCTTGGAGCCAAAGTGTTGGACGAAATTGAAGACCTAATTGAAGACCAAAGTGTTGGAACCTTGTTCCCTTTAGTTCTAGGACATTTAAACCTTTCCTATATCCATTGCACATGCATTCCTTTAAACCACATGCATCTCCATAAATCATCCAACACACTTTCTCTCCCAAAAACCGTACACACCATTCACCCTAGATTCTAATCAGCCATTCACCAAAACCATTTCCCTTTGTGCCGTGCACATGCATACACACTTCATTTCAGCCACATGCAACCATTAAACATTCAATCATTTCACTCCACTTAATGCCATGAGTTCCCATCAGATTTCCAACCTAATTCACATGCATTCCATCCTTTAATTCACCCACATGCACTCATAATCATTCACACCTTGCATTCACATGCATTTCCAACCTAATCACTCACCCACACAATTTGCCATCATTCACACAAACACCATCATTGCACCACACATGCACTCCCTTTAATTAATTCATCCTAGCTGTCAAAGCACATGCACATTCATCCTAATCATTCACATAGCTTTAATTCACATGCAAACACATTGCATTACCATTCACCACCAGAAAATCACCATCATTGCCGTGAGTTTCATACACTTTCCAGCCATTCCACATGCCATTGTCATTCCACTTCATTTCACCTTGCATTTTCAGATTATTCCTTCATCATTGCAGCCACATTTCCACCCACTTCCTAGCTGTCATGTTCCCTCTTATTTACCTATAAATAAGGATCCATTTCAGCCACAATTCATGGATTCCATTCACAACACAACACACCACAAACACATCCCTTTCTCCCATTGCCGTGGCCTCCTCCTTCCATTTTCACCACTCCCCAAACCATTCACACCATCAAACTATCCTTAGACCTTGTGCTACAACGAAGAGGAAGATAAGAGGGCCTAAACGTTCATACAATTCAAGTTTGAGTTGTTGGAATGTTTAGGTGTTTCTTTGATTTCAATGTTTAATTTCAATACTCTTTGTTTTGTACGAATGAGGAATGGAAGAGAAGAGGGCCTAAACGTTCATACAATTCAAGTTTGAGTTGTTGGAATGTTTAGGTGTTTCTTTGATTCTCTTTGTTTTGTATCATGAGGAACTAAACCCCCCCTTGGCTAGGGGGGGATTCGAAATATATGTTTATGCTTGCATTTTGATTTGATTACTTCTAATTGCGTTTCATAAGTTGTGGATTCAATTCGTTTAACCGTTTGATTGATAACTTATTTATGTATGTTTATTGAGAGTGCACACTTAATTTTCATGCATGAATATGACGCTAGAATATAAGTGGGTTTCACCTAATAGTTACGAACTTATATTCACAAGTAGTGGAGGTTGCTTATAAACAATCGCGTTAAACGAATTCTTGGCATAAGTTTCATGCAATCATAGTAACGAATGCCTCGTCAACACTTATAGTTTTCAAAGAACTTAATGATTCTTGCTTGTATCTCTATTATGCAATTCATGTAGGGAACTTGTGGGGAATGCTTTGGGTTGTCGTATGCAATAATCCAATTCATTAACTTAAGGAAAACTTGACGGTTAATTTAAGCGGACCTAATTAACCCGGGGTGTTGAGAATTCATGGTTTATTGAAAAGCAATTGGAAATCTTTTTATTATGCAAGTGTAACATGTGTGGATATGAACCCCTTGGCTAGCATCCATTCATTCCATTTCATCAATTTCATATTTACATTCTGTCTAGTTTATTAACTTGTTTCGTTATTTCAATTTTCGTCAAACCTCAATCCCCCTTTTGCTTTAATGTTCAATTTAGTTAGAAATCAATTTAGTTTGTAACTTGAAAGCATAAGAAAATGAAGTAAACACAATTAAATGAATCAACAACTAATAAAATGGGATAGTACCAATGGAGATGAAGCTAGGGATTCGATTTCACCATTGCTCAACTAAGTCCATGTTTGTTAAGTTAGTTTATACTCGTTCATCTACCTATTTCTTGAGTTTGTTTCACTTGGATATGATCAACCATATGATGTGTGGATTTGATCAAATGTCTCTAATCACGAACCTAATTGTGATGTGCAACTTTGGTTCCTAATCAAAAGTATGTAGTGCACAAGAAACGTTCACAAAACCAAAGGGAACACTCGGCATGATGTTTGCCAAGCTTTCCCTTCATTCATTCACAAATCCACCAAGATTAGACATGATGTATGCTTTAATCTTGGCTAAATAACCTGTGATTAACTCAAATGGAGATCAAGCATACAAATCAAGTCACAAATTCACAATTATATCAGAGAATGAAGCAAAAAATAGATGGACAAACTGAGCATTCTAACTTAATTACATGGCAAACTTTGCAAGGTTACATCGAATCCCTAGAGGAAGATTAGTTACAATTCATGTTTACAAACGATTTGACATAAAAATATAAAACATGAATGAACATAGAATTAATAAGAAGAAACCCTTGAAGCAAAACTGATGTTGAATTCCTTGAAGAGTGCCTTCGGTGTTGGTTCTCCAAATGTGGTGCGGATGAAGGTAGAATGGTTATGGTTGAATGGTTTCTGCCCTTGGGACAGAAATGGACAGAGAATGGAGTGAAATGGGAGAGGATATGTGTGTGTAATGGACTGAAATGAAGAAGAACATGCGGAACCCCTTATGTGTGAAGTGTGACTTGTTTTATAGAAAGGAATGTGGCTCCAACAATCAGATTGGATCTTGAATATGTTTAATTCAGATGGCAGTGCATAAATGATGGAATGATGGGTTTCTGATGTAGTGGACGCACGGCCCTTAGGGAAATATGCATGAATGTTGATTGTTTAATTGAGCTACATGTGCACTTGCTGCCACAAGTGAGTGATAAATCTGCAAAGCTGAAATGACACCCTGGAAAGGGTATTAAAGTGCACGGCATAGACAAGGATGAACTGAAATCACATGGAATGATGGGGTGATCGGATTTCTGGAATAATGGATGCAAGGAATGGACATGATCTGCAGGTATGAGGATTATTTAATAAAGAAACATGTGGATTTCTGCAAAGGTGAATTGAACCACCAGAAATTGTTTGTACAAATTCTGGAAAGGTGAAGAAAGCACACGGCATGATTGTGTTTGTTGGTGTCAAAATGGCTGAATGAATTAAGTGATGGAAATGGGTGTTTTTGGCGCAAAAGGGAGATGGACAAGTAGTGGAATGCATGGCCAGATTGTGAGGAATCTGATTTGGTGCTAGAAGTGCATAAAATGATGGGATGATATGGGAACACACGGCCAAGGTTGTGACATGCATGTGAATGCATGTTTTGGTGTTGGAACCACATAGCTGACTTCAATGATTTTGCCTTGTTTAGAATCACCCAATATGGCCGAATTGCATTTCTTAACACTTCACATCTTTTCTGGAATGTTTTTACTTCATTTGCCTTCCCATTGATCCAAATTCACACTTGGCTGCACACTAACACCAAATAATGTAAAATGCAACTAGTTTAATCCAAAACAATCACAAAGACGCCAAATAAGGAAGATATAAATGTATGCAAAATGTGACTTATCAAATACCCCCAAACTTGGTTTTTGCTAGTCCTCGAGCAAACTTAAAACTAAAACACACAAAACACAAACATCTTACTAAACCACTTTCGCTGGCTAAACGATTGCACTGAGCATGTGCAACAAGCCTTTGAAGCCCTAGGTGTCCCTAGTTGGAGGAGTTGTGTCTCCTGAGGGTTTACAGTGATGACACCCACAAACATCTACAAACACTGCAAACAATTTGGCTAATACATGCTTTAAACAAACTAATAAGAACCAATGAAGATTTTGTCATTCATTCAACTCAAAAGTTTGCCACTTCAAAGAATCGTATCAATTGTAACGTATAAAGATATTTCTCCATGTCTTACAACTTCAAGGTCACCATACCCAAATGCTTAAAATAGAATTCGCCTCAACTCTACTCCTCACAGCTTCCACTCAAGTTCTCACTCAGATCTTAAGGTTTAGTCTCTCAACAACATATATGAGCGAAATTATGTAAAGGGAATCAAAATTCTCACATATGAAATCTGAAATGGAAGCACAGTTTCTGAGTAGATCTCATGAAATGAATCGAATGCTAAGAATATAGATAACACACACTCTTACCATCACCCATGAATACATCCTCAATGATCAGCTAGGTCTTTCTCAAGATTGTAATGCAAGGCTTAGGGTATAGGTTACGAAAGAAGTGATATGAAAATCTAGAGCTTGGGTCATACCAAGGTGTCTTTGAGGCTCTTCACTGGCATTTGTCTTCTTTTGTTTTTGGCGTCCAGGTCCTATGCTTTATAATGAGGCGATTTGGAATTTGTCTCCACTTTGATCCTCTTTTTTTTTTTTTTTTTTTTTTTTTTTTTAGATACATTTTCAACATAGGTGCCCTTGATACACGCCACAATCTTGCTCTATAACACAATCTGCTCTTAGTCTTTATCACATTGGTATTCCCCAAACTATAAGGTATGGCTTGTAATGGGCTAGAATAGGTAGATTATGGTGTGGGTGATGAAAGAATTAGGCTAAAGTGTTTGGCTGCAACAAGGGTAAATGGAGCACACAAATGGGTAGGATTTAAGCCTTTTAGTAGTTAAACATGCATAGCCTAACCTCATTTCATTGAGTTCATTCACGAATGATACTAAACACATGGTATCTGCAAAGGAGAATGATTCTTAGTATCCAAACAAAATAGAAGTAATGAGATCATTTAAAGCGAAATTGAAAGAAACAGATAGGAGTAGAAACACTTTAAACCCTCTCAAAGAAGTAATTAGGCTCAAAATAACTCACTAGGGTAGTCTCCACTATTCTTCTTCCAGAATTTGAGTATGGTACCTCCATGATCATAATTTCAAGAGTTAAAGCTTTATACATGACAATAAGATACAACACTTTTTCATAGCAACCCAATCGTTTGTTTTCAAACATAACCCTCATATACATTCATATTAGTAAGCAAAACACACTTAACTAAAACAAACCCACACAAATTGAACAAAATGAAAGCAAAACACTCTTAACCAAACTAACACATAAAACAAATACAAACACAAACTTTCTATCCCACACCCCCAAACCTAATCTAAACATTGTCCTCGATGTTTAAAATTTGTATGCAATGCAAGTAGGCAAAGAATATGGAATGGTAACAATATAAACACAACATAAAGAAAGAACACAAACCACACTAGGTTGCCTCCTAGCAAGCGCTTTATTTAATGTCTAGGCAAGACATGGTAGCTTGTTCATGGTGTTGTAAACTCAAGAAAATCTACAACTTGATACACTGGCTCTTCCTCCACTTTCTCCAAATATGGTTTCAATCGCTGCCCATTGACTTTAAAAGAGGTGCCATTCTTCATGTTCTCTATCTCCACAGCTCCATGGGGAAATGTTTGCAGCACTTTGAATGGTCCCACCCACCTAGACTTCAGTTTTCCTGGAAAAAGTCTCAAACGTGAGTCATACAAAAGTACTTTCATACCTTGGTGAAACTCCTTCCTTAGGATGGCTTTGTCATGATAGAGCTTAGTCCGTTCCTTGTAGATTTTGGCATTCTCATATGCCTCATTTCTAAGCTCTTCCAACTCATTAAGTTGGAGCTTCCTTGCTATTCCAGCATCCTTGTAATCAAAGTTGAACTTCTTGATGGCCCAGTATGCACGGTGTTCAAGCTCCATTGGCAAATGACAAGCTTTCCCAAACACAAGGCGATAAGGACTCATGCCAATGGGGGTCTTGTATGCTGTTCTATATGCCCATAGTGCATCATTTAACCTCAATGACCAATCCTTCCTTGTAGGGCTCACAGTCTTCATCAAAATGTTTTTGATCTCCCTGTTGCTAATCTCCACTTGTCCTGAGGTTTGAGGATGTGATAGGAGCATATTCATGCGACTTAAATGGCTTGTTCTCGTGCATTTACGTTATGTTTCTTTAGTTATTTTAGTACTTTAAGCTATTTTCGTGTGTTTGTAGGTCCAAAGGGCTAAAGGAGCAAAAAGATGCATTTTGGAGACTTTTGGAGCACTTTTGGGCTAAGGATGGATAGCTTATGCTTGGAGCCAAAGTGTTGGACGAAATTATTGAAGACCAAAGTGTTGGAACCTTGTTCCCTTTAGTTTTAGGACATTTAAACCTTTCCTATATCCTTAGCCGTGCATAACATTCCAACATTCCACTCCTTCATTTCAGCCACACTCCCACATATCATTACTTATCATCACCACTTATCACTTATCAAACCATTCACTTATCACTTATCAAATCATTCACTTATCACTTAACAAACCATTCACTTATCACTTATCAAACCATTCACTTATCACTTATCATAACCATTCACTTATCACTTATCATAACCATAACCATGCATTTCCAACCTAATCACTCACCCACACAATCTTCCATCATTCACACAAACATCATCATTGCACATCAACACATTCCAACACTCCCACATGCATTCATCATCATTCACCCTAGCTTTAATTCACATGCTTTCCCAATAAATAAAACAGCCATTCCACATGCATTTCCAACCCACATGCACCCTTTAATCATTTAACCTAGCTGTCATTGCACATGCATTCATCATCATAAACAATCAGCCATTCCACATGCATTTCCACCCACATGCTTCATAATCATTCAACCAACTTTGCACATGCATTCATCATCACAACCTAGCTGTCATATTCCCTCTTTTCTTCCTTCATTCACCTATAAATAAGCATCCATTGCATTCATTAACATTCATTCTTCCATACACAATTCATTCACCACCATTCACGCCAGAATTTCATCCCCTCTCTATAACACATCCATACTTCACCATTCTTCATATTTTCTGCCCAAAAAGAAGCCTTGAGGTCCCCTACATCCATCCCTATCCTAAACACATCATTCTACACCATCCATAACTCCCCATCCCTCCAAACCTATCCTTAGACCTTGTGCTACAACGAAGAGGAAGATAAGAGGGCCTAAACGTTCATACAATTCAAGTTTGAGTTGTTGGAATGTTTAGGTGTTTCTTTGATTTCAATGTTTAATTTCAATACTCTTTGTTTTGTACGAATGAGGAATGGAAGAGAAGAGGGCCTAAACGTTCATACAATTCAAGTTTGAGTTGTTGGAATGTTTAGGTGTTTCTTTGATTCTCTTTGTTTTGTATCATGAGGAACTAAACCCCCCCTTGGCTAGGGGGGGGATTCGAAATATATGTTTATGCTTGCATTTTGATTTGATTACTTCTAATTGCGTTTCATAAGTTGTGGATTCAATTCGTTTAACCGTTTGATTGATAACTTATTTATGTATGTTTATTGAGAGTGCACACTTAATTTTCATGCATGAATATGACGCTAGAATATAAGTAAGTTTCACCTAATAGTTACGAACTTATATTCACAAGTAGTGGAGGTTGCTTATAAACAATCGCGTTAAACATATTCTTGGCATAAGTTTCATGCAATCATAGTAACGAATGCCTCGTCAACACTTATAGTTTTCATGTTGCTTAATGATTCTTGCTTGTATCTCTATTATGCAATTCATGTAGGGAACTTGTGAGGAATGCTTTGGGTTGTCGTATGCAATCATCCAATTCATTAACTTAAGGAAAACTTGACGGTTAATTTAAGCGGACCTAATTAACCCGGGGCGTTGAGAATTCATGGTTTATTGAAATGCAATTGGAAATCTTTTTATTATGCAAGTGTAACATGTGTGGAGATGAACCCCTTAGCTAGTCATCCCATCCATTCAAATCCATCACATTCATATTTACATTCTGTTTTTAATTAGAATCTGTGCAATTAGTTTAATTTCGTCCAAAACTCAATCCCCCCTTACTTTAATGTCCAAATTAGTTAGAAATCAATTTAGTTTGTGTTTTTAAGAGTCTTGAGTCAAGTTACAACTTAATTTCGTCCAAATTTGGGTTTAAGGTCAGAAACTGCCTAGTTAGTGTTTTTAGGCAGTTTTGAGTCTTTTGAACTTGTTTTGAGTCCTTTGAGTCTTTGTATTGTTCAAATTAGTTAGAAAGTGTTTTGGTTTGTGTTTATAAGTGTTTTGATTCAATTTGTTACCCAAATTCGTCCAAAGTACTCAAAGTGCTCAAAACTGCCCAGAAAGTGTTTTTAAGGCAGTTTTGAGTGTTTTGGTGCTGTTTTGAGTCTTTTGGTTTGTTTTGGTGTTTTAAAGTTTAGTTTTGCATTCTTTGAGTCGAGTTTAGTGTTTTAAACTTTGTTTTAGAGTTTTTAAGTCCGTTTCCAAGTGTTTAGCAATCCCTCCTAATCCCCGGTCTAGAACGATCCCTACTTACATCTTTACTACAATTTGACAAAAAGAGGGTTTAATTTGTGTGCGTATAATTCTCACATCAAATTTTGGCGCCGTTGCCGGGGATTAGCAACTTTGCTAATCTCTTGGATTGTTTTATTTTCGTTTGTGTGTATATATTTTTAGTTTTATTTTGTTGATTTTAGAAGCAAGACATGGCACTTGATAGTGCTTCTCTTTTGTCACAGCTTATGGAAGAGTACCAAACGCAAAGAGTTGGTACATTTGATCATAATCAATCAAGGAACGACGTGTTTTCCAATACTTACAATTCGGATTGGAGTGATCATTCAAACTCTATGTGGTGGGAACCTCAACATATTCAACAAGAAGGATATTGGCAACCATATGAGGAGTTCTACACAACACCTATGCAGCCACCACAACCTGCCCAAACAAATTCAAGTGAGTCTTTGTATAATGATACGATTAGTAAGTTACTCACCAATTTGTCTCAGGGGCAAGAAGATCTAAACAAAGCAAGGCAAAATCAAGACAAAAGGTTGGACTACTTGGAAAAGCAAATTGGGCAGATCGCGGAGTTCGTAGGACAATTTCAAGACCAAGGCAAACTCCCTATTTCAACCATTGCAAATCCGAAGGAAGGATTTGAAACTGCCTTGAGAAGTAGCAAGGAGGTTGGAACGGACCCTCAACCATCAAAATCAAATCACAAGGAAGAGGAATACACCCAACCCACGGCAAGAGTGGAAACACCTTTGCCGGAGGCACCTATTGCTCCTACGCCATCTAATTCAAGTAAGGTTGTTCCAAATTTAATTAGTTCTAACCCCATTCCACCTAATATCCCTATTCCTTGCAGGTTCATGAATTCCAAGGAAGAAGAAAGTGAAAAAGACACCTTGGAAGCCCTTCCAAAGGTGAAAAGTAGGGAATATCATGAATTCATCAAAGAGGACGTTCTTGAGATAAACAACCCCAAAGAAGTTGAATTTTATGACACAAGACAAGGACCAATCCTCACATCAAATCTAACCAAGTGCAAAGTCCCTGAAACGTTCAAAGAAGGGGTGTTTATTCTTGAGTTCTTATTGGATCACATAAGTAAGCCACCTCCTCCAATTTCAATTTTCTTTTATACTAACATGTTGTTAATGATTCAGGCATCCAATCTTGAATTTAAACCATTACCGGATCATTTCAAGTATCACCTTCCATTCAAAGATCAATTCCATGCCGTTTGATTCAAATAGAAAAAAAAAAAAAAAAAAAAAAAAAAAAAAAAAAAAAGAAAGAAAAATAAAAGAATGTAGCCTTCACAAAGGTAGTTTACGTGAAGACCCACTACGTGGCGAAACTCTCGGAGCGGAAGGCATCGGAGCAGGAGGCATCGGAGCAGGAGGCATAGGAGCGGGAGGCACCGAAGATAGATCATTCAAGGCCCCAAACCTTGGTGGAACGCTGGATGACCCAGGAAAGAGGTGCCTCTGGAAGAAAGACGCAAGCCTTTGACGGTCACTTTGAACGCGACCTTGAGATTCTTGCAGCTCATCAAGCTTCCTCTTCATGCCCGACGAATAGTTATTTGCAAGCACATGCAAACTTCTATTCTCGTACTTAAGCTGTTTGATCTCCTGCTTAAGATTTTCCACCTCTGCCATTAATGATTCCACTTGACGGGACCGAGCAAGCAGGCGTTGGCCCATGTTGGACACAGAGCTCGCACACTGAACACTCAGTGCGAGGGATTCTTGAACGGCCAACTCATCGGACCGTCCTGAAAGCAGCTGACTATCTTTGGGAGTGAGGAGGTTCCTAGCTACTATTGTAGCTGTTGTGGCATCCTGCATCACGGAGTCTTCACCTGTAAGAGGACCGTTAGAAGATAAGAAAGAAGGGCGCCATACGTTACCTTGACGCGGCGCGCCCGTATCACTGCTGAGACTCAATTCCAAGCTAAGGTTCGATGGGTTTGCCATTTTTCAAAGGTGTTCAAGAGAAGGGGTGGATGGAGTTAAATTTCAAAGGGCCGGAGACAATTTTCAAAAATGGGCAGTCTTCAGAGTGTGTATGTTTGAGGTGATCAGTAGCTCTATAAAAAGCCAAGGCGACGCGTCCACCAATTCAAAAAGCCGGAATTTCCTGCGCAAAGTTCGGCGACGATCTCTCGGCTTTTCAGAAAACGCGTTCACTTTGTCAAAAGATCTCTGACAAAGTGAAAACACGTGGAGGCCATCATCGCAACTACACATCTTTAGCCGACAAACGCAAAGTTCGACGACGCTTTCTCTACTTTTCAGAAAACGCATGCAGCTTTGTCAAAAGAGCCGCATCCGCACTACTACGTGTCGTTCAGAAAGCGAAGGGGCGTCGCTCAGAAATCGAAGGGGCGCCTACTCAAAAATCGAAGAGGCGCCTGCTCAGAAATCGAAGAGGCGTCGTTCAGAAATCGAAGAGGCGTCACTATTTCAAAAAGCCGGATTTGCGGGATCAAAACGTTTGTCGACAAGGGTAAAAGAACAATACCACCACTTACTATTGGGAAATCCCTATATATGTCGACCTTCATCTTTTATGGCAAGGCAAACCTGAAGAAAATGCCCAACTCTTCCTCACTTTTGAGGGCGCACTCCCAGCAAAGCCTTTCGAAATACTCAATTTTTTCTTCTTCCCCAAAGATGATACCAGATGCCTGGAGTACAGATGACCCAGGAGGAAACGGTAGATGG
This sequence comes from Pyrus communis, assembly GCF_041283825.1. Classification (NCBI taxonomy): domain Eukaryota; kingdom Viridiplantae; phylum Streptophyta; class Magnoliopsida; order Rosales; family Rosaceae; genus Pyrus; species Pyrus communis. Next base: position 7,717,036 of record NC_142577.1, read on the forward strand.
AAGCATGTGCTGATTCATTCACCGCTTCTTCAAAAGCAAAGGTATCTCATATCATCAAGGTCAAAAGCAAAAGTATCTCATATCATGCTCTTTCCCTGTCCTTTTCTTTGTCCTTGTTCTTACTCGCATGGCAAAGTGAAAGAAGCAATCAGCCGGCACTTGGAGTCAGTCTTCCGATCTGGAATCAACTGCCTGGAATCCCTTCCCTGATTGCTTACCTAGCGTTGCTCTCGAGTAGTCATCTTCAACGGTTGATACACTTCCAGAGAAGGGACCACTTCTGCAAAGGGGAGCAAGTAAGGCAAGTGAAAATGATACATTGAAGCATGTGGAGACAAGCTACAACTGCGTATGCTGAGCTATCCTCTAACCCTCTTCAATACGAATTGGAAAGATTGAACAAAGAAACAGATAAAAGGAGGAAGCTCAGACCTTCGGGGGAGACCAAAGGAAGCCTGCTGCCCAGTTCAAGAGTAACACAAAGGAAAATCAACGATGGGAGCAGCGCAGTTCAAGAGTAAGCCTGTGGAATCACAAAGATCCAAGCCTCAATGCCATTACCAAGGAGAAGATGGAATTTACACTCTATAACCAGATTTGCGTCTCTAAACTCTTCTCTTTGTTAACTACATTCTGCCATGTTTAGTATGTTTAGTTGCTTTTTGTGTGTTTATTTATGTTTTGTGTGAATCTATGCTTAAAACATTGAGGACAATGTTTGATTTAAGTGTGGGGGGGTAACTAAGTATATTTGATGCAAATTCGTGGGATTTTATCACCCATAACTTCAAATGTTGTTCCTTGCTGTTTTAAGGTGTTTTTAAGATGTTTTAGAGTGTTTTCATATGTTTTGTTTTTATAACTCCGAAAATCACATAAAAATTTGAAAAACATGTTTTCAAAAGCCTAAAAAGAGTGTTTTGAGTCGTTTTTGTGTGTTTGTGTCTTAGGATACCTTCCAACATAATGATAAGGATTTGGTTTGTAATTGCATGACTGTTAAAAAGAGTTATAAACATAGAGAAAAGTTTGATTTACTCTTGGTATATGCTTGGTTATGGTTATAATGTATGACTTCACATGCAATCATAAAAGAAAAATTCGTTTTTGTAACATGCTTGAAGGAAGGAACTCAAACAAACGCTACAACCCTGTGAGACTCGAGCCATTACGTTCTTTGGAGAGTATAATCTGTGATTTCTTTTTTTCTAAAGTCGTTGCATGATCTCATTATTCTTTGCTTGGTTACTACTTAGAAGGCGTTTCATCATATAGTTCCAAATGCTAGAACTCATGCCCATTTCATTCAAAGCATGTTATTGATTTGCATAACACATATTCAAGAAGAAGTTGTGTAGTGACCACCACCATAGCCAAATAGCCTTACTTCCCATATTTCGTATATGTTGTAAGTTTTAACCCCGTTGAGCCTTGTTTAGCCTTTATTCTTTGTTTACCCACATTTTCCTCACCTAGCCTAGAGCAGGACTTTCCTATACCCTTGTTCTTAAAGTATAGTGAGCATGACTTAAATGAATTCCTTTTGAGTTACATTATGCAAGAAAATGAGTGTGGGGGAGTAAAAGTTTGTTCTTACGTTTATATGTATGTTTTGAGATTCAAAAAAAAAGAAAAGAAGAAGAAAAAAAAAAAAAAAAAAAAAAAAAAAAAAAAAAAAAAAAAAAAAAGAGTGAAAAAAAGTAAGAATGAACTCACGAGCGTTGATGGTTGAAGAAAGGGTCCAAAAAGTTGAATATGGCCCTAAGTTTTGTGTGACTTTCCCTTGGGTGTTCAAAGTTGACTTCTGCGTTCTTAAGGGAATTCTAAGTGCCTAATTCAATACTTTGCTCACTATTGCTTTAAGAATGTTTGTTTATCCTTCACCTTTCATTGTTAGCCAATACCCTAGCCCCGTTACAACCCTTTGACTTCTATCTTGAGTGTTATGTGTTTCAAAATGTGGAGTTTGGAATTGATATGAGCTTATGGAATCACTGGTTCTCATTCTAAGTAGTAGCATTCCATTCATGAGATCATATTCATGTCATTATCGTAAATCCAGAAAATGCTTTCTTTGTTATAACATATGTGAGGTACTAGTCTTTCATGTTTACATCAATCTCTCACATATAACTAGTGTAGGGTGTGTAGTCAGAAAATCTGTGTGAAAATAGAGTGCATTCTAATAAGGAATTGAGGAAATTCTCTAAGGCATGTTACTACATTCAAATCATGGTTTTAAATGCTTAATTGTGAACTAGTATGTGGTGACTATGATTAAAAATGTACTTAAGTGTAAAGATGGCTAAAATCTATGGGAATAATGATTTTTAACTTGTCATGTACATTGGAAATCCTTGAGACGATTGTTGGAAGGTTTAGGTTGTGTTTTTCTTGTTCAGTGTCGTTTTGTTTTTGGTTTCTTTTGTTTTGTTTTGCTCGAGGACTAGCAAAAGCTAAGTGTGGGGGTATTTGATAGGAGCATATTCATGCGACTTAAATGGCTTGTTCTCGTGCATTTACGTTATGTTTCTTTAGTTATTTTAGTACTTTAAGCTATTTTCGTGTGTTTGTAGGTCCAAAGGGCTAAAGGAGCAAAAAGATGCATTTTGGAGACTTTTGGAGCACTTTTGGGCTAAGGATGGATAGCTTATGCTTGGAGCCAAAGTGTTGGACGAAATTATTGAAGACCAAAGTGTTGGAACCTTGTTCCCTTTAGTTTTAGGACATTTAAACCTTTCCTATATCCTTAGCCGTGCATAACATTCCAACATTCCACTCCTTCATTTCAGCCACACTCCCACATATCATTACTTATCATCACCACTTATCACTTATCAAACCATTCACTTATCACTTATCAAATCATTCACTTATCACTTAACAAACCATTCACTTATCACTTATCAAACCATTCACTTATCACTTATCATAACCATTCACTTATCACTTATCATAACCATAACCATGCATTTCCAACCTAATCACTCACCCACACAATCTTCCATCATTCACACAAACATCATCATTGCACATCAACACATTCCAACACTCCCACATGCATTCATCATCATTCACCCTAGCTTTAATTCACATGCTTTCCCAATAAATAAAACAGCCATTCCACATGCATTTCCAACCCACATGCACCCTTTAATCATTTAACCTAGCTGTCATTGCACATGCATTCATCATCATAAACAATCAGCCATTCCACATGCATTTCCACCCACATGCTTCATAATCATTCAACCAACTTTGCACATGCATTCATCATCACAACCTAGCTGTCATATTCCCTCTTTTCTTCCTTCATTCACCTATAAATAAGCATCCATTGCATTCATTAACATTCATTCTTCCATACACAATTCATTCACCACCATTCACGCCAGAATTTCATCCCCTCTCTATAACACATCCATACTTCACCATTCTTCATATTTTCTGCCCAAAAAGAAGCCTTGAGGTCCCCTACATCCATCCCTATCCTAAACACATCATTCTACACCATCCATAACTCCCCATCCCTCCAAACCTATCCTTAGACCTTGTGCTACAACGAAGAGGAAGATAAGAGGGCCTAAACGTTCATACAATTCAAGTTTGAGTTGTTGGAATGTTTAGGTGTTTCTTTGATTTCAATGTTTAATTTCAATACTCTTTGTTTTGTACGAATGAGGAATGGAAGAGAAGAGGGCCTAAACGTTCATACAATTCAAGTTTGAGTTGTTGGAATGTTTAGGTGTTTCTTTGATTCTCTTTGTTTTGTATCATGAGGAACTAAACCCCCCCTTGGCTAGGGGGGGGATTCGAAATATATGTTTATGCTTGCATTTTGATTTGATTACTTCTAATTGCGTTTCATAAGTTGTGGATTCAATTCGTTTAACCGTTTGATTGATAACTTATTTATGTATGTTTATTGAGAGTGCACACTTAATTTTCATGCATGAATATGACGCTAGAATATAAGTAAGTTTCACCTAATAGTTACGAACTTATATTCACAAGTAGTGGAGGTTGCTTATAAACAATCGCGTTAAACATATTCTTGGCATAAGTTTCATGCAATCATAGTAACGAATGCCTCGTCAACACTTATAGTTTTCATGTTGCTTAATGATTCTTGCTTGTATCTCTATTATGCAATTCATGTAGGGAACTTGTGAGGAATGCTTTGGGTTGTCGTATGCAATCATCCAATTCATTAACTTAAGGAAAACTTGACGGTTAATTTAAGCGGACCTAATTAACCCGGGGCGTTGAGAATTCATGGTTTATTGAAATGCAATTGGAAATCTTTTTATTATGCAAGTGTAACATGTGTGGAGATGAACCCCTTAGCTAGTCATCCCATCCATTCAAATCCATCACATTCATATTTACATTCTGTTTTTAATTAGAATCTGTGCAATTAGTTTAATTTCGTCCAAAACTCAATCCCCCCTTACTTTAATGTCCAAATTAGTTAGAAATCAATTTAGTTTGTGTTTTTAAGAGTCTTGAGTCAAGTTACAACTTAATTTCGTCCAAATTTGGGTTTAAGGTCAGAAACTGCCTAGTTAGTGTTTTTAGGCAGTTTTGAGTCTTTTGAACTTGTTTTGAGTCCTTTGAGTCTTTGTATTGTTCAAATTAGTTAGAAAGTGTTTTGGTTTGTGTTTATAAGTGTTTTGATTCAATTTGTTACCCAAATTCGTCCAAAGTACTCAAAGTGCTCAAAACTGCCCAGAAAGTGTTTTTAAGGCAGTTTTGAGTGTTTTGGTGCTGTTTTGAGTCTTTTGGTTTGTTTTGGTGTTTTAAAGTTTAGTTTTGCATTCTTTGAGTCGAGTTTAGTGTTTTAAACTTTGTTTTAGAGTTTTTAAGTCCGTTTCCAAGTGTTTAGCAATCCCTCCTAATCCCCGGTCTAGAACGATCCCTACTTACATCTTTACTACAATTTGACAAAAAGAGGGTTTAATTTGTGTGCGTATAATTCTCACATCAGGATGGTACGGGGTTGCCACTTTGTGGTTGATGTTGTACTTCTTCATCAAGGATTCAAAGGGTTTGTTGCAGAAATGGCTGCCACCATCACTAATAATAGCTCTTGGGGTTCCAAACCTACAAACAATCACATCTTTAAGAAAATTCAACACAACCTTATGATCATTAGTTCTTGTAGCAATGGCTTCAACCCATTTGGATACGTAATCCACTGCCACTAATATGTATAAGTAGCCAAAAGAGGATGGAAATGGTCCCATGAAATCTATTCCCCAAACATCAAAGAGCTCCACCACCAAAATGTTGTTCAATGGCATTTCATTTCTTCGGCTAATGTTCCCCATTTTCTGGCACCTATCACACTTAGAACAAAAATCAAAAGCATCTTTGAATAAAGTAGGCCAAAAGAAACCAGATTGTAAAACCTTTAGAGATGTCTTTTTGGCACCAAAATGTCCTCCACATGCCAATGTATGGCTAAATGTTAGAATGCTTTGTTGCTCACTCTCTGGGACACATCTCCTAATGATTTGATCAGGGCAATATTTAAACAAATATGGTTCGTCCCAAACGTAGTGCTTTACCATGGCAAGGAACTTCTTTCTTTCCTGAAAAGAAATGTCATTTCTCATTATACCACAAGCAAGATAATTAACAAAATCCGCATACCATGGTTCTTTTTCTTGAACAACAAGGAGTTGTTCATCTGGGAATGATTCATTTAGGGGCAAAGGTTGTCCAACTCCATGGTTTTCATTAAGCCTGGACAAATGGTCAGCCACAACATTATCACTGCCCTTCTTATCTCGAATTTCCAAGTCAAACTCTTGTAGTAAGAGTATCCATCTAATCAAGCGTGGTTTAGCATCCTTCTTTGTCATCAAGTACCTAAGGGCTGCATGATCAGAAAAAACAATAACTTTAGATCCCACAAGATATGACCTGAACTTTTCTAAGGCGAAAACAACAGCAAGCAACTCCTTTTCAGTTGTGGAATAGTTAAGTTGAGCATCATGCAGAGTCCTGCTTGCATAGGAGATCACATGTGGAAGCTTGTTCACTCTTTGCCCTAAAACTGCACCAATAGCATAGTCAGAGGCATCACACATTAATTCAAAAGGTAACGACCAATCTGGTGCCATAATAATAGGGGCCGAGGTTAGTTCATGTTTCAAAGTATTGAATGCATCCATACAAGCTTTATCAAAATGAAATACAACATCTTTAGCTAACAGATTGCATAATGGACGAGTGATCATTGAAAAGTTCTTAATGAAACGACGATAAAAACCCGCATGGCCCAAAAAACTTCTTACTCCCTTCACAGTGGTGGGGGCTACCATATTGGTGATGACGTCAATTTTGGCTTTGTCCACCTCCATTCCTTTGCTAGAGATTACATGTCCCAACACAATTCCTTGTTTCACCATAAATTGGCACTTTTCCCAATTGAGAACCAAATTTGTTTCCTGACATCTTTGAAGTACTAAAGATAGATGGTTAAGACATTCATCAAAAGAGGAACCAAACACTGAGAAGTCATCCATAAATACCTCAATGAACCTTTCTACCATGTCAGAAAAGATGGCCAACATGCATCTTTGGAATGTTGCTGGGGCATTGCAAAGTCCAAAAGGCATTCTCCTATATGCAAATGTGCCAAAGGGGCAAGTAAAGGTTGTTTTCTCTTGATCCTCCGGAGCGATTGCAATTTGATTGTAACCTGAGTAACCGTCCAGAAAACAATAATGTGAGTACCCTGCCAATCTCTCAAGCATTTGATCTATGAAAGGCATAGGAAAGTAATCTTTTCTAGTGCTAGAATTCAACTTCCTGTAATCGGTGCAAACACGCCAACTGGCCGTGGGCTTTGTGGGCACAAGCTCATTGTTTTCATTCTTCATCACTGTGATTCCCACCTTCTTAGGTACCACTTGAATGGCACTCACCCATTTGCTATCAGAAATGGGATATATGATCCCCACATCTAACAGTTTCAACACTTCATTCCTAACAACTTCCTTCATGTGTGGGTTAAGTCTTCTTTGTGGCTCACGGGTTGACTTTGCCCCTTCCTCCAAAAGAATCCTATGCATGCACATGGTAGGGCTTATTCCCTTGATATCTGCAATAGACCAACCAAAAACTGATTTGAACTCTTTTAACACCCTAATTAGTTTATCTTCTTCATTTGGGGTGAGATCAGAAGCTATGATAATTGGAAGAGTCTCAAATTCAGCTAGATATGCATATTTTAGATGTGGTGGAAGTGGTTTAAGTTCAAGTTTTGGTGCCTTAACAGTGGAAGGAGTTAAATGTGACATTGATGATTCTAAAGGCTCTACAATAGGTGAAACATTCAAATGATACAATGCTAAGGTTTCCAAGGCAGCTACTTCTTCCATGAGTGCATCTTCTTCATCAAACTCATCTTGAGATTGACTCAAAACAGTTTGTAATGGTTCATTTGATTGTGCCTGCAAGAACTTAGAGAATACAAGTGAATCAAGCACATCAATGGCATAACAATCAAGAGATGAAGAAGGATGAGCAAGAGATTCAAACACTTTGAATTGAACTGTCTCTCCTAACACTATCATAGTGAGGAGTCCATTTTGCACATCAATGATGGTCTTGGCCGTGGCCATGAAGGGTCTCCCAAGCAATATAGGCAACTCACGATCATGTATAGGAGCTTCTTCCATGTCCAACACTACAAAATCTGCAGGTAAGATCAGTTTATCAACTTGAACCAGAATATCTTCTACTATACCTCTTGGATATTTCACGGATCTGTCTGCAAGTTGTAATGAAATGGTGGTGGCTTTCAAATCTCCCAAACCTAGTTGAAGATACACTGAATAAGGCATTAAGTTGATGCTAGCACCCAAATCAAGCATAGCCTTCTCTACTTTCTTGTCCCCTATGGTGATGTTGATAGAGAAACTTCCTGGATCCTTGAGCTTTGGTGGAAGTTTTCTTTGCAAAACTGCACTCACATTCTCAGACACCACTACCTTCTCATGTGGTCCATACTTCCTTTTGTAGCTGTTTAACTCCTTGAAGAACTTCCCATATGCTGGCATGTTCCTAATGACATCAAGCAAAGGTAAGTTAACATTCACTTTGCTTAGTATATCAAAAATTTCTTTGAATGACTTATCCTGCTTGCTCTTGGCAAGTCTTCCAGGGAATGGTATTGGTGGAGTGTATGGTTTCTCGGCCTTGTGAAGATTTGGTGCGTCAAATGAGGAAGTAGCATGGCTTGGTTCCTCATTTGGTTTCTCATTGTCTCCTTGAGTAACACCTGCGTTCACATGATCATATTCGTTAGTAACTTCATTGCCAACCCTATTATCAATAACCTTACCACTTCTAAGTGTAGTGATTGCTTTGGCTTGCTCTTGGTTCCTTTGGAGTATCACGGGTTGGCTTGGAAACTTCCCAACCTCTCTTTGGTTCAAGGCATCTGCAATCTGCCCCAATTGTGTCTCCATTTTGGTTAGGGCTGCTGAATGTTGTTGGAGAGTGCTATTGGTGGAATGTTGGAATTGCAAGGTGTTTTGGGCTAACAATTTAACCGTGTCCTCAAGGCTAGTGGCAGGTTTTGGTTGGAAATTTTGTTTGTGTGAAGCCCCACTACGAGGCAAAACTCTAGAAGCGGAAGGCATAGGAGCAGGAGGCATCGGAGGGAAGGCATAAGAGCAGGAGGCATCGAAGCAAGAGGCATCGGAGCAAGAGGCATCGGAGCGAGAGGCATCGGAGATAGAGCATTCCAGGCCCCAATACTTGGCGGAACGCTGGATGACCCAGGAAAAAGGTGCTCCTGGAAGAAAGACGCAAGCCTTTGACGGTCACTTTGCATTCGACCTTGAGATTCTTACATCTCATCAAGCTTCCTCTTCATGCCCGACGAATAGTTATTTGCAAGCACATGCAAACTTCTATTCTCGTACTTAAGCTGTTTGATCTCCTGCTTAAGACTCTCCACCTCCGCCATCAATGATTCAACCTGATGGGAGCGAGCAAGAAGGCGTTGGCCCATGTTGGACACAGAACCAGCGCATTGAACGCTGAGAGCCAGGGACTCTTGAACGGCCAACTCATCGAACCGTCCTGAAAGCAGCTGACTATCTCTGGGAGTGAGGAGGTTCCGAGCTACTATCGTAGCTGTTGTGGCGTCCTGCATCACGGAGTCTTCACCTGTAAGAGGACCGTTAGAAGATAAGAAAGAAGGGCGCCATACGTTACCTTGACGCGGCATGCCCGTATCACTGCGGAGACTCAATTCTAAGCTAAGGTTCGATGGGTTTGCCATTTTTCAAAAGTGTTCAAAGAGAAGGGGTGGATGGAGTAAATTTTCAAAGGGCCGGAGACGATGTTTGGGAAATCTTCAAAGTGTGCATTGATAGAGGTGATCGATCACCTCTATTAAAAGAGAGGCGACACAATCACCAATTCAGAGTTGAAGAGACACCACTCTTCAAAGCCGGATTTCCCGGCGTAAAGATCGCCGACTCTTCAGACGCAATCCCGGCTTTTTCAGATAAAGCGCGCCACTTTGTCAAAAGCTCCCAGCTTTTCAGAAGACGCGTGGAGGCCGAGAAAGCAGCTGCACACTTTTGCCGACAAGCGTGTACAACTTTGTCAAAAGCTCCCGGCTTTTCAGAAAGCGTATGCAACGTGTCGTTCAGAAAGCGAAGGGGCGTCGTTCGGAAATCGAAGGGGCGCCTGCTCAGAAATCGAAGAGGCGTCGTTCAGAAATCGAAGAGGCGTCACTATTTCAAAAAGCCGGATTTGCGAGATCAAAACGTTTGTCGACAAGGGTAAAAGAACAATACCACCACTTGCTATTGATGCGAACTAAGTAAGCACACAAATTAAAACCCTCTTGTGACAATTGTAGTATATAAATAAGTAGGGATCGTTCTTAACCGGGGATTAGGAGGGATTGCAAAATCACTTGGAAACTGACTCAAAAACGTAAAATAAAGTTTAAAAACACCAAACTAGACTCAAAGAATGCAAAACTAACAATAAAAACACTCAAACAAATCAAAAGACTCAAAACAGCCCCAAAACACTCAAAACTGCCTTAAAATCACTTTCTGGGCAGTTTTGAGCACTTTGACAACTTTGGACGAATTTGTGTAATCAAATGAATCAAAACACTTAAAAACATAAACTAAGACACTTTCTAACTAATTTGGGCACTAAAGTAAAGGGGGATTGAATTTTTGACGAAATTAATTAAAATGCACAGAATGTAAAATTAAGGCAGATTGTAATGAATTGGATGAAAATATGGATGAATGCTAGCTAGAAGGTTCTTCTCCACACATGTCACACTTGCATATACTTTGATTTTCAGTTGGTCTTTCGATAAATTATGAAACTCAACGCCCCAAATTAACCGTGAATTGCACTAATTAACCCTCAGTTTTTCCACAAGTTATTAAGTTGGATGATTGCATACGACAACCCAAAACATTCCCTACAAGTTCCCTACATGAATTGCATAATAGAGATACAAGCAAGAATCATTAAGTTCTATGAAAAACATAAGCATTGACGAAGCATTCGTTACTATGAATTGCATGAAACTTATGCTAAGAATTCATTCAACGCGATCGTTTTCAAGCGACCTTCACTACTTGTGATTATAAGATTGTAACTATTAGGTGAAACTCCCTCATAATCTAGCATCATATTCATGCATGAAAACTAAGCGTGCACTCTCAATCAACATACACAAATAAGTTATCAATCAAATAGATGGACGAATTGAATCCACAACTTATGAAATTCCAACCAAAAGTAATCAATTCATATTGCAAGCATAAACATGGTTTCGAATCACCCCCTAGCTAACTAGGGGGATTTAGCCTCTCATGGTCACAAAAAGAGAATTACAAATGAGTTTAAACATAAAGCATAAAGGATTGATTACACCTAGAACGCCAAACGAATCCACGTGAATTGGTGCGCGTCGAAGATCCTCTTTCCTCTTCGCCTTCTGCGGCAGATTGGTTGTGAGTGATTTTTGGATGTGTTTCTGGTTTAGGGATGGTTTAATGATGGTTTAATGGTGCGGCAAGGTTGTGGGGTGGTGTAGGGAGGTGTGTAAGGTGGTGGAGAGTGGTGGAGAGGCTGCGGCAAGGCTTGGAAGTGGCTGGAATGGAGGGGGGATTGCACGGGCAGAGATGGTTTTGGGTGATGGTTGCTGCGGTTGTTTGAGAGAATGGAAGTATGGTGGCTGGTTTGTGTTATGGTGAAGTGTCGAATGGGAGAGAATGGAGATTAGGGTTATGTAATTGGAGAGAGTGGCTGAATAGCTTAGGGTTATGGAATGCACGGGGTATGTGTGTGTAGGGGGTTGCGGATTGAATGTATGGGGGATTTGTGATGCACGGGTTATGGAGGGATTAGAGAGAATGGTGGCTGATGAAAAATATGAATTAGGGTGAATAATAGGTGCGGCTGCAATGTTGTAGAACTAGGGTTATTAGGGTGAATGGCTGAGATGGTTTTGTGAATGAATGGATTAAATGGATGGCTACGGATTAAGGGAATTAGGGTGATGGAATGGATTGGCTGGTTACGGTTTAGAGAGGAATAGAATAAAATGGCTGATTCTATTATGTGTATGACGGCTTGGGGAGTGAATTAGGGTGAGAATGATGCACGGCTTAGGGTTTAGTTTAGGGTTTACGAATGAATGGCTGAGATTAGAACTAAAACATTAGGTGCGGCATGGGCTTAGGGTAGATGGATTAGGGTTTAACTTGGCAGAAATTAAATGATTAGGCCCTAGGGTGCGGCTGATTAAGTGGGTTAGGATTAGGGTCCACAAGGAGTTAGGGTTTAGGTCATCTAAAAGCCCAAAGCCAAGAATAGAAACTCACGACAATGGAAACCTCCAAGAATAGAAACTTCCAACTTTAGAAACTTTGGTTGCCAATTCCGACTTCTTTGCTCTTCCCTTTCATTTCTTCATTTCTTAAGCTCCTTTGACCTTCAACCACGTCCATTCCTCATGCTCCATTTGCATACACCACATTCCAGCTCAGTTTTGCTCCAAAAGCTCCAAATTGCATCATTTCATGTAATATGTCCTTTAAACCTGAAAACACATGAAAGTAGCTTAAAAGACTACTTTAACGAAGAAAACATAACGAAAAATGCATAAGAACTAGCTAACTAAGGCGCATAAATATGCTCCTATCAAATTCCCCCACACTTAGCTTTTGCTAGTCCTCGAGCAAAACAAAACAACTGAAGTAAACAAAACAAAACAAAACAAAGAAAACAACCTAATCCTTCCAACGTTTGCCTCAGGGATTTCCAATGAAACATGACATGTCAAAGATCATTACTCACATAGCTTTTAGTCTTACTTCCCCTTAAGCACATACTTAATCATAGTCACCGTTCACTAGTTCGCATTTAATCAATTAAACACATTTTGAATGTAGTAACATGCCTTAGAGAATTCCCTTAATTCCTCACTAGTTATGCACTCTATTTTCACTCAGATTTTCTGACTACACACCCTACACTAGTTATATGTGAGAAGATTGATGTAAACATGAAAGACTAGTACTCACATATGTTATAACAAAGAACGCAATTTCTGGAGTAATTAAACGTGTTTGGATATGATCTCATGAATGGAATGCTACTACTTAGATGCGAGAACCATTGACACCATATGCTCATACCAAATTCAAACTCCACAATTGAAATGTACAACACTCAAGATAGAAGTCAAGGGTTGTAACGGGGCTTGGGGTATTGGCTAACAAGGAAAGGTAGGGATACACAAAAGTTCTTTAAGCAATAGTAAGTAAAGTAATGAAATTAAGACCTAGAATTCCCTTAGAATGCAGAAATCAACTTTTAGACAAACAGGGGAGATTTAAACAACTCTTAGGGCCTAATTCATTGTTTTGGGCCCTTACTTCAACAACCAATACTTTGGAACTCTTTTTCACTTCTTTTCAACTCTTTTTCACTTTTTTTTCTTTTCTTTTCTTTTTTTTTTTTTTTCTTTTTCTAACCGTGCCTATGGCACAAAAACTCACATCCATAATCCTTCCCCCACACTTATTTTCTGCAACACATTTATCAAAAGGAATTCATTGCTTACTATGCTTCAAGAACAAGGGTAAGGATGGTCCTAATCTAGGCTAGGTGAGGATAATGTGGGTTAACAAAGGAAGTAGGCTACACAAGGCTCAATGGGGTTAAACTTAAACACAAAATGAGTGAAGGGCACATGGCTGTTTGGCTTTGATGGTGGTCACTACACAACTTCATCTTGAATATGTGGTATGCAAATCAATGACATGCTTTGAATGAAATGGGCATGAGTTCTAGCATTTGGAACTAAGTGATAAAATGCCTTCTAAGTAGTAACCAAGCAAAGAATAATGAGATCATGCAACGACTTAGAAAACATTAATGCACAGATTTTAACTCTCCAAATACGTTTAGGCTCAAGTCTCACAGGGATGTAGCGTTTGTTTGAGTTCATTCCTTCAAACATGTTACAAAAACTAATTTTTATCATTTGTGATTACATGTGAATTCGTAAACTATAACTACAACCAAGCATAAACCAAAGAGTATATCAAACGTCCATCCATGTTTGTAACTTTCTTTAACCGTCATGCAATTAAAAACCAAATCCTCATCATTGCGTTGGAAGGTACCCTACGACACAAACAAACACACGAAAACAACTCTTTTTGGGTTTTTCAAAACAATTTTTCAAATTTTTATGGTATTTTCGGATTTTTAAGTCAACACACACTAAAACAATCTAAAATAGCTTAAAAACACTTAAAAACAGCAAAGAACAAGTTTAAACATGTTAGGTGGTAATACCCTACGAATTTCATGCACAAAGTCTCAAAACAGAATGTTACCCCCCCACACTTAAACTAAACATTGTCCTCAATGTTTCAGACACAATTAAAAACATTACACAAAACATAAAATAAGCAACAAAGGAAAGGGTTTAGGGACGCAAATCTGAGTGTGGAGCGATTCCCAAGTTCTTCCTTTGTTGATTGCATGGGTTGCCTCCCACGAAGCGCTTGCTTTAACGTCTTCCAGCCGGACGATGCTCCCTTGAAGGTTTATGGAACCCCACAGCATAGAGGGGTGCAACTACAATCTGTCCGACGAACCACTTCATGCTTTGGGTCCTTGAATGGAGTGGGATAATGATCCTTTCTTATTGTCGTGTTTTTCTTTTCTACATCAACACGAATTCTCCCACGACGTTTAATTCGATTCGGTACCTGCACCACACGAGGTAACAACCTATTAGTTGAAATGGGAATCAAATTTGGAATAGGTGGCTTACCTTTGTACGGCAAAGAAGTGGTAGCACAATGGACGGATGCACAAGAATTGCTCATGGCCAATTGTGGTCCTTTCAAGATTGGAGCCGTGCACTCCTTGTTCTCTACTCCAAGTTCCTTCTCGGTGGTAGTTCGAGAAACATCTTTCTTGATCTTTGTTGAATACTCCGTCCCTATGTGTTCAATTACATTAATGGCACAACAAGAACGAACATCATTAGTAGTCTCAATCGATTCAGGAATCTTAAAGTTAATCATATCACCACCAAAGGCCATAGTGACTGCTCCCTTGGCCACATCAATCTTGGTTTGAGCTGTTTTCATGAAAGGTCGTCCAAGTAAGAGTGGTGATGATGGAGAGTGTGCCGAATCTTCCATGTCAAGCACATAGAAATCTGCAGGAAAAATCAAATGGTCTACCTGCACCAAAACATCCTCCAAAACTCCTTTCGGATATGCATTAGATCGATCGGCTAGTTGAATAATAACACCATCCTTTTTAAGCTCTCCTAGATTCATAGATGCATAAACAGAATATGGCATGACATTAATTGAGGCACCTAAATCTAGCATGGCATGTTCGAACTTTGTATTTCCAATTACACAAGGGATAGTGAAACTACCTGGATCTTTGCATTTGGGAGGTAGTTTGCGTTGCAAGATGGCAGAGACATTCTCACTTACATGAACCACCTCTTTTTCTTGAATCTGTTTCCTTGTTGTACAAAGCTTTTTCAAGAACTTCGCATACTTCGGGATTTGCTTGATTGCATCCAAAAGGGGTATGTTGACTTGAACTTTTCTAAATGTCTCTAGAACATCTTTTTCCTCCTCTTCTTTCGTGGATTGCAAAAATCTGCTAGGAAAAGGAACATTGGGTGGAACAAAGTTAGAATTAATCAATTTTGACCCCAACTTACCTTTGGTGGCCGAATGAGATGAGTTGGGTGCATTAATGTCCCTTGGTAGTTGCGGCAAAGGTATTTGTACCCTTGCCGTGGGCTTGCTTGCTTCCTCCTCTTCATGTTGCAGCTTTTCATCCTCTTCTTCGCTTGATTTTGGTGGTTGTGGGGTGGTTCCAGCTTCCTTGCCACTTCTCAAGGTAATTGCGTTGGCGGTCTCAAAGCCTCCCTTCGGATTTGGAATGGTTGAGCTAGGGAGCTTGCCTTGGTCTCGGAATTGCCCTACAAACTCCGCAATCTGGCCAATTTGCTTCTCCAATTGGTCCACCCTCTTTTCTTGATTTTGCATTGCTTTAGCCTGATTCTCTTGCCTCTGAGACAAATTCGTTAGTAACTTAAGAAGTGTACCATTGTCTAAAGTGTTACCTGAACTTGTTTGGTCAGGTTGTGGAGGCGCTTGTGTGGGTACGAATGGCTTGGTGAAGAAGCCCGGAGGTTGTTGCCTAAAACCCCCTTGTTGTGGTGGTTGTTGGGGCTCTCTCCATTTGAAGTTTGGGTGGTCTCTCCAACCCGGATTGTAAGTGTTAGAATATGGGTCGTTCCTCGGTTGGTTCTGGCCCTGAAATCCAATGGCGTTGGCGCTTTCCCATCCACCATTTTCTATGAGCTGTGGGCACTTCTTAGAAGCATGTCCTTGGATCGAACACACCCCGCATACAACCGGTCCTTGCATCCTCATGCCTTCGGCCATCTGAGACACAATGGAGGTAAGATTAGCTAACTGTGAATGAATATCAGGTGCGGAACTTACCTCATGAACCTGCTGCCGTGGGGGTCCTCTTTGTCCCACTCCTTCATATTGTTGAGCGTTCAACGCTCGGTTCGCGATCAAGACCTTGGCATCCCTGGGCGTCTTGTCCACCAATGCTCCACCCGCCGATGCGTCAAGCATTTGTCGTTCAATTGGCAGGAGCCCCTCGTAGAAGTATTGCAGAAGCAACTCCTCCTTCATCTGGTGCTGTGGACAAGAAGCAACAAGAGATTTAAAACGTTCATAGTACGTAGGAAAAGACTCACCATCTTCTTGCTGGATTCCACTTATCCTTTTTCGTAAAAGGATGATTCGAGAAGTTGGGAAAAACTTCTCCAGAAAGGCCCTCTTCATGCTCTCCCACGATGTAACGGTTCCGGGAGCTAAGTCATACAACCAATCCTTGGCTTTGTCCATCAAAGAAAATGGAAAAGCCTTCATCTTCAATATACTTCCGTCAACGTTGACGGGAGTCATACTTGAGCACACCACCTCGAATTCCTTTAGATGCTTGTTCGGATCCTCCATGGACATCCCATGGTACTTCGGAATGTGGTGGAGCAAGCTTGACTTCAACTCAAACTCCTCGGTCTTCCCTTCGGCCGGTGGGGGATATTAGATGCACAAAGGTGCTGCATTAGCCAATCCCGAAGCGGAAAGCTCCTTAAGTGTCCTGTTGTCTACGGCCATGTCTTGTGGCTCTTCAAATGCCCTTGCCGTTGCTTCCTCAAAGATCCCAGCCGTGGCCTCTTCTTCCTCTTCTAGGCCTTGTTCTTCAAGCTCAGGTTCTGGGCTTGGTGGATTCGACTCGTGGTGCTTCTTCCTTCGTCTCAAAGTTCTCTCAAAATCGCTGTCAAAGTCTGAGATATGCTCACGAATCGGTTGAGAACTCCGAGTCATGCACTAGTACCTGAAACAAGGAAAACAAAACAAAATCAGAAACTTCAACAAAATAAATAAATAAACAGAAATTAAACAATCCAAGGGATTAGCAAAGTTGCTAATCCCCGGCAACGGCGCCAAAATTTTGATGCGAACTAAGTAAGCACACAAATTAAAACCCTCTTGTGACAATTGTAGTATAGAAATAAGTAGGGATCGTTCTTAACCGGGGATTAGGAGGGATTGCAAAATCACTTGGAAACTGACTCAAAAACGTAAAATAAAGTTTAAAAACACTAAACTAGACTCAAAGAATGCAAAACTAACAATAAAAACACTCAAACAAATCAAAAGACTCAAAACAGCCCCAAAACACTCAAAACTGCCTTAAAATCACTTTCTGGGCAGTTTTGAGCACTTTGACAACTTTGGACGAATTTGTGTAATCAAATGAATCAAAACACTTAAAAACATAAACTAAGACACTTTCTAACTAATTTGGGCACTAAAGTAAAGGGGGATTGAATTTTTGACGAAATTAATTAAAATGCACAGAATGTAAAATTAAGGCAGATTGTAATGAATTGGATGAAAAATATGGATGAATGCTAGCTAGAAGGTTCTTCTCCACACATGTCACACTTGCATATACTTTGATTTTCAGTTGGTCTTTCGATAAATTATGAAACTCAATGCCCCAAATTAACCGTGAATTGCACTAATTAACCCTCAGTTTTTCCACAAGTTATTAAGTTGGATGATTGCATACGACAACCCAAAACATTCCCTACAAGTTCCCTACATGAATTGCATAATAGAGATACAAGCAAGAATCATTAAGTTCTATGAAAAACATAAGCATTGACGAAGCATTCGTTACTATGAATTGCATGAAACTTATGCTAAGAATTCATTCAACACGATCGTTTTCAAGCGACCTTCACTACTTGTGATTATAAGATTGTAACTATTAGGTGAAACTCCCTCATAATCTAGCATCATATTCATGCATGAAAACTAAGCGTGCACTCTCAATCAACATACACAAATAAGTTATCAATCAAACAGATGAACGAATTGAATCCACAACTTATGAAATTCCAACCAAAAGTAATCAATTCATATTGCAAGCATAAACATGGTTTCGAATCACCCCCTAGCTAACTAGGGGGATTTAGCCTCTCATGGTCACAAAAAGAGAATTACAAATGAGTTTAAACATAAAGCATAAAGGATTGATTACACCTAGAACGCCAAACGAATCCACGTGAATTGGTGCGCGTCGAAGATCCTCTTTCCTCTTCTCCTTCTGCGGCAGATTGGTTGTGAGTGATTTTTGGATGTGTTTCTGGTTTAGGGATGGTTTAATGATGGTTTAATGGTGCGGCAAGGTTGTGGGGTGGTGTAGGGAGGTGTGTAAGGTGGTGGAGAGTGGTGGAGAGGCTGCGGCAAGGCTTGGAAGTGGCTGGAATGGAGGGGGGATTGCACGGGCAGAGATGGTTTTGGGTGATGGTTGCTGCGGCTGTTTGAGAGAATGGAAGTATGGTGGCTGGTTTGTGTTAGGGTGAAGTGTCGAATGGGAGAGAATGGAGATTAGGGTTATGTAATTGGAGAGAGTGGCTGAATAGCTTAGGGTTATGGAATGCACGGGGTATGTGTGTGTAGGGGGTTGCGGATTGAATGTATGGGGGATTTGTGATGCACGGGTTATGGAGGGATTAGAGAGAATGGTGGCTGATGAAAAATATGAATTAGGGTGAATAATAGGTGCGGCTGCAATGTTGTAGAACTAGGGTTATTAGGGTGAATGGCTGAGATGGTTTTGTGAATGAATGGATTAAATGGATGGCTACGGATTAAGGGAATTAGGGTGATGGAATGGATTGGCTGGTTACGGTTTAGAGAGGAATAGAATAAAATGGCTGATTCTATTATGTGTATGACGGCTTGGGGAGTGAATTAGGGTGAGAATGATGCACGGCTTAGGGTTTAGTTTAGGGTTTACGAATGAATGGCTGAGATTAGAACTAAAACATTAGGTGCGGCATGGGCTTAGGGTAGATGGATTAGGGTTTAACTTGGCAGAAATTAAATGATTAGGCCCTAGGGTGCGGCTGATTAAGTGGGTTAGGATTAGGGTCCACAAGGAGTTAGGGTTTAGGTCATCTAAAAGCCCAAAGCCAAGAATAGAAACTCACGACAATGGAAACCTCCAAGAATAGAAACTTCCAACTTTAGAAACTTTGGTTGCCAATTCCGACTTCTTTGCTCTTCCCTTTCATTTCTTCATTTCTTAAGCTCCTTTGACCTTCAACCACGTCCATTCCTCATGCTCCATTAGCATACACCACATTCCAGCTCAGTTTTGCTCCAAAAGCTCCAAATTGCATCATTTCATGTAATATGTCCTTTAAACCTGAAAACACATGAAAGTAGCTTAAAAGACTACTTTAACGAAGAAAACATAACGAAAAATGCATAAGAACTAGCTAACTAAGGCGCATAAATATGCTCCTATCAGCTATTGGGAAATCCCTATATATGTCGACCTTCATCTTTTATGGCAAGGCAAACCTGAAGAAAATGCCCAACTCTTCCTCACCTCTGAGGGCGCACTCCCAGCAAAGCCTTTCGAAATACTCCATTCTTTCTTCTTCCCCAAAGATGATACTTGAGCATATTTAGGCGACTTAACTAGCTTATTCTTGTGCATTTATGCTATTATTTCTTAGTTAATGTCGCATTACAACTCAATTTCGTGTGTTTGTAGGTCCTATGGGGTAAAGTATCAAGAAAGGGCATTTTGGTGCATTTTGGAGCGATTTTGGACACTATGTGGATAGCTTACATATGGGCCAACATGGATGGACGAATTTGGACTTCAAGAGGCTAGAAATGTGATAAGAAGAGGAAGGAATAAGCTTGGGACAAAGTGGATAAGGTAGGAGCTCAAAAGAGGAAACATTATCCAAAACCTTATCTAACCTTATCCAACATTATCCAAAACATTATCCAAACCTTATCTCATCTTATCCTATCCAAACCTTATCATGTTTTAATCCTAATTGCATGGGGACCTAAATGGATAATTCTAGAACCTATTTCTAGAAGCATCCTATTCTAGAAGGCCCAAATCTGCCACAAAACCTATTCTTTCTAGAAGCCCTAGAAAAGTGGCGCCCAAAACCTATTCTAGAAGGCTTTGCCTTGCCTTGCAAGCCAAGCAAACCTCTCCCCTAAATTAGCCGCACATCCCTAGGCCCAATCCCTTTGGGAATCTGATTTCCAAGGCCTAATCCTTGTGTATTTGGGTTTACAAATCCTTTTATAAAACTAAGTGGGCCAAAACCTCCTCCTAAGTGGATTTGATTCACCTATAGCCGAATTCTAGGGCCCTAATCCATAAAATCTGTTAAGTCCAACCCTAATCTACTTAACCCTAGGACTATATAAACATAAATTCAGCCAAAAATTCGTACCACCCCCTTATGCTATTCAGAAACCCTTGTGCAGCACCTCCATTCTCCATTCTAAGCCTCCATACACCTCCCTACACATCCATACACTTCAGCCGCACCCTTCCCCACCATAATCAACCATCCTCTATCCCTCTAAACAAGGAAACACCATCCACAACCACCAATTCCATCAACCCCACTTTGTGCCGCAGCAAGGAGAAGGAAGAGGAGCCAATCTGTGCAACGAATCCATCGTGGAATTGCTGAGCATTTAGGTGTAATCTTTCTTATGATTTCAATGTTTAAATTCAATACTTTTTGTTGTGCAAGCATGAGGAACTAATCCCCCCTTTGGCTAGGGGGGAATTTCGAAACCATGGTTGTATTTGCATGATGATTTGATTACTTTCAGTTGTGATTTCATGAATGATGAATTCAATTTGCTTATCTATTTTAATTAAAACTTGCTTATGTATATGAATTGAGAGTGCACGCTTGATTTGCATGCATAAACATGATGCTAGGATATGAGGGAACTTCACCTAATCGTTGGGAACTTATATTCATGAGTAGTTAAGATTGTTGGTCACAATTATGATAAGTGAATTCTTGGCATAAGTATCATGCGCTTTCATAGTTACGAATGCCTCGTCAACACCTATGATTTCCATAGAATCTAATGATCCTTGATTGTCTTTCTTTTATGCGCTTTCATATAGGAAACTTTTAAGGAATAATTTGATTGCAATGCGCTAATTCCATTCAATTCAATGACCTAAGGGAAATCTGAAAGTTAATTTAAGCGTACCTAATTAACTTGGGGTGTTGAGGTTCATAAATTCATTGATTAAGCAACTGGAAATTGTATTATGTGCAAGTATACCATGTGTGGAGAAAAACCTCCTAGCCATCTCACCATCCACTTAATTCCATCAAATTCGTCCAAATCTGCCTAGTTTACATATTTGTTTTGTTTTGTTTATTTTCGTCCAAAACCAAATCCCCAATTGTCTTAGAGTGTCTAATTGGTCCAAATATGTTTTAGATTGTGTTTTTAAGAGTTTTGAGTCAAGTTAGAACCAATTTTCGTCCAAGTTTGTGTTTAGGCTCAAAACTGCCCAGATTGTGTTTTTAAGGCAGTTTTGAGTGTTTTTAGCCTATTTTGAGTCTTGTGAACGTTTTTGAGTCTTTTTACGTGAGTTTAAGTGTTTTGAAGGTTGATTTTAGTTATTTGAGTCAGTTTAGAGTGTTTAGCAAGCCCTCCTAATCCCCGGTGTAAGAACGATCCCTACTTATTTATATGCTACAATTGTCAAAAGAGGGTTAATTTGTGTGTTAAGTTAATTTTCGCATCAAATTTTGGCGCCGTTGCCGGGGATTAGCAACTTTGCTAATCCCTTGTTATTTCTTTTTAGTTATTCTCGTGTGTTATTAGTTTGTTATTTATTTTAGTTTCTGACCTATTTGTTTCCTTGTTTTAGGCACTAGTTTATGACTCGGAGTTCTCAACCGGTTCATGCGAATATCTTAGACTTTGACGACGATTTTGAGCGAGCCTTGAGAAGAAAGAAGAATCAACAAGAGCCTCAACCACCTCCACCTGCACCAGACCTTGAAGAGGACGAAATACAAGTGGAGGACGAAATACAAGTGGAGGAGGAAGCCACGGCAAGGGTTGTTGAGGAAGAGCAAGTTATGGCAGCCGACAACCGAACAATCAAGGAGCTTTCCGCTTTGGGATTGGTGAATGCCATGCCTCTATGCATTCAATATCCAAGGGCAGCCCCCGACAAGACTGACGAGTTCGAACTCAAGTCCAGTTTATTGCATCATATTCCTAAGTTCCATGGGTTGTCTATGGAAGATCCTAATAAACACTTGAAGGAGTTCGAGGTTGTTTGCTCAAGTATGACCCCGGTGAATGTTGATGGGAGCATTTTGAAGATGAAGGCCTTTCCCTTTTCTCTCTTGGAAAAGGCTAAAGATTGGTTGTATGAACTAGCTCCCGGAACTGTCACATCATGGGAGAGTATGAAAAGGGCGTTTTTGGAGAAGTTCTTCCCAACTTCTCGAGTCATTCTTTTACGTAAAAGAATTAGTGGCATTCAGCAAGATCAAGGTGAATCATTTCCAACTTATTATGAACGTTTTAAAACCCCTGTTGCTTCATGTCCACAGCACCAAATGAAGGAGGAGCTTCTTCTCCAATATTTCTACGAAGGGCTTCTACCAATTGAACGTCAAATGCTAGATGCCTCAGCGGGTGGAGCTTTAGTGGACAAAACACCCATGGCCGCCAAGACTCTCATTGCCAACCGAGCTTTGAATGCTCAACAATACGAAGGAGTTGGCCAAAGAGACATGCCACGGCAGCAACAAGTGAATGAGGTAAGTGCTATTTCCGAACTTCAAAATCAAATGGCTAATCTTACTGCTCTTCTTTCGCAGGTGGTTGAAATACCAAAGGTACAAAGTGTGGCTGTTTGTGGCGTGTGCTCTATGAATGGACATCTCACGGACAAGTGCCCTCAATTGATTGAGAACGGAGGGTGGGAATCTGCCAATGCCGTGGGGTATGGGAACCAAAACCAACCAAGGAGTGATCCTTTCTCTAACACATACAATCCCGGTTGGAGAGATCATCCAAATTTCAAATGGAGGGAGCCACAACAACCCCAACAACAAAGCACATTTAGGCAGCAACCTCCGGGGTTCTACCAAAGGCCGTATGCACCCACACCACCCCAATCACAACCTACACAACCCAAATCAGGTTCATCCATAGATAATGACCAAATCTTTCAATTACTAACTTCTATGGCGCAGGGAATGCAAAATAGGGACAAAAAGGTTGATGAATTAGAAAAGCAAGTAGGGCAGATTGCGGAGTTCATGGGCCAATTTAGAGAGCAAGGCAAGTTGCTTAGTTCAACCGTTGTCAACCCGAAAGGAGGATTCGAATCTGCTAAAGCAATCATGTTGCGAAGTGGAAAACAAGTTGGAACGGCCTCACAACCCTCTAAATCTGCCCTAATGGAGGACGAAAAGTTGCAATTTGAGGAGGGGGAGCAAGAACAAGCCACGGCAAGGGTAGAAAACACCATGCCGCAGCCACCTAACCTACACCATTCGGCTTCCAAGGGTAAGGATGTTCCAAGTTCGATTATTTCTAATGCTATCCCTCCAAATGTACCCTTTCCTCGCAGATTCATGCAAACAAAGAAGGAGGAAGCTGAAAAGGACATTTTAGAGACATTTAGAAAAGTACAAGTCAATATACCACTTTTGGATGCAATTAAGCAAGTTCCAAGGTATGCTAAGTTTTTAAAAGAACTTTGCACCACTAGGAAGAGAATTTCGAACAAAGAGGTTGTAAAGGTAAGTGAAAATGTCTCAGCCATCTTGCAACGTAAATTGCCCCCTAAATGCAAAGATCCGGGTAGTTTTACAATTCCTTGTGTTATTGGCAATAATCGTTTTGAACATGCCATGCTAGACTTAGGTGCATCTATTAATGTTATGCCTTACTCAATCTATGCATCTATGAACCTAGGTGAGTTAAAAAATGATGGTGTGATTATCCAATTGGCCGATAGATCTAATGCCTATCCAAAGGGTGTTTTGGAAGATGTGTTAGTGCAGGTTAATCATCTAATCTTTCCGGCGGATTTCTACGTGTTGGAAATGGAAGAATCAAACCATGCCCCGTCATTGCCAATTCTTCTTGGCCGGCCCTTTATGAAAACCGCCCGCACGAAGATTGATGTGTTCAATGGGACTTTGACAATGGAATTTGATGGGGAAGTGATTAATTTCAATCTTTCTGAATCTATTAAGTACCCTCTTGATGATCATTCATGTTTTGCTATTGATGTAATTGATTCGTTGGCGCAGGACCATTTTGAACAATTGAACGAAGATGCACTTGAATTGGTCATTACAAAAGGAATGGAACTCAAAGACAAGGAAGTAGGGCAAGTGCATACCCACGGCATGCATGGTGAGCACCATGCCGTGCCCCCTAGTGATGACATGGTGGAGATAGTGGCTGCCCTTGAGTCATTGCCACTACAATCTAGTAAGTCCTCGGACCCAATTTCAATTCCAATTTCGACTGATAAGCCCATTCCTTCAGTTGTGCAGCCACCGTCCCTTGAACTTAAACCATTGCCAAGCCATTTGAAGTATGTTTTCTTGGGTGATCAAGAGACCTTGCCCGTCATCATATCCTCCTCACTCACAGCACAAGAAGAAGGTAAGTTAGTGAGGGTGTTAAAGGAGTACAAAACCGCCATTGGTTGGACCTTGGCCGACATCAAGGGAATAAGCCCGACTACGTGCATGCATCGTATACTTTTGGAGGAGGGGTCCAAAGCATCTCGAAAGGCTCAACGCCGACTCAACCCTCCAATGATGGAAGTTGTGAAGAAGGAGATAATCAAGCTCTTGGATTGTGGAGTGATCTATCCAATTTCGGATAGTCGGTGGGTGTCTCCGGTGCAATGCGTTCCAAAGAAATCCGGAGTAACTGTGGTGACAAATGCCGAAAATGAGCTTGTTCCTACGCGAATCCAAACAGGTTGGAGGGTTTGTATTGACTATAGGAAGCTTAATGCCATGACAAGGAAAGATCATTTTCCCTTGCCATTCATTGATCAAATGCTTGAAAGGTTAGCGGGTTATGCTTTTTATTGTTTTCTTGATGGATATTCAGGTTATAATCAAATTGTGATAACTCCGGAAGATCAAGAAAAAACCACTTTCACATGCCCTTTTGGTACATTTGCCTATCGTCGTATGCCATTTGGTTTATGTAATGCACCTGCCACATTTCAAAGATGCATGATGAGCATATTTTCCGATTATGTTGAGAAAATTATTGAGGTTTTTATGGATGATTTCAGCGTTTTTGGTGATTCATTTGATGGTTGTTTGAATAATCTTAGTTTGATTTTAAAACGATGCGTTGAAACTAACCTTGTGTTAAATTGGGAAAAATGTCATTTCATGCTTAAACAAGGCATAGTTTTAGGTCATATTATTTCTGAAAAAGGTATTGAGGTAGATAAGTCAAAGATAGATCTTGTGCGTCACTTACCCTCTCCTACTTCGGTTAGAGAGGTTCGTTCGTTCCTTGGACATGCAGGTTTTTATAGGAGGTTCATCAAGGATTTCTCGAAGGTCTCCCAACCCTTATGCCGCCTCCTACAAAAAGATGCACCTTTCAATTTCACCAAGGAATGCACGGCAGCTTTCCAACTCCTCAAGGACATGCTAACCACGGCACCCATCATTGTGCCACCGGATTGGAGCCTTCCATTCGAGCTAATGTGTGATGCATCCGACTACGCGTTAGGAGCTGTTTTGGGCCAAAGGAAGGACAAGAAGCCGCATGTCATCTACTACGCATCTCGGACGTTGAATGACGCTCAATTGAACTATTCAACTACTGAAAAAGAACTTCTTGCCATTGTCTTTGCTTTAGATAAATTTCGATCGTATTTACTAGGTACTAAGGTTATTATTTTCACTGATCATGCAGCTTTAAAGTACTTGTTCACGAAGAAGGAAGCCAAACCACGGCTAATTCGATGGATGCTACTTCTTCAAGAGTTTGACATCGAAATCAAGGACAAAAAGGGAAGTGAAAATGTGGTGGCTGACCACCTAAGCCGCATGATACATGAGCAAGAGCCGTACCCTATTGTAGAAACCTTTCCTGACGAGCAATTGTTATCCATTAAGGTCAGTGAGCCTTGGTATGCGGATTTGGTAAATTATTTGGTGACTAAACAAGTTCCTAACACTTTAAATAGAAACCAACGTGATAAATTGAAAAAAGATGCTAGGTTTTATGTTTGGGATGATCCATACTTGTGGAAATATTGCTCGGATCAGATTATACGTAAGTGTGTGCATGACATGGAATTCACTTCTATTTTAACATTTTGTCACACTTATGCATGTGGGGGACACTTTGGGACACAACGCACAGCCCTTAAGGTTTTAGAATGTGGATTCTATTGGCCAACTTTATTTAAGGATGCTAGAACCTTTTGTATGTCTTGTGATCGTTGCCAAAGAATGGGCAACATTAGTGCAAAGGATCAAATGCCGCAAAATGTTATACTCCCTGTCGAAATTTTTGATGTTTGGGGTATTGATTTTATGGGTCCTTTTCCTTCCTCACATGGTTTCTTGTATATCTTACTTGCTGTGGATTATGTGTCGAAATGGGTGGAAGCAAAAGCCACCCGAACTAATGATTCTCGAGTGGTTGCAGATTTCATTAGAACTAACCTATTTGCAAGGTTTGGAATGCCACGAGTAATCATAAGTGATGGAGGATCTCACTTTTGCAATCGAACCATTGAGGCTTTGCTCAAGAAGTACAACGTCACGCATAAGGTTTCAACACCTTATCATCCTCAGACCAATGGGCAAGCCGAAGTTTCAAATAGGGAAATTAAGCAAATTCTAGAGAAAACCGTGGGCCCTACAAGGAAGGATTGGAGTGTACGGTTGGAAGATGCGTTGTGGGCATATCGCACGGCATATAAGACCCCCCTGGGCATGTCCCCATTTCGGCTCATTTATGGCAAACCATGCCATCTTCCCGTAGAATTGGAGCACAAGGCGCATTGGGCCATCAAGACATTCAACATGGACATTGATGCCGCTGGACTTCACAGGAAGCTCCAATTGAATGAATTAGAAGAGATTAGGAACGAGGCGTATGACAACGCTCGAATTTACAAGGAGAAGACAAAGGCTTTTCATGATAAGATGATTCGAGGCAAATCATTCTCCATTGGGCAGAAAGTGCTACTCTTTAATTCCCGCCTTCGCTTGTTTCCTGGTAAGTTGCGTTCTAAGTGGGTTGGCCCGTTTGTTATTACTAATGTCTTTCCTTATGGTGCAGTCCAAGTTCAAAGCTTGAAAACAGGACAGGAGTTCAAGGTGAATGGCCATCGAGTAAAACCCTACTATGAGAATTTCGAGGAGCATGTGGTGGATGATGTACCCCTCCATGCCGTGGGTACTACTAGTGAAGCTTAGCATGGCATATTCGTCCGGCTGGAAGACGTTAAAGCAAGCGCTTCTTGGGAGGCAACCCATGCATTCAACAAGGAGAAGATGGAACTTCCGCTCCAAACCCAGATTTGCGTTTCTAAACCCTTCTCCTTGCTATTTATTTTATCATGCTTAGTTGTTTGTTATTTGTTTTCTTTTATGTGAGTCTTTGTGTGAAACATTGAGGACAATGTTTGATTTAAGTGTGGGGGGGTAAACAAAGTGTTTTTATGCAAAATTCGTGGGATTCTATCACCTATCACTTCTAATGTTGTTTCTCACTGTTTTTAAGTGTTTTTAGTGCGTTTTAAGCTGTTTTGGTGTGTGTTGAAGTAAAAATCCGAAAATTTGAAAAAAAATCGAAAAAAGTGTTTTGAAAAAGCCAAAAAGAGTGTTTTTGTGTGTTTGTTTGTGTCTTAGGGTACCTTCCAACACAATGATGAGGATTTGGTTTTTAATGCATGACTGTTAAAGAGAGTTACAAACAATGATGGAAGTTTGATTTGCTCATTGGTTTATGCTTGGTTGTAGTTATAGTTTACGAATTCACACGTAATCACAAAGGATAAAATCAGTTTTTGTAACATGCTTGAAGGAAGGAACTCAAACAAACGCTACATCCCTGAGAGACTTGAGCCTAAACGTTTATTTGGAGAGTTATTAATCTGTGCATTCTTGTTTTCTAAAGTCGTTGCATGATCTCATTATTCTTTGCTTGGTTGCTACTTAGAATGCGTTTCATTACTATAGTTCCAAATACTAGAACTCATACCCGTTTTATTCAAAGCATGAAATTGATTAGCATAACAAATAACAAGATGAAGTTGTGTAGTAGTCACCACCATAGCCAAATAGCCGAATCCACCCTTGTCATTTATATTGTAGGTTTAAACCCCTTTGAGCCTTATTTAGCCTATTTTCTTGTCAACCACATCACCCTTACCTAGCCTAGAATAGGACTTTCCATACCCTTGTTCTTGAAGTATAGTGGAGCATAACTTAGAAGGAATTCCTTTTGAGTGACATTTGTGCAGAAAACAAGTGTGGGGGAAGGGATTTTGTGAGTGTGGGTGTGCCAATGTCTTAAAGGGGGCACGGGAAAAAGAAAGAAAGAAAAAAAAAAAACGAAAGAAAAAGAAAAAAAAATGTGAAATCGTGAAGAAAAAAAAGAAGAAAAGAAAGAAAAGGAGTGAAAATAAGTGAGAATGATCTCACAAGTGTTGATTGTTGAAGAAAGGGTCCAAAAAAGTTGAATTTGGCCATAAGTTTTGTGTGATTTCCCCTTGGGTGTTCAAAAATTGACTTCTGCGTTCTAAAGGGAATTCTAAGTGCCTAATTCAATACTTTGCTCACTATTGCTTTAAGAATGTTTGTTTATCCTTTACCTTTCATTGTTAGCCAATACCCTAGCCCCGTTACAACCCTTTGACTTCTATCTTGATTGTTATGTGTTTCAATATATGGAGTTTGGAATTGGTTTGAGCATATGGTATCCCTGGTTCTCGCGTCTAAGTAGTAGCATTCCATTCATGAGATCATATACATGTCATTGTCAGAATTCCAGAAAATGCTTTCCTTGTTATAACATATGTGAGTGTTCGTCTACATGTTTACATCAATCTCCTCACATATACCTAGTGTAGGGAGTGTAGTCAGAAAATCTGAGTGAAAACAGAGAGCATATCTGGTGAGGAATTGAGGGAATTCTCTAAGGCATGTTACTACATTCAAAATGTTGTTTTAATTGATTAAATGCGTGCTAGTGAATGGTGACTATGATTAAGTATGCTCGAGGGTAAGGATTGCTTAAATCTATGTGAGTGGTGATCTTTGACATGTTATGTTTCATTGGAAATCCCTGAGGCGAACGTTGGAAGGTTTAGAGTTATGTTTTGTTTCTTTTGTTTATTTGTTTTGCTCGAGGACTAGCAAAAGATAAGTGTGGGGGAATTTGATAGGAGCATATTTAGGCGACTTAACTAGCTTATTCTTGTGCATTTATGCTATTATTTCTTAGTTAATGTCGCATTACAACTCAATTTCGTGTGTTTGTAGGTCCTATGGGGTAAAGTATCAAGAAAGGGCATTTTGGTGCATTTTGGAGCGATTTTGGACACTATGTGGATAGCTTACATATGGGCCAACATGGATGGACGAATTTGGACTTCAAGAGGCTAGAAATGTGATAAGAAGAGGAAGGAATAAGCTTGGGACAAAGTGGATAAGGTAGGAGCTCAAAAGAGGAAACATTATCCAAAACCTTATCTAACCTTATCCAACATTATCCAAAACATTATCCAAACCTTATCTCATCTTATCCTATCCAAACCTTATCATGTTTTAATCCTAATTGCATGGGGACCTAAATGGATAATTCTAGAACCTATTTCTAGAAGCATCCTATTCTAGAAGGCCCAAATCTGCCACAAAACCTATTCTTTCTAGAAGCCCTAGAAAAGTGGCGCCCAAAACCTATTCTAGAAGGCTTTGCCTTGCCTTGCAAGACAAGCAAACCTCTCCCCTAAATCAGCCGCACATCCCTAGGCCCAATCCCTTTGGGAATCTGATTTCCAAGGCCTAATCCTTGTGTATTTGGGTTTACAAATCCTTTTATAAAACTAAGTGGGCCAAAACCTCCTCCTAAGTGGATTTGATTCACCTATAGCCGAATTCTAGGGCCCTAATCCATAAAATCTGTTAAGTCCAACCCTAATCTACTTAACCCTAGGACTATATAAACATAAATTCAGCCAAAAATTCGTACCACCCCCTTATGCTATTCAGAAACCCTTGTGCAGCACCTCCATTCTCCATTCTAAGCCTCCATACACCTCCCTACACATCCATACACTTCAGCCGCACCCTTCCCCACCATAATCAACCATCCTCTATTCTAAACAAGGAAACACCATCCACAACCACCAATTCCATCAACCCCACTTTGTGCCGCAGCAAGGAGAAGGAAGAGGAGCCAATCTGTGCAACGAATCCATCGTGGAATTGCTGAGCATTTAGGTGTAATCTTTCTTATGATTTCAATGTTTAAATTCAATACTTTTTGTTGTGCAAGCATGAGGAACTAATCCCCCCTTTGGCTAGGGGGGAATTTCGAAACCATGGTTGTATTTGCATGATGATTTGATTACTTTCAGTTGTGATTTCATGAATGATGAATTCAATTTGCTTATCTATTTTAATTAAAACTTGCTTATGTATATGAATTGAGAGTGCACGCTTGATTTGCATGCATAAACATGATGCTAGGATATGAGGGAACTTCACCTAATCGTTGGGAACTTATATTCATGAGTAGTTAAGATTGTTGGTCACAATTATGATAAGTGAATTCTTGGCATAAGTATCATGCGCTTTCATAGTTACGAATGCCTCGTCAACACCTATGATTTCCATAGAATCTAATGATCCTTGATTGTCTTTCTTTTATGCGCTTTCATATAGGAAACTTTTAAGGAATAATTTGATTGCAATGCGCTAATTCCATTCAATTCAATGACCTAAGGGAAATCTGAAAGTTAATTTAAGCGTACCTAATTAACTTGGGGTGTTGAGGTTCATAAATTCATTGATTAAGCAACTGGAAATTGTATTATGTGCAAGTATGCCATGTGTGGAGAAAAACCTCCTAGCCATCTCACCATCCACTTAATTCCATCAAATTCGTCCAAATCTGCCTAGTTTACATATTTGTTTTGTTTTGTTTATTTTCGTCCAAAACCAAATCCCCAATTGTCTTAGAGTGTCTAATTGGTCCAAATATGTTTTAGATTGTGTTTTTAAGAGTTTTGAGTCAAGTTAGAACCAATTTTCGTCCAAGTTTGTGTTTAGGCTCAAAACTGCCCAGATTGTGTTTTTAAGGCAGTTTTGAGTGTTTTTAGCCTATTTTGAGTCTTGTGAACGTTTTTGAGTCTTTTTACGTGAGTTTAAGTGTTTTGAAAGTTGATTTTAGTTATTTGAGTCAGTTTAGAGTGTTTAGCAAGCCCTCCTAATCCCCGGTGTAAGAACGATCCCTACTTATTTATATGCTACAATTGTCAAAAGAGGGTTAATTTGTGTGTTAAGTTAATTTTCGCATCAGGTACCAGATGCCTGGAGTACAGATGACCCAGGAGGAAACAGCACAACAAATACATGTGCTGATTCATTCACCGCTTCTTCAAAAGCAAAGGTATCTCATATCATCAAGGTCAAAAGCAAAAGTATCTCATATCATGCTCTTTCCCTGTCTTTTCCTTTGTCTTTGTTATTAGTTGCATGGCAAAGTAAAAGAAGCAATCAGCCGGCACTTGGAGTCTACCTGGACTCTATTCCCTGGTTGCTTACCTAGCGTTGCCCTCGAGTAGTCATCTTCAACGGTTGATACACTTCCAAAGAAGGGACCACTTCTGCAAAGGGGAGCAAGTAAGGCAAAGGAAAATGATACATTGAAGCATGAGGAGACAAGCATATGCTGAGCTATCCTCTAACCCTCTTCAATACGAATTGGAGAGATTGAACAAAGAAACAGATAAAAGGAGTAAGCTCAGACCTTCGGGGGAGACCAAAAGAATCCTGCTGCCCAGTTCAAGAGTAGCACAAAGGAAAATCAACGATCGGAGGAAACCAAAAGAATCTCCAGCCCAGCCCAGTCCAAGATCACCAAGGAGAAAATGGAAATCACACTCCAATAACCAGATTTGCATCTCTAAACTCTTCTCTTTATTAGATACATTCTGACATGTTTAGTATGTTTATTTGCGGTTTATATGTTTGCTTGTGTTTAGTGTGGTTTTAAGCTTAAAACATTGAGGACAATGTTTGATTGAAGTGTGGGGGGGGGGGGTAACTAAAGTGTTTTGATGCAAATTCGTAGGGTTTTATCCACCATAACTTCAAATGTTGTTTCTTGCTGTTTTTAAGTGTGTTTAAACTGTTTTAGTGTGTTTTGACTTAAAAATTCGAAAATCCCATAAAAATTTGAAAAATTGTTTTGAAAAACCCAAAAAGAGTCGTTTTTGTGTGTTTGTGTCTTAGGGTACCTTCCAACACAATGATAAGGATTTGGTTTGTAATTACATGACTGTTAAAAAGAGTTATAAACATAGAGAAAAGTTTGATTTACTCTTGGTATATGCTTGGTTATGGTTATAATGTATGACTTCACATGCAATCATAAAAGAAAAATTCATTTTTGTAACATGCTTGAAGGAAGGAACTCAAACAAACGCTACAACCCTGAGAGACTTGAGCCTATAACGTTCTTTGGAGAGTATAATCTGTGATTTCTTGTTTTCTAAAGTCGTTGCATGATCTCATTATTCTTTGCTTGGTTACTACTTAGAATGCGTTTTATCATATAGTTCCAAATGCTAGAACTCATGCCCATTTCATTCAAAGCATGTTATTGATTTGCATAACTGATGCGAGAATTATACGCGCACAAATTAAACCCTTTTTTTATCAATTGTAGTAAGTATGTAAGTAGGGATCGTTCTGGACCGGGGATTAGGAGGGATTGCAAATCACTTGGAAACTGACTCAAAAACGTAAAATAAAGTTTAAAACACTAAACTAGACTCAAAGAATGCGAAACTAAACGCTTAAAATACTAAAACAAACCAAAAGACTCAAACATCACCCAAAACACTCAAAACTGCCTTAAAAACACTTTCTGGGCAGTTTTGAGCACCTTGGTGAATTTGGACGAATTTGTGCAACAAATTGAATCAAAACACTTATAAACACAAACTAAGACACTTTCTAACTAATTTGGACAATAAAGTAAAGGGGGATTGGTTTTGGATGAATTTGAAATTAAAACAGAAACTTGGAAATAAAACAGATTGTAAAACGAATTTGATGGAATAGAATGGATGGGATGGCTAGCTAAGGGGTTCATCTCCACACATGTTATACTTGCACATAAAACGATTTCCAATTGCTTTTCAATAAACCATGATGCTCAACACCCCAAGTTAACCGTGATGCACTAATTAACTCTCAAATTTTCCTTATGTTATTGAATTGGATGATGCATGCGACAATTCAAATCATTCTCCAATGGTTCTCAACATGAATGCATAGAAGAGATACAATGAGAGATCATTATGCTCTATGAAAATTATAAGTGTTGACGAGGCAATTGTAACTATGAATGCATGATACTCTTGCCAAGAATTCATTTAACGCGATTGTTTATAAGCAACCTCCACTACTTGTGAATATAAGTTCATAACTATTAGGTGAAACTCACTTATATTCTAGCGTCATATTCATGCATGAAAATTAAGCGTGCACTCTCAATAAACATACATAAATAAGTTATCAATCAAACAGTTAAACAAATTGAATTCACAACTTATGAAACGTAATTAGAAGTAATCAAATCATATTGCAAGCATAAACATATATTTCGAATCCCCCCCTAGCCAAGGGGGGGTTTAGTTCCTCATACGTACAAAACAAAGAGAATTGAAATTAAACATTGAAATCAAAGGAAAAGAAACACCTAAACATTCCAACAACTCAAACTTGAATTGTATGAACGTTTAGGCCCTCTTCTCTTCCTCTTTGTTGCTGCACAAGGTCTAAGGAATGGTTGTGTGATGGTGTGAATGGTTTGGGGAGTGGTGGAAATGGAAGGATGGTGTTTGGATTGTAAGGGAGACACGGCAATGAATTTCTGGTGTGTGAATTGTGTATGAATGGGAATGATCTGATCTAGGGGTTAATATGAGTATATATAAGCACTTAAAACCCTAGGGTAATCAGATATGAGCTTGTGACAAGCTAGGACGGCTAGGAGACAAGGTAGGACGGCTAGGAGACAAGCTAGGACGGCTTGTGACAAGCTAGGACGGCTTGTGACAAGCTAGGACGGCTAGGAGACAAGCTAGGACGGCTTGTGACAAGCTAGGACGGCTAGGAGACAAGGTAGGATGGCTAGGAGACAAGGTAGGATGGCTAGGAGACAAGGTAGGACGGCTTGTTCTTCCAATACAGAAATTAGGCAGAAATTAGGCACCATGTGTGAATAGATAAAGCCTTCTAGAAATAAGGTTTTTAGGCCCCCTTGCAGCTCCCTAACTGAATTCAAGCCTTCAAATTCGTCCATCCTCATGCCTCCATGCTTGCACTATCCAATCTTGGCCAAAAAGTGCTCTAGAATGCTCCAAAATGCATCTTTTTGCTTCCTTAGCCATATGAACCTAAAAACACACGAAAATGGCTTAAACTACTAAAACAACTCTGAATTCACAATATAAATGCACGAAACCAAGCTAAGTAAGTCGCCTAAATATGCTCCTATCAAATTCCCCCATACTTAGCTTTTGCTAGTCCTCGAGCAAAACAAAACAAAAGAAACAAAACATATAATCTAAACCTTCCAACGTTCGTCTCAGGGATTTCCAATGAAACATGACATGTCAAAGATCACCACTCACATAGATTTAAGCAATCCTTACCCTCGAGCATACTTAATCATAGTCACAATTCACTAGCTCGCATTTAATCAATTAAAACAACATTTTGAATGCAGTAGCATGCCTTAGAGAATTCCCTCAATTCCTTACGGGATATACTCTCTGTTTTCACTTAGATTTTCTAACTAGACTCCCTACACTAGGTATATGTGAGAAGATTGATGTAAACATGTAGACGAACACTCACATATGTTATAACAAGGAAAGCATTTTCTGGAATTATGTCAATGACATGTATATGATCTCATGAATGGAATGCTACTACTTAGTCGCGAGAACCAGGGATACCATATGCTCAAACCAATTCTAAACTCCATATATTGAAACACATAACAATCAAGATAGAAGTCTAAAGGTTGTAACGGGGCTAAGGTATTGGCTAACAAGGAAAGGTAGAGGAAACAAACGTTCTTAAAGCAATAGTGAGCAAAGTAATGAATTAGGCACTTAGAATTCCCTTTAGAACGCAGAAGTTAATTTTTAACACCCAAGGGGAAATCACACAAAACTTAGGGCCATATTCAAACTTTTTGGACCCTTTCTTCAACAATCAACATTGTGAGTTCATTCTCACTTATTTTCACTCCTTTTCTTTCTTTTCTTCTTTTTTTTCTTCTTTTTTCACGATTTTTTTCTTTTTTTTTCTTTTTCTTTGGTATTCTTTTTTTTTTTTTTTTTCTTTTCCCCGTGCCCCTTTTAAGACTTTGTCACACACACACTCACAAAATCCCTTCCCCCACACTTGTTTTCTGCACAAATGTCACTCAAAAGGAATTCCTTCTAAGTTATGCTCCACTATACTTCAAGAACAAGGGTATGGAAAGTCCTATTCTAGGCTAGGTAAGGATGATGTGGTTAACAAGAAAATAGGCTAACTAAGGCTCAAAGGGGTTTAAACCTACAATACAACTGACAAGGGTGGATTTGGCTATTTGGCTGTGGTGGTGACTACTACACAACTTCATCTTGTTATTTGTTATGCTAATCAATTTCATGCTTTGAATAAAACGGGTATGAGTTCTAGTATTTGGAACTATAGTGATGAAACGCATTATAAGTAGCAACCAAGCAAAGAATAATGAGATCATGCAACGACTTTAGAAAACAAGAATGCACAGATTAATACTCTCCAAATAAACGTTTAGGCTCAAGTCTCTCAGGGATGTAGCGTTAGTTTGAGTTCATTCCTTCAAGCATGTTACAAAAACTAATTTTTTTTTTCTTTGTGATTACATGTGAATTCGTAAACTATAACTACAACTAAGCATAAACCAAAGAGTATATCAAACTTCCATCCATGTTTGTAACTTTCTTTAATAGTCATGCAATTAAAAACCAAATCCTCATCATTGTGTTGGAAGGTACCCTAAGACACAACAAACACACAAAAACAACTCTTTTTTGGCTTTTTCAAAACACTTTTTTCAATTTTTTTTTCCAAATTTTCGGATTTTTACTTCAACACACACCAAAACAGCTTAAAACGCACTAAAAACACTTAAAAACAGTGAGAAACAACATTAGAAGGGATAGGTGATAGAATCCCACGAATTTTGCATAAAAACACTTGTTTACCCCCCCCACACTTAAATCAAACATTGTCCTCAATGTTTCACACAAAGACTCACATAAAAGCAAACAAATCATAAACAACTAAGCATAACAAAATAAAGCAGCAAAGAGAAGGGTTTAGAAATGCAAATCTGGGTTTGGAGTGAAAGTTCCATCTTCTCCTTGTCGAATACATGGGTTGCCTCCCAAGAAGCGCTTGCTTTAACGTCTTCCAGCCGGACGAAGAACCCAATCACTCCAGGATATGTTCACGAATCGGATGAAAACTCCGAGTCATAAACTAGTACCTAAAACAAGAAACAAAACAAGATTAAGAATCTGGAATAAAATAAAATCAAACGAAAATAAAACAATCCAAGGGATTAGCAAAGTTTGCTAATCCCCGGCAACGGCGCCAAAATTTGATGCGAGAATTATACGCGCACAAATTAAACCCTCTTTTTATCAATTGTAGTAAGTATGTAAGTAGGGATCGTTCTGGACCGGGGATTAGGAGGGATTGCAAATCACTTGGAAACTGACTCAAAAACGTAAAATAAAGTTTAAAACACTAAACTAGACTCAAAGAATTCGAAACTAAACGCTTAAAATACTAAAACAAACCAAAAGACTCAAACATCACCCAAAACACTCAAAACTGCCTTAAAAACACTCTCTGGGCAGTTTTGAGCACCTTGGTGAATTTGGACGAATTTGTGCAACAAATTGAATCAAAACACTTATAAACACAAACTAAGACACTTTCTAACTAATTTGGACAATAAAGTAAAGGGGGATTGGTTTTGGATGAATTTGAAATTAAAACAGAAACTTGGAAATAAAACAGATTGTAAAACGAATTTGATGGAATAGAATGGATGGGATGGCTAGCTAAGGGGTTCATCTCCACACATGTTATACTTGCACATAAAACGATTTCCAATTGCTTTTCAATAAACCATGATGCTCAACACCCCAAGTTAACCGTGATGCACTAATTAACTCTCAAATTTTCCTTATGTTATTGAATTGGATGATGCATGCGACAATTCAAATCATTCTCCAATGGTTCTCAACATGAATGCATAGAAGAGATACAATGAGAGATCATTATGCTCTATGAAAATTATAAGTGTTGACGAGGCAATTGTAACTATGAATGCATGATACTCTTGCCAAGAATTCATTTAACGCGATTGTTTATAA
Organism: Pyrus communis; assembly: GCF_041283825.1. Taxonomy (NCBI): domain Eukaryota; kingdom Viridiplantae; phylum Streptophyta; class Magnoliopsida; order Rosales; family Rosaceae; genus Pyrus; species Pyrus communis. Next base: position 7,754,758 of record NC_142577.1, read on the forward strand.
GCAACCTCCACTACTTGTGAATATAAGTTCATAACTATTAGGTGAAACTCACTTATATTCTAGCGTCATATTCATGCATGAAAATTAAGCGTGCACTCTCAATAAACATACATAAATAAGTTATCAATCAAACAGTTAAACAAATTGAATTCACAACTTATGAAACGTAATTAGAAGTAATCAAATCATATTGCAAGCATAAACATATATTTCGAATCCCCCCCTAGCCAAGGGGGGGTTTAGTTCCTCATACGTACAAAACAAAGAGAATTGAAATTAAACATTGAAATCAAAGGAAAAGAAACACCTAAACATTCCAACAACTCAAACTTGAATTGTATGAACGTTTAGGCCCTCTTCTCTTCCTCTTTGTTGCTGCACAAGGTCTAAGGAATGGTTGTGTGATGGTGTGAATGGTTTGGGGAGTGGTGGAAATGGAAGGATGGTGTTTGGATTGTAAGGGAGACACGGCAATGAATTTCTGGTGTGTGAATTGTGTATGAATGGGAATGATCTGATCTAGGGGTTAATATGAGTATATATAAGCACTTAAAACCCTAGGGTAATCAGATATGAGCTTGTGACAAGCTAGGACGGCTAGGAGACAAGGTAGGACGGCTAGGAGACAAGCTAGGACGGCTTGTGACAAGCTAGGACGGCTTGTGACAAGCTAGGACGGCTAGGAGACAAGGTAGGATGGCTAGGAGACAAGGTAGGACGGCTTGTTCTTCCAATACAGAAATTAGGCAGAAATTAGGCACCATGTGTGAATAGATAAAGCCTTCTAGAAATAAGGTTTTTAGGCCCCCTTGCAGCTCCCTAACTGAATTCAAGCCTTCAAATTCGTCCATCCTCATGCCTCCATGCTTGCACTATCCAATCTTGGCCAAAAAGTGCTCTAGAATGCTCCAAAATGCATCTTTTTGCTTCCTTAGCCATATGAACCTAAAAACACACGAAAATGGCTTAAACTACTAAAACAACTCTGAATTCACAATATAAATGCACGAAACCAAGCTAAGTAAGTCGCCTAAATATGCTCCTATCAATAACATATATCAAGATGAAGTTGTGTAGTTGCCACCATAGCCAAATAGCCTCACTTCCCATATTTCGTATATGTTGTAAGTTTTACCCCCGTTGAGTTTTGTTTAGCCTTTATTCTTTGTTAACCCACATTATCCTCACCTAGCCTAGTTTAGGACAATCCACACCCTTGTTCTTAAAAGATAGTGAGCATGACTTAAATGAATTCCTTTTGAGTTACATTATGCAAGAAAATGAGTGTGGGGGAAGGAATGCTTGTTCTTAAGTATGTTTTGAGACAGAAAAGAAAAGAAAAACAGAAAAGAAAAGAAAGAAAGAAAGAAAAAAAAGAGCTTGAAAAAAATAAAAGAATGAGTGATTGAAGAAAGGGTTCAAAACACCAATTTTGGCCCTAAATTGTCTAAATTCAACCTTTTTGTTCAAAAGTTGAGTTTTCATTCAAAAGTGAATTCTCAGTTGATTCAATTGCCTTGCTCAATATTTCTTTAAGAACCTTTGTTTTCCATATCCCTTCTTTGTTATCCACATACCCCAAGCCCCGTTACAACCCTTGACTTCTATCTTGATGTGTTGTGCATTTCAATTGTGGAGTTTGAACTTGGTATGAGCATATGGTGTCACTGGTTCTCGCGTCTAAGTAGTAGCATTCCATTCATGAGATCATATCTAAACATGCTTATTAACTCCAGAAATTGCGTTCTTTGTGATACATATATGTGAGTGTTCATTTTCATATTTACATCAATCTTCTCACATATACTTAGTGTAGGGTGTGTAGTTAGAAAATCTGAGTGAAAATTGAGTACATATCTTGTAAGGAATTGAGCAAATTCTCTAAGGCATGTTACTACATTCAAAACATGGTTTTAAATGCTTAATTGTGAAATAGTATGTGGTGACTATGATTAAGAATGTACTTAAGTGTGAAGATGACTAAAATCTGTGGGAATAATGATTTTTAACTTGTCATGTGCATTGGAAATCCCTGAGACGATTGTTGGAAGGTTTAGGTTGTGTTTTTCTTGTTCAGTGTCGTTTTGTTTTTGGTTTCTTTTGTTTTGTTTTGCTCGAGGACTAGCAAAAGATAAGTGTGGGGGTATTTGATAGGAGCATATTCATGCGACTTAAATGGCTTGTTCTCGTGCATTTACGTTATGTTTCTTTAGTTATTTTAGTACTTTAAGCTATTTTCGTGTGTTTGTAGGTCCAAAGGGCTAAAGGAGCAAAAAGATGCATTTTGGAGACTTTTGGAGCACTTTTGGGCTAAGGATGGATAGCTTATGCTTGGAGCCAAAGTGTTGGACGAAATTGAAGACCTAATTGAAGACCAAAGTGTTGGAACCTTGTTCCCTTTAGTTCTAGGACATTTAAACCTTTCCTATATCCATTGCACATGCATTCCTTTAAACCACATGCATCTCCATAAATCATCCAACACACTTTCTCTCCCAAAAACCGTACACACCATTCACCCTAGATTATAATCAACCATTCACCAAAACCATTTCCCTTTGTGCCGTGCACATGCATACACACTTCATTTCAGCCACATGCAACCATTAAACATTCAATCATTTCACTCCACTTAATGCCATGAGTTCCCATCAGATTTCCAACCCAATTCACATGCATTCCATCCTTTAATTCACCCACATGCACTCATAATCATTCACACCTTGCATTCACATGCATTTCCAACCTAATCACTCACCCACACAATTTGCCATCATTCACACAAACACCATCATTGCACCACACATGCACTCCCTTTAATTAATTCATCCTAGCTGTCAAAGCACATGCACATTCATCCTAATCATTCACATAGCTTTAATTCACATGCAAACACATTGCATTACCATTCACCACCAGAAAATCACCATCATTGCCGTGAGTTTCATACACTTTCCAGCCATTCCACATGCCATTGTCATTCCACTTCATTTCACCTTGCATTTTCAGATTATTCCTTCATCATTGCAGCCACATTTCCACCCACTTCCTAGCTGTCATGTTCCCTCTTATTTACCTATAAATAAGGATCCATTTCAGCCACAATTCATGGATTCCATTCACAACACAACACACCACAAACACATCCCTTTCTCCCATTGCCGTGGCCTCCTCCTTCCATTTTCACCACTCCCCAAACCATTCACACCATCAAACTATCCTTAGACCTTGTGCTACAACGAAGAGGAAGATAAGAGGGCCTAAACGTTCATACAATTCAAGTTTGAGTTGTTGGAATGTTTAGGTGTTTCTTTGATTTCAATGTTTAATTTCAATACTCTTTGTTTTGTACGAATGAGGAATGGAAGAGAAGAGGGCCTAAACGTTCATACAATTCAAGTTTGAGTTGTTGGAATGTTTAGGTGTTTCTTTGATTCTCTTTGTTTTGTATCATGAGGAACTAAACCCCCCCTTGGCTAGGGGGGGATTCGAAATATATGTTTATGCTTGCATTTTGATTTGATTACTTCTAATTGCGTTTCATAAGTTGTGGATTCAATTCGTTTAACCGTTTGATTGATAACTTATTTATGTATGTTTATTGAGAGTGCACACTTAATTTTCATGCATGAATATGACGCTAGAATATAAGTGGGTTTCACCTAATAGTTACGAACTTATATTCACAAGTAGTGGAGGTTGCTTATAAACAATCGCGTTAAACGAATTCTTGGCATAAGTTTCATGCAATCATAGTAACGAATGCCTCGTCAACACTTATAGTTTTCAAAGAACTTAATGATTCTTGCTTGTATCTCTATTATGCAATTCATGTAGGGAACTTGTGGGGAATGCTTTGGGTTGTCGTATGCAATCATCCAATTCATTAACTTAAGGAAAACTTGACGGTTAATTTAAGCGGACCTAATTAACCTGGGGTGTTGAGAATTCATGGTTTATTGAAAAGCAATTGGAAATCTTTTTATTATGCAAGTGTAACATGTGTGGAGATGAACCCCTTGGCTAGCATCCATTCATTCCATTTCATCAATTTCATATTTACATTCTGTCTAGTTTATTAACTTGTTTCGTTATTTCAATTTTCGTCAAACCTCAATCCCCCTTTTGCTTTAATGTTCAATTTAGTTAGAAATCAATTTAGTTTGTGTTTATAAGTGTTTTGATTCAATTTGTTACCCAAATTCGTCCAAAGTACTCAAAATGCTCAAAACTGCCCAGAAAGTGTTTTTAAGGCAGTTTTGAGTGTTTTGGTGCTGTTTTGAGTCTTTTGGTTTGTTTTGGTGTTTTAAAGTTTAGTTTTGCATTCTTTGAGTCTAGTATAGTGTTTTATATTGTGTTTTTACGTTTTTGAGTCAAATCCAAGTGATTTTGCAATCCCTCCTAATCCCCGGTTAAGAACGATCCTTACTTATACTTATACTACAATTGTCAAAAAGAGGGTTTAATTTGTGTGCGTATAATTCTCGCATCAAATTTTGGCGCCGTTGCCGGGGATTAGCAACTTTGCTAATCCCTTGGTTCTTTTCTTTTTTTTAGTTGTTTTCGTTTTAGTTTCTAACTTAGTGTTGTTTTCTTTGTTTGTTGTTACTTTTGATATTTGATTTAGTTCTCTTTCTTTGATTTTAGGTACTAGAGAAGTAAGATATGGATTTTGCTAGCATTCAAGCCCAATTGGCAAATCTTACTTCTCAATTGTCGCCGTATGCCGAAAGAACCACAATGCAGAGTGTCCCTACATTTGGTGCTTCATATAGGCAAGGATTTCAAGCCAATCAATGTCCACAAAGAGATTGGAGGGATCATTCAAACTCTATGTGGTGGGAAGCTCAACAAGTTCAACGTGAAGCAGATTGGCAGCCATATGAGGAGTTCTATTCAACGTCTATGCATCCACCACAACCTCATATACAATATGCCCAACCAAACTCAAGTTCGTCAATAGATTATAATCAAAAGCTTAATGAATTAATTTGTTTGGTGCAGGGCTCACAAAACCAAGTCGAGGAGGCTCAACAAGGAGAATATTGGCAACCATATGAGGAGTTCTATACAGCACCTATGCAGCCACCACAACCTGCCCAAAGCAATGAAGTCCAAACTCAAAACAAGGATGAACAAAATCAAGACAAGAAGTTGGGTAAATTGGAGGAGCAAGTTGGGCAGATTATGGAGTTCATGAAACAAATTCAAGAGCAAAGTGAACTCTCCAACTCAACTATTGAAAACTCGAAGGAAGATTTTGAAATCCATAATGCTATCACTTTGGGAAGTGCTATGGAGGTTGGAGCTGACCTAAAAATGTCCAAACATAGCCTAGAAGTGGATGAGGAGCTGCTAATTGGGAAGAGGAACACACGCAACCTATGGCAAGGGTGGAAACACCTTTGTTGCAGGCACCTATTGCTCCTACGCCACCCAATTCAGGTAAGGTTGTTCCAAAGTTAATTATTTCTAACCCCGTTCCACTGAATGTCCCTATTCCTTGCAGGATCATGCAATCCAAGGAAGAAGAGGGTGAGAAAGACATCTTGGAAGCCCTTCCAAAAGTGCAAAGTATGGAATATCAAGAATTCGTCAAAGAGGATGTTCTTGAGGCAAACAACCCCAAAGAAATTGAATTTTATGACACAGGACAAGGACCAATCCTCACACCACATCTGGCCGAGTGCAAAGTCCCTGAAACGTTCAAAGGAGTGGTGTTTGTCATTGAGTTCTTGTCGGAGCACACAGGTAAGCCGCCTCCCCGAATTTCAATTTTCTTTTATACTAATATGTTGTTAATGATCCAGGCACCCACTCTAGAATTTAAACCATTACTGGATCATCTCAAGTATCACCCCCCATTCAAAGATAAATTCCATGTCGTGGGTCCTAAGTGAGGAAAGAAGTTCCTCGTCCGGCTACAAGACGTAAAAGAAAGCGCTACTTGGGAGGCAACCCAATACAGTGAATAAAACAAAGCTTGTTCATTAATTTTCGAGAAATTACAAATGTATCTAACAAAGAAAGAGAAAGATGGAGCTTCACAAAGGTTGTTTTTGTTTGTGTGAAGCCCCACTACGAGGCAAAACTCTAGAAGCGGAAGGCATAGGAGCAGGAGGCATCGGAGCGGAAGGCATAAGAGCAGGAGGCATCGAAGCAGGAGGCATCGGAGCAAGAGGCATCGGAGCGAGAGGCATAGGAGCTAGAGGCATCGGAGATAGAGCATTCCAGGCCCCAATACTTGGCGGAACGCTGGATGACCCAGGAAAAAGGTGCCCCTGGAAGAAAGACGCAAGCCTTTGACGGTCACTTTGCATTCGACCTTGAGATTCTTGCATCTCATCAAGCTTCCTCTTCATGCCCGACGAATAGTTATTTGCAAGCACATGCAAACTTCTATTCTCGTACTTAAGCTGTTTGATCTCCTGCTTAAGACTCTCCACCTCCGCCATCAATGATTCAACTTGATGGGAGCGAGCAAGAAGGCGTTGGCCCATGTTGGACACAGAACCAGCGCATTGAACGCTGAGAGCCAGGGACTCTTGAACGGCCAACTCATCGGACCGTCCTGAAAGCAGCTGACTATCTCTGGGAGTGAGGAGGTTCCGAGCTACTATCGTAGCTGTTGTGGCGTCCTGCATCACGGAGTCTTTGATGCGAGAATTATACGCACACAAATTAAACCCTCTTTTTGACAATTGTAGTAAGTATGTAAGTAGGGATCGTTCAGGACCGGGGATTAGGAGGGATTGTTAATCACTTGGATTTCACTCAAAAACGTAAAAACACAATATAAAACACTATACTAGACTCAAAGAATGCAAAACTAAACTTTAAAACACCAAAACAAACCAAAAGACTCAAAACAGCACCAAAACACTCAAAACTGCCTTAAAAACACTTTCTGGGCAGTTTTGAGCACTTTGAGTACTTTGGACGAATTTGGGTAATAACTTGAATCAAAACACTTAGAAACACAAACTAAGACACTTTCTAACTATATTGGACACTAAAGTAAAGGGGGATTGAGTTTTTGACGAAATTAACTAAAATGCACAGATTGTAAAGATGAATGTGATGGAATTGAATGGATGGGATGGCTAGCTAAGGGGTTCATCTCCACACATGTTACACTTGCATATAAAACGATTTCTAATTGCTTTTCATTAAACCATGAATTCTCAACGCCCCAGGTTAACCGTGATTGCACTAATTAACCCTCAGATTTTCCTAACGTTATTGAATTGGATGATTGCATACGACAACGCAAAACATTTCCCACAAGTCCCCTACATGATTGCATAATAGAGATACAAGCAAGAATCATTAAGTTCTTTGAAAACCATAAGCATTGACGAAGCACTTGTTACTATGATTGCATGAAACTCATGCCAAGAATTTATTTAACGCGATTGTTTATAAGCAACCTCCACTACTTGTGAATATAAGTTCATAACTATTAGGTGAAACTCACTTATATTCTAGCGTCATATTCATGCATGAAGATTAAGCGTACACTCTCAATAAACATACATAAATAGGTTATCAATCAAATAGTTAAACAAATTGAATCCACAACTTATGAAACGTAATTAGAAGTAATCAAATCAAAATGCAAGCATAAACATATATTTCGAATCCCCCCCTAGCCAGGGGGGGTTTAGTTCCTCATACGTACAAAACAAAGAGAATTGAATTTAAACATTGAATTCAAAGGAAAAGAAACACCTAAACATTCCAACAACTCAAACTTGAATTGTATGAACGTTTAGGCCCGCTTCTCTTCCTCTTTGTTGTAGCACAAGGTCTAAGGTGAATTTTGGGGATTATGGATGATGTAGAATGATGTGTTTAGGGTAGGGATGGATGTAGGGGAAGGCAAGGAGTGTTTTTGGGCAGAAAATATGAAGAATGGTGAAGTATGGCTGTGTTAGAGAGAGGGAATGAATTTCTGGCGTGAATGAATGTGTATGAGAGGTGGTGATCTGATCTAGGGGTTAATATGAGTATATATAGGCACTTAGAACCCTAGGGAAATCAGATATGGACTTGAATTAATTAATGGGAGAGCATGGGAGTGACAGCTAGGGTGAATGATTAAAGGCAAAGTGCATGTGGCTGAATGGGTTAAAGAGGGAATGATGATGGGAGAGCATGTGGGTGACAGCTAGGTTGGTTGGTGGCTGCAATGGAGGTGTGGAATGATGATGGGAGAGCATGTGAGTGAATTATGAAGAGTGAATGCTTTCAATTTCGTCCATTCCTTTTGCTCCAAGCATATGCTATCCATTCCAAGCCCAATTTTGCTCCAAAATGCTCCAAAATGCATCCTTTTGCATACTTTGCCCTTAAATCCTGAAAATACATAAAACTAGCTTAAAAGACTACTTTACTAAGGAAAAACACTTTAAATGCACAAGACAAGCTAAACTAAGGTGCATAAATATGCTCCTATCAAATTCCCCCACACTTAGCTTTTGCTAGTCCTCGAGCAAAACAAAACGATAACAAACAAACAAAACGACACTAAACAAGTAAAACACAACCTAAACCTTCCAACAATCGTCTTAGGGATTTCCAATGCACATGACATGTTAAAAATCATTATTCCCACAGATTTTAGCCATCTTTACACTCGAGCACATGCTTAATCATAGTCACTACTTACTAGTTCACAAATAACCACTTAAAACGATGTTTTGAATGTAGTAACATGCCTTAGAGAATTTGCTCAATTCCTTACAAGATATGCACTCAATTTTCACTCAGATTTTCTAACTACACACCTTAATCTAGTTATATGTGAGAAGATTAATGAAAACGAGCACTCACATATATATATCACAAAGAAAGCAATTTCTGGAGTTAATGAGCATGTTTAGATATGATCTCATGAATGGAATGCTACGACTTAGATGCGAGAACCAGTGACACCATATGCTCATACCAACTTCAAACTCCACAAATTGAAATGCACAACACTCAAAATAGAAGTCAAGGGTTGTAATGGGGCTTGGGGTATTGGTTAACAATGGAAGGATAAAGGAAAACAAAGGTTCTTAAAGCAATAGCAAGCGAAGTAATGAAATTGAGACTTAGAACTCACTTTAAAACACAGAAATCAACTTTTAACACAAAGGGAAGATCTAAGCAACACTCAGGGCCATATTCAACATTTTGGACCCTTTCTTCAACTACCACAAACATGTAAACTTATTTTCATTTATTTCATACTCTTTTTTCTTTCTTTTCACAACTTTTTCTTTTCTTTTTCTTTTTCCACCCGTGCCTATGGCACACTAACTGATAGGAGCATATTCATGCGACTTAAATGGCTTGTTCTCGTGCATTTACGTTATGTTTCTTTAGTTATTTTAGTACTTTAAGCTATTTTCGTGTGTTTGTAGGTCCAAAGGGCTAAAGGAGCAAAAAGATGCATTTTGGAGACTTTTGGAGCACTTTTGGGCTAAGGATGGATAGCTTATGCTTGGAGCCAAAGTGTTGGACGAAATTGAAGACCTAATTGAAGACCAAAGTGTTGGAACCTTGTTCCCTTTAGTTTTAGGACATTTAAACCTTTCCTATATCCTTAGCCGTGCATAACATTCCAACATTCCACTCCTTCATTTCAGCCACACTCCCACATATCATTACTTATCATCACCACTTATCACTTATCATAATCACATATCATTACTTATCATCACCACTTATCACTTATCATAATCACATATCATACACTTATCATCACCACTTATCACCTAACACAAAACCTTGCAGCCACATCCATTCCACTTCATTGCACATGCACTCCCATTCTTTAATCCATTCAGCCACAAGACATTATCATTGCACCACATTCAGCCATTCCACACACCAACCAACCTAGCTGTCATGTTTCCCCTTTCATCATTCCCTCACATTCTTTAATTCAGCCAACACATGCTTGCACATGCATTTCCAACCCACATGCATCCTTTAATCATTCAAACATGCAGCCACATTCCCTCCTAGCTGTCATGTTCCCCCCCATTTCGCCTATAAATAAGCATTCATTCCCATTCATACACAATTCACTCTTCCATATTCAGAAATTCATCCATTCATACACATTCACACCATCAAACTATCCTTAGACCTTGTGCTACAACGAAGAGGAAGATAAGAGGGCCTAAACGTTCATACAATTCAAGTTTGAGTTGTTGGAATGTTTAGGTGTTTCTTTGATTTCAATGTTTAATTTCAATACCCTTTGTTTTGTACGAATGAGGAATGGAAGAGAAGAGGGCCTAAACGTTCATACAATTCAAGTTTGAGTTGTTGGAATGTTTAGGCGTTTCTTTGATTCTCTTTGTTTTGTATCATGAGGAACTAAAACCCCCCTGGTTAGGGGGGGATTCGAAATATATGTTTATGCTTGCATTTTGATTTGATTACTTCTAATTGCGTTTCATAAGTTGTGAATTCAATTTGTTTAACTATTTGATTGATAACCTATTTATGTATGCTTATTGAGAGTTCACGCTTAATTTTCATGCATGAATTTGACGCTAGAATATAAGTGAGTTTCACGTAATAGTTATGAACTTATATTCACAAGTAGTGGAGGTTGCTTATAAACAATCGCGTTAAACATATTCTTGGCATAAGTTTCATGCAATCATAGTAACGAATGCCTCGTCAACACTTATAGTTTTCATGTTGCTTAATGATTCTTGCTTGTATCTCTATTATGCAATTCATGTAGGGAACTTGTGAGGAATGCTTTGGGTTGTCGTATGCAATCATCCAATTCATTAACTTAAGGAAAACTTGACGGTTAATTTAAGCGGACCTAATTAACCCGGGGCGTTGAGAATTCATGGTTTATTGAAATGCAATTGGAAATCTTTTTATTATGCAAGTGTAACATGTGTGGAGATGAAGCCCTTAGCTAGTCATCCCATCCATTCAAATCCATCACATTCATATTTACATTCTGTTTTTAATTAGAATCTGTGCAATTAGTTTAATTTCGTCCAAAACTCAATCCCCCCTTACTTTAATGTCCAAATTAGTTAGAAATCAATTTAGTTTGTGTTTTTAAGAGTCTTGAGTCAAGTTACAACTTAATTTCGTCCAAATTTGGGTTTAAGGTCAGAAACTGCCTAGTTAGTGTTTTTAGGCAGTTTTGAGTCTTTTGAACTTGTTTTGAGTCCTTTGAGTCTTTCTATTGTTCAAATTAGTTAGAAAGTGTTTTGGTTTGTGTTTATAAGTGTTTTGATTCAATTTGTTACCCAAATTCGTCCAAAGTACTCAAAGTGCTCAAAACTGCCCAGAAAGTGTTTTTAAGGCAGTTTTGAGTGTTTTGGTGCTGTTTTGAGTCTTTTGGTTTGTTTTAGTGTTTTAAAGTTTAGTTTTGCATTCTTTGAGTCTAGTAGAGTGTTTTACATTGTGTTTTTACGTTTTTGAGTGAAATCTAAGTGATTAACAATCCCTCCTAATCCCCGGTCCTGAACGATCCCTACTTATACTTATACTACAATTGATAAAAAGAGGGTTTAATTTGTGTGCGTATAATTCTCGCATCACTAACTCACATGAAAACTACTTCCCCCACACTTGTTTTCTGCCATACATTAATCAAAAGGAGTTCAACTCAAATCATGCTTTGCTATGCTTCAAGAATAAGGGTATGGATGGTCCTAATCTAGGCTAGGTGAGGATAGTGTGGGTTAACAAGGAACGTAAGCTTAACAAGGCTCAATGGGGTTAACTTAAACATATAATGAAGTAGGATACATGGCAATTTGGCTTTGGTGGTGGTCACTACACAACTTCTTCTTGAATATGTGTTATGCAAATCAATAACATGCTTTGAATGAAATGGGCATGAGTTCTAGCATTTGGAACTATATGATGAAACGCCTTCTAAGTAGTAACCAAGCAAAGAATAATGAGATCATGCAACGAGTTTGAAAACAAGAATCACAGATTATACTCTCCAAAGAACATTATAGGCTCAAGTCTCTCAGGGTTGAAGCGTTTGTTTGAGTTCCTTCCTTCAGGCATGTTACAAAAACGAATTTTTCTTTTATGATTGTGAAGTCATACATTATAACCATAACCAAGCATATACCAAGAGTAAATCAAACTTTTCTCTATGTTTATAACTCTTTTCAACAGTCATGCAATTAGAAACCAAATCCTTATCATTGTGTTGGAAGGTGACCTACGACACAAAAACGACTCAAAACACTCTTTTTAGGCTTTTCAAAACATGTTTTTCAAATTTTTATGTGATTTTCAAATTTTTAAGTCAAAACACACTAAACACACTAAACACACTTAAAAACATTTAAAAAAACAACAAGAAACAACATTTGAAGTTATGGTGGATAAAACCCTACGAATTTGCATCAAAACACTTTAGTAACTCCCCCACACTTAATTCAAACATTGTCCTCAATGTTTTAAGCTTAAAACCACACTAAACACAAGCAAACATATAAACAGCAATTAAACATACTAAACATGGCATAATGTATCTAACAAAGAGAAGAGTTTAGGGATGCAAATCTGGTTATGGAGTGTAAATTCCATCTTCTCCTTGGTGATTGCAGTGAGGCTTCATCGTGAGTTTTTCCACAGGCTACTCTTGAACTGTGATGCGAAAATTAACTTAACACACAAATTAACCCTCTTTTGACAATTGTAGCATATAAATAAGTAGGGATCGTTCTTACACCGGGGATTAGGAGGGCTTGCTAAACACTCTAAACTGACTCAAATAACTAAAATCAACCTTCAAAACACTTAAACTCACGTAAAAAGACTCAAACACGTTCACAAGACTCAAAATAGGCTAAAAACACTCAAAACTGCCTTAAAAACACAATCTGGGCAGTTTTGAGCCTAAACACAAACTTGGACGAAAATTGGTTCTAACTTGACTCAAAACTCTTAAAAACACAATCTAAAACATATTTGGACCAATTAGACACTCTAAGACAATTGGGGATTTGGTTTTGGACGAAAATAAACAAAACAAAACAAATATGTAAACTAGGCAGATTTGGACGAATTTGATGAAATTAAGTGGATGGTGAGATGGCTAGGAGGTTTTTCTCCACACATGGCATACTTGCACATAATACAATTTCCAGTTGCTTAATCAATGAATTCATGAACCTCAACACCCCAAGTTAATTAGGTACGCTTAAATTAACTCTCAGATTTCCCTTAGGTCATTGAATTGAATGGAATTAGCGCATTGCAATCAAATTATTCCTTAAAAGTTTTCTATATGAAAGCGCATAAAAGAAAGACAATCAAAGATCATTAGATTCTATGGAAATCATAGGTGTTGACGAGGCATTCGTAACTATGAAAGTGCATGATACTTATGCCAAGAATTCACTTATCATAATTGTGACCAACAATCTTAACTACTCATGAATATAAGTTCCCAACGATTAGGTGAAGTTCCCTCATACCCTAGCATCATGTTTATGCATGCAAATCAAGCGTGCACTCTTAATTCATATACATAAGCAAGTTTTAATTAAAATAGATGAGCAAATTGAATTCATCATTCATGAAATCACAACTGAAAGTAATCAAATCATCATGCAAATACAATCATGGTTTCGAAATTCCCCCCTAGCCAAAGGGGGGATTAGTTCCTCATGCTTGCACAACAAAAAGTATTGAATTTAAACATTGAAATCATAGGAAAGATTACACCTAAACGTTCAGCAATTCCAAGATGGATTCGATGCACAGATTGGCTCCTCTTCCTCCTCCTTGCTTCGGCACAAGGTGTGTGTGGTCGAATTGGGGGTTTTGGATGGTGTTTTCTTGTTTAGAAGGATGAATAATGGCTGATTAGGGTGGTGGAGTGTGGCAGGTTGTGTATGGAGGTGTATGGAGTGGATGGAGGATGAGAATGGAGGCTAGGGTGTTGCGGCAAGGTGTTTTCTGTATAGCATAAGGGGTGGTACGAATTTTTGGCTAATTTTATGTTTATATAGTCCTAGGGTTAAGTAGATTAGGGTTACACTTAGCAGATTTTATGGATTAGGGCCCTAGGGTTTGGCACAAGCAAGTTAAATCCACTTAGGAGAGGGTTTGGCCCAATTAGTTTCATAAAAGGATTTGTATACCCAAATCCACAAGGATTAAGGCCTAACAAATCAGAATCCAAAAGGAAAAAGGTTTAGGAAATTCGTCCAAAATTGGGCCTTCTAGAAACTAGGTGTTTTGTGGCTGATTTTGGGTTTTCTAGAAGAAATAAAAGGGGGAAGGGTGTGGCACCCTTTTAGGGTTAGATAAGGCTTTGATGCGAACTAAGTAAGCACACAAATTAAAACCCTCTTGTGACAATTGTAGTATATGAATAAGTAGGGATCGTTCTTAACCGGGGATTAGGAGGGATTGCAAAATCACTTGGAAACAGACTCAAAAACATAAAATAAAGTTTGAAACACTAAACTAGACTCAAAGAATGCAAAACTAACAATAAAAACACACAAACAAATCAAAAGACTCAAAACAGCCCCAAAACACTCAGAACTGCCTTAAAATCACTTTCTGGGCAGTTTTGAGCACTTTGGTAACTTTGGACGAAATTGGGTAATAGAATGAATCAAAAATGCTTAAAAACACAAACTAAGATACTTTCTAACTAATTTGGATACTAAAGTAAAGGGGGATTGAATTTTTGACGAAAATAAATTAAATGCACAGATTGTAAAATTAAGGCAGATTGTATGAATGTGATGAAATATGGATGATGGAATAGCTAAGGGGTTTTTCTCCACACATGTCACACTTACATACACTTTGATTTTCAGTTGTTCTTCCAATAAATTATAAATACTCAACGCCCCAAATTAACCGTGAATTGCACTAATTAACCCTCAGTTTTTCCACAAGTTATTAAGTTGGATGATTGCATACGACAACCCAAAACATTCCCTACAAGTTCCCTACATGAATTGCATAATAGAGATACAAGCAAGAATCATTAAGTTCTATGAAAAACATAAGCATTGACGAAGCATTCGTTACTATGAATTGCATGAAACTTATGCTAAGAATTCATTCAACGCGATCGTTTTCAAGCGACCTTCACTACTTGTGATTATAAGATTGTAACTATTAGGTGAAACTCCCTCATAATCTAGCATCATATTCATGCATGAAAACTAAGCGTGCACTCTCAATCAACATACACAAATAAGTTATCAATCAAATAGATGAACGAATTGAATCCACAACTTATGAAATAACAACTGAATGTAATCAAATCATATTGCAAGCGTGTACATGGTTTCGAATCACCCCCTAGCTAACTAGGGGGATTTAGCCTCTCATGTTCACAAAAAGAGAAATACAATTGAATTTAAACATAAAGCACAAAGGAATGATTACACCTAGGACGCCCAACGAATCCACTTGAATTTCTGCACGTCGAAGCTCCTCTTTCCTCTTCTCCTTGCTGTGACAGTGAGGTTAAATGGTGTTTTTGGTTGATTTTCTGGTTTGGGAATGGGTTTAGGGTAGTGTGGTGGTGCGGCAAGGTGGTGGAGTGATGGAGGAAGGTTGGTATGGTGGCTGGAAGGGTGGAGGAAGGCTGCGGCAGGTTGGAAAATGGCTGGACTGGGTGCGGCTGATAATGAATATGGTAGATGTGTTGCGGCTGTTGGAGAGAATCAGGGTGATGGGATGATGAGTGAGTGTAGAATGGAAGAGAATGGATGGTGGCTGCGGCTTGGAGAGGATGGAATGTGTGTATGGCTGATTAGTGTTAGGGTTAATGGAATGCACGGCTTGGATAGAATGGGGTGTGAATGGCTTGCGGCTTAGGGTTTAGTTTTAGGTTTATGAAAAAGGTGCGGCTGAAATGTTTATGGAATGAAAGGTGAATGAAATGAATTAGGGAGAATGGAATGAATGGTTTAAGTTGCACGGATTGAAGGATTAGGCCCTAGGGCGGCTGATTAAGTGGGCTAAGATTAGGGTTTAGGTGCGGCATAGGCTTAGGGTCCACAAGGAGTTAGGGTTTAAGTCATCTAAAAGCCCAAAGCCAAGAATAGAAACTCACGACAATGGAAACCTCCAAGAATAGAAACTTCCAACTTTAGAAACTTTGGTTGCCAATTCCGACTTCTTTGCTCTTCACTTTCATTTCTTCATTTCTTGAACTCATTTGACCTTCAACCACGTCCATTCCTCGTGCTCCATTTGCATACACCACATTCCAGCTCAGTTTTGCTCCAAAAGCTCCAAATTGCATCATTTCATGTAATATGTCCTTTAAACCTGAAAACACATGAAAGTAGCTTAAAAGACTACTTTAACGAAGAAAACATAACAAAAATGCATAAGAACTAGCTAACTAAGGCGCATAAATATGCTCCTATCAGGCTTCTAGAAATCATGTTTTTAGGTCCACTTGCAGCTAGGATTAAGGTGGAACAAGATTAGGTTAGGATAAGATATGATAAGATTGGATAAGGTTAGATAAGGTTTTGGATAATGTTTCCTCTTTTGAGCTGATTCCTTATCCTCTTTGTCTTGACTTTAATTTCTTCCTCTTCTTATCAGATTCCTAGTCTTTTGAACTCCAAATTCGTCCATCCATCTTGGCCCATACATGTGCTATCCATTTAGTGCCCAAAACTGCTCCAAAATGCATCAAAATGCACTTTCTTGGTACTTTAACCCTTTGGACCTACAAACACATGAAAATGAGTTATAATACGACATTAACTAGGAAATAATAGCACAAATGCATAAGAATAAGGTAGCTAAGTCGCCTAAATATGCTCCTATCAAATTCCCGCACACTTATCTTTTGCTAGTCCTCGAGCAAAACAAACAAACAAAAGAAACAAAACATATAATCTAAACCTTCCAACGTTCGTCTCAGGGATTTCTGTTGATGTATATTTCCTTCCTAATGCTAGAATATATTTAGTATAATGGCACAAGCAAGGGTGTCGAATCCACAGGGACTAATTGGACCTATGTAATTACTTGTTTTGCAAGAACTCTACGAAATGAATCAAACTAATCAAATTGGGCAGATTTGTTGTTGTAACTTGAAAGCATAAGAAAATGAAGTAAACACAATTAAATGAATCAACAACTAATAAAATGGGATAGTACCAATGGAGATGAAGCTAGGGATTCGATTTCACCATTGCTCAACTAAGTCCATGTTTGTTAAGTTAGTTTATACTCGTTCATCTACCTATTTCTTGAGTTTGTTTCACTTGGATATGATCAACCATATGATGTGTGGATTTGATCAAATGTCTCTAATCACGAACCTAATTGTGATGTGCAACTTTGGTTCCTAATCAAAAGTATGTAGTGCACAAGAAACGTTCACAAAACCAAAGGGAACACTCGGCAGGATGTTTGCCAAGCTTTCCCTTCATTCATTCACAAATCCACCAAGATTAGACATGATGTATGCTTTAATCTTGGCTAAATAACCTGTGATTAACTCAAATGGAGATCAAGCATACAAATCAACTCACAAATTCACAATTATATCAGAGAATGAAGCAAGAAATAGATGGACAAACTGAGCATTCTAACTTAATTACATGGCAAACTTTGCAAGGTTACATCGAATCCCTAGAGGAAGATTAGTTACAATTCATGTTTACAAACGATTTGACATAAAAATATAAAACATGAATGAACATAGAATTAATAAGAAGAAACCCTTGAAGCAAAACTGATGTTGAATTCCTTGAAGAGTGCCTTCGGTGTTGGTTCTCCAAATGTGGTGCGGATGAAGGTAGAATGGTTATGGTTGAATGGTTTCTGCCCTTGGGACAGAAATGGACAGAGAATGGAGTGAAATGGGAGAGGATATGTGTGTGTAATGGACTGAAATGAAGAAGAACATGCGGAACCCCTTGATGTGTGAAGTATGACTTGTTTTATAGAAATGAATGTAGCTGCCATTCAGATTGGATCTCAATCTGCACAAGGGAGATGGAATAGCATCAAATGAGCTGGAATTGATGGGTTTCTGAGGTAGTGGACGCATGGCATGGACAAGATCTGCAATATGTGTTAATGTATTCAAAGAAGCATGTGCCCTTGCTGCAACAAGTGAGTGGAACCTGCAAAGGTGAATTGGACCACCAGAAATGCTTTGAACAAATCTGGAAAGGGGAAAGGAGTACACGGCATGGACAAAGGGGGCTGGAATCACATGGAATGATGGGATGAAATGGATTTCTGAAATGATAGATGCAAGGAATGGACATGATCTGCAGGTATGTGGTTTGTTTAATCAAAATGCATGTGGATTTCTGCAAAGATGAAGTGTAGAAAGGTAATGGAATGCACGGAATGAATGTTAGCATGCATGTGACTGCATGTTTGCTGTTTAGAAGTGCATAATCTGACTTGCAATCACATGGGAGTGCACGGCCAACTTGTGATCATGGTGAAAATGTGGCTGAGTGGATTAAGTAATGGAATTGGATGGTTTTGGCGCACAAGGGAGCTGGAATGGCATGGGAAGCACGGAATGGATGTGTGGAATCTGATTTGGTGCTAGAAGTACATAACATGATGGGATGACATTAAAACGCACGGCCAAGGTTTTGAACATGCATGTGAATGCATGTTATGGTGTTGGAAGCACATGGCTGACTTCAATGTTTTTGCCTTGCTTAAAAACACCCAATAAGGCCGAAATTGCATCTCTTAACACTTCACATCTTTTCTGGAATGTTTTTACTTCATTTGCCTTCCCATTGATCCAAATTCACACTTGGCTGCCCACTAACACCAAATAATGTAAAATGCAACTAGTTTAATCCAAAACAATCACAAAGACGCCAAATAAGGAAGATATAAATGTATGCAAAATGTGACTTATCAAATACCCCCAAACCTGGTTTTTGCTACTCCTCGAGCAAACTTAAAACTAAAACACACAAAACACAAACATCTAACTAAACCACTTTCGCTGGCTAAACGATTGCACTGAGCATGTGCAACAAGCCTTTGAACCCCTAAGTGTCCCTAGTTGGAGGAGTTGTGTCTCCTGAGGGCTTACAGTGATGACACCCACAAACATCTACAACCACTGCAAACAATTTGGCTAATACATGCTTTAAACAAACTAATAAGAACCAATGAAGATTTTGTCATTCATTCAACTCAAAAGTTTGCCACTTCAAAGAATCGAATCAATTGTAACGTATAAAGATATTTCTCCATGTCTTACAACTTCAAGGTCACCATACCCAAATGCTTAAGATAGAATTCGCCTCAACTCTACTCCTCACAGCTTCCACTCAAGTTTTCACTCAGATCTTAAGGTTTAGTCTCTCAACAACATATATGAGTGAAATTATGTAAAGGAAATCAAAATTCTCACATATGAAATCTGAAATGGAAGCACAGTTTCTGAGTAGATCTCATGAAATGAATCAAATGCTAAGAATATAGATAACACACACACTTACCATCACCCATGAATACATCCTCAATGATCAGCTAGGTCTTTCTCAAGGTTGTAATGCAAGGCTTAGGGTATAGGTTACGAACGAAGTGATATGAAAAACTAGAGCTTGGGGCCTACCAAGGTGTCTTTGAGGCTCTTCACTGGCATTTGTCTTCTTTTGTTTTTGGCGTCCAGGCCCTATGCTTTATAATTAGGCGATTTGGAATTTGTATCCACTTGGATCCTCTTTTTTTTTTTTTTTTAGAAACATTTTCAACATAGGTGCCCTCGGTACACGCCACAATCTTGCTTTATAACTCAATCTGCCCTTAGTCTTCATCACATTGGTATTCCCCAAACTATAAGGTATGGCTTGTAATGGGCTAGAATGGGTAGATTATGGTGTAGGTGATGAAAGAATTAGGCTAAAGTGTTTGGCTACAACAAGGGTGAATGGAGCACACAAATGGGTAGGATTTAAGCCTTTTAGTAGTTAAACATGCATAGCCTAACATCATCTCATTGAGTTCATTCACGAATGATACTAAACACATGGTATCTGCAAAGGAGAATGATTCTTAGTATCCAAACAAAATAGAAGTAATGAGATCATTTAGAGTGAAATTGAAAGAAAAAGATAGGAGTAGAAACACTTTAAACCCTCTCAAAGAAGCAATTAGGCTCAAACTAACTCACTAGGGTAGTCTCCACTATTCTTCTTCCAGAATTTAAGTATGGTACCTCCATGATCATAATTTCAAGAGTTAAAGCTTTATACATGACAATAAGATACAACACTTTTTCATAGCAACCCAATCGTTTGTTTTCAAACATAACCCTCATATACATTCATATTAGTAAGCAAAACACACTTAACTAAAACAAACCCACACAAATTGAACAGAATGAAAGCAAAAAACTTTCAACCAAACTAACACATAAAACAAATACAAACACAAACTTTCCATCCCACACCCCCAAACCTAACCTAAGCATTGTCCTCGATGCTTAAAATTGTATGCAAAGTAAAGAGGCAAAGAATATGGAATGGAAATAACATAAACACAAAATAAGGAAAGAACACAAACCACACTAGGTTGCCTCCTAGCAAGCGCTTTATTTAATGTCTAGGCAAGACATGGTAGCTTGTTCATGGTGTTGTAAACTCAAGAAAATCTACAACTTGATACACTGGCTCTTCCTCCACTTTCTCCAAATATGGTTTCAATCGCCGCCCATTGACTTTAAAAGAGGTGCCATTCTTCATGTTCTCTATCTCCACAGCTCCATGGGGAAATGTTTGCAGCACTTTGAATGGTCCCACCCACCTAGACTTCAGTTTTCCTGGAAAAAGTCTCAAACGTGAGTCATACAAAAGTACTTTCATACCTTGGTGAAACTCCTTCCTTAGGATGGCCTTGTCATGATAGAGCTTAGTCCGTTCCTTGTAGATTTTGGCATTCTCATATGCCTCATTTCTAAGTTCTTCCAACTCATTAAGTTGGAGCTTCCTTGCTATTCCAGCATCCTTGTAATCAAAGTTGAACTTCTTGATGGCCCAGTATGCACGGTGTTCAAGCTCCATTGGCAAATGGCAAGCTTTCCCAAATACAAGGCGATAAGGACTCATGCCAATGGGGGTCTTGTATGCTGTTCTATATGCCCATAGTGCATCATTCAACCTCAATGACCAATCCTTCCTTGTAGGGCTCACAGTCTTCATCAAAATGTTCTTGATCTCCCTATTGCTAATCTCCACTTGTCCTGAGGTTTGAGGATGGTACGGGGTTGCCACTTTGTGGTTGATGTTGTACTTCTTCATTAAGGATTCAAAGGGTTTGTTGCAGAAATGGCTGCCACCATCACTAATAATAGCTCTTGGGGTTCCAAACCTACAAAAAATCACATCTTTAAGAAAATTCAACACAACCTTATGATCATTAGTTCTTGTAGCAATGGCTTCAACCCATTTAGATACGTAATCCACTGCCACTAATATGTATAAATAGCCAAAGGAGGATGGAAATGGTCCCATGAAGTCAATTCCCCAAACATCAAAGAGCTCCACCACCAAAATGTTGTTCAATGGCATCTCATTTCTTCTGCTAATGTTCCCCATTTTCTGGCACCTATCACACTTAGAACAAAAATCAAAAGCATCCTTGAATAAAGTAGGCCAAAAGAAACCAGATTGTAAAACCTTTAGAGATGTCTTTTTGGCACCAAAATGTCCTCCACACGCCAATGTATGGCTAAATGTTAGAATGCTTTGTTGCTCACTCTCTGGGACACATCTCCTAATGATTTGATCAGGGCAATATTTAAACAAATATGGTTCGTCCCAAACATAGTGCTTTACCATGGCAAGGAACTTCTTTCTTTCCTGAAAAGAAAGGTCATTTCTCATTATACCACAAGCAAGATAATTAACAAGATCTGCATACCATGGTTCTTTTTCTTGAACAACAAAGAGTTGTTCATCTGGAAATGATTCATTTAGAGGTAAAGGTTGTCCCACTCCATGGTTTTCATTAAGCCTGGACAAATGGTCAGCCACAACATTATCACTGCCCTTCTTATCTCTAATTTCTAAGTCAAACTCTTGTAGTAAGAGTATCCATCTAATCAAGCGTGGTTTAGCATCCTTCTTTGTCATCAAATACCTAATGGCTGCATGATCAGAAAACACAATAACTTTAGATCCCACAAGATATGACCTAAACTTTTCTAAGGCAAAAACCACAGCAAGCAACTCCTTTTCAGTTGTGGAATAGTTAAGTTGAGCATCATGCAGAGTCCGGCTTGCATAGTAGATCACATGTGGAAGCTTGTTCACCCTTTGCCCTAAAACTGCACCAATGGCATAGTCAGAGGCATCACACATTAATTCAAAAGGTAAAGACCAATCTGGTGCCATAATAATAGGGGCCGAGGTTAGTTCATTTTTCAAAGTATTGAATGCATCCATACAAGCCTTATCAAAATGAAATACAACATCTTTAGCTAACAAATTGCATAATGGACGAGTGATCATTGAAAAGTTCTTAATGAAACGACGATAAAAACCCGCATGGCCCAAAAAACTTCTTACTCCCTTGACAGTGGTGGGGGCTACCATATTGGTGATGACGTCAATTTTGGCCTTGTCCACCTCCATTCCTTTGCTAGAGATTACATGTCCCAACACAATTCCTTGTTTCACCATAAATTGGCACTTTTCCCAATTGAGAACCAAATTTGTTTCCTGACATCTTTGAAGTACTAACGATAGATGGTTAAGACATTCATCAAAAGAGGAACCAAACACTGAGAAGTCATCCATAAATACCTCAATGAACCTTTCTACCATGTCAGAAAAGATGGCCAACATGCATCTTTGGAATGTTGCTGGAGCATTGCAAAGTCCAAAAGGCATTCTCCTATATGCAAATGTGCCAAAGGGGCAAGTAAAGGTTGTTTTCTCTTGATCCTCCGGAGCGATTGCAATTTGATTGTAACCTGAGTATCCATCAAGAAAACAATAGTGTGAGTACCCTGCCAATCTCTCAAGCATTTGATCTATGAAAGGCATAGGAAAGTAATCTTTTCTAGTGCTAGAATTCAACTTCCTGTAATCGGTGCAAACACGCCAACTAGCTGTGGGCTTTGTGGGCACAAGCTCATTGTTTTCATTCCTCATCACAGTGATTCCCACCTTCTTAGGCACCACTTGAATGGCACTTACCCATTTGCTATCAGAAATGGGATATATGATCCCCACATCTAACAATTTCAACACCTCATTCCTAACAACTTCCTTCATGTGTGGGTTGAGTCTTCTTTGTGGCTCACGGGTTGACTTTGCCCCTTCCTCCAAAAGAATCCTATGCATGCACATGGTAGGGCTTATTCCCTTGATATCTGCAATAGACCAACCAAAAACTGATTTGAACTCTTTTAACACCCTAATTAGTTTATCTTCTTCATTTGGGGTGAGATCAGAAGCTATGATAATTGGAAGAGTTTCAAATTCAGCTAGATATGCATATTTTAGATGTGGTGGAAGTGGTTTAAGTTCAAGTTTTGGTGCCTTAACAGTAGAAGGATGATAGGAGCATATTCATGCGACTTAATTAGCTTGTTCTCGTGCATTTATGTTGTGTTTACTTATCTATTTCAGTGTTTAAGGCCACTTTTGTGTATTTTCAGATTATAAGGCCAAAGTGTGCAAGAAGTTGCAAATTGGAGCCTTTTGGAGCGAAAGAGGAACGAATGAGTTGAAGACTTGAAGAAACGACGAAATCCTACTCCAACGATGAATTCTTACCAAAACGAGGAATCCTACTCAAACAAGGTTTCCTATTTTAGGAAAGTTGACCCTAAGTTTCCCGTTTTGGTAACCTTTCCTAATCTTAAACGTTCGCATTTTCTAGCCACTTTGAAGTCCTTGTAGGCACTTTAGGACACAAAACGAAGGCCCTAGGGCCCTTAACACCCAATGCCGTGGGCTTTAGCCCAAGTCTCTACCCTTGCCGTGCAAGGAGGGGCCTTTAGGCCCAAATCCATGCTTCTAAACCCTAGCCCCCTAACCTTGCAGCCACCTTGCCCTTTCATTTCACCCTAGCCGTCACTTTTCATTCTCCCATTCAGATTCTCACCCTAACTCTCCCCTAAACTAAACCTAGCCGCACCCTAGGGGTTCCAATTATTCAGCCACACATTTTCAGCCGCAAATCCCATCTAAAAAACCATTCACCCTAATTCATTCTTCCATCCGCAAGCTTCCCATTGATTTTCACCCTAATAACCCAAGAATCCATCTTAGCCGTACCTTGTTCTTAACCCTAGAACCTACACCATTCATTCATATTCTCATCAGCCACCTTAACACCCTAATTTCATTCATAATTTTCTCTCCAAGCCGCAAGCCATTCACACCCCATTCTATCCAAGCCGTGCATTCCATTAACCCTAATACTAATCAGCCATACACACATTCCATTCTCTCCAAGCCGCAGCCACCATCCATTCTCTCCCATTCTACACTCACTCATCATCCCATCACCCTAATTCTCCTTTGTGCTGCAGCCACCATAACCCAAACACCACCAATTCCAGCCACTTCCAACCTTTGCCGCAGCCATTCCACCACTCTCCACCACCTTACACACCTTCCTACACCACCACACACCATTGCCGAACCACCATATCACCATAAAACCATCTATAACCCAGAAAATCACCCAAAAACACCATTTAACCAATCTGCCGCAGAAGGAGAAGAGGAAAGAGGAGCTTCGACGCGCACCAATTCACGTGGATTCGTTGGGCGTTCTAGGTGTAATCATTCCTTTGTGCTTTATGTTTAAATTCAATTGTAATTCTCTTTTTGTGAACATGAGAGGCTAAATCCCCCTAGTTAGCTAGGGGGTGATTCGAAACCATGTTTATGCTTGCAATATGAATTGATTATATTTGGTTGGAATTTCATAAGTTGTGGATTCAATTTGTTTAACTGCTTGATCGATAACTTATTTATGTATGTTGATTGAGAGTGCACGCTTAATTTTCATGCATGAATATGACGCTAGAATATAAGTGAATTTCACCTAATAGTTATGAACTTATTTTCACAAGTAGTGGAGGTTGCTTATAAACAATCGCGTTAAATAAATTCTTGGCATAAGTTTCATGCAATCATAGTAACGAATGCCTCGTCAATACTTATAGTTTTCATGATGCTTAATGATTCTTGCTTGTATCTCTATTATGCAATTCATGTAGGGAACTTGTGGGGAATGCTTTGGGTTGTCGCATGCAATCATCCAATTCATTAACTTAAGGAAAACTTGACGGTTAATTTAAGCGGACCTAATTAACCCGGGGTGTTGAGTTTCATAATTTATCGAAAGACCAATTGAACATCATTTTGTATGCAAGTGTAACATGTGTGGAGAAGAACCTTCTAGCTAGCATTCATTCCATATTTCATCACATTCATATTTAAATTCTGCCTTTAAATTACAATTTGTGCATTTAATTTATTTTCGTCAAAATCTCAATCCCCCTTTACGTTAGTGTCCAATTTAGTTAGAAAGTGTCTTAGTTTGTGTTTATAAGTGTTTTGTATTCTTTGAGTCTTTTGATTTGTTTTAGTGTTTTATTGTTTAGTTTGCACTCTTTGAGTCTAGTTTAGTGTTTTTAATGTTTGTTTTACGTTTTTGAGTTAGTTTCCAAGTGATTTTGCAATCCCTCCTAATCCCCGGTTAAGAACGATCCCTACTTATTCATATACTACAATTGTCACAAGAGGGTTTTAATTTGTGTGCTTACTTAGTTCGCATCAAAGGAGTTAAATGTGACATTGATGATTCTAAAGGCTCTAACAGAGGTGAAACATTCAAAGGATATAATGCTAATGCTTCCAAAGCAGCTACTTCTTCCATGAGTGCATCTTCTTCATCAAACTCATCTTGAGATTGACTCAAAACAGTTTGTAATGGTTCATTCGATTGTGCCTGCAAGAACTTAGAGAATACAAGTGAATCAAGCACATCAATGGCATAACAATCAAGAGATGAAGAAGGATGAGAAAGAGATTCAAACACTTTGAATTGAACTGTCTCTCCTAACACTGTCATAGTGAGGAGTCCATTTTGCACATCAATGATGGTCTTGGCCGTGGCCATGAAGGGTCTCCCAAGCAATATAGGCAACTCACGATCATGTATAGGAGCTTCTTCCATGTCCAACACTACAAAATCTGCAGGCAAGATTAGTTTATCAACTTGAACTAGGATATCTTCTACTATACCTCTTGGATATTTAACTGATCTGTCTGCAAGTTGTAATGAAATGGTGGTGGCTTTCAAATCTCCCAAACCTAGTTGAAGGTACACTGAATAAGGCATTAAGTTGATGCTAGCACCCAAATCAAGCATTGCCTTCTCTACTTTCTTGTCCCCTATGGTGATGTTGATAGAGAAACTTCCTGGATCCTTGAGCTTTGGTGGAAGTTTTCTTTGCAAAACTGCACTCACATTCTCAGACACCACTACCTTCTCATGTGGTCCATACTTCCTTTTGTAGCTGTTTAACTCCTTGAAGAACTTCCCATATGCCGGCATGTTCCTAATGACATCAAGCAAAGGTAAGTTAACATTCACTTTGCTTAGTATATCAAAAATTTCTTTGAATGACTTATCCTGCTTGCTCTTGGCAAGTCTTCCAGGGAATGGTATTGGTGGAGTGTATGGTTTCTCGGCCTTGTGAAGATTTGGTGCTTCAAGTAAGGAAGTGGCATGGCTTGGTTCCTCAATTGATTTCTCATTGTCTCCTTGAGTGACACCTGCATTCACATGATCATATTCATTAGTAACTTCATTGCCAACTCTATTATCAATAACCTTACCACTTCTAAGTGTACTGATTGCTTTGGCTTGCTCTTGGTTCCTTTGAAGTATCACGGGTTGGCTTGGAAACTTTCCAACTTCTCTTTTGTTCAAGGCATCTGCAATCTGCCCCAATTGTGTCTCCATTTTGGTTAGAGCTGCTGAATGTTGTTGGAGAGTGCTATTGGTGGAATGTTGGAATTGCAAAGTGTTTTGGGCTAACAATTTAACCGTATCCTCAAGGGTAGTGGCAGGTTTTGGTTGGAAATTTTGGAATTGATTGTTGTTCTTCCATGAAAGGTTGGGATGATCTCTCCAACTTGAGTTATATGTATTGGAATACACATCATTCCTTGGCCTTTGGTTGTAAGAATTCATGAGGTTCACTTGTTCTTGAACATACTCGGGGTAAGCTTCCCTAGATGGACATTGGTGAGTAGGATGGCTTGGTATGTTGCAAATGGCACACACTTCATTAGCTTTTGGCACCATGTTGAGCAAGTATTCAAGCTTCCTTTCTAGGTTAGCTACCTGCAACAAAAGCTCATGATTAGAACTTGTTTCATAGACTCCAACTTTCTTACCCCTTAAATCTTTGTGTTGAGCATTAGACCCCAACATCTCATAAATGTTATATGCTCTTGAGCATTCTTTTTCTTCAATGCTCCACCTGCTGCATTATCAACAGTTGATTGACAATTCAAGCTTCCTTTCTAGGTTAGCTACCTGCAACAAAAGCTCATGATTAGAACTTGTTTCATAGACTCCAACTTTCTTACCCCTTAAATCTTTGTGTTGAGCATTAGACCCCAACATCTCATAAATGTTATATGACTCTTGAGCATTCTTTTTCTTCAATGCTCCACCTGCTGCATTATCAACAGTTGATTGACAATTTTGGGTTAGTCCATCATAGAAAATTTGCATTTGTAAGTGGAAAGGTAACCCATGGTGTGGACATTGCAACAAGAGGCCTTTAAAACGCTCCCAACACTCATTGAAAGGTTCTCCATCATCTTGTTTGAAGTTGAAGATTTGTCCCCTTAATGTGGCTGTCTTTTGAGTGGAAAAGAACTTCTCCAAGAATTTCTTAGCCACGGCATCCCATGTAGTGAGGGAACCTGGTGTTAGAGTCATCAACCAACTCTTGGCCTTATCTTTCAAGGTGTAAGGAAACACTCTCATCCTCAAATTTGCTTCACTTACTCCCTGCAAAGGTAAACCACTCACAACATTGTAAAACTCTTTAATATGAGCTAAAGGGTCTTCATTAGGTAAGCCATAAAATGAGGGAAACATATGGAAATGTGAAGATTTGAGATCATAGTTTCTAGCTTCTGTGGGCAGCAAGATGCATGAAGGTGAATTTGGTATGATTGGTTGAGCAAAGTCCTCCAAAGCTCGAAGTTCATCTTGGTTGCCCGCCATCTCTTCTTCTCTTTCCCAATTAAATTGCTCAGATCCTTTACTTGTTGAACTAGGTGAATTCCTTTCCTCTTCCTCACGGCTAATGGATGAACTTGATGGCACAAAGTTGTCCAAAGTGTGGCCCTTTAACCGTTCAATTCTTTGGCCTAACTCAACAAGTCTATTTGACATATACTACCTGAAATAAAATAACACAAGTGTGAATGAAAATCAACTAGCAAACAACAATGAAATGAACAAAAATAAACTTAAAAACGTTTGAAAGGACTCAAGGGACTCAAAACAGATTCACAAGACTCAAAACAAGCTAAAAACTCTCAAAACTGCCTAAAAACACAAACTGGGCAGTTTTGACACTAAACTCAACTTTGGACGAAAATTAGGTTTGGGCTTGACTCAAAATGCTTCAAAGCACAAGATAAGACAGATTTTAAGCCTAAGACTTAACAAAATATGGGGGGGATTTGTATTTGGACGAAATTCAATTAAATGGACATATTGTAAAGAAAACAGATTGTAAAGCAAATTGATGTAAACCAATGGATACTGGAATGGCTAAGGGATTCTCCTCTACACACGAAATATATGCAACTTAAATCAACTTCCAGTTATCAATTCGACAAGTTATGAACCTTGACACTAATCAAAATAGCAAACAAGCAAACAAGCAATTACAAGGGACTGAAATCAGTCCCCGGCAACGGCGCCATTTTTGTTGATGTATATTTCCTTCCTAATGCTAGAATATATTTAGTATAATGGCACAAGCAAGGGTGTCGAATCCACAGGGACTAATTGGACCTATGTAATTACTTGTTTTGCAAGAACTCTACGAAATGAATCAAACTAATCAAATTGGGCAGATTTGTTGTTGTAACTTGAAAGCATAAGAAAATGAAGTAAACACAATTAAATGAATCAACAACTAATAAAATGGGATAGTACCAATGGAGATGAAGCTAGGGATTCGATTTCACCATTGCTCAACTAAGTCCATGTTTGTTAAGTTAGTTTATACTCGTTCATCTACCTATTTCTTGAGTTTGTTTCACTTGGATATGATCAACCATATGATGTGTGGATTTGATCAAATGTCTCTAATCACGAACCTAATTGTGATGTGCAACTTTGGTTCCTAATCAAAAGTATGTAGTGCACAAGAAACGTTCACAAAACCAAAGGGAACACTCGGCAGGATGTTTGCCAAGCTTTCCCTTCATTCATTCACAAATCCACCAAGATTAGACATGATGTATGCTTTAATCTTGGCTAAATAACCTGTGATTAACTCAAATGGAGATCAAGCATACAAATCAACTCACAAATTCACAATTATATCAGAGAATGAAGCAAGAAATAGATGGACAAACTGAGCATTCTAACTTAATTACATGGCAAACTTTGCAAGGTTACATCGAATCCCTAGAGGAAGATTAGTTACAATTCATGTTTACAAACGATTTGACATAAAAATATAAAACATGAATGAACATAGAATTAATAAGAAGAAACCCTTGAAGCAAAACTGATGTTGAATTCCTTGAAGAGTGCCTTCGGTGTTGGTTCTCCAAATGTGGTGCGGATGAAGGTAGAATGGTTATGGTTGAATGGTTTCTGCCCTTGGGACAGAAATGGACAGAGAATGGAGTGAAATGGGAGAGGATATGTGTGTGTAATGGACTGAAATGAAGAAGAACATGCGGAACCCCTTGATGTGTGAAGTATGACTTGTTTTATAGAAATGAATGTAGCTGCCATTCAGATTGGATCTCAATCTGCACAAGGGAGATGGAATAGCATCAAATGAGCTGGAATTGATGGGTTTCTGAGGTAGTGGACGCATGGCATGGACAAGATCTGCAATATGTGTTAATGTATTCAAAGAAGCATGTGCCCTTGCTGCAACAAGTGAGTGGAACCTGCAAAGGTGAATTGGACCACCAGAAATGCTTTGAACAAATCTGGAAAGGGGAAAGGAGTACACGGCATGGACAAAGGGGGCTGGAATCACATGGAATGATGGGATGAAATGGATTTCTGAAATGATAGATGCAAGGAATGGACATGATCTGCAGGTATGTGGTTTGTTTAATCAAAATGCATGTGGATTTCTGCAAAGATGAAGTGTAGAAAGGTAATGGAATGCACGGAATGAATGTTAGCATGCATGTGACTGCATGTTTGCTGTTTAGAAGTGCATAATCTGACTTGCAATCACATGGGAGTGCACGGCCAACTTGTGATCATGGTGAAAATGTGGCTGAGTGGATTAAGTAATGGAATTGGATGGTTTTGGCGCACAAGGGAGCTGGAATGGCATGGGAAGCACGGAATGGATGTGTGGAATCTGATTTGGTGCTAGAAGTACATAACATGATGGGATGACATTAAAACGCACGGCCAAGGTTTTGAACATGCATGTGAATGCATGTTATGGTGTTGGAAGCACATGGCTGACTTCAATGTTTTTGCCTTGCTTAAAAACACCCAATAAGGCCGAATTGCATCTCTTAACACTTCACATCTTTTCTGGAATGTTTTTACTTCATTTGCCTTCCCATTGATCCAAATTCACACTTGGCTGCACACTAACACCAAATAATGTAAAATGCAACTAGTTTAATCCAAAACAATCACAAAGACGCCAAATAAGGAAGAAACTAAAACGGAAACAACTAAACCAAAAAGAAAAGAACCAAGGGATTAGCAAAGTTGCTAATCCCCGGCAACGGCGCCAAAATTTGATGCGAAAATTAACTTAACACACAAATTAACCCTCTTTTGACAATTGTAGCATATAAATAAGTAGGGATCGTTCTTACACCGGGGATTAGGAGGGCTTGCTAAACACTCTAAACTGACTCAAATAACTAAAATCAACCTTCAAAACACTTAAACTCACGTAAAAAGACTCAAACACGTTCACAAGACTCAAAATAGGCTAAAAACACTCAAAACTGCCTTAAAAGCACAATCTGGGCAGTTTTGAGCCTAAACACAAACTTGGACGAAAATTGGTTCTAACTTGACTCAAAACTCTTAAAAACACAATCTAAAACATATTTGGACCAATTAGACACTCTAAGACAATTGGGGATTTGGTTTTGGACGAAAATAAACAAAACAAAACAAATATGTAAACTAGGCAGATTTGGACGAATTTGATGAAATTAAGTGGATGGTGAGATGGCTAGGAGGTTTTTCTCCACACATGGCATACTTGCACATAATACAATTTCCAGTTGCTTAATCAATGAATTCATGAACCTCAACACCCCAAGTTAATTAGGTACGCTTAAATTAACTCTCAGATTTCCCTTAGGTCATTGAATTGAATGGAATTAGCGCATTGCAATCAAATTATTCCTTAAAAGTTTTCTATATGAAAGCGCATAAAAGAAAGACAATCAAAGATCATTAGATTCTATGGAAATCATAGGTGTTGACGAGGCATTCGTAACTATGAAAGCGCATGATACTTATGCCAAGAATTCACTTCATAATTGTGACCAACAATCTTAACTACTCATGAATATAAGTTCCCAACGATTAGGTGAAGTTCCCTCATACCCTAGCATCATGTTTATGCATGCAAATCAAGCGTGCACTCTTAATTCATATACATAAGCAAGTTTTAATTAAAATAGATGAGCAAATTGAATTCATCATTCATGAAATCACAACTGAAAGTAATCAAATCATCATGCAAATACAATCATGGTTTCGAAATTCCCCCCTAGCCAAAGGGGGGATTAGTTCCTCATGCTTGCACAACAAAAAGTATTGAATTTAAACATTGAAATCATAGGAAAGATTACACCTAAACGTTCAGCAATTCCAAGATGGATTCGATGCACAGATTGGCTCCTCTTCCTCCTCCTTGCTGCGGCACAAGGTGTGTGTGGTCGAATTGGGGGTTTTGGATGGTGTTTTCTTGTTTAGAAGGATGAATAATGGCTGATTAGGGTGGTGGAGTGTGGCAGGTTGTGTATGGAGGTGTATGGAGTGGATGGAGGATGAGAATGGAGGCTAAGGTGTTGCGGCAAGGTGTTTTCTGTATAGCATAAGGGGTGGTACGAATTTTTGGCTAATTTTATGTTTATATAGTCCTAGGGTTAAGTAGATTAGGGTTACACTTAGCAGATTTTATGGATTAGGGCCCTAGGGTTTGGCACAAGCAAGTTAAATCCACTTAGGAGAGGGTTTGGCCCAATTAGTTTCATAAAAGGATTTGTATACCCAAATCCACAAGGATTAAGGCCTAACAAATCAGAATCCAAAAGGAAAAAGGTTTAGGAAATTCGTCCAAAATTGGGCCTTCTAGAAACTAGGTGTTTTGTGGCTGATTTTGGGTTTTCTAGAAGAAATAAAAGGGGGAAGGGTGTGGCACCCTTTTAGGGTTAGATAAGGCTTCTAGAAATCATGTTTTTAGGTCCACTTGCAGCTAGGATTAAGGTGGAACAAGATTAGGTTAGGATAAGATAGGATAAGGTTGGATAAGGTTAGATAAGGTTTTGGATAATGTTTCCTCTTTTGAGCTGATTCCTTATCCTCTTTGTCTTGACTTTAATTTCTTCCTCTTCTTATCAGATTCCTAGTCTTTTGAACTCCAAATTCGTCCATCCATCTTGGCCCATACATGTGCTATCCATTTAGTGCCCAAAACTGCTCCAAAATGCATCAAAATGCACTTTCTTGGTACTTTAACCCTTTGGACCTACAAACACATGAAAATGAGTTATAATACGACATTAACTAGCAAATAATAGCACAAATGCATAAGAATAAGGTAGCTAAGTCGCCTAAATATGCTCCTATCAAACTGAGCTGGAGATTCTTTTGGTTTCCTCTGATCGTTGATTTTCCTTTGTGCTACTCTTGAACTGGGCAGCAGGATTCTTTTGGTCTCCCCCGAAGGTCTGAGCTTACTCCTTTTATCTGTTTCTTTGTTCAATCTCTCCAATTCGTATTGAAGAGGGTTAGAGGATAGCTCAGCATATGCTTGTCTCCTCATGCTTCAATGTATCATTTTCCTTTGCCTTACTTGCTCCCCTTTGCAGAAGTGGTCCCTTCTCTGGAAGTGTATCAACCGTTGAAGATGACTACTCGAGAGCAACGCTAGGTAAGCAACCAGGGAATAGAGTCCAGGTAGACTCCAAGTGCCGGCTGATTGCTTCTTTCACTTTGCCATGCAGGTAATATCAAGGACAAAGGAAAAGACAGGGAAAGAGCATGATATGAGATACCTTTGCTTTCGCCCTTGATGATATGAGATACCTTTGCTTTCGAAGAGGCAGCAAATGAATCCACATGCTTCGATCCACCGTTTCCTCTTGCCTCCTTTGTACTCCAGGCATTTGGTATCTTCTTTGGGGGATACATCCATGGTTGAAAATGTGTTCTCAAGAGAAGGAGAAAACTGAGCATGTTTGTGCGGGTTGGTTGCAGCTTACATTTTCGGCCGAGAAGGAAAGTTATGCGTTTGTGGGTGTATGCCTTGCCATGAATGTTGATGTATATAGGAATTGTAATGGCAAATGGCAGTGCGGATGCGGCAATGTCTTCCACGCGTCTTCTGAAAAGCCGGGAGCTTTTGACAAAGTGGCACGCGTCTTCTGAAAAGCCGGGAGCTTTAAACAAAGTTGCACTCGCTTTCTGGAAAGCCGGGAGCTTTCGGCTTTGTCACCCACGTTTGTCGGCTAAAGTGTGCAGCTGATTTCTCGCCTTCCACGCGTCTTCTGAAAAGCTGGGAGCTTTTGACAAAGTTACACACGCTTTCTGAAAAGCCGGGATTGCGTCTGACGAGCTGGCGATCTTTACGCCGGAAATTCCGGTTTTGAAGAGTGGTGTCTCTTCATTTCTGAATCGGTGAACGCCTCTCCTTTAATAGAGGTGATCGATCACCTCTATCAATACACACTTCGAAGATTTCCCAGAAATCATCTTCAGCCCGTCGAGATTTTCCTCCATCCAACCCTTCTCTTTTAACTTCTTGAACAATGGCTAGCTCATCTAACCCATCTAACCTTTGCTTAGATTTGAGTCTAAGCAGTGATCCGGTCGCGCCTCGTCAGGATAAGGTATGGTGCCCGTCTTTCTTATCTGCTCATGGCCCTCTTACAGGTGAGGACTCTGTGATGACGGATGCAACAACAGCTACGATAGTAGCTCGGAACCTCCTCACTCCCAAAGATAGTCAGCTGCTTTCAGGACGGTCCGATGAGTTGGCCGTTCAAGAGTCCCTGGCGCTCAGTGTTCAGTGCGCGGGCTCTGTGTCTAACATGGGCCAACACCTTCTTGCTCGCTCCCGTCAGGTTGAATCATTGATGGCGGAGGTGGAAAGTCTTAAGCAGGAGATCAAACAGCTTAAGCACGAAAATAGAACTTTGCACGTGCTTGCCAATAATTATTCGACAGGCATGAAGAGGAAGCTTGATGAGATGCAAGAATCTCAAGGTCGGATGCAAAGTGACCGTCAAAGGCTTGCGTCTTTCTTCCAGGGGCACCTTTTTCCTGGGTCATCCAGCCTTCCGCCAAGTATTGAGGCCTGGAATGCTCTATCTCCGATGCCTCCTGCTCTGATGCCTTCCGCTCCGATGCCTCCTGCTCCGATGCCTTCTGCTCCGATGCCTTCCGCTTCTAGAGTTTTGCCTCGTGGTGGGTCTTCACGCAAACAAAAACAACTTTTGTGAAGGCTCCATCTTTCTGCCATGTTTTGTTAGAAACATTTGTAATTTCTCGAAAATTAATAAACAAGCTTTGTTTTATTCACTGTATTGGGTTGCCTCCCAAGTAGCGCTTTCTTTTACGTCTTGCAGCCGGACGAAGAACTTCTTCTCACTTAGGACCCACGACATGGAATTTATCTTTGAATGGGGGGTGATACTTGAGATGATCCGGTAATGGTTTAAATTCTAGAGTGGGTGCCTGGATCATGAACAACATATTAGTATAAAAGAAAATTGAAATTCGGGGAGGCGGCTAACCTGTATGCTCCGACAAGAACTCAATGACAAACACCACTCCCTTGAAAGTTTCAGGGATATTGGACTTGGCCAGATTGCATGTGATGGTTATGACTTGTCCAATGTCGTCAAATTCAACTTCTTTGGGTTTTGTGGTTTCAAATATGTCCTCTTTGACGAATTCTTGATATTCCCCCGTCACCTCTTGCTCTTGATTCTTTGGAAAGGATTCGAAGATGCCTTTCTCACCCTCTTCTTCCTTGGATTGCATGATCCTGCAAGGAATAGGGACATTCAGTGGAACGGGGTTAGAAATAATTAACTTTGGAACAACCTTACCTGAATTGGATGGCGTAGGAGCAATAGGTGCCTGCGGCAAAGGTGTTTCCTCTTCCTCAATTAGCAGCTCCTCATCCACTTCTAGGCTATGTTTGGACATTTTTAGGTCAGCTCCAACCTCCATAGCATTTCCCAAAGTGATAGCATTATGGATTTCAAAATCTTCCTTCGAGTTTTCAATAGTTGAGTTGGAGAGTTCACTTTGCTCTTGAATTTGTTTCATGAACCCCATAATCTGCCCAATTTGCTCCTCCAATTTACCCAACTTCTTGTCTTGATTTTGTTCGTCCTTGTTTTGAGTTTGGACTTCCTGCGTCAAAGTGGTAAGTAATTGAAAAATCGTATCATTATCACTTGAATTACTTACATTGCTTTGGGCAGGTTGTGGTGGCTGCATAGGTGCTGTATAGAACTCCTCATATGGTTGCCAATATTCTCCTTGTTGAACCTCCTCGACTTGGTTTTGTGAGCCCTGCACCGAAGAAATTAATTCATTAAGAGCTTGATTATAATCTATTGACAAACCTTGGTTTGGTTGGGCATATTGTATATGAGGTTGTGGTGGATGCATAGACGTTGAATAGAACTCCTCATAGGGCTGCCTGATGCGAACTAAGTAAGCACACAAATTAAAACCCTCTTGTGACAATTGTAGTAAATGACTAAGTAGGGATCGTTCTAGACCGGGGATTAGGAGGGATTGCTAAACACTTGGAAACTGACTTAAAAACTCAAAAACAAAGTTTGAAACACTAAACTAGACTCAAAGAATGCAAAACTAACAATAAAAACACTCAAATAAAGCAAAAGACTCAAAACAGCCCCAAAACACTCAAAACTGCCTTAAAATCACTTTCTGGGCAGTTTTGAGCACTTTGACAACTTTGGACGAATTTGTGTAATCAAATGAATCAAAACACTTAAAAACACAAACTAAGACACTTTCTAACTAATTTGGACACTAAAGTAAAGGGGGATTGAATTTTTGACGAAAATAAATTAAGTGCACAGATTGTAAATTAAGGCAGATTCTAAATATAAATTTGATGAAAATATGGATGATGGAATAGCTAAGGGGTTTTTCTCCACACATGTCACACTTACATACACTTTGATTTTCAGTTGTTCTTCCAATAAATTATAAATACTCAACGCCCCAAATTAACCGTGAATTGCACTAATTAACCCTCAGTTTTTCCACAAGTTATTAAGTTGGATGATTGCATACGACAACCCAAAACATTCCCTACAAGTTCCCTACATGAATTGCATAATAGAGATACAAGCAAGAATCATTAAGTTCTATGAAAAACATAAGCATTGACGAAGCATTCGTTACTATGAATTGCATGAAACTTATGCTAAGAATTCATTCAACGCGATCGTTTTCAAGCGACCTTCACTACTTGTGATTATAAGATTGTAACTATTAGGTGAAACTCCCTCATAATCTAGCATCATATTCATGCATGAAAACTAAGCGTGCACTCTCAATCAACATACACAAATAAGTTATCAATCAAATAGATGAACGAATTGAATCCACAATTTATGAAATAACAACTGAATGTAATCAAATCATATTGCAAGCATGTACATGGTTTTGAATCACCCCCTAGCTAACTAGGGGGATTTAGCCTCTCATGTTCACAAAAAGAGAATTATAAATGAATTTAAACATGAAGCACAAAGGATTGATTACACCTAGAACGCCCAATGAATCCACTTGAATTTCTGTGCGTCCAAGCTCCTCTTCCTCCTTTCCTTATTGCGGCAGAGATAGTCTAGGGAATTTCTGGATGGTTTTCTGGGTTAGGGATGGATTTAGGGAGGTTGGGTGGTGCGGCAAGGTTGGTAGATGGTGTAGGGAGGTGTGTAAGGTGGTGGAGAGTGGTGGAGAGGCTGCGGCAAGGCTTGGAAAATGGCTGGAATGGTTGGTTTTTTGGGTTATGGTGGCTGCGACACTAGGGAGAGAATGGAGGGAATGGTCTAGGAATTTCTGGATGGTTTTCTGGGTTAGGGATGGATTTAGGGAGGTTGGTGATAGGAGCATATTCATGCAACTTAAATGGCTTGTTCTCGTGCATTTACGTTATGTTTCTTTAGTTATTTTAGTACTTTAAGCTATTTTCGTGTGTTTCTAGGTTCATATGGCTAAGGAAGCAAAAAGGTGCATTTTGGAGCATTTTGGAGCAAAATTGGGCTTGGAATGGATAGCTTACGTTTGGAGCAAAAGGAATGGACGAAATTGAAGAGGATTCCTAATCAAATGAGTTACATCCTTTCCTAAACTAAGTAATAAAGCCTTAGGATATTTTCTGCCCAAAATTCCCACCATAGCTGCACCCACATGCTCTCCCATCATCATTCCACACCTCCATTGCAGCCACCAACCAACCTAGCTGTCACCCACATGCACTCATCATCATAACCTAGCTGTCATTCCACTTCATTGCACATGCACTCACTTAACCTAGCTGTCATGTTCCCTCTCCCATCCATTCATCTCCCTATAAAAACCATACACACTTCACACAATTCATACACTCTTCCATATTCAGAAATTCATCCATTCATACACATTCACACCATCAAACTATCCTTAGACCTTGTGCAGCAACAAAGAGGAAGAGAAGAGGGCCTAAACGTTCATACAATTCAAGTTTGAGTTGTTGGAATGTTTAGGTGTTTCTTTTCCTTTGATTTCAATGTTTAATTTCAATTCTCTTTGTTTTGTACGTATGAGGAACTAAACCCCCCTTGGCTAGGGGGGGATTCGAAATATATGTTTATGCTTGCAATATGATTTGATTACTTCTAATTACGTTTCATAAGTTGTGAATTCAATTTGTTTAACTGTTTGATTGATAACTTATTTATGTATGTTTATTGAGATTGCACGCTTAATTTTCATGCATGAATATGACGCTAGAATATAAGTGAGTTTCACCTAATAGTTATGAACTTATATTCACAAGTAGTGGAGGTTGCTTATAAACAATCGCGTTAAATGAATTCTTGGCATAAGTTTCATGCAATCATAGTAACAAGTGCTTCGTCAATGCTTATGGTTTTCAAAGAACTTAATGATTCTTGCTTGTATCTCTATTATGCAATCATGTAGGGGACTTGTGGGAAATGTTTTGGGTTGTCGTATGCAATCATCCAATTCAATAACATTAGGAAAATCTGAGGGTTAATTAGTGCAATCACGGTTAACCTGGGGCGTTGAGAATTCATGGTTTATTGAAAAGCAATTAGAAATCGTTTTATATGCAAGTGTAACATGTGTGGAGATGAACCCCTTAGCTAGCCATCCCATCCATTCAATTCCATCACATTCATCTTTACAATCTGTTTTTAATTACAATCTGTGCATTTTAGTTAATTTCGTCAAAAACTCAATCCCCCTTTACTTTAGTG